>NC_079969.1:7184639-8384639 GCF_029852145.1 Microplitis mediator | reverse complement strand
CCAGTGTGTTTGTCGATTAAATTATACTCAGTTAAATGATACAACTTGTATTGTACCGATGAACGGGTATTGTCAAAACGATAAACAATGTGTATTTGATAATTCTTTTTGCAGTAATGATAAATGTCAATGCAAATATGGTTTTATGTTACGGAATGACAATGAATGTATATCTCGTACGTATGTTTGAAAGACAACGAATTCGTTGATATGAAATTATGCTTATGAAGGATCTACAATTTGCTTCTATCCCATTGTAGATTACATAGGAAAGTCATGTGAGACTAACGAAGATTGTGATGAGATTCGACACGCAAAATGTTTGGACAAAAAAAAATGTGTTTGTAGAGAAAATAATGTTCAGTTAGATTTAATTACATGCGCGCCATTATTAGGTAAATTTTGTTGGAAGAATGAAACGTGTGCCACCGATAATTCTATTTGTGTTGATACTGAATGTCAATGTAAAGTTAACTACTTAGAACGATCCAATCAATGCCTACCAAGTAAATACATCTATCTATGATCTAGATTACATGTATATATATGTATATATTGAATCGATAACAATTATTCAGATAATTTAATTTAATCTTATATTCAAGCTTATTTGAAACAATCATGTAGAATCGATAAGGATTGTCAATACATAAAATATGCCGTGTGTTCAAGCAATAACGAATGTGTTTGTAAATTAAATTATGTTACGATCACGAACGTTAGATGTGAGTCACTAATCGACGAACACTGCGATAGTGACTTAGAATGTTTTCCACATTTTTCAATTTGCATTGATAATAAATGTCAATGTCAACAAAATTTTATTCATCAATCTAACACAAACTGTACACCAGGTGAGTGGAAGATTATTTAAATAATTTAGTCAAAATAAATAATTTCATTTTTTTTTACTTCATAGTTTTTTCTGAGAGTTACTGCGATAATGATGAAAATTGCACCAAAATAAAAAAAAATTCGGTTTGTGGGAAAAACAGAGATTGTATTTGTAAACCAAATTATGTTGCATTAAATGAAACTGTGTGTGCACCACTACTAAATCAAGACTGTCAAAACAATGAAATATGTGCTACTGACAATGCCATATGTGTAGAAAATAAGTGTGCCTGTAAAGCTAATGTCACATCACAATCCAATAATCAATGCTTACCTAGTCAGTAAATACTTAATCGTAGTAATGAGCTAATAAGACATTATCATAAAACCTCGAACTATTTTCATAGATTCAATAATAATTCTTTAAGTTTAGCGTTATATTGTATTTTACAGAACGTTTGGGCCTATCTTGTAAGGATGATATTGATTGTCGTAAAATAAAGAATGCAAGATGTTCAATAAATAAAAAATGTGTTTGTAAGAATAATCATGCTAAATTAAACAAAAAAGCTTGCGCTCCACTATTAGAGGAATTTTGTTCAACTAGTGAAAAATGTGCTATGGAAAATTCAGAGTGTATTGATAATATGTGCAAATGCCAAATTCATTTTGTCCCGATTAATAATAATCAATGTGTATTGGGTAAATTATTGTGGTAGAAAAATTAAAAGATTTGAATTTTTCTAATAAGATAAATAATTAATATTTTAATTTTACTTTTAAAAGAATTCACTGAAAAATTTTGTCACTCTACTGTTGATTGTCAAGGAATAACAAACGCTGAATGTTCAGATGATAAAAAATGTGTTTGTAAACAGAATTATACTGCAATGAACGAAACATTGTGTACACCACTTTTAAATGGTCATTGTTCAAATGACAGCGATTGTCTTACTCCGGATTCATTTTGTGACTCTAGTAAATGTCACTGTAAACCTTTCTATGTACCTAAATCTAACAATCAGTGTATATTACGTAAGTAAAATTTTTTTTCCCGCAAAATTTATAAATTTTATTCAATAGGAAAAAAAATGTTTATCTTCCGAGAAAAATGAATTACATATGCCCATCTATAGAAAATATATGAAAATTAGCCATATGTGAATCATATATGATTCATACATGGATCATTCATGCATGTATGGGCAAATATAGAGCGTATATGGCTCATTTTTACAAATGACCACACGGAAAAAATAGATAGGAATGGTGACTGTGCTACACAAGAATGATCGTAAAATATGTAGAATCTGATCTTAGCTTATTACTAGTTCTCGTTAAAATAGAGGTGGGTAGTTTTTACTTACGACTGAGTACAATTCAACATAGCAACCATCACTGTGTTACACATTATGTTGAAAACACGAGCGGTTATCGTGTTTACATTCACTGTTCGCTAACCACATAATACAGGTTCTTTTCAGCAGTAAAACGTTAAGAAATACGTTCCTTGATTATTCAACATAGTGACCATTCCTGTGCTGGGCAAAAACTGTTGTTTTCAGTCGACGCTGAACAGTAGTCGAACATGTAACTGAAAACAACAGTTCTTACTCAGCACAGGAATGGTTACCTACCAGTGGTTACTTACCAGTGTCTATACTTATTTCATGTAGTCATACATCTACTGCTGAAAAGAACCTATATTATGTGGTTAGCGAATGGTGAATGTGAACACGATACCCGGGTTATAATATATAGCCTCATCGAACCCAAGTAAGCCTCACGGAGAGAAAAGAATAGTTCTGATTCCTATGCTAGAATGGTAACCATTACTATGTTACATTGTAACGAAGACTTTTGTGAAACTCCTGTGTGAATTTGCTGTAAAAAATCTTTAGCATTGTGGCAAAAATATGAGTGATAGCTCATTCGATGCGGAATCAAATTTTGAGCAAGATGTGTTTTTTATTTTTTTTATTTATCAAAATTTCAATTTTTTATTAACAAAAAATATAAACAAAATAAAGAATCTTAGATTGTTGTTGATAACTCAATAACTATAAGCGATATCGAAAATCTAAAAAAAGATCTTTAAAGAGGAGGAAATTTCTGAAAAAAAGTCTCGACTCCCCGAACTCTAGCTCCATAAACAATAATTTTTATTTAATGTTGAAAATTGCATTCCGCGAGGCTGCTGTCACATTGGCGTCTTGAGGTTAGAGTAAGACAGCAGCCTCGCGGAATGCAATTTTCAACATTAAATAAAAATTATTGTTTATGGAGCTAGAGTTCGGGGAGTCGAGACTTTTTTTCAGAAATTTCCTCCTCTTTAAAGATCTTTTTTTAGATTTTCGATATCGCTTATAGTTATTGAGTTATCAACAACAATCTAAGATTCTTTATTTTGTTTATATTTTTTGTTAATAAAAAATTGAAATTTTGATAAATAAAAAAAATAAAAAACACATCTTGCTCAAAATTTGATTCCGCATCGAATGAGCTATCACTCATATTTTTGCCACAATGCTAAAGATTTTTTACAGCAAATTCACACAGGAGTTTCACAAAAGTCTTCGTTACAATGTAACATAGTAATGGTTACCATTCTAGCATAGGAATCAGAACTATTCTTTTCTCTCCGTGCTCAATCGGAGCCTCACTGAGTAAAAAATTTACAATTTTCTTAGCGGGAAATTAAAAAAGCATTTTGAGCCTCAAATAATACTCACAGAGCCTCAATGAGCCTCAAATTATGATCAAAGAGCCTCAAATAATACACAGAAAAAACAGATATCTTAAGTCAAGAAAATATTTTTGAAGACAAACGTTTTCGGGAACCAAGTCAAGATTTTCTTGAGCCAAGAGAATTCGTCTTGGTTGGAGAAGATTTCTACTTTATCTGAGAAAATTGAGGTCTCCAAAAAAATTTTCTTGAATCAAGAATATTTACCTTCAGTCGAGAATTTTTTTTTTGTGTGTACTAATCGAATTTAAATTACATAGTCGAGACTAGGTTCATTTGAGGTTCATCGAGGCTTATTGAGGATCTGTGAGCATCATTTGAGGCTCTGTGAGAATTGTTTGAGGCTCAAAATGCTTTTTTTACTCAGTGAGACTGGATTGAGGCTTACTTGGGTTCGATGAGGCTAGATTGAGGCTAGAAATTACGATCCGGGTAACCGGTCGTGTTTTCAACATAATGTGTAACATAGTAATGGTTACTATGTTGAATTGTACTCAGTCGTATGTAAAAACTACCCACCTCTATTATAGCGAGAACTTGTATTGTGCTAAGATTAGTTTCTACATACTTTAAGATCAATCTTGTGTGGTACAGTAACCATTACGATCTATTGTTTTCCGTGCATTTATGATTCATTTTTGACCGGTGAGCAAAATTGGACATAAGACATTATAATATTTATTGATTTTCGGTGTAGTTACATTAGGAAAAGCTTGTAAAAATAATAATGATTGTTCAATAATACCAAATGCTGTATGCTCTCCGGATAAAATTTGTGTTTGTTCTAAAAATAATACCGCAATTGATGAAATTACATGTGCACCGATTATCGGGGGAAATTGTTCAATAGATGAAAATTGTCGTTATAATACAATCCACTGTATGAATAATAAGTGTCAATGCAAACCTAAGTTTTCTTCTATATCAGCCAGCCAATGCGTACCAAGTGAGCGAATTTGAAAACACACTTCAATATGTGTATCGAATATGCTTACAACAAATAAATATTATTTTTAAATTAAATCTTATAAATATTCTAGCTAATGAAAAACATAGTTGTGAGAATAATTTAGATTGTGGAGACCCTTGGCACGCGCAATGTTCGAATGATAAAGAATGTGCTTGCAAAGTTAATAATATTGCAGTCAACAGTTGGACGTGTTCTCCAATTATTGGCGGACCTTGTTGGAATGACCATCAATGTGTTGTTTCGAACTCTTTTTGTAACGATTATCAATGTAAATGTAAACCGAATTTCGTAAGCATATCAAACGATTTATGCTTTCCAGGTATGGATGCAATAAATTTTACGTAAAAGGACAACTTTATATCATTTTTAAATTTGCAGTGTAATTTCGACGGCCGTCAAATATAAACATATAATAAAAGCATATTAATGGGATCTTTATTGTGTCTAATTGATGTTCCCGATGATTAAATTTATCGGCTTTGATAATTTAGCTCCAAAATTATTTTTTATCATCAATCGAAAATTTTCGCAGCATGTACTGAAAATAATCAGAGGATACAGTGACAGTAAATTATTCCAAGTATTCCCAGATTTCACTCAAGAAACGAACTGCTGGTGTCTAACTAAAAATTATGATGTATTGGTTTAGAATGTCAATGCAGCCTACTTTTGTAGCTGTATCTCATAGTCTGTATGTAGAAAATTTATTATTTGAAAATAATGATAATTATGTAATAAAAAATTTCTGTGCAATGTAAACCAATACAATTTTTGAGTTGATTTAATTAATTAATATAGATACATTTGTTACATTTATCGTACTAATACGAAATTGTGTATTGAGTAAAATAATTTAGTGCTTCCCATATTCGCGATATCTAGCATTTACTGCGTAGTTGTTTTCTTTTTTAAAAATACATTGTCAAGGTTTTTTTTTAACAGTGATAATTATAGTTGCTTATATAATTGCCTTAAGGCATTTTAATAAAAACTCTGACGGAACCCAGTTTTTAATTTTTAGGCGAGAGTAGAGCATACCTACGCTCGCGCTTAAGGCATGCAATAGATAATTATGAACAATTAGTATTATAAATAGAAGAGTTAAATTTTTATAAGTTTCGGTAGTGACTTCTATCAAATTACATGGAATAATTATATTTTTTTTTTAATAAGCTTTATTTTCAACCGTTTAAAAATTATAATCACACAATTTCGATTTGTTGTTAGATATTACAATAAAATAAAAAAAAATGATTAAACAAATTCTATCGTTTGTTCCATTTAAAATGTTATTGATTTTGTTACGAAGTAATCCAATTTATGGAAACATAAGCCATGAAAATAATCAATGTGCACAATATAAATATCCAGTAAGTATTATTTAATATTAGATAATCAAATATTATACAAAATAGTATATGAACACATTGACTGGAAGGTGTTTTCGACAACGACTATGATTGGTTCACGCACGGAAAGATTAGAACCCGACTGGTTACTGTTTTGCACCCGACTTAGTACGGTGCTGGAAGAAAATGCTCGGTTGTGGTGCAGCGCCACACTGATTACTGTGCGGGACCTGACTAAGTCGTGTGCGCATACTACTCAGTCAGGTTCCGCACAGTAATCAGTGTGGCGCTGCACCACAACCGAGCATTTTCTTCCAGCACCGTACTGAGTCGGGTGCAGAACAGTAACTAGTCGAGTTCCAATCTTTCCGCGCAAGTCGTTAAACTCTTCCTATTCAATACGTTACGAAAATTTTTGCATTGAATGGTAAGAAAGAATGTTTTTATTGGTAAAAAAGGACGCTACATTAAATTAAATTTTTTTAATAACCTTAAATAATATTAAATCGTACTATTATAAGTTCATTTCTGTTTTATGTCTGATATACAAGATTATGACATAATGATAGTAATAATTAAATATGATTAAATTAATTTTTATAATAATTTAAAATTATTTGAATTGTTTTCAACACAATCAGCAAAAATAACTAGAGTTTCTAGTCAGGTTCATATAGTGAATTGTACATTATAATTACATGCAGTAAGATGATTTTCTATAGTCTAAGGGCTCTTCGTTGTCTTTAGCTCGAGACGACTGTTCATTGGGTTTTCTGTTGGATTGCTTAGTGACTACTCTCTAAAAACACTAAAAACGAATTAGTGAGTCAAGTGATAATCATTATTTGGCAGTGACCAGTCACTTATTGCCAGTAAAACGTATACCACAATTTGAATTAGTGACATACTTTCCCCTAGTAATCAGTGAATAGTCACGATTTTAACTATTTCGAATTTCAGAGAGTAATAAACAGTGTATATATATAAAGTGTAGATTTGTCATATTTTTCACGAACATTATGGATATTCTTCGCGATATTTATCCTTTGGAGTGTCATTTTTAACCAATCAAAGAGGTGCTTTCTTATCATGCACTGTTAGAAGTATTTATTTGAGCCAAATAAATATTTGTTAATAGTTAATAAATGATTTATTAAATGAGATTTATTTGGGCCAAATAAGCAATTTCTTAATAGCACCGGCACACAAAAAAAAATAAGTTCTCTGTACTTTTGACGGGACCGATTTATTCCCATGTATTTTGACCCGCTGAATCCGAATCCGAGGTCCGTTTAACCCGTACACCCTCAGATTTTTAGAAAACTTTAAAAAACCTCAAAAATACACAAAAATCGACCGTTTTTTAAATTTATAAATTTTTTTAACCCTAACTAAGCATGATTTTTATGTATTTCGGTCCTCCCCATACTAACCTGAAGTTTATTTAAAACATTAGCCATTTAAAGTCTGAGTAAATTCCAAAAAACCCCAAAAAATTACAAAAAAGCAAAAAAATTCTTAGTATTGTGATGAAAAAAATTTTATAGGGCTAAATAAATAATTATTTTCATGTATGTTTATCTGTCACATATAATTCTCGAACATCCATAGCTCAGACATCTCTAAAATTTTAAATAAATGGCAAAAATTCCCAAAAAATCGAAAAAAATAAAATTTGGTATAACAAAAATCAATTTTTAAATCGAAATAAATAAAAGAAATCATATTGTTCGATCTGTGATATATATATAAAAAATATTTTGGCCTAAAACATAAAAAAATTTTAATATGCTTCCAAAAATTTTTTTCATCACAATACTAAGAATTTTTTTGCTTTTTTGCAATTTTTTGGGGTTTTTTGGAATTTACTCAGACTTTAAATGGCTAATGTTTCAAATAAACTTCAGGTTAGTATGGGGAGGACCGAAATATATAAAAATCATGCTTAGTTAGGGTTAAAAAAATTTATAAATTAAAAAAACGGTCGATTTTTGTGTATTTTTGAGGTTTTTTAAAGTTTTCTGAAAATCTGAGGGTATACGGGTTAAACGGACCTTGAATTCGGATTCAGCGGGTCAAAATACATGGGAATAAATCGGTCCCGTCAAAAGTACAGAGAACTTATTTTTTTTTGTGTGCCGGTGTAGTTAATAAATGGCTTATTTGAATAGAAAGAAATGACACGTGATGTTAATTAAGTAAGGTTATGACGAATAATTTATAGGACTGTTTAATTTTATTTTTTTAAAGAAAATAATACACACAATTAATGTTAATTGAAGATAAAAATTATTATACAAAAAATATAAAAAAAATGAAATATTATAATAAATTTTTACTAACAATCACACTCATTCCATTCAAAGTTATAACCTGAATTTCATGTGTCATTTCTTTCTATTCAAATAAGCCATTTATTAACTATTAAGAAATGGCTTATTTGGCTCAAATAATTCTCATTTAATAAATCATTTATTAACTATTAATAAATCTTATTTGGCTCAAATAAATACTTCTAACAGTGTGAGTTACAAAAAAAATTTTTTATTTAATAATAGTGTAATCCTGCTTATTCACAACCATGCTGTGAATTAAATACCGCTTGTAGACCCGAAAGAATCAGTGGCTTATATATATGTGAACAATTGTTGACTGAATTTTGTTCATCACTTGAACAATGTACTATTCCTAATTCTGTTTGTATAAAAAGTGAATGCCGTTGTGAATCTGATTTCATGCTTATACCCAGTAAACTATGTGTACCAAGTAAGTATACAAATAGAATTTGATTTCAACAAATAGCGCAAAACTAAATTATGTTAATAGGTGTAAATAATATTTTAATTCATCATAGTTAAATTGGGACAAAAGTGTAACTATGACGAGGATTGTAGAAAAATATACTATGCGAAATGTTCAGAAAATAAAGAATGTGTGTGTAAATCAAACTACGTTAAAGTTAATCAAACATGTGCTCCATTATTAGGCGAATATTGTTGGAATAGTGAACAATGTATTACGGTTAATTCTGATTGTATTAATCATAAATGTCAATGTAAATATAATTACAGAGAACGATTTGACAAATGTGTTCCAGGTATTGTTTTAACTTCAATACAAAGAAAAATTTATGTAAAGACTATGTAAAAAAATTTTTTACCTTTATTGGGGGGTAGTCCATTTTTCACGCCCTTTATCTATAAATAGCAAAAATAATTGAATGGAAATCGGTTTAATACATTTCAGAATTCTTAGAAGTATTTTGTGAAATAGACCCACATTGTGAAATAATACCGAATGCTAAATGCGCAAAAAACAAAAAAAAATGTGTTTGTAAACGTGGTTATGTACAATATAATAAATTAGTTTGTGTACCATTATTAGACGAATTTTGTCTTTCTGATCAACATTGCCATTTTAATAATTCAATTTGTGTTAATAATAAATGTTCATGCCAACCTAACTATGTTCAAGAACTCAATGACAAATGCTTACCGTGTAAGTATACTTCACGAATACTGTAGATTAAAAATATTTATATATTTTTGTTTTAATAAGTGTTCTTAGGACTTGCATGCAAAGCCGATAATGACTGTAAAACAATAATATATGCAAAATGTTCTGAAAACAATAAGTGCGTTTGCAAATCGAATTATCTTCAGTTAGACAATCAAACATGTGCGCCGCTTATCGGAGAATATTGTATGAAAAGTAGTGATTGTCATCCCATGTATTCTTATTGTTTTCGTAAAATGTGCAAATGCATGAATAATTATTTACGTCGATCTAATAACCAATGTTTGTCAAGTTAGTACATTCATCAAAAATATAAAGCTCGAGATTCGTGCCATAGAGTCATTTGGGGCAAGTGTGCGCAAACCTATTCATTTTGGACTGAAATGCATGGGTTTGTGCACACCTACCACTGCGCACACTTGTCCCACATGACTCTACAATTACTTATTTTTCCCTATTGCAAGGTTATCTTGGAAGATACTGTAGGAATAATAACGACTGTAGTAATGTGATGCATTCAATATGCTCGGAGAATAACGAATGTGTTTGTATTGAAAAGTACATTGCATTAAATGAGACAACGTGTTCACCTTTGTTAAATGAACTATGTTCGAACAATGAAGTATGTGCAACATCAAACGCTGTTTGCATTGAGAATAAATGTCAATGTAAACGTAATTATTCAACTCAGTCCGATAATTATTGCATATCAGGTTACTATAATTATATAAATCAACGTGTTGGGAACAAGTTTAACATAGTTTACTTACTTTCATTTTCCAGAGCGTTTAAAAGGAGCCTGTGATTGTGATTTAGATTGTAATGCTATAAAAAATGCAAAATGCTCAATAGATAAAAAATGTGTCTGTAAAGAAAATTATGTTTCAATTAATGAAACAACTTGTGAACCAATAAAATACGATTTCTGTCCAACGAAAGAACAATGCTTTGTAACAACAAAATTTTGCCGTCAAAATAACGACTGTGACGATTCAGAGCGTAGATATTGCTCAGGAAACCAAACGTGTATCTGTAAACCAACTTACATTGAATTAAACGATATTTGTCAACCAATTCTAAGTGGTTATTGTTCAAAGAATGAAGATTGCATTCCGGATAATTCTTTTTGTTATTTCAACAGATGTCAATGTAAATATAATTTCATAGCAGTATCTAATGACCAATGTGAGCCGAGTAAGTATAAGTTTTGGCTTTTTCAAAAAATCAATGTAAATATAATTAGTGATTATGGCGATATTGATATTTCCTTTTTTTACTCTCTCCATTAAAAATAGATTATCAATTTTTATTAATGTTTAATTTTCTATATGTAATTACTTTGTAATAGTCGTTTTATTCGTTTCGTTTTCGGACTTCGATAGATTGAATTTCACCGAATATACATATTTATTTTTCAAATATTATGGTTGTTATTAATTTACCATAACACTTTACACTTTATATTATATTTGTAATTTCTTAAGTGAAATAGCCGAGGGCGTTTAATAAATAAATAATTTTTTTTTGGGCAAAGTTTTGTTAGGCCAGAAGTGTGAATCGAATGTAAATTGTGATTCGATTAAAAATGCAAAATGTTCTGAAGAAAAAATATGTGTATGCAACGAAAACACTCTTGTGTTAGACAAAAATACATGTGTACCACACATTGGAGTATTTTGTCTCAATGATGAAGAATGTCATATTAAAGCCTTACGTTGTCTAAATAATAAATGTGAATGTCAACCTAATCATTCATCAATATCCGATAGTCAGTGTGCAAAAAGTGAGTATATCTACGAGTTATTTTTCCATTATATATACATATAATTTGATTATTATTCCAGTAACTACAATATCTGATTGTTTTGAGCGTTCAAATTGTGGTGATCCATTACATACAAATTGTTCAAAAAATAAAAAATGTGTTTGTAGATCAAATCATATTGCTGTACAAAATGAGACATGCTTACCACTCCTAGAGAGCTTTTGTTGGAATAGAAATCAATGTATCGCTGAAAATTCAATATGTATCGATAATAAGTGTCAATGTACTCCAGGCTACAAGCGTGTGTCGAATAATCTATGTGTTTCAGGTAAGTAGTATTAAAAAAAAAATCGTTCTATCGGTTGCCCTGCGGGCCAGCCCTACAACTTCCCACTGTTTTCGAGCTCATCGAGCTCGAAAATACTTTTGTTTGCCGTTCTTTTCGAGAAAAAACGTTTTATACCATTTTTTCTTCAATGATATCTCTCAAACGAATTAAACGATTGAAACGGCCAAGGTAGCAATCGACGCGTTTTATCAAATTCTAAAGCTTGTCAAATTTTGAAATTGATTTATTGAGTCGTTTTTGAAAAATTTCGAAAAAACTAAGAAAAAAATTTTTTTTAATCCTTTCGACAACGGTTTCTCTTGAACGAATGAACCGATTTTGATGCTTGAGATAGCATTCGACGCAGCTTTTAAAGTTTTAGAGCCCAGTGGGTTTTGGAATCAATCCATCGAGCACATTGCAAGTTATAAAAAAAAAACACTTTTGAAAAAATTTTATTTTTGGAATATCGTTGAACGCACCTTACCGATTAATTTCAATTTTTTACAGTTTTTAAATATTGACAAGCCGTGTCAAATGACACCTTGACGTTCAAAAACGGTTGATCCGTTCAAAAGATACAGATATTTACATACGTACAAACATACACTCAGACATCATCTTGAAATTAGTCAGAATAACATCCTAGAGCCTCAAAATGTCAAGATCTGATAGAAATTTGATTTAAGAAAATGGGACCAAAACCAAAAACATCCTGAATTTTCGAAAATTTTCAATTTTTTTAGCGGGAAGTTAAAAAAAAAACGTTGAAAATTAATAGAACATTATTTTCGTCAAATATGTATATAATTAATTGTAACCAAATTATTCTAAGCATATATTTGTTTTTTTGCAGTAAGACCATTCTATATTCCATGACCCTGACAATATATTGCATTGATGGTAGTCAAATAAGTTCTTTATTCTTTACCTAATACATTGTTTAACTATATTACATTTAATATTGTCTTTGAGTAGCTAATTAAGGTGTTACGATAGAGGCTCAAAGACTTTCTGTTAAAGAACACTAAATATTTAAAAAAAATATAAACATTTTTTTAAATTTACCAAAGGAGAAAAATTTTCGACTTCGCTAGGATCTAAAAGATGATATTTATTATGAAAATATTATAATAATAATATAATTAAAGTAATAATGAAAAAATAATTATCATGAGCGATTGAGGTGTACGCTTTAAGATTTTCCAACATTTTTTTTTATGTATGCCTTTTTAAAATTGAATATATTAACGCAATTATTTACTCGTAAAATAATATTAAAAATAAGGCGTAGTTTAAACTTAAATTAAGCTGTTATTCATATTGAATTATCAGATGTCCTCTATTTAGAGCCATCAACTATTATACTCCATTGTAAAAACACATTAGGCCTTATCAAATATATTTACTAATAAGATACTAATGTTTTTTAAAAATAACCGTAATATTTAATTTCTTAAAAATCAGTCGTCCATAAACATTCCAAATACGTTTTAGAAAATATAGTGTCCCGGATGTTGATGTTTTTATTATTTTAATTTTTATTTTACATGTATGATTAATATTCAATAGTATCTAAGCAGTTATGAGTTATCTATTTTATCTATGCATGTGAAGTTTGAGTTCTAAACTTTATGTTCAGCAATAAAATTTTTTTATATGATGATAAAATTATCACAAAAATAATATTCCACAGTGTTTGTCAAAGTTTAGGCCTTCAAACTCCCAAGTTTTTTTCGCATTGTAGCAAAATAATTTTAAAATGTCACCAAAATATTTATGTCTGACTTATATTGACATAATTATTTTTATTGGATTATTGATTAATCCCATTATTGGAAATAAGGAGGCTGATGACAAACCATGTGCTCATTTTCTTTTGTCAGTAAGTAATTTAAAATGTGTAATTAATAATTGAATCATCGATTAATATAGTATGTTAAGTTCCATATATTTTAACAGTGTGATCCTGAATATCCGAAGCCATGTTGTACTTATGGTATTATGTGCAAACCAAAAGCGCCAGGAGGTTATTTTATATGCGTTCCAGAAGGTATTATTATCAATAAAATGATTTTTTAACAAAACTTTAGCTTTTTTTTATTTTTTTCTTCAAGTTCTATTGGGTCAAGCTTGTTTTGATAACAGTGATTGCGATGATGTAGCGCATGCAATATGTTCAAAATCTAAACAATGCGTTTGTAGAGAAAATCATCTACAGACACGAAAAAATAAATGCACACCATTGCTGGGCGAATTTTGTCAAATCGATGAAATTTGTATGCCTTCTAATTCTCAATGTATTAATAATGAATGTCAATGTAATGAAAATTATATGCAGTTATCCAATAATCGATGTTTGCCAAGTGAGTTTTAATATTTTTTTTAAAGTTCACGCTGTAAAAACTTGAAAAAATAAAATTATAAGGTAAAAGCCCTAATACCCGATCAGGAACTAGTACCGGATCGAAAAATCTGATAATTTCAGTGATTGAAATCTGATTTTTTTTTGGAGAAGAGTTATGAAAAATTAATAAGTTTGATGTTTTATAACGATTTATTTATTCCTGTATTATGTTCAGTATTGACATTTTATAAAAATTCGAAATTATACTGAGAAATTATTCTCATTTGAAATGCTATGGTGTTATAGTAAAGCCGGACTATGTTGGCCACCTGATAGAAATTTCAATAAACATATGCAAGAATTACTATAGCTATAACAAAAATTCACAATGTTTACTGTATTTTAGGATACAACCATTGGAAATTTTTCTATGACTATAGTAATTTATGCATGTGTATATTTCAATTTCCGTCAGGTGACCAACATGGTCCGGCTTTACCATGACGCCATAGTATTTCAGACACGAATAATTTTGTCGTGAATCTTAAGGACCAGTTTCGCAGACCAGGTTCATTTTTAATCTAGGTTTCAATTATTATTGCCGGTATATCTATATATTATTAATGTATACTAGAAAGATATACTAACAACATAAATTTAAACCCGGATAAAAACAAAGCCGATTCGAAAAACTGGTCCTAAATTTCGGACTGATCAAAATTTTCTATTGTACACGGGTGAATTATCAATAGATGACGATTTGGCAGAAAAATAGCTTAGTCCTCAATGAATCATTTTGAATTCACGAAGATCTACGTGATTGTCTGATCGATGTTAAATCAAACAAATTAGATTTTTGTAGATCAAAATTAGTTTATCTATGGAAGTTTTCCAAGTCATGAAATACATTGCATTGATCTTAAAGGTTGTGATTGCTTATTTTTTTTCTGTTTATAAAGAGGTAATTGGGACTCACTGTGAAAGTGATCACGAATGTGAAGCAGCAAGATTTTCAATATGTGCGAAAAACAATACTTGTGTTTGTAATTCAAATTATGCTGCCATTGATTCAACAGCATGCGCCCCACTATTGAATGGTTTTTGTTGGGCCGATAATGAATGTGTCGTTCGTGACTCAACTTGTGTTCACAACAGATGTAAATGCATACCTAGTTTGAGTCCTGAATCCAATAATAAATGTTCTAATCGTATGTGCACTGCTTCCTTTACATAATCTGAGGATAAAATTATTGAACAATTATATTAGGTTGCAGTCATATAATTAATGTAAACTTTCTTATTTTAGTTTACATAGGGATGCAGTGTGACAATGATTCCCACTGTAATCACGTGATAAAACATTCGAGATGCGATAAAGCTAAACTGTGTACGTGCGATAATAATTACTATGCAATAAACGGCACATTTTGTGGACCTCTTCTTAATATCTCGTGTAGTGACAATGAACCATGTGCTATCGACAATTCAATTTGTATTGACAATAAATGTCAATGTAGGCCTAATTATGAATATCAATTGTTTCAATGTATTCCACGTAAGATGATTATACATAATAAATTTTTATTTTATAATGTTTAAAAATCAATATTATAACCATGTAATAATTTCCATCACAACTTGCTGGTTAAGGCACTGATCACAAGAATCTTTTGATTGATAATACATTGATTTGCCCAAGATGGCGTTCACAAAACAAATTTGTAGTAGTCTTGTACTATTTTTATTAAAGTATCTTGCGGAAGACCCCTGAGTGGTCACGTCTTTATATACCTATGAATCTGTCACAAGATATGAATGTGAGATTCTATGAAAAGATTGCTGTAGGACTTGCACATGATATTGTTCGCAAAAACATTGAAGATGTCTTGCTTAAGATGTGTTAATAAAGTTACTTATGCGTATCTTGATCGAGTCTTATAGCAAAAATTACTTGTAGAAACTAAAGCATATTTTGCGCCAGATCTGTTCGAAAATTAAAATGTTACTATCTATAAGTGTCACTTCTATCTCTGTCACTTCACCCTAGGATACTATATCGTATGCCAACGGAGGGGGTAAGATCTATAGTTACATAAAGACGGAGACAACTAGTGTATTTTAGTGACCAGACTTAAGCGAGATTGTTATTAAATTGTTATTTGGGTAGATCTAAATTGAACTAATTTTTTATATTTTTTAGATCAATGTAGATTTTGTTGTAACAATAAGAACTACGCTGATCAAAAATGTTATAAGTAGTTATAACAGAATAGTATACGACTATTTGAATTAGTGGCATAATTTTCACTGGTAAACCGTGAATAATCACTATTTCAAATTTAAAAGAGTATAGTTATAAATTTATATTTTGTTTACATTAGAGGTATTACGTGGATTTTGTAAAACTCATCAAAACTGTGGTTTGATCAGTAACTCTCATTGTTTTGAGAAAACGTGCGAATGTAAAAATGGATACTTCCAATTCGACGATAAAACATGTGCACCAATATTAAATACATTTTGCTGGAATGACAATTATTGTAAGATCCAGAATTCTGTGTGTATTGATAATAAATGTGAATGTAAACCTAATTTTTCAAAATTTTCCAATAAGCTTTGTCTTCCAAGTAAGTGTATTGCTAAAAAAGCAATGTACCTGTAATGATATATTATGAATAATATTAAACTTAAATATTAATTCAAGCACAATTAGAACAACCATGTAAAATTCATTTTGACTGTCAACTGATAAAAAGTGCAATATGTAGTGGTCAAAATAAATGTATTTGTACAGAAGATTATGGCCAATATAATTCAACAATATGTGGACCATTATTGGGAAGTCTATGCTTCGGAAACGAATATTGTGCTACTGATAATTCGATTTGTACTCATTATAGATGTAAATGTAAAGAAGGATATTTGCAACAATCTCATGATAGATGTATTTCGAGTAAGTTATTTAAAAGTTAATTATACTCTAGTAGCAATACGAAGCGATGCTTGTCCAAGATTTGTTCACAATATTGTCAACATTATGTTTTACACATGAATGATTTCCTTTCGTTCAAGATACTTGAAATAGGTTTCTTGCCCTTGAATAGAACAATTGCTGCTCTTTGCAGATTTTTCCAGTAGCTCCTTCCTTGTTAGGATTAATTTTTAAATATTTGCTTTACATAACCAATATTATTTTTTTCTTTATAGAATATATAGGAAAGTTCTGTGAACTAGATGAAGATTGTGATGAAGTACGACACTCAAAATGTTTTAAACAAAACAATACTTGTGTTTGTAGAGCAAATAATATTCAAATAAATGAAACAATATGTGCACCATTATTAGGCCAATATTGTTGGGAAGACGAGCAATGTGCACCAGATAACTCTGTTTGTGATAACCGCGAATGCGCATGCGAATTTGGTTATTTGCGAGTGTCTAATGATCAATGCCTACCATGTAATTATTAAATGCCTTTCTTATTTCTATTGCACACCTCAAGCGCGAACACGTTGAATATATTTTATGGTTAATTTAAAACTATCGGGTTTTTAACTCACGTTAAATTATTTTTACACTATTGTTAGTAAACTCATAAAAGTTATAAAGTCTATATCATCGTGAAAAACTATCAAGAATTAAGCCTAACAAAACTTCAGTCGATTCGTCAGCACTTATTTTTAAAAAATTGATTTAATTAGAGAAACATTTAATACCAATCAATATGCATGGATATTTGTAACCATGATAATTCTCAAAAAGAAACACTAATAGACTTAATTTTTTTTTAGTACGTGCAGTTTATTTGTGGTAAGAACCCTATTAAAAATTACTATTAAACTATTTTTCGTTTAATCATAATCAATAAAATAGTTGACTTTTTTTTATACAATTTACTTTTTCTATTTAACGAGAGATGATGATAGAATCAACGTAATAGTAGTGCACTTCAAGCGACCTCTATAAATACTATGATAAAAATGGCGGTTTAATTGAAAAGTTCGAGGGGATAAAATATATCATCGATGTAGTGATTTATAAATCGATATTAAGATAAATATTTTTTCTTTCTGTTAAAAGATTGTCGAAGAGATGTCGTGTATTTATTAAATAGTTAAAATTCTCATACACGGAGAGAAAATTTTTGTCAGGATGACTATCATATATATCTTCAAATGACGTATCATCAGAATAACGATACGGTTATTCTTTTTAAGAATACCCACATGTTCATTTAATCGTCTAAAGTGTTATTAAAACAATTATGTGTATTTGTATTAGGATAAGTATAGATTTATATAATTTAAAAATACGACAAATAACCTTTGCAAACATATATAGTTTCATCGGTGTAAGTAACTGTTTTGTCAGCGTGAAGATCCGTATAGCTAAATGGGCTATACGATGGATCGTTCTCGGTTGTCTAAATCATGGAGTTTGCGCAATAGTCATGTTAGAGATTCACAAAACGCCTATAATAAGGAAACGATCATCATTTTGACGATCCATTGTGAGGTAACTGTATACAAAGTATAGCCAGAATAGCTATACACATTCTCTGACAATATTTTCTCTCCGTGTAGTCTTAATTCAAAAATTTAAATGAATTAGTTCTTACTATATAACGTAAGCGACTGAGGTGTGCACTTTTAGAATTCCTAACTTTATATTTATGGGATTAATTAATTTTTTTTTCTCACTAAGTAAATTTGGGCCCATTATGTAGAAAAGATGAAGATTGTAGAAATATAAAATTTTCAAAATGTTCTGAAAATAATGAATGTGTCTGTAAACAAAACTATATTGAATTTGATAGCTACACATGTTTATCACTCTTGGGTGGTTACTGTGATGAAGACGATGATTGTAAGACTTTTTATTCACGTTGTAGTAACAATATATGCCAATGTGATCGTGGATACTTACCAAGATCTAATAATGATTGTTTACCAAGTAATTGAATATTGAAAAATTAAAAAAAAAATGCGAAATAAATTAAATAAACTAAAATTATTTTCAGCTCGGCTAGGAATAGATTGTAAAATTGATGAAGATTGTGATAAACCTAAGTACTCACTATGCTCAGATGATGAAAAATGTATATGTAAAACGAATTATATTGTATTAGACGGTCTTAAATGCGTACCATTGTTGAATGAAGAGTGTTCTGAAGATGTTGAATGCATAACTGAAAATTCTGATTGCATTGACAATAAATGTCAATGTAAACCACAATTCGAACCAGAATCTAACAATCAATGTTTATCAAGTTAGTTATATATATATATATATATATATTAGGGTGACCCAAAAAAACTGACTATTTTTTTTTTTCGAGTCTCTTCTGAAAATTTGGTGGCTTACAATGTTTTAAGAAGCCTCTCCAAAAATCAGCTCGATAAAAAATTTTCAAGAAGTCGCTCACGAATTTTGAAAATATCAAAAATGATCGAAATTGGGATTTTTTACTTCTAAATTTTTTCTTTCTCGTGGCAGCAATAGTTTATATTTGTAAAATCATGACTATGCTAAAAACTTCAGCCAAAAATTTGAATATTCAAACGGCGCTCAAGAATTTTGAATATTATCTGATAATATGTAATTAATACTTTGAATTAGTTTTTGTTTTTTTTTTTTATAATTTATTCATTGTCATTTCACTAAAATATAACTTTTGCATTACCATAAATATACAGGACAGTCTCAAACAATAAAATTTGGTAAGTTTTGAATGAGCGAAAAAACCTAAAAATTGAATTAAAAAATAAAAAAGTACGTAAATAACTCATTATTTCTATTTCTCGAGTTATATTTCCATTCATTGTGATGCAAATTGATGGTGAAAAAATCGAGAAGCTTTATTATTAATATTCAAAGGTCGCTCGAAAACGTCCAAAAGACAGCACTCGGAAACATTCAAAATTCTTGAGCGAGGTTTAAATATTCAAATTTTGGGCTTAAATTTTCAGCGTAGTCATGATTTTACAAATATAAACTATTGCTGCCACGAGAAAGAAAAAAATTTGAATTCCGATCATTTTTGATATTTTTAAAATTCGTGAGCGACCTCTTGAAAATTTTTCATCGAGCTGATTTTTGGAGAGGCTTCTTAAAACATCGTAAACCAACAAATTTTCATAAGAGACTCGAAAATAAAAAATAGTCGGTTTTTTTGGGTCACCCTAATATATATATATATATATATGTATCAATTGATTACAGAGTTAACTGCTTATAGATTGAAAAAACAATTTTTTTTTTTTTAGAGTACCTGAGAAATCAATGTAATACTGATAAAGATTGTGAAAAAATAAACAATTCACGATGCTCATTGAATAAAAGTTGTGTTTGTAAACAAGGTTATATTGGAATCAATGGCACAACGTGTGCACCAGCTTTAGGTGAACATTGTATGGTATCAGAAGAGTGTGCAGTAGATGACTCTACTTGTGTTAATAATAAATGTCAATGCCAATCCAATTTTAACCCCTTTGATAAATCTTTGTGCATAAGAAGTATGGATAATTCATCATTTAATACTATTATACCTTCAATAAATCATATTTAATCATTTTAATTTTGTTTCAGTTGATCCTACAAAGTTTTGTTTTAACGATCAAGATTGTCAAGAAATACAGTTTTCACGATGTGAAGGTTATCGGTGTCTTTGTAAAAAGAATTATTTTCCATTGAAGTCAAGACTGTGTGTACCAATGTTAGGTGGATTTTGTAGAAAAAATAGCGATTGTATAGTTGATAAATCTATTTGTGAATATTCTTCATGCAAATGTAAACGTCATTATACTGCTGAAGGCAGACATATGTGTAAACCAAGTAAGTGTGATAAATATTTATTCCCTAGCGGATCTAACATTATGGTAGGATTACCGTCGGTTTACCGTAACTTATGGTAAATATACCGTAAAATTACGATAGTGTTTCAGTAATCTACCGTAATGCTGCGGTAAACTTACCGTAAATAAATCAAAGAAGTGTGAATTTATCGGGACTCTTTTACGTATGAATAGACTGTAATAGCTCGGTAGCATTTCCTACGGTAGAATTTCGGTAAATTGTGGTAGGATTGCGGTTGATTACGGTATATTACCCTAGTGCCATAATAGACAGTAATTTACCGTAATATTGGTTTCGCCACGGTTATTTTTTCTGATTTTATCTTTTATTTTGAACACGTGAATTTTCATTCCAATTCACTTGAATCGTGACACCGACCACTTTAGATGCTACTTTTGTAGATATGTTTCAGTCCCTGCTTAAAAAATCCAATAGATTCTTATAGCTGTATGTATAAGGCCCTATACTTAACTATAGCACTTCTCATAGAACTCATTCATTCTTATAAAATTTCTATAAGAATTTATGAGAATCTAATGGATTCTATGAGATTTTCTAAACAGGGGTAATACAGATATGCTGCACTTTTAACAAAAAAATCGGTCTATCGAATGACCCTAAAACTTCCCGCTATTTTCGAGCTCCTTGAGCTCGAAAACATTGTTGTAAATACATTTTCGAGCTCCTCGAGCTCGAAAATACTTTTGTATGCCATTGTTTTCGAAAAAAGACGTTTTTCACCATTTTTTCTCCAAGGATATCTCTCAAACGAGTTTACCGATTGAAATGGTTAAGGTGGCAATCGACGCGTTCTATTGAGTTCTCAAGCTGATTAGAGTTTGGAATTGATTTATCAAGTCGTTTTTGAGATATTTCAAAAAAACTAAAAGAAAAAATTTTTTTTATTTCTTTCGACAACGGTTTCTCTTAAACGAATAAACTGACTTTAATGGTTGAGGTGGCATTCGACGCAGCTTATAAAGTTTTAAAACTGATTAGATTTTAGAATCAATCCACCAAGCACATTACAAGTTATCCAAAAAAAACGTTTATGAAAAAATTTTATTTTTGGAATATTTCCAAACGCACCCTACCGATCAAACTCAATTTTTTACAGCTTTTAGATATTGACGAGCCGCGTCGATTGCCATCTTGAGGATCAAAATCGGTTCATCCGTTCAAAAGTTGCAGATAATATATTTACAGACGTACGTACGTACGTATATGCACTCGAACATCATCTTGAAATTAGACAGAAAAGCTTCCTAGAACCTCAAAAGGTCAAGATCTGATAGAAATTCGATTTTCGAAAATCGGACCAAATCCAATAACTTCCCGAATTTTTGAAAATTTCCAATTTTTTTCGCGGAAAGATAAAAATTTTTTCGAGTTCTCGTTAACATCTTAAACAATCATTATTCTTCATTAAAATATTTTCACTTTCTATTCATAAATAACTGATAAATATTCTTTCATGATACCAGCATCGTAACTCGAAGTTTTAGTGTCTCTAAAGCCAGTCGAAAGAAACCCGTTTTCAAGCCGTTGCCGCAAACAACTACTAGCGAATTCGTAATTCACCAATACCTGCCTACAGCGGGCAGAAAAATGCATGTTTCTGCCCGGTATTAGTTATATTTAATGTCCATTTACAGCCCTATCACTCTTATGTTTTAGCTTGTTACTTCAGTTTACTCATTAAAGTTTTTAAGTGACAGTTTTAATTTACCAAATAATAATTACTGAAAATAAGTGAAAATAATATTTTGGTCTCATTTTCTGTTTATTAACAAGTGACTGTGAATCACAGATTTCTCATTCTCTAACAGTTCTCCGTATCATCGACTTGAAATTAACTGGTTTCTAACTGGCTGCTGACACTGGAACTTGAAGTTCCGATGCATGTAATCATGAAAAATATAGTGTGTGATGACACATCCTGTGACTTTCACCGTAGTCTAAAATCGTCTTGTTTCATCCCTTGTCACACAATATACTATTACATTATAGAAATTATTTAACGTTTTCAGTAATTAGGACAAAATAATTTTACTGTAGTAAGTTTAAATTTATTATTTACTTTTTTTTTCCATAAAGTTACATTAGGAAAACGATGTGAAGAAGATAAAGATTGTGAAACGATTCCCAATGCAATATGTTCTGAGAATAAAATATGCGTTTGTGATGCAAATAATTATGCATGGAATATATCAAGATGTACACCAATGCTGGGAGGATCTTGTTCGGCTGAAAATCAATGCGTTTCGGATACTTTTGTCTGTGTTGACAATATTTGTGAATGTAGGATAGGTTATGTAACGTTGTCAAACAAACACTGCACTGAAGGTATAATTTCCTTTCCTCATACTAGTAACATTTCTAGAGACAAGAAAATTGTAATATTTACTACACGGAGAAAAAAATGTAGTAATTTTCACTAAAAAATATGAGAATATATACTAAATTTGATAGTAATCTTGAAACGCTTATGATTTATATGAAAAATTCATAAACAGATAAGTATATTTTACAACTTGTTTAGTATTTTCTCATATACTGATTATGGAAAATCTTCTATATTGCATATTAATTTTTAGTTATATTTAGTAAATTTTACCATCCCGTTTAGTAAATTTTACTATATTGGAATGGAAATAAATAAAATTAAATTTTTAATAGCTTTTAACTTTTTATTATTATTGCTACACTGTAAAAAATCACCGGGGTAAGTCCAAGCGGTGTAGGTGTTAAAATTATCGGTGTTAAATTTACCCCCGAAAGCGGTGTGAAAATAACGCCGCCACCGGTGTAAATATTTTCGAGCGGTGTTAAAATAACGTCCCCACCGGTGTAAATATTCTAGACCATTGTTAAAATAACGCCGCCGCCGGTGTAAATATTCTTTACCGGTGTTAAAATATTTTACTTTGTGAATATTTTTACTTACTCGATCACTATACTTGTTAATAAATGATATTTTTTATTAATTTTCATAAAGAACTGACATTTTTTGTGTTTTATAATCTTTAAAGTTAATACTCCAAGCAGACGCAGTTTACCCTGTTTTTACACCGGTATTACTCCGCTTTTACACCGGTTACCCCGCTTTTACACCGATATTACTCCGTTTTTACCCCGGTTACCACGCTTTTACACCGATTTTACTCCGCTTTTACACCGGTTACCCCGCTTTTACACCGATATTACTCCGTTTTTACACCGGTTACCCCGATTTAACACCGGTATTTCTAACCCCGGTGAATTACTCCTCCTACACCAGTGTAATTTTATTTAACACCGGGCGGAGTTAAAATGAGTCCATTTTTAACACCGCTCTTTTTACAGTGTATAATTTTGATTATTATTGTTATTTATGTCATCTATATTGGTGTTGGTGTAGATTTTTATTTTTTTAAAAATCACTTGTTTTAACCGATATTCGAACCATGATCTCCCGCACGCGACTCTTTTCCTATGTCCGACAGCCCCACAGGGCCATGTCCTGTTGCAGCAACAATTCTTTTTTTTCCGTGTAATATTGTAATTTTTACTATATTTTTTTTCTCCGTGTATCGTTACATAATATCTACTATTATGTTAATATCCCTGATTAAAAACTCCGATTGAATCTGACCCATCAAACATTCAATAAGAGTTGCTGGGAACGTTCTATGTATCTGATTGAATTTCAATCGAATTTAATCGGAAAAAATAATTATTATTTCCTGATTAAATTCAATTGAAATTTTTCAATCAGATTGAATCGGATTTAATCGGAAAATAATAATTTTTTCAATTTTTTTAGAGAGAATTTTAAATAAGACTTGATGGAATATGCAGAAAGTATACTTACGAAATCCATCTTCTTCAGGTCTTGTTTAAATTTTAGTAAGTTACTTGCTGACGAATTATCATTAAGTAATTTGCTTAAGACAATGAAACTAGGGTGTATGTTACATACATTTTTTTAAATAATCAATATTGATTTTTAGCATCTACTATACCGTCATGTATTGTAGATAGTGATTGTAGTGATTCATGGCATTTAAAATGTTCCGAAAGTAAAAAATGTGTTTGCAAGTCAAATAACATTGCATTGGATAGATCAACGTGTTTACCTCTTTTAGGTGGTTATTGTTGGGCAAATCATCAATGTACTGCTGGAAATTCTTTTTGCCATCATCATCAATGTCTGTGTAAGCCTTTTCATGTAGCCGTCTCTATTAATTTTTGTGCACCGAGTAAGTGTTGTTGTGAAATAAATATTTTTATCGTACACTTCAAACGCAAAGTTCTATTATCACTCTCTCAAGGTCATTAAATAGTGTAAAAAATTAGTTTTCTTGAATATCTATCAGTTTGTTGATATGTAAACCCGATAACTTACAAAAATTTTGATGCATTATGGCCTGATATTTTTTTTCATTCACTTCAAATCCACAAAGAATTGAACACTTTCGAAAATCACTTTTGCAATCATTTAAATTTTTTAAAAATTTTTTTGTAAGAAAACTTGAGTAAGAAAGCGGTTTTTTTAAGCAATAATATTTAATGTAACGATAAGTATTACAGACGTACAAATTCGAGTTTGACATTTATCTAAACCAATAATTAATTTTATAATTATCGTATCAAAATTAGTCATTTGATTACTTTTTCATTAAGCAGCGTATCTATATGGAATATTTATTATTTCAAAATTAAAAAAAATTTAATTATAACATGAGCGTTTGAGGTGCTGACTTTTGGACTTGTATATTCTTATCACTTTAGTTATCTTTTTTTTTATTTTTACAGTGTAATCTTCACCCATTGAAGTTCTAAGCAATTACTATATTCTTGCAAAATTATCTTTTGAAAAATATTTGCTCAAAAAATTATATTCAAATATAAAAGAAAAAAAAGCGCTGACTGAGATGACTCTGTTACCAAAATCTATACAGAAACTAACAAATCTCGGTTTAGGACCTCTACAGGAATAAATTGGAATACTTCTTGAGTGATATATATATATATATTACTCAAGTATTCAGAAGGCCTAGGATATGCAAGAGACACGATCTGAATAAAAGTAATCTTGAATCAATAATCCAGAAATTTCTGAATTGAAAAATTAATAAATGTTACCTTCAATGATATCGTGATTTTTTATTTTTTTTACATCGTTAACAACTAAGGATCATATACACGAGTAATAACGACTATATCTATGTATACTATTACAGCACCTTTTTTTATTCATATTTTCTACGTAGTTAGTACGCAGTATTTTAAAACATTTCGTAATATGAATTTTTATTTTATGAATAAGGTCTAATAATACTTTATTAAAATAATCAAAAGAATGAATTTATGTATGTAAGACCTTGATTCAAAAAAAAATTTTAGAAAAATAAAAAAATAAATTATCAAGTTAAAAAGAATAAAATGTACAAATTTTATCAACGTTAGTATATAGTTAGAGCTACAAAACGAGAAACCAAAATAGAAATCAATTATTTGTTAAGTGTTATAGTGATAAAAATATAGTTTATTGCAGTTTTGTCCCAATTAGTGTGTTAGTTTTCGACAAATTTAGAACGCTTATTTTTTAAAAGAATTTAGAAAATAATTCTTCAATTATTAAATTATAACTGTAACGATTTTGCAATTTCGAAATCGCAATTGCAATAATGATTATAAAAATGAAAATTGAGGTCAAGCAACGGTTATTTCAGGTCTTAGTTTTTATTCTGATAGTAGTGTATCCAATTTTCGGAAAAGAAAATAATGATAATTCTCAGTGTGCGCAGGACAATGATGAAGTAAGTATACTTGGTAAGAAATATTGATTATTAGTGTTAATCTGGAATACATTTATTTGAACCGTGTAAACTATAATTTGGATCCAACTACTTGTGGGCAGAAATTAGAGTATTCAACATTAACGTAATTTGTTATAAATTTCATTTTAACTATATTTGTACCAGTGCAATCCTGCCTACCAACAACCATGTTGTATGTTAAGGAGTACGTGTCAAATAAATAAACTCAATGGTTTGTTTACATGTAAAAAGCAAGGTACTTTTATGGATGACTGAGAAAAACTTCCTGTTTTTACAAATTCTGGTATCATTAGTTGTAATTTTATTTTTATTACAGTGTATATAGGAATGTTTTGTGCACGAGATGAGGATTGTGATGGAATATTGCATTCAAAGTGTTCAAGAGATAGTATGTGTATCTGTAGATCTAATACTATTGAAATCAACTTTACCATGTGTGCACCGCTACTGGGTGAATATTGTGTAAATAATGAAAAGTGTGCACCTGACGATTCTATTTGTATCCATAACGAATGTCGGTGCAGGGCGAATTATTCATCTGTGTCTAATAATCAATGCAAATTAAGTTAGCTCACTTATTAAACAATTAATCAAGTAATGAAATCGAATTAAGTTCTATATAATCGACGTTTTTTCACGTTCTAGAGATATTAGGAGAACCTTGCACTGCCGATAGTAAATGCGAAGTAGTGAAATTCGCAAAGTGTTCGGCGTATGACAATAAATGTGATTGTACAGCTAATACTGCTGCATTAAATTCAACCATGTGCGCACCACTTTTAGATGGATTTTGTGAGAAAAATAATGAATGCGTAGTTAAGGATTCTACCTGTGTTGATAATAAATGCAAATGCAAGCCTAACTCAGCTCCTCAATCTAATACGCACTGTAAAGAAGGTAAATTTTCGATTAAGTCAGCTCTTCAAATGTTAAATTTAATATTGCACACCTTAAGTGCGAAAGCGCAAAGGGTGCTCTATTGTCGTTCGATTTTTTTACTAATTTTAAATAATTCAGTTTATATGCGAATGCCTTGCGATCGTGATTCTGATTGTAATGAATTCATAAATCATTCAAGCTGTATTGAAGAAAAAGTATGTGCGTGTATAATCAATCATCATCCGATCAATCGGACAGTATGTGCACCAATGTACAATCAAAGTTGTCAGAACCATGAACCTTGTGCAATTAGTAACTCTCTTTGCATTAATAACAAATGTCGATGTAAACATAATTATGTTTATCAAGAATTCAAATGCTATCCAAGTAAATTGATTTCATAATATATTAGTTAACATGGGTGTGAAAAGATTATATGTAGTTATATTTAATATTTAATAGTATATTTGGAAGAGCCTTGCGTTGTTCACGAAGATTGTCATAAAATAAAATTTGGAATTTGTTCAAAAGATAAAAAATGTGTCTGTGATGATAAGCATACGCAGTTTAATAAAACATCGTGTGGGCCAATCATAGGTGGATTTTGTTCAAAGGATGACGAATGTAAAATTTCAAACTCAAAATGCATTAATAATCGATGCGAATGTGAAGCTTTTTATTCACCTTTATACAATGAGCAATGTTTACCAAGTGTGTATTTTAAGAACGGTGACAAAACATAAGAAAAATTCATTCATTCCATCAGATTGAATTCAAAATAAATTATCATTATTATAATATGATTACAGCTTTGTTAGGATGGAATTGTGTATATGATGGCGATTGTAGATATCTATGCAATGCAATTTGTTCGGAAAGTAAAAAATGTGTTTGTCAATCGAATCACGTTCCTTTGAACAATACGGCGTGTGTTCCATTACTAGGTGAATACTGTTGGAATGATGAACAATGCATAACGAACAATTCTGTTTGTATCAACCATGTATGCCAATGCAATAATGATTTCATAAAACTATCAAATGATGAATGTATTGATGGTAAAAGCGTCTTATAAATGACCATCACTTAACGACAAATTGAGATTTACGAGAACAGTGTCCAGTGTTGGAACTATCAAATGATTATAATTACTTTTTAGGTTCGTTCAATGAATATTGTGAGGGCGACAAAGATTGCAAGGTATTAATAAATGCTAGATGCTCGGAAGAGTACAAAAAATGTCGTTGTAAGCACAATTATGTGAAGATTGATAAAATAGCTTGTGCCCCGTTATTGGGTGAATTTTGTCGTCACAATGAACGATGTGGCTTGAATAATGCAATCTGTATTAATAACCAATGTTCATGCCAACCTTACTACATTCACGACTTTAATGGTCGATGCATACCCCGTAAGCATAAGTCGTGAAAAACATAAATAAAAAATATTTTTTTTTCTTTAACTTTTTGTTTTTTCCAATAAGTCTGGTTAGGATTCACGTGCGAAAGAGATAATGACTGTGAGAGAATACAACATGCAAAATGTTCTAAAAATAATAAATGCGTTTGCAAATCAAATTATTTTGAGTTCAACAGAACAACATGTATATCACTTATAGGCGAATATTGTATGGAAAATACCGACTGCTATCCCATCCACAGCATTTGTGAGCATAACATATGCAAATGCGCTAACGGCTTTGTACGTCAATCTAATAACGAATGTTTGTCAAGTAAGTGTATTACACTGACAGAAGGATTTTTTAGCATTTAAAAGGATTTGCTCATATTTAAGAAATCATTTCTTACACACCATCTTTTGTATTAATTAATTATTTATCAAATAGTAAGAAATATTTGCTTAATACAAGAAATCGATATCTAAAAAATGATTTCTTCAATATTAGAAAATCTTTTTATATGATATTAAAAAAAAACCCTCCAATCAGTGCAACTACAAATGTAGCGCTCGAAATTCGAGACATACATCAATTATTTTTCCCTATAACAAGGATATCTAGGAATATTCTGTAAAAATAATCATGACTGTGGTCATGTAATGCATTCAATATGCTCGGTAAATCACAGATGTGTTTGTATTGCCAATCACGTTGCATTAAGTAAAACAACGTGTGCACCTTTGTTAAATGAATCATGCTCAAGCCACGGAGTATGCGCAACATCAAATGCTATTTGCATTGACAATAGATGTCGATGTAAACATAATTATTTACCGCAGTCCAATAATAATTGCATACCAGGTTAATATAATCAGATCGATAAACATATCAGAAGCAAGTTATATCCTCGTTAACTTACTATTTTTTCAGAGCTATTGAAAGGAGATTGTAGTTGTGATTCAGATTGTAATGCCATAGACCATGCGGAATGTTCAACGGGTAAAAAATGTGTTTGCATGGAAAATTATATTTCAATTAATAGAACAACTTGTATACTGATGAAAAACGGTGCCTGTCCTGCAATAGAACAGTGCGATGTAACAGGAGTTTTTTGCCGTAAAAATTGCGAATGTGGCGATTTAGTGCGTAAATATTGTTCAGAAAATCAAACATGTATCTGTAAACCAAATTACATTGAATTGAACGGTTCCTGTCAACCAATAATAAATGGTTATTGTACTGAAGATAAAGATTGCATTCCAGATAATTCTTTTTGTTATCTGAACATATGTCGATGTAAAAATAACTTTTTATCAGTATCTAATGATCGATGTAAGGCGAGTAAGTACAAATATTCTCCTTTTTCATATTTGAAAACATGCATTGTATATTTTTGATTCTATATAAGTAATTGATATACTTATTATTAAATATACACATTACTTGTTGTTCAAGTTTCATTGGGAACGTCATGTGAATCGGATGTAGACTGTAATTTTTTGATAAACGCAAAATGTTCGAATGGTAAAACGTGTGTTTGCAATGAAAACAGTACACCACTAAATAAATTCACATGCACAGTAATCATTGGGGGCTCTTGTTCAAACAATAATCATTGTCACATTGGAAATTCCAGTTGTGTCAATAATATATGTCAATGCAAACCCTCATATTTACCAGCATCTGATTTACATTGCGCAGAAAGTAAGCAATTTTATGGAAAAATAAAAAATTAAATAAATCAACCTAAAGTTTCTTTTGTTATTTCTGTATTTACGTATAATTTTTTTAGCATCATCGCTAGATGCTTGCTCTAAACGTTCAGAATGTAGAGATGCATTACATATGGATTGCTCAATTAATGAAACATGTGTTTGCAAGCCACATCATACCTTATCAACAGACAAATCATGTGGGCCACCTTTAGGTGGATTCTGTTGGCTAGAAAATCAATGCGTCACAGAGAATTCTGCTTGTATAGATAATAGTTGTGAATGTAAGCCTGGTTATATAAAAGTATCCTTCAGCTTATGTATGCAAGCCCCGGATTATTAAAGATAATCCTAAATTTATAAAATATTGGAATAACAATGCATAGACTATAAATAGACAATTTCATGACTTATCAATCTCTGTAGTCATATATCAGTCCTTGTCAAAAGATGTTTTCCCAACTAGAAGAAAAAACTACAAATAATGTAGTTCATAATTCTTCTATCGATATAAAAGGGAACGTGGGGAACAAATTAATTTCCAGCATTACTGCAAGTCAAAATTGGTACTAATAGCTAATCTATGCAGATACAGTACTATATTTTGTAATTCCGATAATTTAATATTATTAATTTACTAAACTATTTAACACATTGAATTTGTTTATTATTATCATACATTTACATATTAACTTCATTAATTACATTTTTCAGTTGTATGTGATCACAAACAGTCATTGTTTTTTAAAAATGTGATATTCTATATATTTAAACTATAAGTTATAATTTTAAATATATATATATATATATATATATATATATATATAATATATGCGTGTTTCGTTTCCGGCGAGAGTTTGTTTTCCGTTTTTCATCGAGCAAAATATTGTTCTTTATGCTGAAACTAAAATTATTGTCAAGTTTGAGCTTTTAATTTTAATCCTAAGTACTTTCCGTTTGATTCCAACGATTTCCCATTTAGAATACACGTAAACTAAATTACTTTTTTTTCAAACTTCTAATACTCAGCTGCATTTGATAATGTCGTAGCGTAGTTTGTCGCAAATTGTAGAGAAAGTGTTCTTCAAAAGTGCCCATAGTAACTTAACTGTTATTCAAGCTGTTTTACTTGTGTCCGTTGCGGAAGTCACTTTTCCAATGAAATTGACCTGTATCAGCTTGCAAAACGTAAACCAATAAAAATACACTAAAAATTTTAATAAGAATTTTATAGAAAATTTTATTCCCTTCCAAAAAAGTTTTATGAGTCAAGTCGCTGAAGTCCATAGTTTCCGAGTTGTAGTAAATTGTATAATTTGAAAAATAAAATATCAAGTGTAATTTTTTTTTTGAGATCGGATTTTTCAAATTTTTAAAATTGGTTTCTAGGATCTCAAGACATCGATATCTGATGAAATCTCGATTTTTTAAAATCGGGGTAGCAAAAAAGTTTTTCTTTTATGATTTTTTTTTTTGGATTTCGGTGACAGATTGAAAATAATTAAGAGAACAATAAACTTAAATACAAGAGACTGAGGCATGGTGGTCTACCCGAAGCACAATGGCATTTGTTCAAAATTTTTGTGGAAAACCGAATATAATATTTCTTGAAAATTCTGTAGTAATGTAGAATGTATTAGGGACTATAAGTTAAAATACAGATTGAGAGTAGAATGAGACACTTAAAATATCTACAGATATTAAATTTTTTTTTTATAAATTGATGTATGAGAAATTTATTGAAACTAAAAAAATTTGAATTATGGAGAAAAGTTTTTAATTTCTTTATTTTTAGCAACAGGCCACCGTGTCCCGGTATACCCTCTATAAATAAATTAGATTTTCATTGAAGATTTATAACATAATGTTGGTAAAAAAGGATTTTTGTTTATACATAAATATATCAAAATAATTAGATAACTTAATTGACCTATGACCTTAGAAATACCAACAGTTTCGATTGAAAAGGATGTAATTCAACCAGCCAAATAAAAAAATATCGTATAAAAGTCATATCAAATTTGTTGTTGAATTAAAGTAAAAATTTGAAAAAAAATAAAAAAGAGTGGAATTATCAGGTTTTATAAAGATAAGGATATATTTATAACAGTATTTTTCGATTAATCAGGTAGTACACGGAGTTTATTTTTTTTTAACACATAAAGAATTTTTTCTTTACATATCCAATTTAAAAAGAAGTATTTGAAATTAAACATAAAAAAAAAATTTAATTTCGAGAGTGCAAATTAGGGTCACATCATCGGAAATGTTTCGAGTCTTAGTTTTGATTTTGCTATATGCCAATACAATTTTCGGAAACAAAAATAATTACAACTATCAATGTGCGCAGAACAATGATCAAGTAAGTATACTTGGTATGATATAAATGTGTATGTACTGGATATTATGACTATTCTTATTATGAGACGGATTCATTTAAATAATACAAAATATAATTTGACTATGAATACATCTGAGAAGTGAGCATGTTCAGTGCTAATGTAATTTGTAAAAAATTTCATTTTAATTAAATATCATACCAGTGTAATCCTTCCTACCAACAACCATGCTGTGAGATAAGAAGTACGTGTGAAAAAAATAAACTCCATGATTTGTTCACATGTAAAAAGCAAGGTACTTTTATGGATGACTGAGAAAAACTTCGTCTTTTCATGGATTCCAGTACCATTAGTTGTAATTTTTAATTATATTACAGAATATATAGGAATGTTTTGCACACGAAATGAGGATTGTGATGAAATATTGCATTCAAAGTGTTCAGAAGATAACACGTGTATTTGCAGGTCTAATACTATTGAAGTCAACTTTACCATATGTGCACCGCTACTGGGTGAATATTGTGTGAATAATGAAAAGTGTGCACCTGATAATTCTATTTGTATTCATAACGAATGTTGGTGCAGGGCGAATTATTCACGTCTGTCTAATAATCAATGCAAGCTAAGTTAGCTTACTTATTAGATACTTAATCAAGTAATCGAATTAAATTAAGTTTTAAAGATTTTTAACGATATTTTTTTACGTTCCAGAAATACTAGGAGAACCTTGCACTGACGATAGTAAATGCGAAGTAGTGAAATTCGCAAAATGTTCGGCGTATGATAATAAATGTAAATGTACAGCTAATACCACTGCATTGAATTCAACGTTGTGTGCACCACTTTTAGGTGGATTTTGTGAAACCAATGATGAATGCGTAGTTATGAATTCTATCTGTGTTGATAATAAATGCAAATGTAAGCCTAACTTACATCCTGAATCTAATGCACGTTGTAAAGAAGGTAAATATTAGATTCATTAAGCATTTTAAATCATAGATTTGATCTTTTTTACTAATTTAAAAAAATTTAGTTTTTATGCGAATGCCTTGTAATCGTGATTCTGATTGTAATAAATTCATAAATCATTCAAGCTGTATAAAAGCAAAAGTATGTGCGTGTATAATCAATCATTATCCGATCGACCAGACAGTATGTGCACCAATGTACAATCAAAGTTGTCAAGACCATGAACCTTGTGCAATTAATAACTCTCTTTGCATTGATAACAAGTGTCGATGTAAACATAATTATGTTTATCAAGAATTCAAATGCCATCCAAGTAAATTGATTTCATAATATATTAGTTAACATGGGTGTGAAAAGATTATATGTAGTTATATTTAATATTTAATAGTATATTTGGAAGAGCCTTGCGTTGTTCACGAAGATTGTCATAAAATAAAATTTGGAATTTGTTCAAAAGATAAAAAATGTGTTTGTGATGAAAGACATACGCAGTTTAATGAAACATTGTGTGGGCCAATTATAGGTGGATTTTGTTCAAAAGATGACGAATGTAAAATTTCAAACTCACAATGTATTAATAATCGATGCGAATGTGAAGCTTTTTATTCACCTTTATACAATAAACAATGTTTACCAAGTGTGTATTTTAAGAACGGTGACAAAACATACGAACAATTCATTCGTTCCATCGGATTGAATTCAAAATAAATTATTATTATTATTACTATATGATTACAGCTTTGTTAGGATGGAATTGCGAATATGATGACGATTGTAGAAATTTATTCAGTGCAAAGTGTTCAAAAAATAAAAAATGTATTTGTCAATCGAATCACGTTCCTTTTAATAACACAATGTGTGCTCCATTACTGGGTGAATATTGTAGGAATGATGAACAATGTATAACAAATAATTCTGTTTGTGTCAACCATGCATGTCAATGCAATCATGACTTTATAGAACAATCAAACAATGAATGTATTGATGGTAATAACGGTTTTCAATAGTGGCTTACAAATATATCAAATGATCTTAATTATTTTATAGAGTTTTTAGACGTATTTTGTGAAAAAAATCAACATTGCGAAAGGGCACCGAACGCCAAATGCTCAGAAAAGAGAAAAAAATGTTTTTGTAACAGTAGTCATGTAAAACTGAGTGAAATAGCTTGTGCACCGTTATTGGGAGAATTTTGTCGTTACAATGACACATGTGGCACGAATAAATCGACTTGTATTAATAACCAATGTTCATGCCAACCTAACTATGTGCGAGATTCTAATTATAAATGCTTACCTCGTAAGTATGCATCATGTGGAACATAAATAAAAAATATTTTATATTATTACTATTCTTTCATTTTTTTATTAAGTCTTGTTGGGACTTGCGTGTAGAGCAGATCATGACTGTAGTAAAATAAAATATGCGAAATGTTCTGACGACAATAAGTGCGTTTGCAAATCGAATTACCTTCAGTTAACCAATAACACATGTGCAGCGCTTATTGGAGAATATTGTGTGGAAAGTAGTGATTGTCATCCCATGTACTCCCGTTGTTTTCGTAGAGTATGCCGATGCGCGGATGGCTTCGTTCGGCAATCTAATAACCGATGTTTATCAAGTAAGTACATTTACCGCAAATAGTGGATGTTCAGAATACAAGTCATGCAATTACTTGCTTTTCTCTATTGCAAGGTGACCTTAAGAAATACTGTGATAATAATAACGGCTGTGTTCATGTGATGCATTCAATATGCTCGGAGAATAACGAATGTGTTTGTATTGGAAATCATATTGCATTAAATGAGACAACGTGTTCACCTTTGTTAAATGAACCATGTTTGAACAATGAAGGATGTGCAACATCTAATGCTGTTTGCGTTGACAATAAATGTCAATGTAAACGTAATTATTTACCTCAGTCCGATAATTATTGCATACCAGGTTACTATAATTATATAAATGAACGTATTGGAAAGAAGCTCCTTATTGTTTGCTTCCTTTTTTTTCCAGAGCGTTTGAAGGGTACCTGCGATTGTAATTTGGATTGTAAGGCTGTAAAACATGCAATATGTTCGATAAATAACAAATGTGTTTGCAAAGAAAATTATGTTTCAATTAATGAAACAACATGTGAACTAATAAAATACCATTTCTGTTCGGCAAAAGAACAATGCTATACCAAATCAAAGTATTGTCGTCAAAATAACGATTGTGACGATTCAGAGCGTAGATATTGTTCAGAAAACCAGACATGTATCTGTAAACCAACTTACATAGAATTGAATGAAATTTGTCAACCCATTATAGGTGGTTACTGTTCAAAAAATGAAGATTGCCTTCCAGATAATACTTTTTGTATTCTTAACGTATGTCTATGCAAGTATAATTTTATAGCTCGATCCAGTGATGAATGTATACCAGGTAAACATAAATTTTTTATTTTTTTTTCATTATGAAACCAACTTAAGAGAGTGTACCAGGTGATTTTCAAATGAACCGTTTTCACAGGTAAAGACCCAAATTATTAAACGAAATATGTCATTCGATGCGTAAACTTATTATTTATCGAATGAAATGTTTCTCGTTCGGAAATTGCAGATTATATCTGAGAACGGCTCATTTGAAATTTACATTTGCTAAAATAAGTGCAACAAGGACAGTTCCGTTCGTTCACATGTGTGTGAGAAAGAGAATAGATGACACATCCTCTTAAGCAAATTTTGATTCTTTGTAATTAAATAAATCCAAGTAATTTATATAGTTCATAAATTTATATATTTGTTGTCGTTAAAGTTTCATTGGGAATGTCATGTGAATCAAATGCAGACTGTGATTCAATAAAAAACGCAAAATGCTCGAATGGTAAAATATGCGTATGCATTGAAAATAGTATTTCACTCAATCAATTTACGTGCACGGTAATTATCGGAGGATATTGTTTAAACGATGGTAATTGTTATATCGAACATTCATGTTGTGTAAATAATATGTGTCAATGCAAACCCGCATATTTATCAGCATCTGATGACCAATGTGTGAAAAGTATGTTAATTAATTGTGAAGATAAAAATTTAATTAACGTGTCTATTGTTTATTATGTTATTTCAGCATTATCGTTACCCGATTGTTCTGTACGTTCAGATTGTAGAGATGCATTACACATGGATTGCTCAATTAATAATAAATGTGTATGCAAACCGAATCACATCGCATTTATTAATCAATCGTGTGCACCGGTTTTAGGTGGATTCTGTTGGTTGGAAGGTCAATGCGTCACGGAACATTCTGATTGTATAGATAATAGTTGTACGTGTAAGCCTGGTTATGTTCAAGTATCCGATAATTTATGCGTACAACCCCTGGATTATCGGAGACGTTAATGAATCTAAAATATAAAAAAACCATCTATCTACATTGACTTTGTGAAGAAACGCAAGTCAAAATTGATACTAATAGAGATGGTGATTTAGGCAAATGCAGTTTTATATTTTTCATTCTTATAGTTTATTAATATTAATTCATTAAACTATCTAACATATTGAACTTATCTATTATTATCTTACATTTACATAATCACTCGATAAATGACATTTTTACAGATGTATGCAATACATAAATTGTAGCTGTCTTTTTAAAATGTGACGATAACCATATTCGAACTATAATTTGTACTTTTTTCATTTTAAATGCATATAATAATAAAATTGTCTATATCTAATCTTAGTAAAGAAGATATCTACAATACCATTAGTGAATAAAGGCCGAAAAAACTAAATTGTTGAAGATAAATACCTTGATAGCCAAGTTGGCGAGAAACTGGCGTCAAACTAACAGCAGCAACTAGTCGCCAAGTTGGCCGCAAAAGTTGGTATTTCCTAAGTTGATAGACACTTTCTAAGAAAGTTGCTGGCAAAAGTTGAAAATCCAATAAGTTGGTGGCCAAAAGTTGGCAATCCATAAATTGACGGAAAGTTGCCTTCAATTTTCTCAGAAACTTGCTTTCGAATTGCGGCTCTTCACTAGCGCCAACTTTCTGAAAAAGTTGGCGCTAACCTGTAGCCAAGAGTCGCAAAAGCTAGAGTTGTCGACAACTTGTCGTCAAGTTGGTCGCAAACTAATGAATACCAACTTTTTGACGAGCAACTCGTGCTATCAGGGTTACTTTGACCTTTTTTTTTTTTAATTTTAATTGTTTTCTAGTATATAGCCGTAGTAACGGCCTTTTACACTTTTTGCCTTTATATCGCAACTGCTTTACTTCTCTTTCTACCTTCATTGTGCGGCTGTGGCCCGACTTGTGCTTATACTGTACTGCATCATTACGGTGATGCCCTACAACCTCCCTTGTGCAATGGAGGTGTAGTGACATAGGGAAACCACAGAGAAAACCTAGCCAGTACAGTTTCGGTTTGGGTGAAGGTCCAGTGATCGATAAAATTCCCATTTTACCGATCACTGGATCTTCATCCCACGCCTAACGGTCAGAGACCCTCGTTCGAACCCGACGTGTGGCTAAACGGTCACCCAGCCAAGTAGTGGCCATGCTCGATGCTGCTTAACTTCGGTGATCGCCCGAGCCACGCGCGTGCCGAACGGCTGCCTCAGCCGCAGGGGTAACTTTACTAAAATCTCAATATAGAGAAGAAGACATACCTTAATATTTTGTGACCAACAATGCCTTGTCTACTGAAAAATTCCTGAATACTTTGAATCACTCAAAATTGTACGGATGGGATGATGAGAATCGTAAGTGACGATTAGAAACGATTTTGAAGAAAAAAAAATTTTGCCAAGTTGTTCGAGTTGTCCGTTTTTTCTACCCGATCACAATGAAAGAAAAGTATTTGGAAAATCCAAATAAAACCTTATATTTGTATGATCCTGTTTACTCGAGACTTTGATAGCCTGTTAGTATACGAAATATCGAGTTTACAAATTCGACTCCTAGGACTTTCTTCTAAGAAATTTAATGCCCTACAAGAATATTCTAGAGCCGAATTTTTGTCTCTCATGGTTCAAAAGTTATAATATTTTTAATCAAAAAAAATTTTTTTGCATGTAATTTAAATGGGAAATTTCAAATGGCTACCGACACCTTTTAAAATTGAGCTAAAAATTTTGCCCAATGGGAGAATTTTTTTCTCGATATATAGGTCCTTTTTGAGACGTAAATTCGATAGGTTGGTTTTTTTGGCTCACCCTAATATATATATATGTATATATATTGTAACGAATGTGAAACTGATCTTCAAAATATTTGAATAACTAGAAAACAAATGCCTTCTTCTCTTGTTTTATAGAAACGCGACTAGAGTCAGTCAGTCTTATATTGACAACATAACAGCATACATCCGTATTCAATAAACTATATATCTCTTGCCTTTCTTTTACTGCTGTTAATTGTGGTGTTGTTATTTCTAATTCAAGTGTGTTGTTATTGTAGTATAAGTGACATTAATTATAAGTTACCAGTTACTACAATATATATATTATTTTTTCAGAAGCTAAGATAATAATAATAATTCTTGTGACAAAATACTACGGTTATTAAAACACACTTTATCTTAACAAATAGTTGTTATTGCCAAAGAGTTAACTGATTTCATCATAAAAAAATAAAATATAATGACTTAAGTTCTATTTCTAAGTATTTATGTCGTATTTAACACTATGTACAGAAATTAAAAAACAATTGCATTGCCAATTATTTCTGTGAATAGCATCACATAATGATTGACATGTTTTTAATTATTAATCCTATAAAAAAAAAAATCCAGACAACAATTAACTCTGCGGGCCAGCTCGATAATTTGCCGCCGTTTTTTACCTCGAGCTCAGAAAGATCACTGGGAATGTATTTTCGAGCTCAAAAAAGTTACATCCTGCTTTGAACTACGAAAATGAAAAACTATTAATAAATATAAAACACATCTCTCGAACGAATAAACCGATTTTGATGTTCGATACAACTATCGACGTGCCCTTATTAAAAGAAAAAATTTGAAACCATTAGAAAAAAAAAATTTTAAATACTTTTTAATGCTTTTAAATACTTTGAATACTTTTGAATCGCCCTTCTTATGGGTATTTAACATTGCAAATCATTTCTTCTAATCAGGGTGATTTATCGAGTTCTAAAACTGATATGATTTGGAATGAGGACGATTGTCATCGTAAAGTATTCGAAAAAACCGTTTTTTAATATTTTTTTCGCCAACAAAGATATCTCTCGAGAAAATAAATCGATTGCGATAGTTCTTGCAGCAATCGACACGCTTTTTTAAGCTCTAAAAATACATTAAAAATAGTTTTGAAGTTGATCGATATGGTCACTTCAAAAATACTCGAAAAAACCGATTTCTTCAACTTTTTGTTTCCAACGATATCTCTTGATATTATAACGATTAATAAAAAAGAGCGAAACTATTAAGTTTTATAGAGATAAGGATATATTTATAACAGTATTTTTTAATCACTCAAGTAGTACACTTTTTGTTCTTACCACATGAAGAAATTATTCTTTAGATATCCAATTTTGGAAAAAGTGTTTTAAATCAAATAAAATAGAACAAAAAATTAATTTTGAGAATGCTAATAACGGTCAAGTCAAAAATGGTTCAAGGCTTACTTCTTATTTTGCTGTATGCAAACACAATTTTAGGGTATAAAAATAATTACGACTATCAATGCGCACAGGACAATGATCAAGTAAGTATATTTAGTATAATATAATATATAATATATATATATTCGAGATTATTATCATTCTTAATATGAGACGGATTTATTTAAATCATATATAATATAATTTGACTATCAATAAATCTGGGAAGTATAATTATATTAAGTGCTAACTTAATTTGTTATATATTTAATTTTAACTGAATTTCGATCCAGTGCGATCATGTCTACCAACGACCGTGCTGTAAGTTAGGGAGTACGTGTCAAATAAATAAACTCAATGGTTTGTTTTCATGTAAAAAGCAAGGTACTTTTATAAATAACTGAGAAAAACTTCGTGTTTTTACGGATTCTGGTATCATTAGTGGTAATTTTATTTTTATTACAGTGTATATAGGAATGTTTTGTGCACGAGATGAGGATTGTAATGGAATATTGCATTCAAAGTGTTCAAGAGATAGTATGTGTATCTGTAGATCTAATAATATCGAAATTAACTTTACCATGTGTGCACCACTATTAGGTGAATATTGTGTGAACAATGAACTGTGTGCACCTGATAATTCTATTTGTATTCATAACAAATGTCGGTGCAGAGCAAACTATTTACCTGTGTCTAATAATCAATGCAAACTAAGTTAGCCCATTTGTTAGATAACTAATCAAGTAATCGAATAGAACTAAGTTTGATTGGTTATCATCAACATTTTTTCACGTTCTAGAGATATTAGGAGAACCTTGCACTGACGATAGTAAATGCGAAGTAGTGAAATTTGCAAACTGTTCGGCGTATGATAACAAATGTGAATGTACAGCTAATACCATTGCATTGAATTCAACATTTTGTGCACCACTTTTAGAAGGGCCTTGTGAAACCAATGATGAATGTAAAGTAAAGGATTCTTTTTGTGTTGATAATCAATGTAAATGTAAGCCTAATTTACATCCTCAATCTAATGCGCGTTGTATAGGAGGTAAATATTCGATTATTTTTGAACATTTTAATCTCTAGAAACGATATTTGTTACTAACTTTGAATAATTCAGTTTATTTGCAAATGACTTGCGGTCATGATACTGATTGTAATGAATTTATAAATCACTCAATCTGTAGTAAGGAAAAAGTTTGCGCATGTGCCATTAATTATTATTCGATCAATCAGACAGTATGTGCACCAATGTACAATCAAAGTTGTCAAGACCATGAACCTTGTGCAATTAATAACTCTCTTTGCATTGATAAAAAGTGTCGATGTAAACATAATTATGTTTATCAAGAATTCAAATGCTATCCAAGTAAATTGATTTCATAATATATTAGTTAACATGGGTGTGAAAAGATTATATGTAGTTATATTTAATATTTAATAGTATATTTGGAAGAGCCTTGCGTTGTTTACGAAGATTGTCATAAAATAAAATTTGGAATTTGTTCAAAAGATAATAAATGTGTTTGTGATGATAAACATATGCAGTTTAATGAAACATCGTGTGAGCCAATTATAGGTGGATTTTGTTCAAAAGATGACGAATGTAAAATTTCAAACTCACAATGTATTAATAATCGATGCGAATGTGAAGCTTTTTATTCACCTTTATACAATAAACAATGTTTACCAAGTGTGTATTTTAAGAACGGTGACAAAACATACGAACAATTCATTCGTTCCATCGGATTGAATTCAAAATAAATTATTATTATTATTACTATATGATTACAGCTTTGTTAGGATGGAATTGCGAATATGATGACGATTGTAGGAATTTATTCAGTGCAAAGTGTTCAAAAAATAAAAAATGTATTTGTCAATCGAATCACGTTCCTTTTAATAACACAATGTGTGCTCCATTACTGGGTGAATATTGTTGGAATGATGAACAATGTATAACAAATAATTCTGTTTGTGTCAACCATGCATGTCAATGCAATCACGATTTTACAGAACAATCAAACAATGAATGTATTGATGGTAATAACGGTTTTCAATAGTGGCTTACAAATATATCAAATGATCGTAATTATTTTATAGAGTTTTTAGACGTATTTTGTGAAAAAAATCAACATTGCGAAAGGGCACCGAACGCCAAATGCTCAGAAAAGAGGAAAAAATGTTTTTGTAACAGTAGTCATGTAAAACTGAGTGAAATAGCTTGTGCACCGTTATTGGGAGAATTTTGTGGTTACAATGACACATGTGGCGCGAATGAATCGACTTGTATTAATAACCAATGTTCATGCCAACTTAACTATGTGCGAGATTCTAATTATAAATGCTTACCTGGTAAGTATGCATCATGTGGAACATAAATAAAAAATATTTTATATTATTACTATTCTTTCATTTTTTTATTAAGTCTTATTGGGACTTGCGTGTAGAGCAGATCATGACTGTAGTAAAATAAAATATGCGAAATGTTCTGACGACAATAAGTGCATTTGCAAATCGAATTATCTACAGTTAACCAGTAAAACATGTGCAGCGCTTATTGGAGAATATTGTGTGGAAAGTAGTGATTGTCATCCCATGTACTCTCGTTGTTTTCGTAGAGTATGTCGATGCGCGGATGGCTTCGTTCGGCAATCTAATAACCGATGTTTGTCAAGTAAGTACATTTACCGCAAATAGTGGATGTTCGGAATACGAGTCATGCAATTACTTGCTTTTCTCTATTGCAAGGTTATCTTAAGATATACTGTGGTAATAATAACGACTGTGGTCATGTGATGCATTCAATATGCTCGGAGAATAACGAATGTGTTTGTATTGAAAATCACATTGCATTAAATGAGACAACGTGTTCACCTTTGTTAAATGAACCATGTTTGAACAATGAAGGATGTGCAACATCTAATGCTGTTTGCGTTGACAATAAATGTCAATGTAAACGTAATTATTTACATCAGTCTGATAATTATTGCATACCAGGTTACTATAATTATATAAATGAACGTATTGGAAAGAAGCTCCTTATTGTTTGCTTACTTTTTTTTTCCAGAGCGTTTGAAGGGTACCTGCGATTGTAATTTAGATTGTAAGGCTATAAAACATGCAAAATGTTCGATAGATAAAAAATGTGTTTGCAAAGAAAATTATGTTTCAATTAATGAAACAACATGTGAACCAATAAAATACCATTTTTGTCCGGCAAAAAAACAATGCTATGCCAAATCAAATTATTGCCGTCAAAATAACGATTGTGACGATTCAGAGCGTAGATATTGTTCAGAAAACCAAACATGTATCTGTAAACCAACTTACATAGAATTGAATGAAATTTGTCAACCCATTATAGGTGGTTACTGTTCAAAAAATGAAGATTGCCTTCCAGATAATACTTTTTGTTTTTTTAACGTATGTCTATGCAACTATAGTTTTATAGCTCGATCCAGTGATGAATGTATACCAGGTGAACATAAATGTTTTACCTTTTTTTATTATGAAACCAACTCAAGCAAATTTTGATTCTATGTAACATATAAATCCAAGTAATTTATATAGTTCTTAAATTGATACATTTCTTGTCGTTAAAGTTTCATTGGGAATGCCATGTGAATCAGATGCAGACTGTAAATTTATAAAAAACGCAAAATGTTCAAATGGTAAAATATGTATATGCATTGGAAATAGTATATCACTAGATGAATTTACATGCACTGTAGTTATCAGAGGATCATGTTTAAACGATGATCAGTGTTATATTGCACATTCGAATTGTGTAAATAATATATGTCAATGCAAACCCGAATATTTATCAGCGTCTGATATCCAGTGTGTAAAAAGTGTGTAAATTAATTGAGAAAATGAAATTTATAAATTTACCTCTTGTTTATAACGTTATTTTTTTTTTTACTTATAATTATTTTAGCGTCATTGCTAGCCGATTGCTCTGTACGTTCAGATTGTAGAGATGCATTACGCATGGATTGCTCAAATGATAACAAGTGTGTCTGCAAACCAAACCATATCACATTGTTGAATCAATCTTGCGTACCGTTTTTAGGTGGATTCTGTTGGCTAGAAGATCAATGCGTCATAAAAAATTCTGATTGTATAGGTAATAGTTGTGAGTGTAAGCCAGGATATGTTAAAGTATCGATTAATTCGTGTGTGCAACCCCTGGATTATTGAAGAATTTGTTAACTCTATAAAGATATGAAAAAACAATAAATAAATCGTAAAATTCGAATTTTATTACTTTTTTTAATCTCCATAGTTATTCATTCAATTCTTATTAACGTTTAAACAGTAGATGCACGATCATTTGTTAATGCAGAAAAAAAATTAAAAAATAATAATTTTATCGAGACAGAAGAAGGCATGGATAACTCTATTTGCATTAATTTTCAGTGTCAGTGCAACTCACAGCTGATACTAATAAATAATAATAAATGCAGATGCGTCAGTATTTATTTTCGTTGTGATAATTTATGAATATTAAGTTTGACCAAAAGAGTCTTACGTAAGGATCTTAGCCAAGTATTCCTTGATAGCAAAGCTGTCGGTATGCAAATGACAACCTACTGCTGTAACTTTTCATCAAGCTGATCGCAAAACTTGGCATTTCCATAAGTTGACGACAACTAGACGCCATCTTGCTGAAAAAATTGGTGGCAAAAGTTGGCATTTTATTAGTTGACAAAAAGTTTCCTTCAATTTTTGCAGAAAGTTGGTGACAAGTTGTGGCAGTAGATTATCGCCAAGTTTTTGGGAAAGTTGGTAACTTGTAGTCAACAGATACAAAGGCTGAAGTTATCGTCAACTTGATCACAACTAATTGACACTAACTTTCTGACCAAAAAGTCTTGCTATCAGGGTTACACAACAGATTTAGCTTAAGGGGGTATTCTGGTTTAGAAGCCCGAATTTTAGGTATTTTTTCGGACGCGATAAAAAAAAACAAAAATTATTTTTACCATCCATTTTTTTCTAAGCTTTTTATTGATATTTTAAGAATACAAAACATTAATAATATAAGAAAAAAAATTAAATTTCAAAAAACTGCAGGTCGGCGCAGTGGGGACTGATGGAAAAATGGCTTGTCCTGGTGTGCAGGATATAAATCCTTCCCATGACCTGAAATGGGAATCCATGAATAATTCGTAATGAGGAAGGGTGTAGTTATCGCACTACGAAACGTTTTTGAAAAAGAAAATTTTTTTCACAAAATGGCGGTGGTTTGAAAAAAAAGTTTCGTATTTTCCCTGTTTTTTTGTCGTTCGGAATTTTTTAAAAATACAAAAAAAAAAAAAAATTTTTTTAAACCTCTTCGTAGCGCGATACTATAATGTATAAAGAAGCTCTGTGTAAAATTTCAAGTGAATCGGTTAAGTAGAATTAAAGATATCATGCACACCGTTTCCAGAAAAGTAGTTACGAGAAAAAGGAGTTTAAAGTTTGAGGGCTAATCGCGCGCAGTCGGAGTCGTTTACTGACGTTTTATACTCACTTGTTATTAATCAGCTATCCCTGCTCCGTACAAAGTACCTTCTTCGACTTCAAATGTCATGTTTAGTGAAGCTCTTTCAGATGATTTAGCAGTTCTAGCTTCCTTAGAAGCCTCAGTAGCTCGACCTGGCTGCGAAACGGTTTTGTCGGCGCGTCACAAAATGAACTGTAACTCCGAAAATAATTCGAATTTCGAAAAATCCTTTTAGGGATATTTTCTTGAAGGGTTATACTATGAAAATATGCAAAAAAAAAAATCGATTTTTTCGAATTTCTAAACCAGAATACCCCCTTAAGATATCTTACAGAAATATCTTGCCTTAGGCTTGTCAAAGACTGATCATGTAGCCTTGCTCAAGAAATAAAAGCCCTAAACGGAAAATAAAGACACAGACTCGATGCTTTACTCTATGAGCTAGCGAAATGCACTTCAATTTTTTGATAACTTCCATCTGTTTACGAGAAAAACTTGAACGAAGTTCCCATTTAGTGTACAAGTGCGACCAGAGATAGTACCGTTCATCCACTTGAGTGCGAATAGAGAAACAAATGAAAACGCGTCTTAAGAATGCTGCTAGGATAGACATACACACATAGTTTTATATTGTTTAGTTTTATTCGATAAAAAATAATAATAGTCACATAATAAAATTAAAATTATTTCTAATACTCATAATATTATTTGAGCGAGTATTATACAATAAATAAGTATACTTTGATAGTTATATAGTTTGCAATTATTCGTTCTGTAAAGATCACTCGTTGTTTGAGGTCATCTTAGCACCTGAAAAAAAAACTTTTAATAATTATTAGATATCTAATGTGTGTTCATAAAGAAAAGTTCCGCAAATATGTGTTGACAAGTCTATATAGTTTCTTGTTGACATACAGTTTATTTTATCTGTTATTTTTCCTACTTATTTAAGATATTACTCAAGCTTATATTTTTTGTTTTCACTATCGAATCATAACCCCGATAATTTAATTGTTTTTGATTACTGATACTCGGTATATTGAATTGTTGTTGTTTATTTTCCAACTATATTATTGCATTAGCGTACGATAACCTTTTTCTATCTCAATGGTCATTATTATTATTATCCATATGATGTCGTCAAAGAGATATTAATACTGACGACATATGAATATTGCCGTTATTGTCAATAAAAATGATAAATTTATTTGGTTCATTTAATATCGTTTATAATTCGTTTAATATCAGTATAAATTTTTTCATTTGCGTAATGTTATTTACTGGAATATACTCTTGGAGATGAAATGGTTTAAATTTTAGTATTGATAAAATCAGATCTACAAAAATCTGCATTCTAATAAATTGAAATATGCAGGTCAATAATTCATGAAATTAATATATGTCAATCTATATTGATCTACAAAATTTACATTTGGAAATCTATATAAATCTGCTATCTAATAGACATAGATCTATATAGATCTATAATGATCGATTGAGACGATATATCAATATATAGATCTACGAACTAATAAATATATATGCAGATCCTGAAATCTTTTGGAAAACAAAAAGTTTCATTTTTTTGTTCGATTAATCTGATCTACATATATCACAATAACAAAAGAATTGGATCTACGGATATATAATTAATACTCGGTCTTGCCTCAATTTCCCCCGATGAAAAAAGATTTTATACAATTGTATAGAATTATATATCAATTATATATGGACTATATATAATTATATATGGACTATATATAATTATATATAGACTATATATAATTGGATAGAAAAAATGGCCCGATCCAATTGTATACAATTCTACACAAATCGTATACAATTCTATATAATTATATACAATTCTATATATTGCAATTATATAGAATTGTATATAATTATATAAAATTGTATATAATTATATAGAATCGTATATAATTTGTATAAAATTGTATATAATTATATAGATTTGTATACAATTTGTATATAATTGTATACGATTTCTATACAGTTGTATACAATTGGATCGGGCCATTTTTTGTATATAATTTTATACAATAGTATAAAATCTTTTTTCATCGGGCCGTTATGTAATCTGCTTGTAATTATTGGTTGTCTTTCTTCTCGATTCGACTAATTTTCTAGTTTACTAAAGTTAACAATAAATAACAATTAAAAAATAAATACTTACATTAATTAATTACGCATTCCATATTTAGACCAAAATGTCACTTTACAAGGTGTTCTTTTACCGGTTTGTTTATCAAAGGCATTACACGATGAATATGGTGGTGAATAAAGATGTAATGATACAGCTGGTTCAGTTTTACTTGGATTTTCCATACGATGAAGGCCAATTGTATCATTAATGTAACATACGTCATTAACTTGCAGCATATTGGACTCAAGTTCTTGTACGGCCACATTTCCGGGATATTTTGGATTTTCCGTTGGCCAAGAGTATAATGTCTTAAATGGAATATTTTATTACTTACATTTCCAAATTAATATTTTTATGACTTCAATAAATACCTTATTAGAATAAAATTAAAATTAATTTTTTTTATTAATTATATTGTTTACCTCGATTAGTTGACCTTCGAGTATTTTCATTACACAATGTGCGTCAGCATGATCGTGAATTGCTGAACCCTGAGCCGCATTCCAACAAAGAACTATCAAATTAAATTTACCATTGCCTTCGTCTACTAAATTTCTAGTATATCTATACAAAAAAAATATGTAAATAAATGATTGTGGTGATAAATAAATTATGAAAGATAACTAATCTGAATTGAGTAAAGCAATCCAATTTTGTTTGTCTACTTTGTTGCTAGTACACGCTAAAAATCTGATAGTAATTGCAATCGAAAATCTTATTATAGTAGTTACCGGGACAAAATGAGACATCATTTTTGTGAAAATAAAAATTTATAATATTTGGTTTGAAATAAATATTAGTATTCGAATTGAAGAATGAAGAAAATTGAAATTTTTCGAAAAATTTGAAGTATTTGTAATTTTTCTGATTATTCGTCAATTTGCGATCAATTCGTAAGTTTTCAAATTGTTCGAAGGTTTCGAATTATTCACAAGTTTTCGAATGATTTATTTATTTTCGAAGTTTTTATAAATTTTCGAATAGATCGTAAGTTTTCGAATTATTCGAAGAATTCAAAGCATTTGTAATTTTTCGGATTATACGTCAATTTGCGATCAATTCGTAAGGCTTCAAATTATTCGAAGGTTTCGAATAATTCACACGATTTTGAATCATTCGTCTATTTTCGACTTTCACAAAAGATTCTAATCCGTAAATTTTCGAATTATTCGTAAATTTTCTCATTATTTGATCAAAATTCGAGTATTCGATTCGAACTTCAATCGTAAACTTTTCATCAAACTTCTGATAAATTGGAAAAATTAATTACCATAATTTGCAAATAATTGCGATTTGTAAAATAATTCGAAAATTTAAGAATACTTGATATAACTCACATATAATTTGAATTTTTCGATAATTTTAAAATAATTTAAAAACCGACCGATAATTCGAATTACTCTAAAATTTAAATTATTTCATTCGAATTTCGGATCAAATATTATTTTTCGATTGAACACGAATAATGAATAAATTCGAACTATTCGCACATTCCATACCAAATAATGAAATAAAAAATTTAGCCGATATTGCTAACAAAAAAAAAAAATGTGTATACGTATTCTTTAATACTTACCGATCACGATCAAATTTAGCATATTTTTTCCAATCCTCCGGATTACTGTCATAAGATGACATTAGAGCTTGTATACGATCGATATTAACCGAATTTGTTTTGAATTCTTTATGAAGTTCTTTAATAAGTTCTTCAAGTGTCAATGATTCATTAACAATATCTTCATCATCATTAACAATATTGTTCAGTTTAGCTTTTTTCATTATTTTATTACACGTTTTATTTTCACTTCTTTCCATTTTTGACACAAATTTTAATTAAATAAAATATATATTTATTTTTTATTTATAATTAAAATAATAAAATAACAGATTTCCGACTGAGCTTTGAATATAATATCAAGAAGAACAATCGCTTGTAGAGTTGAATCGACTTTGAAAGTCTTAAAGATTCTGAGCATAACATACACCTTACACTACACTACTTTAAGTACAAACTTGTTAAAAAACAACAACAGTATATAATGTAACTGTAGTGTAATCCCTACTCCTTTGTAAATATAATGTATGTTTACGATGTTTCTTTACTGTGTTATTTTTTTCATTATTATTATAATTATTTCTGTATATGCACTTTATGCGATCACTTGTATTCACTCATTTTTTTTTCTTTATATATAGATAAATATTGTTTGTTGCTACTTTCAATGATTTCTGATAATCTTTGGTTGGGGAAAAATAATTATAGTGATATTTATAAATAAGGAAAATAGAAAGTATTTTGTATTTTTCTACAATGAGCAGGCTTTGAAATTAACTGGTATTTGAAAGTTTATTGAGATAATAACCCGAACTAACAAGGCCGCAACGATTTAGTTATCATTTTTTTTTTTTTTTTCATAGATGATGTAATTGAAGTAATTTTATATTTTTTTATTTAACTATTATTGGGCTAGAAAGTAGAAATAGGGGATATAATCATAGATAATTTTATTAAGTAGGCAATTTTTTTTTTTATTGGATGGAGGGATAAAAAATTTGAATATAGAACAGACGTTGGAAGGCGAAATGCAATTTATATATTTTTTTTTAATCTAATGATATGAAACTTTTAGTTCAAAGTTACTTATTAGTTAATGGAATTGTGGAAGGTAAAGAGGTACATAAAGTTGAAGTTAATTATAATGGAAAAATTATGAGGAAAATTTATGTAGATCTAAAGCATTGATATGTAGCTGTACGATTTTTTTGAAACTGTAGAGGAATGTTATCTGGTTATTAGAGGGGTACATGTGGGAATCCAGATGATGAAGTATAGATTTATAAATAGAAGTTCATCAATTTTGTACGAATTTTCGAATTTCTATGCATGGAACTCACATTGGAAAATCGGGTTACTAAGTTTCCAAATAAGAATCCCACACGGAAAACTTGATTTGATATTTAGGTTTCTCGATTATTATATAAGAACTCATCAGGAAAACTCATGTTTTGATTTGATTTGAATGTTTGGATTCTATTCAATAATCCAACATGGAAAACTAAATATTTGAAATCCGTCATAGGAATTTCACATGGAAAACTTCAGATCTCGATTTCCAGCCAGAAATTTTGCATGAAAGTTGTGATATCTAAAATCCTCCATAGGAATCTCACATTTATAAATTTATATCACGATTTCTATCCGGGAATCCCACATAAGAAGCGATATAGGGATTCTTAAACAAGAATTTCATCTGGAGTCCATCAAAAAAACTCCGAATTTCTGGATATCATCCCAAAAATCCACCATGAAAACCAAAAATTTTGAGACTTTCATGGAGATCTCACATGGAAAACTTGATATCGCAATTCTTTCTCAGAAATCCCATGGGAAACGTGACACTTGGATTTATTTATAGGAACCCCGCATAAAAAACTTAACCTAGAGATTCCGTGTGTAGATTAATTTCCCGAAAATCCGACTTGAAAATGTAGATTTCTGGATTAGTAAACTTATTCATGATAAGAACCGCATAAAAATTCATAGTACACTCTTTCATAGACATTTTTCATAAACATAGTACAAAATAATTTTTCCAATGTCTCATACAAATAATTTCCATCGCATGATATTTTTCTTGTATTATCATAATAATAAGTTTCCTTATGTAAATATATATGAATCCATTCTGTCACACACAAAATAATGACGTATTCCTATCATACGTCTAATGACGTATTAGGGAAACCCACATATTAAAAAGTGGTAAATGCTTATTTTAGTTTCCACGACGGCAGTTAAATTTCCGTATATTTATTATAAATAAATTTATTTATAATTGACAGTTGAGCACTAAATTTATATATATATATATATATTAGACTGTGTCAGAAAAAAAGTTTTTTTTTTTTAAATAAATACATTTCAAAAATTACTTTAATGAAAAAAAAAAAAAATCCTCCTAAAATCTCAACTCTGTATCTCAAAAATTGAACTGGCGCACGGAGGATCCCCTTTCCCATTTAAAATACATTGAAAAAAAATTTGTTTTTTCTATTTTTGAATTCTGACGTCTTGTAGGAAATTAAATTTTCTACGAAAATGATCTCTTGTGTTATACGGTCAAAGTTGATAGAAAAAACGTTATAGAGGTTGAAACTTATGAGGAAAATTTAATTTTGTAGAAATAGAAAAAAAAAAAAAAAATATTTTTTTTCTCATTAATTCATGTTTTCTCAACTTTAGAGCTTTGTAACTTTCTTTCTATGAGCTCTATTAAAACGACTCGAAAGACCATTTTTATAGATACAGTAGGACCTCGTTGTAAGACTATTAGTTTCCCTCTCAAACTATCGCGATACCTGGCTTATAAAAAAGACAGAATAATAGTCTTATAACGAGGCCCGACTGTAATTACATTTCTTACAAAGACTTTAATTGCAAAATATTAAAAATAACGAAATCCTGCTAGTTAACGAATAAAAAACAAAAAAATTGTATTTATCTTAAAAATTCGATTTTTTCCTCCTAAATTTCAACCTCTGTAACGTTTTTCCTATCAACTTTGATCGTATGACACAACAGATCTTTTTCGTAAAGAATTTAATTTCTTACAAGACCTCAGAATTAAAAAATCGGAAAATATATTTTTAACATAGTTATTTACAAAATAGAAAAAACAAATTTTTTTTCAATGTATTTTAAATGGGGAAAGGGACCCCCCCCCCGTGCGCCAGCTCAATTTTTGAGATACAGAGTTGAGATTTTAGGAGGATTTTTTTTTTATAAAAGTAACTTTTGAAATGTATTTAACTAATAAAAAAAACAACTTTTTTTTCTGACACAGTCTAATATCTATATATATAGTCTCTGACGTCAAAGTAACACCACGTGTATGTTTTTCTAAAAACGTGATTTCAATAATGATGCTGATAATATATTTTTTTTTTTAGAAGTAGATAATATAACATGTAGATTGCAATAGTTCGAATACATATATATATATATATATTAGTGTGTATATATATATATTTTTAAAAAATGTGATTATTATTTTTTAAATTGCCCATTTGACCGAATGATTATTTTAAATGAATATTCGATCTTTCGAGACCTTATTTGTGATTTCTGGTAATTTCTGAGATAATATCTTAAATTGTGTACATAAATACAAAGACATAAATCTTTTAGTTATAATATCTTTTGAATGAGTTAACTGATTAGAATGCTTCTTGCGGCAATCGAAAAGGTTCATTGAGTTCCACAGTTGATTAGATTTCAAAATCAATAGGTCAAGAAATTAAAATAATTTAAGTTAAACCAATAACATTTTAAAAATTATTTATGCAATAATTTTTAACAAATCATTTATGATCTAGCGATCAAATGGTCTCGATACTAATTAAAATTTTAAATTTACCGCCTTTTTAATTTTGCTAAAATTCATTGAATTGTAGATTTTAGATGAAGAAATATTTTAAAGATAAAATTTAAATAATTCCCGCTAAAAATATTTAAATCTGCGGAAATTTTTGAATAAAATTTCGAATGAAAATTTAACACCAAAAATTAATTTACAGACTATAGTTTATAAACTGCGACTCAAAAACTAATAGATATTTAGTGAGTATCGACGGTCAATATGACTTTCAGATTATAGTCAAGGCTTCATATGCTTAAAAAAAACATAATTTAACAAGGTCATGACAAAGATTGTATACTGCATCACACTTAACTTACTAACGTCTACTAAAACAAATAACACACAATTTTAATTAACCATAAATATATCGAGGAACCTGGGGTAAAAAGGGACGCCATAATTTTGTTTCGTGTCCAAAGTGATATAAAATACAATTTTTTTCGACGAAAAAAATTTTTTTTTGGTTTAATGTGACTGAGTCATTAGCTTAGAAATACTGGTGGGGTAACTCGACCAGCCCGACTAAGGGTTAAGATTTTTAATTTTAATTATATTCATAGTCCATTTTTGGAGTTTTCAATGGAATTGAGATGAAAATAAATTTAATTTAATTTAATTTTTTTATGAGTAATGTACTTAAAAAAAAATTTACATTTCACTTAATTATTGGATGCAAAGGAAGAAAAATGTTTTAATAGTTTCTATCATAAAACAAAAGTCATTAACTTTTTTCGACTGACACTCGATTTTTGAAAAAGTATAACAAAAAAAATTCAAAATATTGCTTCATTATATTTACTATAGTGATTTTGGAATGTTTGGAAAACATTTTAAAAAACAAAATGTTTTTATAAAATTTTTAGGGTTCCCATTTTGCCCCCCCCCCTCCCGTTTTTCCCCTCTCTACCTTGATTAACATTTTTATTGTCCCAAAAATATTGTCCCATTTTTCCCCGGATTCTCATCTATATAAAAAAAAAAAAAATATATATATATATATTTATATATATATAATATACTCTTTTAAAATTATGTTTTCCTGATAATAATCAAGACAAATATAATAATTTATATTAACTATATATAATCGAATTTTTCCAAATCTCATTTTGGTCTAAATAAAACTCTCTTTATATTAAAGTTATTTGTTAAAAATATTTTTTATTTCATTTGATACTGCTTTTATCGGTTCAAATCAGTTTTAGTAGCCCGAATACAAAAAGGGTTGATGATATTTACTACATTCGTTTAGTAAAAATGACACTGACGTCTTGAATTGTATCAGGAGTACATAAACTATTTGGAAGTTTACTAATTTCTCGACAGTGACGAAGCTTTGCTCGATCGATAATTTATATAGATTCGAAGGTACTACAGATAAAGGTAATATATAAAAATCATTTATTTGGGGATTTATCGGGCTGGTTACTATATAAATATATAAATATGAGTATAAACGAATATATATCAAACCCAATAATAAAAATACATATGTATTTAGTATTGGGTAAATGAAAAAAGACTGAAGTTAAAAACATTATTAAGTAAAATTAGTAACAAAATTCAAAAGAAATATAATATATAATTGCTCTATTGTCATAATTAATTAATTATTGATAAAAAGAAAAAAAATTATGTAAGCTATTCTTGTATTGATGTAAAAAGTTCAACTGTGACATATGTATATAAATACATATATACCGGTCACTAATCTGTAAAGAATTCAGGCTTATATTTATTCTTACACCGTGAGAAAGTCAAAACCGTGAGAACCAAAGGAACTAAGATCGTAACAAAATTTAACAGGCAAACATAAATATAAGAAATTAAACTTTTTTAAATTTTCATTTGTATTTTTGAAATTTATATGAAAAACAAAAAGTTGCCTCAATTATTGTAAATTTTTTTTGAAAATAATGCTTGTATAAATTGGATTATCGTTTCTGTTTTTTTTTTTTTTTTTTTTTTTTTTTTAATTATCATTTTTAATAATTCAAATTTTAAAGTAATTTATGATACACAATTTTATCTATTTTCCTTTGATGTTGACAGATATCAATCGAAAATTGTGTTTATTAATTGCTTAGAGTCAATTTTTTTTTTATCATCTCTTTGAAGGGACGGAAAATTGAAAAAAAAAAAAATAATGATAATAACAATATAACTTTTGAGCTTTTTGTCAAATTATGTTGGCCGGATATATTTTGTATCAGATATAGCTGATTTTGTTCCCACGGTTTTAGATAAAGTTTGAATGGTTTGAACCGTTTGAACCGAAGATCTCATCGTGGGAACTAAAGAAATCTTAGTGTTACAATAATTATCAGGCCAACAGGAAACTTAAAGAATATATCAGACGAAAAATTTTTTATTAGTTTTTATATGAATTGAAATTTTTGTTATTCGCAGACCATTTACGAGGAAAAAATTTTCGATAAGAATAGTGGCCCATTTTACCTCAATCAACGCGTTGCTGTTTACAATGAAATGATTCAGTTAACAAATACTAAATTAAAAAAAAAAAAAAAATTTACTGAAGATTTGCAATTAATCCCGAAGTCCAGACTGACCAACTTACCCCATTAATTTTTTAGAAACTATAATTAATCATTAAAAAAAAGTATATCCTCTCGGGAATGGACGCTGTTTTTACCCTGGGTTACCCTATCTATCGATATATAATATGTTCTGATAATTATATTAAAATCAAAAATATTTTGAGTTAATATCAAAAAATTAATTAGTCAACGATTAATTAATATAAAGAAATCTATATTATCTCAGTTTTAGATGTTATCAGAAAGAAATCTAATAGTATCATCATTATTTGATAGATAGCGCTGTGTGATCATAGTATCTGCTGACACAACCTGATGTCAAAATTTCTGCAAAAGTTTGACGTGCAAGTTAAATGATGCAAATTTGCAGTAAATTTTGTTCTTGAATTTTTTTTAGAGCAACTTGATGACAATTTTATGTGTCTACATGTTTTCATATGTACGCCGACCTGCAGCCAAAGTGGATATCATAATATTCAGTTTGCCCGAAATCTACGACCAGTATTCAGTATCAATTAGTTGCGATCAAGTTGACAACAACTTTGAGCTTTTCCAACTGTTGATTGCATATCGTTACCAACTTTCCCAGAAAGTTGAGGACAATCTACAATCGCAATTTGTCATCAATTTTCTGAGAAAATTGAATGCCATGTTCCGTCAAGCAATGAAATCCGACTTTTACCTTCAGCTTTCTCAAAAAGTTGGCGTCCAATTGCTATCAACTTATGGAAATGCCAATTTTTGTGGCCAACGGTGATAGGTTATAGCAGTAACTTGACGCTAGCCTGCTGTCAGCTTGCGCGGCTATCACAGAAACTTTTGCTGATGGGCTGATGGCATTACTCTGATAGCCGAGCTGATGGCAAGTTAGCGACTAGCTACTGCGGTAACTTATTACCAAGCTAAGCCCAAAAGTTGGCATTTCCATAAGTGGACAACAATTGGATGTCAACTTTCTGATCAGGAACTCTGGCGATCGGGATAAGGTTCAGAGGTTTTTAATTGAAACTCAAAATTATCTGAAAAACATGCTAACAGCACTGGTGTATTATTTTTCGCATTATAACAAAAATCGTCGACTTTTCCCAAAATTATTAATTTTCAGCGAGTCAAAATTTTTTTCATTTAAGGAATTTTTGAAGCTTCATACTCATTAGCTTTGAAAAGTCAATTTGAAAATACTTGCGCAGCTTTAATTTAAATTATTAGTCCCTAAATTTACCATAGTTCCGAAAAATCCTTAATTTTAGTAAATTTTTGTCAAAATTCATGATTATTAATAGTTGAAACTTTACTTTTAAGATATCATTGGCCATTTTTCACGCTTAGGGCTCATGGTATTCCGGGTAAAATTCTTTAAAAAATTTGTAAGAAAAGTATAAACGCGATCTATTTTAACTGTCGTACTTACAAATTAAAAATTTTTGTCAATATCAGTCAAAATTTTCGATTTTTCTAGTTCAAATTTTTTTCGAATCTTGAGAAATTTTCGTCCAGCTCTAAATTCACTATATCTCATAAAAAATTATCTTATAATTGAAATAAATGAATTGAGTTTACATAACAAAGGACAAAATAATAAAATATTTGACAAAATCCTCAATCTGCTGTCCACCAAATCTAATTAAATCGATTCTGTCACCTTTGATTTATTCTTATGTCTGCTTTGAAGAGTAATGTGCCCAGACATGTCTAACCAACACAATTGCTTTCAGAGCTTAAATTTTCAGCAACAGGTACCGTGACTATAATATTAAATTTGCATTGGGATAAAATATTCCCGGCTTAAATCGGATACAAAATTTACTCATGTATTTTAACTAAATTAATTTTATATAAGATTTAAATAATAGATCTTGGGGTATAATGAGACATCATTTCTTGAAGATTTTTTTTTTAAATAATTAATTACGTTCAAAAAAAATCGTGGGTCGAGTTGGTTAATTTGAACAATGAGTCAAATTTTAAATTTGCAGAAACAATTGTCTCATTTTAACTCGGGTTCACTTAAATTTTAAATCATTTAGAAAAAAATTAATTCGTTTCTTAAAACCTATCAATAATTTTATTTTACTGACGCTTATTCAGTGCCAGCTGATGTACTGATGACTAAAATAAACACAATTTTAAACTAATTTTTTGATAATAGCGATCGAAAATAAAAAAATTTTGAAAAATACCTGTAAAATCCGTCAAAATATATGTACGAATGCTGGTGAACACAAAATAACTTCAAAAATATATAACCGATTGATCTATTTTATTTTTTATTACACTTGAATTATTAATAGAAAAATTACTTTGAAAATCGCAATTTAAATACTTATTCTTTAATTTAAATTATTAAAAAACTTATAACCGGTAATTCATGAAAAATTTAGCTGCCATTTTTTGTTTTTATTATTATTAGCTTTGTTCTTTTTTTCTGCACCAACTACTGACGTGGCAGAACCATAACATTAGGAATGAAGAAGAAAAAGCGACATCTAGTTTTAAAAAAACAATTTTTTTTTTTTAATTTTAAATAATAAAAATTAAACTAAAAGGAAATAATGATATTAAACTAAAAATAAAAAATGAAACTAATAATTTTAAATTCAATAATAATTAATAATGCAAATGAAATAGACTGAAAATATAAAACAATAATAATTGTAATGCGCAGTCGAGGTGCGTACTTTTGGATTTTCAAACCTTTCTTTTACAAATAATATTTAAAAAAAAAATACATCGGGTTATCAAACAATTAAAAAAAAATTGTAAATTTATCATAATTAATAATATCTCAGTAATTGAAGAATTAGCAAAATCTTATTTCTTCCACGCATGCGCAATATAACATCAGGCCCTCTGTTTTTCGAACAAAGTAACCAGAGCTTGAGGCCATATAGCGGGAGAATTTCATTAAGACCGTAAAAGTATCAGAGCTGAACACACGTCTAACCTCAAAAACATATAACACGTGTGCTATTAATTACTGTGGCATAATTATATTGAAACAAATCTTCGTACAAAAGTGGGTAATTACTGTTGTCAAATAATATTTATAAATAATTATAAAATAATTAATATAAATAATTTTTGTTCATCAGTTTTAAAAAGTATTTTTATCTTCAATTGTTGGTAACAATCCAAGAACAATAATGGCCACTGCTATTTGTACGATCAATCCAATTAAAATATCGTGGGTAATTAAACGCATTAATCGACTGTTAGATCCAATAAAAGATGTTAATAATCACGTATCAACACGTTGTCCTGTCGGATCACGTAGCAAAAAAATAACATGGGAATTTGAATTAATGTTTAATCAATCATCTAGTAGACTTTCTGACTGGATTTCATTTAGCCTAAGAATAGTAGACGCCAACAAAACAGTGAGCGCTAAATTTAAAATATCGATTGTTAATAATAATGGCGTTTCCGTATTGATGGATAATGTTGATGGTGAAGTTCTTGAATTAGAGAATAAGGATATTTATACGATTGATCGATTCATCAGAAAGGAAGATTTGTTTGCTAATTTTGATGAATACGCGCCCAATGATATTCTTACTATTGTTGTTGAAATAAATGTATTACAATCTGTGATAAATAACGTTTTCTTGCCAAAGCGAGAGAGAATTGAAAGAAAAGAAGATGGAGAAGCGCTGCCTGATTATTCAACTCTTAATAACAAACCTTACATCGTACATAAAATAGACTCGGATGATAATGAAGTTTAAAATTTTTCATTAATAATTAATTATGATAATAATATCCATCATTTCATCTCATTAATACTTTTTCATTTCTGTACTTGTAACTTTTTTTTTTCTTTCTGTTGATGTAATTGATCATTCATCCATTTATTTATTATTTATTGTTAGCTAATTAATACGCTTTAATTAATAATAATTCAACTATTTTATTATGCCTTTTTAATGATGTAATTATAATTCTATAATGACGGTATAAACTCAGTATTAAAAATAAAAAAATTTCTAATTTTACACGAGTCTTTTTAATTGTTTGTGTGAGATTCTATTGAGAGGTTAGGAAGTAAAAATAAAATTTCAGGATAAGAAATTTTTTTAAAATAATTTTGGGGTAATGTTGAATTTTCAAATTTGCTTATAAATTGAGAATTTAAAAAAAGGATAAATTATGAATTTTAATCGGGTTTTCTAACGGATGCGGGTATTGATGTCCGAGAAACAAATTTTGATTTAAAATTATATCCGAGTGTGCAATGACTCTTGTAATTATTTAATGACTTTAATGTTATGCTAGATTATTTATTGCCCATAAAATTTTATGCAAATTCATTCGAGTCAGTTGATTTACTCTAAATGTTGAGTTATGGTAAAAATTTAATTAACAGTTTTAATTCTTCGTTCTAAAAAAAAAAAAATAAAAATTCCTCAAAGCCGAACCTTTGATTGGTCAGCTAATGAAAATTGAGATAAATAATTTTTTAAAATTACTGAAGACATCGTAAAAATTAATAATTTTCTCATAAATTACTGTGACCATTGTAAATTTTACTGTGCCAGCCGTTATTATTTAAATTTAATTATTTAAATTTCCATTAGATGGCCAATATTCTCTGTTATTCTGACGCCATATAATTTTAAACAATAATAATTAAAATTCCCAAGTAACACGTACTTAAGCAAGTGCTTTTGAATAAGAGCTCTGTGCAAGACCCATAGTTACTAGTGTCTCTTTCTACGTATGTACCATGCGTAAGATTGTGTTGCAAGGAACTGACTTAAAAACTGTGCATGATTTGCTCATGGTATTGTAGACAAGAATATTTAAGATATTTCTAACATGGTGTAGCCAAAAGTTTCTGACGCATTTCTTGCCCAAGAAACTTGCAGTACATACTGGCGCATGGCTTGCTCAAGATCTGCGCAAGACGCGCGATACTCCCCATACTATTTCTTCCCCCACCAGTTTTAACTTGAGCAAATCTTGCGCAAGCCATGCACTAGGTAGATTCAACATACTTTTGGCGCCAATTTTTCCCTAGAATTGAATAATAAACATCAAAATTCTTGTGTAAGGCTAGCATAAGACTTACAATTCAAATCTGCCCCAAATATCTGGAGCAAGACCCATAGGTTAATGGTGACGCTGGCAACTATCAAACTTGAGAGCAAGCCTTGAAAAAAACTGCTACATGGTTTTATCATAAATCATTAAAAATTTTTTTATGAATGGAGTAAAAGTAAATAGAGCAAAAAAAAATGAAACTTAATTTTTAAATTGATAAAAAAAAATAAAGAATTTTTATTAAATTTATATTGTTATTATACAGTCTTGATGATAAATATTACAATTAAAAATCATATTTATAACCATTAGCACTTATTTTAACATGAGAAACAGTATTTGACGGTGAATATGCAACGCCCAATAAATTTTGATGATTTGGTACTTGAACTGGCTCAGGAGTCTACAAACAATCGAAAAAATTAATTTATAACTAATTGAACATAGATAAATTTATATTACTCTCTTAAACTGAGTTAGTAAAAATTAGTAACTATTTACTGTTTGCTAAACTGTAAAAAATTGGAAGTGAATTTGAAGTGATTATGGTTTTTATTTCAATAATACAAATTAACTCCGTCACTCGGAGTCCCGGAGATTAAAGAAAAACTCACTCTGCATACGGAGTAAATAAGGAGTTTGTTTTTTTAGTGCGGAGTGATTTTGGAGGGATGTGGATTTTATTTAAATCCTAATCCACTCCGATTCGGACTTTTAATATTAAAATATACTCCTTTTAGAAGTGAATTTTACTCCGAACCGGAATTTCAATACGAAATTGAATTTCCCTTCTGGAATGAATTTCACTCTAAACGGATTAAATAAGTAAACAGTCATCCACTCCGCATTCGCTAATTTACTTTTAGAGAAGTATGTTTTAATATTCTCAGTATACTATAAATAAATTCAATTATTATTAAGTAACACATATCTGTTATATTAATATATCTACGCTCTATATATTCTTTTGATATGCCACGTAATTATTCGCTGGAATAATTTTAACTGTCGTATTGCACAGATATTTGTTACACAACTTTGTAATTAATTTTCATTCATAACCACTCAGTTAATATTTTCAATTAAATTTCAACAATAAATACAAATTATAAAAATTTGCAATTATCCTACAATATTTTTAAATCTAAGGAAATAAATAAATCCAATTTATGAAACCATCAATTATTTACTGCAATGAATAAATTCAATAATATATATATATATATATATATATATATATATATATATATATATATATATATATATATATTAGGGTGCTTCATTTCAGAGCAACATTTTTTTTTTTTTTCATTGCTTGTGGAAAAAATCATAGTTCAACACAAAAAAAAAATTTTCGCGGAAGAAAAAAAATTCTGTCGATTACAGACCTAGCTCATCGAAAAATTCGATTTTTCCATTTAAATAACACGGGAAAAATTTTTCTTTTAGCTTTAAGTATTGTTAACTCATTAAACAAATCAATAGATCGAATAGACTAATACTTATTTTTGTAGGAAATTGAAGGCTCTACAAAAAAGGTCTCTTATCATTTTTCGATAAACCCATCTGTTCAAAAGTTATTGGAGCTCGAAGTAAAGTTGGAGATCTTTTTACTATTCCAGCGAAACTATCAGACTTATCACAAAATGTTGTAGGATCTTTTTTGTTGACAATTTTATTCTCTACAAATTATTATCAGTAAAGTTTTTTGAAATCCAGCATTGTTTTCTAGTTATTTCCATTTTAATGTCGAGCTCTTGAAATCGACCAGAACCACTTTTTTAAGAGCTTGAAATTAAAATGAAAATAAATGTTGCTCTGAAATGAAGCACCCTAATATATATATATATATATTTATATATTATATATATGTTTAAAAAAAAACAATTTTTTTTGCTCTCGAAAAAAGGTTCAAAAGTTTCATTTAGATATAAAAACACGCCTGTGAAAATTAGAGCTTTTAATATTAACATTACGGGGTTCCGCATTACACTTTTATATTTTCCATAAGAATTTTTTTTGCGTCTTCTGATTTTTATAATTAAGTAACGATGCGCGTTAGGAAAATTTTACTGACATATTTTGTAGAGAATTAAACGCTTTATAAAAAAAATTTCTTATAATTATTCGATAAATTCATCTGTTTAAAAGTTATTGGAGCTTGAAGTCAAATTTATAGTAAATTTTGAGATCTTTTTGCTTTTCCAGCAAAACTATCAGGCTTATCACAAAATGTCATAGGATCTTTTTTGTAGACAATTTTGTTTTTTACAAATTATCTCGGATAAAGTTTTTCAAAATTCCGTATTGTTTTCTAGTTATTTTCATTTTAATGTCAAGATCTTGAAATTGAACAGAACACTACTTTTTTTTTTTAAGAGCTTGACATTAAAATGGAAACAACTAGAAAGTTATGCGGAATTTGAAAAAACTTTATCAAGAATAATTTGTAGGAAATAAAATTGTCTACAAAAAAGATCTCGTAAAATTTTGTGATAAGTCTGATAGTTACGCAGCAAAAGTAAAAAAATCGCGAAATTTACTATGAATTTGACTTTCAGCTCAAATAACTTTTGAACAGATTGATTTATCGAAAAATCATACGAGACCTTTTTTGTGGAGCGTTAAATTTTCTACAAAATTGAATCCTGGGCTTATTTTTACAATACGCTATTGCCGAGGTATAAAATTCCAAACTTAAAATTTTTTTTTTCCTCTGTAATTTAAACGGGAAAAAGAAAATCGCAATCAGGGAATAATTAATATTAATAGTAAGCGTTCAAATTTTAACTGGCGTCTTCTTTTATCCTGCAGATACTTTTGAATGTGTGTCCTCGAAAGAAAAAAGTCGTCTATTTTTCTGAATCGGTCTAGTATATATATTTATATATGACATTTAATAGTTATAAATATACCTGCTCAATAGAAGTTAATTGAGGTTGACGCAACGACAGCATCTGTGCTAATTGATTTTGGTAATAAATGTCTGGGCGTAAATAATTATTTAATTGATGTTGATATTGTTGATTGTTTATCAAATTTTGTTGATAAGGAATTCCTGTATCTGACGATGCTTTTACTGGAAATTGTGGATATTGATAGAACTCTGGCCGCGTTTGTTGATAATAGTCTACGCAGAAAAAAAAGAAATAGAGGAAAAAGAAAAAAAAAATAATAACAATTTATTTGATAGGAAAAAAAATAGTAGTTGTTATAATAAAAATAATATTTTTTACCTAGTCCAGGATTTCTATAAGCTAGTGCTTGAGCAACATTAGGCAAGACCCTTTGGGCTAACAGCGGATTACCGATACTTGAGCTAAACGATTGATGTGAACTTGGGCCATTGAATGAATAAGACGTCTGGGTCAACCCCGGCCGAATGAAGTCAAAGCTAGCATGTTGTCCTGAAGTCCCTAATATATTTGACGGTTTTATTCCTAATTGACTCACAGATATAACTGATGTTATTGTAATCATTAACCAATAAAATCCTATTGTTTTTTTCTAAAAGCCACAATAATTTATATTATTTATTATTTTTAGCTATTATTCACTATTAAATAAATTTTTTTTTTTGGAAATAAAATAGATGATAATTGTTACCATTTTATTTGTATGTTGATATTTATTTTCACTGATAAATTAATTAATGATGGAAATTATTAATTTAATGTTAGAATTAAAAGTATTAACAATACGAAGAGACAATAGTTTATAGAGTGAGGATAAAAATCAAACTGACAATCAAATGTTGAATTGAGATGCGATGAAAGTTATATTTATATACAATGGAAGCATTCACTTCGTGAAGATACGTGAGATGTATAAATATGTGAATAATTATTATCATTCAAACTTTCCCTCTATATATACACTGAAAAAAGTCGGGAGTGAATATGAATTTTATTTTAATCCGAAACCACTCAGTTTCGGAGTTTCAAAGTTTTAAGAAAAAAAATCTCACTACATACGGATTAAATAAATTTTTTTTTTCGGGGGAGTGATATGTGATATATTCTTATAGGGAATTAAGTTCTCAGAGACATACTCCCGTGAAAAATAAATCATATATGGAGCATATATTAAAATTGGCTTATTAATGATATGATTTTCTAACAAAACGTTAATTTTTTTCTTCAAGTTCTATTGGGACAAGCTTGTTTTGATAACTGTAATTGTGATGATGTAGCGCATGCAATATTTTCGAAATATGAACAATGTGTTTGTAGAGAAAATCATGTGCAAACACGAAAAAATAAATGCACACCACTGCTGAGCGAATTTTGTCAAATCGATGAGATTTGTTTGCCCTCTCATTCTCGATGCATTAATAATGAATGTCAATGTAATGAAAATTATATGCAGTTATCCAATAATCGATGTTTGCCAAGTGAGTTTTAATATTTTTCTTAAACTTCAAGCAGATGTAAAAATTAAAAAAAAAAAACCGAAATTATAATTATAATTTTTACCTTAAGGTAAAAGATCTAATACCCAATCAGGGACTAGTTTTACCCGATCAGGTATTAAATCTTTTACCTTATTTATTTATTTTTACTCGGATGGAGTATATATTTACTATAATTTAATAAATATTTACTCGGTAAGATACAAACATACAAATACATGGAAAAAAAAAAATAGTAGTGGCTACTCTCTGCGATAGTACTGAGTACTTTCTGTAAAAAAAAAATTTCAGACAGTACTGTATGCTATCTAGACTGTATCCACAACTGTCTGGGATAGTACTCAGTACAATCAAATTTGTCAGGACCATGAGACATGTGCGATTGATAATTCTCTTTGCATTGATAACAAGTGTCGATGTAAACGTAATTACGTTTATCAGGAATTTAAACGCTATCCAAGTAAATTAATTTGATAATGTATTAATTGACAATAGCAAAAAAATTATATGTAGTTGTATTCAATATTTAATAGCATATTTAGAAGAGCCTTGCGTTGTTCATAAAGATTGTCATAAAATAGAATTTGGAATTTGTTCAAAAGATAAAAAATGTGTTTGTGATGATGAGCATACGCAGTTTAATGAAACATCGTGTGTGTCAATTATACACGGAAAGAAAATTATAGCAGCGGTTCCCATAATTTTGTGAAATTTTTTCCTATACCATCATAGAAATTACGACCATAAATTATGGGAGCGGTTCCTATAATTATAGGAACATTTCCCATAATTATAGGAATAGTTCCTATAATTATGGGAATGATACCCATAACACTATAGGAATGGTTCCTATAATTATAGGAATGGTTCCTATAATTTATAGGAATACTTTCTATAATATTATGGGAATCATTCCTATAATTTATGGGAATGGTTCCTATAATTTATAGGAACTATTCCCATAAATTATAGGAACCATTCCCATAATATTATGGGAATGGTTCCTATAATAGTATGGGAACTATTCCCATAATATTATAGGAGTGATTCCCATAATATTATAGGAATGGTTCCCATAATATTATAGGAATGGTTCCCATAATATTACGGGAACCATTCCCATATCATTATGGGAACCATTCCTATAATATTATGGGAATGGTTCCCATATTATCATGAAAAAATTAATTTAAAGAAAAGTGTGGTAATCACTTCTACAATACACAGAAATATTATTAAACATAAAAACAAAAATTCAAACATTGAAAAAAAATCGTATTTGGCAAAAAACATTAAAATTTTTAACAAGAATTTTTTGTCAGCACAAAACATTCAAGAAAATTCAAATTTTGGGAAATTTCTACACTATTGTGCAAAAAAAAAATTTAATGATATTATAGGGATGGTTCCCATAACATTATGGGAATAGTTCCCATAATATTATAGGAATAGTTCCTATACCAATATGGGAACCATTCCCATAATGGTATGGGAACCATTCCCATATCATTATGGGAACCATTCCCATAATGGTATGGGAATCATTTCCATACTATTATGGGAATGGTTCCCATAATATATGGGAACCATCCCTATAGTAGTATAGGTACTGTTCCCATACCATTATGGGAACCATTCCCATAATGCATAGGAAAACTTCCCATAATTTTCTTTCCGTGTAGCTAGATTTTGTTCAGAGGATGACGAATGTAAAATTTCAAACTCACAATGTATTAATAATCGATGCAAATGTAGAGATCATTATTTACCTTTATACAATACGCAATATTTACCAAGTATATATTTTAAGAACAGTGACTTCATAAGAGAAATTCATTAATTCCATCAGATTGAATTCAAAATAAATTATCGTTTTTATTTAATTACAGCTCTGTTAGGATCGAATTGTGGATACGATGATGACCGTAGAAATTTATACAATGCAAAGTGCTCGGAAAAGAAAAAATGTACCTGTCGATCGAATCACGTTCCTTTGAACAACACGACGTGTGCTCCATTACTGGGTGAATACTGTTGGATTGATGAACAATGTATAATGAATAATTCTGTTTGTATTAACCATGCATGTCAATACAATTATGGTTTTATCGAATGGTCAAACAATAAACGTATTGATGGTAATAGCGATGTTTAAATTATTTTTATTTATTTACCGAATAGACATTTATGAAAAGTGTCCAGTTTTTGGAGCTATTCGAAATTAATTAAATAATTATAATAACTTTCTAGAGTTGTTAGATGTACCATGTGAAAGAGACTGGCATTATGGAATGATATCGAATGCCAAATGCTCAGAAAAGAGCGAAAAAAGTGTTTACCACAGTGGTCATGTAAAAATTAGTAAAATAGACTGTGCCCCGTTATTGGGTGAATTTTGTCGTTAATTACAATGAACCATGTGACTCGAATAATTCAATCTGTATTGATAGCCAATGTTCATGCAAACCTAACTATGTTAAAGACTCTAATGGTCAGTGCTTTCCCCGTAAGTATACATCGTAAAAGACATAAATCCAAAATAAATTTATATTATTGTTTTTTTTTTTTCTAATGAGTCTTATTAGGACTTGCGTGTAAAGAAAATAATAACTGTAAAAAAATTAGATATGCGAAATATTCGGACGATCGCAGATGTGTTAGTAAATCAAATTACATCGAGATAAACGCAGAAACGTGTGCATCGCTAATAGGAGAGTATTGTATGAAAAGTAATGAGTGTTATCCCATTCATACTAGATGTTTTCGTAGCGTATGCCAATGCGCGGATAGCTTTGTTCGACGATCGAATAACTAATGTTTGTCAAGTAAGTGTATTAGTTTACAAATATAGTGCTCAAAATCCGTGACATATAATTATGAATTTTTCTCAATAACAAGGTTATCTAGAAAAATCCTGTGAGATTACCGACGACTGTAGTAATGTATTGCATTCAGTATGCTCGAAAAATAACGGATGTGTTTGTGTTGCAAATTACATTGCATTAAATGAGACAATGTGTGCACCTTTGTTAAATGAACCATGTTCGAACGACGGAGCATGCGCAACATTAAATGCGGTTTGCATTGACAATAAATGTCGATGTAAACGTAAATATTGACCTCAGTCCAATAATTATTGCATACCAAGTTAATATAATTACATGATTGAACACATTGTAAACAAGTTTATCATAGTTTACTTTTTTTAACTTTTTCTAGAGCGTTTGAAAGGAGCCTGCGATAGTAATTTAGATTGTAAGGCTATAAAACATGCAGAATGTTCAATAGATAAAAAATGTGTTTGCAAAGAAAATTATGTTTCACTTGATGAAACAACTTGTAAACCAATAAAATACCATTTCTGTCCGGCAAAAGAACAATGATATGTCAAATTAAATTATTGCCGTCAAAATAACGATTGTGACGATTTAGAGCGTAGATATTGTTCAGAAAACCAAACGTGTATCTGTAAACCAACTTACATAGAGTTGAATGAAATTTGTCAACCCATTATAGGTGGTTACTGTTCAACCAATGTAAGTTGCATTCCAAATAATACTTTTTGTATTCTGAATGTATGTCTATGCAAATATAGTTATATTGTTCGATCTAGCGATGAATGTATACCTAATAATATTTTCAAACCATAAAATCGAAAGGACATATGAATTTTTATAAATTTATTATATTTATCAGAAGCTATAATAAAATGAATTAAAAATTTTTTGAGTAAATTACCCGAGTCAAAAAACAAATTCGGATTTAAGACTCAAAATTCGCAATGAGGTTTTTGAGGATCAATGTAGAATTTGAAGATTGACAACAGTATAGAAAGTTATCCTAGTTTAGTCCTTAAGGTAGTAGTTACGACCAATTTTACCACTTTGAGGGCTAAACTGGAGCAACATAATCTGGATTAGAGCCTCAAAATACTCAAAACATACAGGAATAATTTTATCCAGATTTGAATCTCAAAAGCCTCATTCGATGTATTCTCTCCCCTCCCTTTTCTATCTAAAATTTTTCAAAGTCCGAAATATAACTGTTCATTGGTTGAGGATTTTGAGATCTCAGTTATAATTTAAAATCGATAAATTATTCGCATTTCGACCTCATAGTTTTCATTGAGGATTTTGAGTACTAAAGTATTACTTTCTGGTCACCAAATAAAACATCAAAGGAACTCAGGGTTTTGAGGACTAAACTAGAATATTTTTTTTGACTCGGGTATACACAAAGTCATTAAAATCCATTTTTTTTTTTTTTTTAATAATTATTTTTATCTGAAGGTTAATTCATTTTATGATAAAAAAATAAAATTAATGACTGATGTCCGTTTTATATATCGTAGCAAGATTGAATTTGTGACTAAAAAAAAAACAAAAACTACCGCCTTTCAATAAGTTGTACGAATTGAACGTATTTATTTAATTTTTTTAATCATTATTCAAATACAAAAATATCCAGCAAATTTAGTAAAGAATAATTTTTTGCTTCCATAAAAATGTGTTCCAATGATAAGACATATTTTGAGCACTAAGTTAATGAAATAGAGTGTACACGTATTCATTAAGGTGATTATTTGGTTTAAATTACTACCTAAAAAGATAATGAAAACCAATAGAACTAATAAGTTTCATAGAGATAAGAATGTATTTATCAATTTTTTTTTCAATCAATTAGTAAGTTCACTTATATTTTGAAGTACTTTACGGTATTATACTTTGCTTCCTTAATTTAAAAAAAAAAAGTGTTTAATTTAAGCATAATAAAAAAATTTAATTTTGAGAATGCAAATCAGAGTCACGTCAGAAATTTTTCGAATCTTAGTTCTTATTTTGTTAAGTGCAAATACAATTTTTGGAAATGATAATAATTACCACTATCAATGTGCACAAGACAATGATCAAGTGAGTATATTCAGTAAAAAATACTAATTGTTATCATCATTCTAAGACTGATTTATTTAAATCGTATAAAATATAATTTGAGTAGAAATACATGTCGGCGATAATTAGAATATTAAGTATTAACGTAATGTTTTATAAATTTAATTCTAACTTAATGTCATACAAGTGCAATCCTGTCAACTCGCAACCATGCTGTATGTTAAAGAGTACGTGTGAAAAAAATAAACTCAAAAATTTATATACATGCAAAAAACAAGGTATTTTCACGGATGATTAAGTAAAACAATACATTTAAGGGGTTATTGAAAATCACAAGTGGGTATAACCCCTTAAATAGATATACAGTACAACCTGGTTATAAGTTATTGTTAGGGGCTACCCTTATAGGAAGAAACAATAGGCCCAAGCTTGGCCGAGGCTTGGCACAAGACTTATTAACTCTGGGGAAAGCTTGAAATCCAAGCTTGGCCCAAGTCTGTCTAAGCATCGAAATGATAATACCCAGCCAAGCTTGAGTGACAGTGTTGTGCCAAGACTGCATCTTAGTCTTGGCCCAATAACCAATGCCAGTATTGTGCCAAGATTGCATCTAAGTATTGGCCCAATATCGAGAGCCAATATTGTGCCAAGACTGTTGCTAAATAAGCACCTATGCTTATTAAAAATAAATTAAAAAAAAAAAATATTAGTAGACATGTGCGTGATGGTAACATATGGAAATAAATTTGTACACAGAGAAATCAGGTGGATCGATGAAACTAATTTTTTTTTTGCATTTGCTGGGTCTCGAACCTGGTCCTTCATGACTGCTAGGCAAGCGTCTTATCCACTAGGCTGTTACGCTATTCACAGAAGCCATGGGTTTTTAGGTACCATTTGTTATTTAGACTGGTAAACCAAGGCTTGTCACTTGTATAATGGCTGAACCTTGTCCCAAGACTGGCAAACGAATGCTTGTCACTTGAGTATTGGCTGAACCTTGTCCAACGACTGGAAAACGAAGGCTTGTCACTTGAGTATTGGCTGAACATTGGCCCAAGACTAGCAAACCAAGGCTTGTCACTTGAGTATTGGCTGAACCTTGTCCCAAGACTGGCAAACCAAGACTCGTCACTTGAGTATTGGCTGAACCTTGTCCCAAGACTGGCAAACCAAGGCTTGTCACTTGAATATTGGCTGAATCTTGGCCCAAGACTGGCAAACCAAGACTCGTCACTTGAACGTTGGTTGGATCTTGGACCAACCTTGGGAGGCCGAGCCTCGGTAGCCCAGTATTGTGCTAAGACTGGCCTCGTTGTCAATATTTTTTTTCCTACAAGGGATATAAGAGAAAATGTGTGTGCCCAAAAGGGCGAGGCATCGGCCTCCGGTCGGCAGAGATGGACTTCAGTCCTGTTACATTAATTAATTAATTAATTATCTACAATGTAAAAAAACTTAGGTGTGAAAATGGTACCCGAGGACTTTACACGGTCTGCTCGTTGTAAATTGACGGTGTAAAGTTTTCTTAGTGAGAAATATCAAGCCGTGTACTTTTAACACGGTATGAGTATTTTCTTTCACACCGTTCGGTGTTACTAGCTCAAATATTGTCCGATAATATAATCTGTAGGTGAAAATTATCGAATAATATATAAGTTGTAGCACTAAATACATCATTATTATTATTCATGTAGATATAGTTATCGAATAATAATTAAATACCTAGTGTCGAAGTAATCGAGAGTTTCAATAAATAAAAAACTTATACGTTTACACCACTGGTGGTGTGAACGTTCCGATTCACACAGTCCCAAGTTTTACACCGTGCGTCGTGTAACTTTCACACCGGCAGTGTTGAAAATTTGAACACCAAATCATTCACACCACAACGCGGACTCAACATTTTTTACAGTGTACGTATATTCTGAGTGGTCCAAACCTCACCTAGATTATTTTATAAGTCATGGTGCCCAAAAAGCTCGAAAATAAGATAATCAGTGATGGATGAGGGCAAGTTTGTGTTAATAGCATGTCTTAAATCTGAGTGATTATAAATGTAGGGAGCCTTTTTTAGGGTGTTGAGGAGAAGTTGCGCCTCATCATTTATCTTGAAGCAACCTGTTCACCAGTACAGGGAACCGATGCCACGGAGGGCCTCTCCAAGCCCTCTTCAGCCAGAGTCTCTATATTTTCTGAGATGTCTAAAGTGTGTGGCCCATAGAGATATCGACTCGTTGTGGCTGTCGGTTCGACACCCACACGCGAAAGGATCTTTGATCTGATCATCGATCTTAGGGTAATGCCAATAATGAGATTATGCTCAATACTTCGTTTTCTTATATTATGGTAAAACAGACGAGACATTCGGTCGAGTTACATTAATTAATTAATTACTTACGTACATACCCCGATTAAAAATGTAATTATCATTAATCGTCTCTAATCCTCAAAAGATTATTTATTATTTTACGATTAAAACCGATTCATGAGGATTAAAAATTTCAAATCCTCATGAACCGTCTTTAATCGTAAAATAATATACAGCAATTTCTGGTCCTGCATGAAAATTAAAAACGATTAAAACAGTTTTAATCCTCACGAATCGTTTTGTTTAATCAGGGTACTTGATTAACCTATACAAGGACTGCAGAAACTATCTCCTTAGCGACAACCGAAAAACTTCGTTAATGGAACTTGGGTGGTGGTACCATTTCGAGACGAGGAAAAAAAATTTAGGGGAAGTAACTTATAGCCGGGTGACTTATAACCAAATTGTACGGTAATATTATTATTAGTTGTAATTTTTATTTTCATTTCAGTGTATATAGGAATGTTTTGTACACGAGATGAGAATTGTGATGGAATATTGCATTCAAAGTGTTCAAAAAATAGCTTGTGTATCTGCAGATCTAACAATATTGAAATAAATTCTACCATATGTGCACCGCTACTGGGTGAATATTGTGTAAATAATGAAAAGTGTGCACCTGATAATTCTATTTGTATTCATAACGAATGTCGATGCGAGGCAGATTATTCATCTGTGTCTAATGATCAATGCAAACTAAGTAAGCTCATCTATTAAATAATTGATCAAGTAATCGAATGAAACTAAGTTTTATAGATTATCATCGACGTTTTTTCACGTTCTAGAGATACTAGGAAAACCTTGCTCTGACGATAGCGAATGCGAAACAGTTAAATATGCAAAGTGTTCCGCGTATTATAGTGCATGTATATGTACAGGTTACACTATTGCATTGAATTCAACGTTTTGTGCACCACTTTTAGAAGGGTTTTGTGAGAACAACGATGAATGTATACGAATGAATGCTACTTGTGTTGATAATAAATGTAAATGCAAACCTAACTTAGTTCCTGATTCTAATACTGGCTGTAGAAAAGGTAAATTTACAATTCGATAAACATTCGATATTATTCAATAAAGTTTTAATTTTTTACTTTAAAATTATCAAGCTGATTCACCGTTGTCGTGCCTACGTGATACCGATTGTACTAAATTTATTAATCATTCCTTGTGTCATCGGAATAAGTGTCGGTGCGATATGAGATATGTCACGCTGAATGAGACAGTATGTGCGCCAATGTACAATCATAGTTGTCAGGAACTTGAACCATGTGCAATTCGGAATTCTCTTTGCATTGATAACAAGTGTCAGTGTAAGCATGGTTATGTATACCACGAATTCAAATGCTATCCAAGTAAATTGTTTTTATAGTGTATTAGTTATTAACATTAATAAAGAACGGTTGTAAAATTATGTTCGTTAACATTTAATAGCGTATTTGGGAGAGCCTTGTCTTGACTATAAAGATTGTCATAAAATAAAATTTGGAATTTGTTCAAACGATAATAAATGCGTTTGTGATGATAAACATATGCAGTTTAATGAAACATCGTGTGAGCCAATTATAGGTGAATTGTGTTCAAAAGATAATGAATGTAAAATTTCAAACTCACAATGTATTAATAATCGATGCGAATGTGAAGCTTTTTATTCACCTTTATACAATAAACAATGTTTACCAAGTGTGTATTTTGAGAACGGTGACAAAACATAAGAAAAATTCATTCGTTCCATCAGATTGAATTAAAAATAAATTATTATTATTATTATATGATTACAGCTTTGTTAGGATGGAATTGTGAATATGATGACGATTGTAGAAATTTGTGCAATGCAATATGTTCGGAAAGTAAACAATGTACTTGTCGATCGAATCACGTTCCCTTGAATGATACGGCGTGTGTTCCATTACTAGGTGAATACTGTTGGAATGATGAACAATGTATAACAAATAATTCTGCTTGTATTAACCATACATGTCGATGCAATAATGGTTTCATAGAAAAATCAAACGATGAATGTTTTACTGGTAATAGCGGCTTACAAATGAAGATCACTCAACGACAAATCGAGATTTACGAAAACAGTGCCCAGTTTTGGAATTATTAAATGATTTTAATTACTTTTTAGGTTTGTTCGATGAATATTGTGACGACGACAACGATTGCAAAGTATTAATTAATGCCAGATGCTTCAGAGAATACAACAAATGTCGTTGTAAGCACAATTATGTAAAGGTTGATAAAATATCTTGTGCTCCGTTATTGGGTGAACCTTGTCGTTACAATGAACCATGTGGCGCGAGTAATTCAATCTGTATTAATAACCAATGTTCATGCCGACCTTACTATGGTCAACACTCTGATGGTCGATGCTTACCCCGTAAGTATACATCGTGAAAAACATAAATGAAAAAAATAATGTTGGAAAATCCAAAAGTGCAAACGTTAATCACTCATTTGATTTTTAATCATTACTTTTATTTTATTTTATTTTTTTTATTATGAATTTTTATTCAACTTCTAAATTGGTAATTTAAATTTTTCATTCAATTTATTCGCGCTTGAGGTGTGCAATATTTTTGTATTATCTAATGTTTCGTTTTTTTTTTCCAATAAGTCTTGTTAGGATTTACGTGCGAAGGAAACACTGACTGTACGAAAATACAACATGCGAAATGTTCTAAAAAAAATAAATGCGTTTGCGAATCGAATTATTTTGAGTTCAACAGAACAACATGTGCATCACTTATAGGCGAGTATTGTATGGAAAATAGAGATTGTTATCCCATCAACAGTGTTTGTGACCATGAAATTTGCAAATGTGCCGATGGCTTTGTACGTCAATCTAATAACGAATGTTTGTCAAGTAAGTATATTAATTACAAATGTTGCACTCGAAATTCGTGACATAATCATTTATTTTTACCTAAAACAAGGCTATCTAGGAATATTGTGTGATAATAATGACGACTGTAGTGATGTAATGCATTCTGTATGCTCAAAGAATCATGAATGTGTTTGTAATGAAAATTACATTGCATTAAATGAGACAACGTGTGCACCTTTGTTAAATGAACCATGTTCGAACGACAGAGCATGCGCAACATTAAATGCTGTTTGCATTTACAATAAATGTCGATGTAAACATAATTATTTATTTCAGTCCAATAATAATTGCATACCAGGTTAATATAATTAGATAGATTAACATATTGGAAACAAGTTTATATCCGCGTTAATTTACTATTTTTTCAGAGCGTTTGAAAGGAGATTGTAATTGTGATTTAGATTGTAACGCCATAAAACATGCAAAATGTTCAATGGATAAAAAATGTGTTTGCATGAAAAATTATGTCTCAGTTAATGAAACTACTTGTGAACCGATAAAAGACAGTACCTGTCCTGCAATAGAACGGTGCGATGTAACAGGGGATTTTTGCCGTAAAAATTGCGAATGTGGCGATTTAGTGCGTAAATATTGTTCAAAAAATCAAACATGTATCTGTAAACCAAATTACATTGAATTGAATGGTTCCTGTCAACCAATTATAGATGGTTATTGTACTGAAAATGAAGATTGCATTCCAGATAATTCTTTTTGTTATCTGCACAGATGTAGATGTAAAAATAACTTTGCATCAATATCTAATAATCGATGTAGGGCGGGTAAGTACAAATATTCTCCTTTTTTATATTTGAAAACATGGATTCTCGATAAAAAACGTTTGGATCCAACCAGATATGTCTGGATCTCGTTATATCTGTTTATATCCAAATATTTGATCTTGCTAGATATAAGCATATATAATTATATCTGCTCAGATCGAACTATATATAAGCAAATATAAAAATTGATATCCATGCAGATATGCTTATATCCAAGCATATACAAGTATATATATTGTAGTGGTTGGTATCTTAAATTAATATCCCTTATACACTACAATGATAACACACTTATATTAGAAATAACAACACCACAATTAACAGCAGTAAGAGAAAGCAAGAGCAATATATAGTTTATTGAGATACAATGTTTGCTGTTAAACTGTCAATATAAGACTGACTGACTTTTGTCGCGTATCTATAAAAATAAGAGAAAAAGGCATTTGTTTTCTAGCTATTCAAATATTTAAAAGATCAGTTTCACATTCGTTACAATATATATATCAGACCCAACTGTATGTATGTGGGTATATAGATGCAAAAATAATTCATATCCAAGCAGATATACGTATATCCAAGAATTAATGACTATATCCAAAAAAGTGTGTCTATATGTAGTCAAATTTGGTCAGATCCAATAATATCTAAATACAGCTAAGGCTCCTGAATTGTCGAACTGTCGGGGTTCTACTGCGGATAAGACATTAAATACAGAGTTTTTTATCTAATTCTACACGAATATCTGAGTAATATACGAAAATTAGAAATTTTTATCCAAGCAGAAATAAATATTTCCGAAAATAAATTATTACACATTGGTAGTATTATATCTGTTTACATTTAACTATATAGATTAAGGGAAATGAAATATATTTAGTCCCATGTAATAGATAGAAGTTTACGAAAATATTCATTATATTTTATACATAGGTTCATCAAAAGCATTAAGAGGTAATAGCAATAAGATCCAAGATTTGAGTAGACATTGTTTTTAGAATGGTCTAAAGTATAATATATTTATACATGCATTCATTAGAATGTAGTGAAACTTCTTTAGATATATGTGCTTAAATCTATGTAGATTTTTTTAAAGATCGACGTTTACGCAGATCTGCCTGGATACACTTATATAGTCGTGAATATAGTGAGATCTGTTTGGATCTCTTTGGATATTGTCAGATCTGTTCGGATTCGCTTGGATCGCGCCAAAATTTGGATCCAAGCATATCTGACTGTTTGGATCCAATCATATATGCTTGGATCTAAACATTTTTTATCGGGTTATATATTTTTGATTCTATATAAGAAATTGATATACTTATTGAATATAACATTATTTCTTGTTAAAGTTTCATTGGGAATGTCATGTGAATCGGATGTAGACTGTAATTTTTTGATAAACGCAAAATGTTCGAATGGTAAAACGTGTGTTTGCAATGAAAACAGTACACCACTAAATAAATTTACGTGCACAGTAATCATTGGAGGATCTTGTTTGAACGATGATTATTGTTATATTGAAAATTCTAGTTGTGTGAATAATACATGTCAATGCGAATCCCCATATCTACCAGCATCTGATTTACATTGCGCAGAAAGTAAGCAATTTTATGGAAAAATAAAAAATTAAATGAATTTACCTAAAGTTTTTTTTGTTTATTCTGTGTTAACGTATAATTTTTTTAGCATCATCGCTAGCTGATTGCTCTGAACGTTCAGAATGTAGAGATGCGTTACATATGGATTGCTCAATTAATGAAAAATGTGTTTGCAAGCCACATCATATCTTATTAGCAGACAAATCATGTGGACCGCCTTTAGGTGGATTCTGTTGGCTACAAGGGCAATGTGTCATAAATAATTCTGATTGTATAGATAATAGTTGTGAGTGTAAGTCTGGTTATGTAAAAGTATCCAACAGTTTATGTGTGCAATCACCGGATTATTAAAAATGATGCTAAATTAATAAAATATTGAAAAAACAATCTACCTACATTGATTTTCTGCAGAAATGCAAGTCAAAATTTATAATAATAGATTGTAATTTTTTCAAATTCAGTACTATATTTTATTATTCTTAGAATTCATTAATATTAATTTACTAAACTATCTAATGTTACGTCCCCGTAATATTTTATTGATTAAATTAAATTAATTATTTTTGATAAATTAATTTAATGCAATGTAACGGAAATCGGTTACGATAAGAGAGTCGCCGTGGCTCGAATCATATATATGTGCTCTATGCGTAAGCATATATGACGCATATATGAATCATATATCGAGCATATTCGAAAATCGGCTTATGCGAAGTATATATGGATCATGTATGGTATATACATGGGAATATATGACGCATATATAGAGAATACATTAAAACTGGCCATTTATAAAGCATATATACTTCATATCCTAATCATAAATATGTGTTCTATACATAAGCATATATGAATCATACATAGAGCATATATAAAAATTGAATATATATGAAGCATATGGGTTCTATACATAAGCATATATGCCGCATATATGAATTATACATAGATCACATACGAAAATCGGCTTATGTGAAGTATATATGAGCCATATATGGTTTACATACGGGAGTAAATGACGCATATATAAATGGTGCATGAAAGCTGGCCAGATGTGAATCATGTATTCTTAATAAATGGATCATATGTGTTCTATACATATATGGATATATATAACACATATATAAATCATATATGGAGTATATATGAAGCATATATGGATCATATGCACTCTTTATATAGATACGATGCTTCATATATGAATCGCACATGCAGCACACATGGGTATGGCTAATTTTTATACATCTACGGAATTTGTATGACTGACAATTTTTGTGTTCACTATACACCTGAAAGTGTAAGTTATATCGAAATTCACAGTTTTAAAGCATTATAAAAATTACCAACATAACTTGAGCCAGTTTGTTCCAAATAAATCGAAACTATTTTTTATAAAGAAAAATTATTTATCAAAGAATGATCCCAAGGATCTTTCTGGTTCCTGTCGGATTGATTTGTTTCTTCAAGATTGTTAAATTACACTTTCTTAGAAAGACTTATTGTGCACAGCGTGAAGCTCATAAGTATTGTATGGAAACAGATTGAGAATTCCAGTCAGTGTTGTTAGACGAAATCCACCCAGATCGAATTAACCAAAGCCACATTTAAGCTCTAACATTCTTCGTTCTATCTTAGCTTTTTTTCCCTTCATTTTTTGCTTCTACTCACCCTTCTTTTTCTTTATTTTCTTATCATACACTTTTTCCTCAACTTCTTGTCATGCTTCAACTTTTCTATTACGAAAAAAAAAAAAAAAAAAAAAAAAACGATAATCAATCTCCATTGCTATCCAATAAATCAGTGGACTCATATTTTGATTAATTTGAAAATAAATTATGCATATTTATTTATTTCGTTTCATATATTTTTAAAATACACAAATATTACATATTATTACATTTCATTTTATACCATCACTAATTTTTTTTTTTTTTTAATCATTTCTTTATAAATTTCCACTAATAAAATTTATAATTTTATTTATTAATAAAAATATTAAATTTTTATAATTATTTATGACTAATAAAAAATATTTCGATTCTACAATTTTATTGTAGTCAAAAATATTTATAATTTTTATTTTTATCACAAGTCAAAAAAAAATCGTTAAATTATAAATATATATGTATATATCAAGTGGCCAAAGAGAAAAGTTCGTTGGATTAAATATTTTACTTTTCAAACTTGAATAAAAATTTTTTAATTAAAAGTATTTGAAAAGAACGAAATATGGCGCAACATATTTTTTTAATATTAATGCAAAAACGAATGCTCATGTATAATAATAGTAAGCATTAAAATATTTAATCAAATAAAAGTTGACTTAAGAAGTCATTTTTCTACACGGAAAGAAATGTATGGTACTTATCACCATACTCTTATTACAGTATTGCAGCAAGTACCATAAGTATGGCTTTATTCACCATACTGTATAGTACAGAAAATTTTGTGTAGCTTACATGTCTGTATTGCAGAATTGACCAGATAAGTATGGGCTTGAGACCCATACTACATTGAAGAAACGGCAATGCCACTAGGGCATTCCGCAATAGATCTTTGTGCGGTAGTCAATACACTATCGGATTACTACCAATACCGCATAGATGTAGCTGCAATACTTCGTCGATAAATAGATAAAAATATATTTATGTAAACAAGTGATCACAGGTTATATTAGGAAATAATTCTTATTTGAAAAAATTTATACTTTGATTTTTAATTAATTTTTTTAATTTAAAAAAAAAATGATCCCTCATACCTGAAACGTTAAATTTACTATAAAAAAAGGTGCATGTTGAAATATAAAAAATATTTATTCTTCATATAAAAGAAAATTCATATTAAAAATACATACCAAATATAGTTATGAACATATAAAAAAAACGTATATAAAAAATATCTTTTATATATAAATTTTATAAATTTTTTTTTCTAAGTTGTTAGTTACAGTAAAAATATAATTTTTATATATATTTTTTATATTTTTATATATGTATTTTTTTATATATTCTAAGATATATTTTTAACACATTCAAAATACATTTAAAACATATAAAAAATATATGAAAATCAGCTAAAGGTTAGCAATTTAAAATATATTTTTTATACATCTTTTATATATATTTATATATTTTTTATGTATTTTTAATACATATTTTTTATATGAAAAATATATTTTTGTAATATTTTAACATATATTTTTTTTATAAATTTTTTTCATGGGAGTATAACCTATTTTTTGAATCAAATAAACTTTGGTAATACTACAATATTAGCATAAGTAATTTGACAATATTGAATAGCGTTATCTACCAGAAGCATTGTGGATACCGCCAAGCAGTATGGGCTTGACGCCCATACTGACATAGGCTCATCCGCCATGACTATCGTGAATGTTACCATTCCCGTGATGGTCAAATCATCTATACTCACAATTTTTAAACGAATGAAAAAATCTTTGCTACCATACAGTATGGTAGAATCGACCATACAACATAGTGGTATCCGCGAAAAATTTCTTTCCGTGTATAAGAAATAAAAGCTTTCATATGACAATTTAGATATTATAGTGGTAATTTTAATCAAATTACTAGATTTTACATAGTACAGATGTAAAGAATAATTTAAATCACGAAGCCTGCTGTGGTTTAGTTGATGCAGTGATTTGGTACTGGGTATCGAGAGATCACCGGTTCGATTCCATGGCAAGGTATTTTTTAAATTTCAACTAATTCGTTGTACTTTTCAAGCTTGAAATTAATAGTATCTGTAGCTAGTTATTGCACCCCTCGAACGCGAAGCAGAGAGGTAGTGCTTTATTTGATAAATTTTTAATTACGGCATTGTAGTGTCTTACCGATCTTGTAGAACTTATTATTATACTCGAGAGTGAAGTTGTGGACACGAACCTAAGGCGGGTGGTGCCAACACACGAGAGTATAATACTAATTCTTACTAGATGTATATGATAGGTTATGTAATTAATGCAAGAAGAAAAATGCCGAGTTTTGTCTGTGGCAGCACCATACAGTCCAAGTTCTTAATTTCAACAAAACATACTCTGCGCCAGCTCAATTGATCTGCACATGCGCATTATGGTTAATTTACCACGCATATACGTTCTTGGAAAAATTTTTCACGTTGATAAGGTAGCGCTCATTTAAAAGTGACGTTACTCAATAAACGACCTTGGATGTGCTGATAATTTACATCGAGTGAGACTTAAACTCCATCCATTATTATATTTCTTCCTGAATTAATTGCATTAACTATTTTTTATGTACTAGCCGGACATCGAAATTCTCGGATGATCCAAAAAATGTTAAAATTTGTAAATCGACTAGAGGAATTTTTAAAAATTAACAGACTATTTACAATTCTATTGAACTGTTAGATTTATATTATTTTTCTATTTCCACGCTTAAATAAAAATATAAAATACAACAAAATTTTGATTAGTTTTTAATAAAAAAATATTCATTTATAATTATAAATTTTAATATAACTTTAAGAAATTTATATATTGTTATTTGTTAAGCTACACGTTTCTATTAAGCAAAGCTTTGAATTCAGCTCAAAATATTGTCTTCAATAACAAAAAATTTTTTTGTGAAGCCTCAACAATATTTTGTTAGGGTATCATTCAAGGACCACTGAACCTTATTGAATAATGTAAAAGGTAATTCAATATAAACATTGTTCCTCAGTGTTAACCCTGGTGTAGCATTTTACGTAATGGATCAAATCAATATATCACTATAATAATAATAATAATAATAATAATAATAATAATAATAATAATAATAATAACAATAATAATAATGATGGTAATTAACGTACAAGATACATAATCTGTGCATTATTATTATCAAATTCGGCGCTGCGTATACTTAAGTTACCAGGTGAACAATGAATGCCCTCACCCTCATTACTACCATTTGAACTGTTGTTTGTTGTTCTTGGATGTTGTGTATAAGCGACGTTAGCCAATCCGGAATGTATGTTATTCTGATGTAATGAACGACGTGTAGATATACTTACACCCTCCTCACAAACCTTTGTCAGTCTTCGACTTGAAGATTGGAAATATCCTTTCAAACGTTCTTTTGTTGGTCTGAAATAATAATAATAAAATATTATTTATGTTATTTTTTCGTTAAATAATAATGAAAAGAGTAATTATAATAAAATTAATCATAATAACAACAACTTAAACAATATTTATAGTTATAATAATCATATCGATGACTACGCAAACAATAACATCAATATTAATGATAATCATAATGATCGTTGGAAAAATAACGACAAATAACAATAATAAAACCGACTCCTTCAACTACGACTACAATAACAACAACAGCAACGAAATTAATAAGAGCAATACCAATAACAACAACAACATAATCAATGAGAACAATACAAATAACAATAAAAATTGTAATCCTGACTAAAAGAAACAACTCGAAGCGATTCAATTTTACTACTATATAGATATACATTCATCATTGAATGAATCATTTTGTTTAATGGGAAAACCAACATCAACGGCAGCAACAACAACAACAACATCAATAAAATCAATAAATATAACAATGAAAACTATAAAAACGAAATCAACGTCAAAAACAAAAATTATAAAAACGACATTAACGGCAGCAAAAACAACAAAAACAAGAACAATAGCAACAATATCAATAAGAACAATACAAACAACAATGAAAATTACAGAAACGACAGCAAAACAACAACAACAACAACAACAACAACAACAACGAAATTGATAAAAACAATAATGAGAATTATAAAAACGATAACAACAATGAAATTAATAAAAACAATAATAAAAATTATAAAAACTACATCAACGGCAGCAAGAACAACAAAAACAAGAACAATGACAACAACAGCAACAGAATCAATCACACTGAGAGAAAAAACTGGTTTTCTGAACTATGAAAAACATAGTTTGATGAAGACTCCACTATTACTCCCAGTTCAGATAACTAATATATAGTTGTTAAGTGTACGATGATATCATAGTTGTTTTAACTGTGTTATAGTTCAATGAACAATGACAATAGCGAACGTAACTAAGTAAAAAATAGTATTCTTATTACAAAAAAATAATGTAGAAAAATCCTTAATTATATTCGTCGACGACTTAAATAATGCTAAATTAATAAAATTATAATCGTACAATTGCTGAAACATTTGTGATTCTGCTGAAGTATAAGTTCTGAGAACTAATATTAAATAGTTACCTCAACAAAACAAATGCTTAATTAAAACTACTACTTTCAAATAGTTTCGGGGACTATGATATAGTTCAAGAAACTAGAAATATTAGTTAAGATGACTATTTTTTCATTGCCGTCCCTTTCTAGTTACCATAACCATGCACTTTTCTCTCAGTACAGAACAATACAAATAACAATGGAAATTGTAAAAACGACAGTAATCCCTGATTGAGAAACCTAACTTAAAATAATTCAAACACGATCCAAAACAATTCAAAGTTGGCAAAATTAAGTGTATATAGATATACACTTTGGCATGGATTGAATCATTCCAAATAAGATTTTGGAGTCAGAGAAGACAACAACAACGAAATGGATTAAAATAATAATGAGAATTATAAAACCGACAGCAAAAATAACAACGACAACAATACAAACACCATTAACAATAATAATCGTTGTAACAATAAAAAAACAATACACGTGTAAAAAAAATTTATTCGAGAAATGTTCTAATAAGGCGCATAATAGTGAATTTCCAAACTCAAGACACTTTTGAACTTCTAATTGATTATTTTAAAACCAATTATGAATATTTTTTGACTTACTAGTCAAGAACACGGTCAAGAGGTTGAAAATTTTTTTTATTAATAAACTTTTTCAAATCCCGAATATGATAAACTCAAAGTTTAGAATAATTTTGAATTTGAAGTTCACACTTATCAAAAATTTTTTAACGATTTTTTTTAAACGGGTAATAAAAATAGCAATAATAAAATGCGAAAAAACTCTATAAAATTATAAACTTTTGATCATTATATGTAAAACTTTTTTCTTACAACTATATTAAGATGATATCATATAAAGTAAAGTTTAAAAAATCTATATTGAAGCCCATTATTCGATAAAAATAAATAAAAGAAAACCGAGATAAAAAAATTAATAACTCGAGTTCGTCATTGGAGGGTAATAATTTCCCGGAGCTAATTCGCTTGCAACCACTTGAGCCGCAACGAGCGTTATTGATCCACATTGCAAGTATAAATTCAATATCACTGATCAACGATATTTAATAACTTAACTAATTACACTATTTAACTTTATGATAAATCAATTTTATTTATCAATTTTAGCGGGTCAATTAATTGAAGCATACTTTCAAACTAATTTGTGTAATTATTTTGGTGATAGAAGAAGCCTGGGGCGATAAATTTCAAGTGAATGTGGAGGAAAATGTAACTCGAAAATTGTTTCACTTAGTAGAGTAAACGGAAACAGTGCCGGTAAATAAATTAAGAGGACTTGTAATGAGTATGCATAAGAATGTGGAATATAAAGCTGGTATATATGAATCGAGATAAAAGGAATCACCTGAGATTTTATACTGAAGCTAATTTAAATAATTTGGGAAGGGAATGCCAAGTGGATGCGATCGTGAAATTTAATAATTCACAAGGTTTAAGTGGATTTTTTTTATTTTAATTAAAAATTATTTATTTATTATTCAAATCGAGCTGTTTAATATAATTTATTTTGAATAGGGAGCTAAGTGTAACGTTTATAATTTTTAATATTACGGAATTAAATGAAGACGTGGAAATTATTCAGAAATTTATTTTTTGTTAATGAGATAAAAATAACATTTTATTTTAATAAGACGAAAATTATTTAGACTGTAATGAAAAGGTTTTTTTTTTTTTGGGTGTCGTTTTTTATGGGTCATGTGCGAGTTGATGGGATGACTATAAAATAATTACGTCCGGTCATAATTTTTAATGATGAATTTTATTAATACTTAACAGATTAATGAGAATAATTTACATACAGTGTAAAAAAATTTGGTGTAAAAATGGCCCCCCAGAAATTTACACGGCGGTGTACTGTAAAATAACGGTGTAAAACATCCATTCGTGTAATTTTAACACGGTGTAATATATATTTTTTTACATCATTCCGTTTTACTCGTTATAATTTTGATTAATGAGCAACAAATGATATTGTAGATTTTTAATTACTTAAGCTAGTAGTCGAGTCATGAGCATAGTGTCAAAAAGTTTTAAAATTTTGTATACTTATTAAGGGTATTAAGATACAATTACCATTAAAATTTGAAGTCGACCGATCATCTCTAATTCGAGATATTTTAAATCGAAGTTCGGATCATTAAAATTGCAAGCAATGAGGAGTATGCGTTTCAATTCGCGTCCATGATTCTAATAAAAAAATTAACAGTCAGAAACTTTTGAAAAACTAACAGAAAATTAATGAATTTGTCCTGAATTTAAAAAAAAAAGTATTTACCATCTTATTGCTGAGATATAGCAACGCAAAGTTTAACAATAAATGAAACAATATCTATGTCGGTGAATTGGAAAAAAACAATCTGACAAGGCTGTACGCGAGTGTGCATAGTACTATTTGAGCGGTAAATTTAAGCAGATACTCAGTACACTATACAGCAAGTGGTAGAGCATATGCGACGTTGTCAGATTATAATTTAAGAAAATGTTCAACAGTATTTGTGCATAAGTATATATAAGTAGTGTGTAAGTAAACTTCTCACAGGTACAGTATCGAACAAAAGCAATGTCTCGTTTTAACGACCACATAACCTACTCTTACCGCGCATATGGCTCATAACCTTTTGATAATATTGTAGCAGGACAACTACCTTAATCAATAACGATATAAATGTTATTTAGATATTAAATAGTATATTGAACATTTCAATATACAGTAAAAAAATTTTGGTGTGAAAATGGTCCCCAAGTTACAAGGTCTGCTCGGTATGAGTGTTTTTTTTTACACCGTTCGGTGTTATTTGCTCAAATATTATCCAATAATATAATCTGTAGTTGAAAATTTTTAAATAATATATAGGTTGCAGCACGAGTGTATCATTATTATTATTTATGTAGATTATTGTTAAAGAAACTGACAATGCAGATTATCCTTTTCATACTCAATTGCTAAGAATCATCCATTTACAAAAATGAAATTTCTAATATAGGGGATGGGGGGCAATATGGGGTACTCACAAAATTTTATAAAAAAATAATTTTCTTTAACTTCCCGCTAAAAAAATTGGAAATTTTTTAAGTTCCCGCTAAGAAAATTGGAAATTTTCAAAAATTCGGGAAGTTATAGGTTTCGGTCCGATTTTCAAAAACCGAATTTCGATGAAATTTTGACGTTTTGAAGTTCTAGGAAGCTATTCTGACTAATTTCACGATGATGTCCGAGTGTATGTATGTGTGTACGTACGTACGGATGTATATAAATATTCATAACTCTTGAACGGATGAACCGATTTTGATCTTTGGGGTAGAGGCGAGCTCCTTGAGCTCGAAAACAGCGGAAAGTTTTGGGACTGGCCCACAGGGTCGACCGATAGACCGATTTTTTTTAAATGTTTTTCGAAAATTCCAAAATCACTTTTGTAAATATAATTGAGCATTACTTTGAATTATTTTTTTTGTTAAACTTTTTCAAAAATCGATTGTTAGTTGAAAAATATTAATGACTTTTGTTTTATGATAATAAGTCTGTTTTTCTTCTTTTGCATCCAATAATTATGTAAAATATAATTTAATCAAATTTATTTAATATCCAGAAATTTTTTTTTCACATTTTTTAGGGGGTACCCTATTTTGCCTCCAAAAATAAAAATTTTTTTTTTATTATTAATAAATTAATATTAACTTTACTTATTATCATTTTGTTTGCTCACAACTTCTATGGCTCGAAAATGTACACATACACTCATATATATATACTTTTTGGTAGTAAAGTAGTCGTGATCAATGAATAATGCCGACGCTTACTAAAACAAACATTTATCAAACAAACTGACGAAGTTAATATCATCAACTTTATATTCCATCTTATGAATAATTTAATAAAAAAAAAACATTATTATCATAATAATAATTTTAAAAATAACAACTTTTTATAAACTTTTTCGCGATAGTATAATTGTGTTACTATACAAGATAACTCCATAGATTTGATCAGAAGTTATACATTTATAAATTTCTTTAAACACAAAATATATGTAAATATCGAGTAAATATAAAAATAAAAATTTTAATACGACTCAATTCAATTCTATTTTAAAAATATAATACATTCCAGTTGCGACAACGTATATCAAATATAAAAATGTCATGAATATCAATTGTATGACTTTCATATCGACAACCAAAAGAAAAAATTCCTCCTTTCACTTTTTTAAGACATCTATATAACTGCGTCAATGAATAGTAATTTTTTTTTATTTTCTACTTATTCTTATATATATTTTATTAATATTTAAAATATGACTAAATAAAAATTACGGGTAAAGTTAAATTACTCAAGATAATTAATTTTGTAAACTGGTCGGTGCCATTTGAAATAAATTTACACGCATTTTTTTTTTTTAAAAAAAATGTACAAGAGACTGGGGTAAAATTAGACACCAATTTTTAACAAAAAAAAATTTTTTTTGTGAATTTTCGTCAGAAAATGAGGTAAGTTGGTCACCCTAAACAGTGTGACCATTTAAAAACTAGTAAATGCGAAAAAAGAAAATTTTTTGTCAAAATTCTAAAATGATCGTATTACTCAGGCGACCAATTTACCCCATACTTTTCTGGAAACTGTACATATACACTGTAAAAAATCCGGAGTGAATCCGGATTGAAATTAAAATCCGAATTCACTCCGCCACTCGGAGTTCCGGAGTTTTAAAAAAAATCACTCCGCATGCGGAGTGAATTGGGAGTTTTTTTTAGCGGAGTGATTGCGGAGTGACGCGGATTTTATTTCACTCCCAATTCACTCCGGTCCGGAGTTTTAATACTTAAATAAATTTATATTAAACTGCTAAACAATGTGTGTGTGCGTGTGAGTGTGTGTGTTTGCGTGCATGTGTGTGTGCGAATGTGTGCTTGTGTGTGTTCGGATGTGTGCGAATATCTGCGTGTGTGTCCACGTGTGTGCAAATGTGTGCATGTGTGCAAATGTGTGTGTGTGTGCAAATGTGTATGTGTGCAAATATGTGCGTGTGTGCAAGTGTGTGCGTGTGTGCAAATGCGTGCGTATGTGAACAAATGTGTGTGTGTATGTGTGCAAATGTGTGCGTGCGTGTGTGTGCGAGTGCGCGTGTGTGTCTAAATATGTGTGTGCGTATGTGTGTGCGTATCAGCTGATCAATTATGTAATACGCGAGTTTTTACTTCGATTTTATTGAGTGGAGTTATTTTTTATTAATAATATTTATAAAACTCCGCTCCAGAGTGAATTTCACTCCGGAGAGATTAAATTAATAATAAATTATCTACTCCGCGAAAACTCCCCTGCGGAGTGAATGTCACTCTGAGGGGAGTGAATAATTAAAAATTTATTCACTCCGCATTCACTCCGGATTTAATCCGCATTCACTCCGCGAATTTTTTACCGTGTAAATATTAACAAAAAATATTTTTTTCGTTTAAAAAATAGAATGTCATTTTCCCCACCCATTTATGAAAAATATAGTGTCTCATTTTACCCCACTCTTGTCTATAAAATAAAGTAGAACTTTTAAATTATCATTAAAAGTACACGGAAATTTGTTTTAAGTATATAGTAAAAGATTTCGAGTAGATGATAAAAAGAAAATTACTCTACAAAATAACAGTCAAATATATGAATATATATATATATAGTTGGCAATGGCGAATAGAATGGGGAAGCCGAGATAAAAAAAAAACACGTTTGTAAATTTTATTACGCGGGATTTTAAAGTTTTTCATTTAAATTTTGAAAAAAAAAAAAAAGTTGAAATCTTTTTTAAAGTTTTATGAAAAGTAATTATAAAAATTTTAATAATTAATTCTATTGAAAACAATAAGCAATTAAAACAAAATTTATTCGAATGAAATTTTTTCACTATCACACTTAAACTTGATATTTATTCATACGTCTATAAATATTTCATAAACTCAGCGAATTGAATAAAAGACTATTAGAAAAAATAAAATCCTACATTTATTATTCTTAATAATTTTCCACTGACATTAAAGGTAATATAATTTAAAATAAATTATTATTTATAAAGATCATTGATTATATGTTTTTTTTCTTACGGTCATTGACCTGTCGCTCTTATATATCACAGCCTTTGAGAAAAGCTTTAAAAGCATGAGCAATTTGTGATGAATAGATATACAATATGCTCTTTAATTAAATAAAATATAAATTTATATATATTTCATAAATTTCAAATTATTATTACTATTTTTTTCTTTTTTTTTTTTTCTTTATTGGAATCAATAGAATTATTATTTCACGTGTCATCGAACCCTCAGTTCAAGAAAGGAAGGATAGAAAAAAAAAGGAACTAGATATTAAATATTTATCGAATTTTATGACTCACTCACCAATAAAAGTGATAATGAGAATAATAATTTTAATAATGAGACTATTCGGTATAATAATAATAATGATATATACATTTTTCATGAGAGTATATTGTGATAAACATGTATTTGCATAAAATAGGCGTAGAAAGAAATTAATTGAAATGAAAAGGACGTGACTGTAGATAAGTATTTAAATTTAAAATAGCAAACGACTTATTGTTCATGAGAGTGAAAAAAAAAAAAATAGATAGAACTTTACTAAATATAGTTTTTTAGGGGTTTGAAATAATGCTCAAACGGAATATTAATATTCAATTGGAAATTAGGATGGAATAATTAGAAAAATTGAAGAATCGTGTTGAGCATTCATTTTTTTTTTTAATTATTTTACCGTAACCAAAATTCGAACCCTAATCCGCGTGATTGTAATAAAACATTGAAGTACAGTAAAAGACCCTATACCCGCTCAGGGTTGCGTAACAGTTCAACCAAAGACAAAATAACCGACGACAAAATAACCTAATGACAAAATAACCAAATGACAAAATAACCGCCCTTTTATCATGGTTTTTGTGTGTTTTGTCGTCGGTTATTTTGTCATTCGGTTATTTTGTCGTCGGTTATTTAAGCGTGACACCCCCGCTCAGTACCATTAGTCGCTCACTTTAACTGTTTAAGGCGTTTTTTTATAATTTTTATAAAAAATAATTACAACTAAAAATATTATCATGGATAAATAATTATTTGTAAATCTAAATATATTAAAATATGATGTATCAAATTATTTTATAATAGATTATAAATTTAAATTAAATGACTATTTCCAAAATCGCGCTCAGCCGGGTATTTTTTACTTTAACGTTCATTAGTTAGATTAAATTTAGGTTACGTCAAATTTTTTAAGAATTGTTATGACCATATCTTATTAAATACACTTTTAAAATTCATGAAATTTTATATTATGAAAGAATAAAGTAGTATAATTTGTAAATTATTTTCCAAATTAATAAACTTATCATAGTTTAATTGATATTGTCTTTGAGCGACTACAGGGCCATGTGTTAATCAAGTAATGGTACATCACTACTTTTAGTGAACGACTATGGGTTACAGTCAAGGACCTTATTGAAAAAATTAATTATCAACATTAATCAAACTAAAATTTTATTCTAATACTCGAAACTTCAAAAAATAACTTTAAAAAAAAGATGGCTTTTCATTTTATTGATTAATTTATATTGAGTGATTTAGTCTCACTCCAACAAAAAGTGAGCGGGTATAGAGGCTCTTACCTTAAAGCCAATATTGTTACAATAAAAATTTCATTTTTATGGGTGAGTGATTTTTATTAATTCAGTATGAAAAGTATAAACATATGATTTTCACGTGAGTGAATCAGCTGAGACGAGTAAGCGTTAGCAGAACACATCTTATTGCTTCGCAATTGAGTTGTGCAATAAAATTTATACTTATTTTAGTTATTATCATTTATTGTGTATTGAAACTGTAAATTCCTGTGGTGTCTCAAAATCCGAGAAGAGAATAATGTGTAGGATTTATTTTTTAATTTTGTTTTGCCGTAACCGAGACTCGAACCCTGATCCGCGCAAGTCCTATCCGCTGCCCAATGCTCCTTAGTCTTTTTTGGCTACACCCGAATTAATGAGTAATATATTTAAATACTCTGGTCTTAGCAATCGATAATTTTTATCTATCAATTTTATTAAAATCAGTAAACGTAAAGTAATTTGTTTGTTTACGAATAAAACTTTACATATTCCTCTATCCTGATTTAAATTAATTACTGTAGACAGTTATTTCCGGTGATTGTATTATATTTAATACATAACTCTATTGAATTTTAATATTTTAACAAAGTAAAAGTCGGTACATCGTATAGTTAAAATACTACAAAATATATAACACTAATTAAATAAAATAAAACTAGAGCTTACTGTTTTGTAAATAAAGAATATGGAGTGAAATAAATAAATTTAATAATTAACAATACCGCGATTCTGAAAGTCTGCACACATCATTAATAATTAGCTCGTTACATTGACTATGTATGTTTGCTAATGAATAATAAAATTTATATATATTTATCGATGAGCGTTTCTATGTTTTATATACATATTAGTTTAATAAACTTTTCAAAACTTTTTTTTTTTAATACTTTCGTTTTCTATTGCATTAAAAATTTATTTTCAGTTTTCAGCAAAAATATAAGCTATACAAATACTTTACTAGCTTTGTGACTATGAATACCGAAGGTTAACACATAAATAATTTATGGCAGTAAATGAAAAATATGACGACTGCATTGCGTTATTCAAAGGTATGCGGATCGAACCCCGTCCTCGGCATTATTAATTTTTATTTATTTTTTATTTTTCTGTTTAATATAAAAAATCTCCGAGTGAACATAAGAGTAATTCTTTATAATTTTTTCATGCTATGAATTTTATAGGAAAATTTTATATTGACAAAAATAATTTTTCAAGTTTATTGGTATTTATTATTTATTAACATACCTGCTCATTTGCCAAGACGCATAAAGGAGTGGCGTAGAAACTGTTGGAATAAAACCGAGCCAAACAAACATCGTATAAGTAATGTCAAAGTGACCTTCATTTTCTTCTGTTTCGACTAATGCTAATTTGGCCAGTCTGCAATATTATAAAATATATATATTTTACATTTTTATAACGCAATAATTTATAAAATTATATTAAAAGTATTTCCTAGCTTTTTGGATAAGCAACAAAAATATTTTTACGTCTGTATTAAATATGAGGTAATAAAACAAAGGACTAGCAATATTATCCGTCTATTTACTAGACATGCGAAAGCTTTTACCCTTAACTTAAAATAAATATTGTATCTTCCTTTTTTTCTTTTATTTAAGTAAATAATAATAATAATAAACATAATTTTAATCTAGCAATTTTATAAAAAAAAGTTATCTACAATTTTTTTTTTATTGTAAAAAACGAAAAGAGTTTGTACTGATAGGGTAGAAGTAACTAAAAAAATTTTTTTCAAATATGACTCTTTTTAAAAAAGTAAAATTGTGTGAACTTGAAACCACTGTAACCCACAATGTTAATCATTGCCAACTCCTAAAAATGAAATAGTGAATATTTATTATTTTTTCCACATGTACATATATCATGACGAATTGATTGAATTTTATCACTGACTGAATCAGTGAAATTTTTTCAGTAGTTTAACCAGTAAAAATCCGTTTGTTTCCGTGAAATGGTAAGTAAGTAATTAGTGTAATTAACTGATCACTGCAGTGAAACAAAATCACTGAACTTATTAGTGAAGTTCACTGATAAATTATCAGGGTACGGAAGTTTGTGTTCAACAATGAGAATAAAAGAAAAAAATTCGCGCAAATTTCTCTATATTAATACGACGATAGCGAGCAAATTCACGTAAATTAAATTAAAAGATATATTCAAACGTCGAGTGTTATTAAAGCCGTCGAAATTGAGGTTGTGAAAAACATATATCAATAAGAACACCAGCAAGACAATAAGCAAGACAATTAGCAAGACCACCAGCAAGATAATTATCAAGACTGCCAGCAAGATAATTAGCAAGACTGCCAGTACGACAACGACAATTGTCTTGCTGATGGTCTTGCTAATTATCTTGCTCATTGTCTTGCTGGTGGTCTTGCTAATTGTCTTGCTGGTGGGTCTTGCTAATTGTCTTGCTCATTGTCTTGCTGGTGTTCTTGCTCTTTGTCTTGCTGGTGGGTCTTGCTAATAGTCTTGCTCATTGTCTTGCTAATTGTCTTGCTCATTATCTTGCTGGTGGTCTTGCTAATTGTCTTGATCATTGTCTTACTGGCGGTCTTGCTAATAGTCTTGTTCATTGTTTTGCTGCTTGTCTTACTGGTGGTCTTGCTAATTGTCTTACTGGCGGTCTTGCTAATTGTCTTGCTCATTGTTTTGCTACTTGTCTTGCTGGTGGTCTTGCTAATTGTCTTGCTCATTGTCTTGCTAATTATCTTGCTGATTGGCTTATTGACATATTTTTTTCACAACCTCAATTTCAGCATCCTTTTATGGCATTAAATATTTGAATACATCTGTTAATTTAATTCATGTGAATTTGCTCGCGATCGTAACTTTGATATAGAGAAATTTGGGCGAATTCTTTTCTTTTATTCTTATCGTTAAGCACAAACTTCTGTACCCTGCCATTTTAAACGAATAAAATAATGAATCGACTTAATTTTGGGTTTAAATTGTTCCTTAATAAATTCTCTATATGCTAGTATACAATTTTACCTATCTTGGTGGAATAAAAATACTGTAGAAAGATTTTTATAGGAGTAAAATAGTCGAATAAAAAAAACCGTCCATAAAGCGCACCTGCGCTTTCGCGCTTGAGGTGTGCAATACAAAGTTATCAGTGAAAAATTGAGCCACTGACAAAGTAGTTAATTTTTAGTGCAAAACGGTAATTAAAATGATTAATTCCATTAGTGATAATTTCACTAATTAATCTGAAACTACTAGATTAGCAGTGACAAAAAAAACTACTGTCTGAATCAGTAAACATTTCATTAATTCGTTTTCAGAGAAATTTCTAGAATTACACAATTTTTTCATAACTTCGAGTTAATATAATAAATGCGTAAATGTAAAAACGAAATTATATGTTGGTAACTTTAAAATCATTGATGCGTGAAAACTAAAAAAAAAGGTTTAAAAGTTATTATTTTGATCTCAAGGGTATGGAGTAAAAAAATAATGAAAAAATACCAATGGCGTTGCAGAAATAAAATCATCCAGGATAAATCTCTCGGAACTAAAGTTCACCGTAATAGAAGGTAGTTTTTCCCTACGAATAATACAACGGAAAATAAAGGATGTCAAGTAGAAAAAAAATATATAATAAATCTTTTTTCGTTCATTATTTTTTGCTAGAGTGAGATTGATCTACTATAGACATAAATTACCTTTTTTTCTTCTTTTTATAAAAATAATAAATTTTTTTGTTGCAATTGCGAGACCTTTTTTCCACCATCTCCTCATTAAAGAGGATTGCTAATTAAAAGTAATTATAAATACATTTTCATATGTCCGCGAGCTTATAAACATAATTATATAATAATTACAAGAGAAAATTTAACCTCAATCCCTAGTATTTATTATGAATCTGTAATCCGATGAGATTATAAAGGTACTGAATTATTAATCTATCATATATTGCACGACTCTTAATGCGAAGCATTATTACACGATTCTTAATGCAAAGCATTAGAGTGTGTTTTACGATCGAAGAATTCAGTTTGCCTCTTTTTCGTTACTGTTCTTACTGTTTTACTCTTGTTAGTCCACGGAGCTTAACCAAATAATACATAATCGGATAGAGAATTTAATAAGGATTAATTTTATTCCTTATAAAGACCAATTTAAAGTATTAAATAACTAAAAAAACATCAAAATGTAAAAAAAACTTTTCCCGTCAAGCAGTAGAAAATGTGTCCGTAACCCGTAAACACAAAAACTCGAGAAAAGAGGCATTATTTGGATCACTTTTTTTTTTTAAAGATTATTATAGTGCCGAAGAAGAAGTGTGTCATAAATGGCCATCAAATTCGGCCCCGTTTAATTATAATTAATAAAAAGAACTTAACTAATTTCGTATATCTATATATGTTTTTTACATATACTTTCGTCACATCAGTCGCGCCTGCGCGAAAAAATACATCTGACTATTTTTCGGAGCGAAATTTGAATTTCTAGTGTAACAGAAAGGAAAAAAAAATTGTCCTTGAAACTTTTATCGTAAATTTTTCTTTTTTTTTGGAAATGAGCATTAAGAGTCATGCACTTTTGGATTCACCAAACTTTTTATATTTACTTTAATCTTATAAGCTGGGAAAGTTTATAAGTTTTATGATCATGAACTATAGATTTCCAGTGAAATTAATGAACCGTAGGAGAAAATTTCGATAGTGACGGAAATAAATGTTTTTTTTTTAACTACTGGTTAATTTTAGTATTAATTAATGAAATTTTTTGTCATTATTATCATTGTTGCGTAATACACTAGATCTGTGGAAAATACTATAAAACGTCTTGACAATTTAACGTCTATTTATTAAATGAATCGAGTGAGTGGGAATGACGGGGACCATTTAAAATTTCAAGAAAACAGAAGTTGGGAAATTAATTAAGCGAAATAAAAAAATTAAAATGAGAGAAGTTAAAAATAAATTTCAGCGAAAGTTATGTGATTTACTAAAAAAATATGATTTTATAGCCTCATTAAATGAACAAACATGTACGTTGAAAAGTAAGTAAAATTGAAACTGAATAATTGAATACTTGATTGCATAAAATAATAAATTTATGAACTACTCAAAGAACGTAGCTACGACCGACAAAAGTTTGTATTAGAAAAATTGAGCTTCGAAAAGTCTATTAACATTTAATGAATAATATATGAGTAAAACATAGAAATGCTGATCGATAAGCATATTAATTTTATTATTCATTGGCAAATATATATAGTCAATGTCACGAACTAATTATTAATGATGTGTGCAGATTTTCAGAACTGCGATATTGTTAATTACTAAATTTATTTAATTTACACTGTAAAAAATGACTGGGGTGAGTCCAAGCGGTGTAGGTGTTAAAATTTGTGGTGTTAAATTTCAACACCGAAAGTAGTGTTAAAATAACGCCGCCGCCGGTGTAAATATTTTTTACCGGTGTTAAATAAAATTTCCCGGTGGTAAAATATTTTACTAAGTGTGCGCGCGTGTGTGTTCATGCGTTTTTGAGTGTGTGCGCTTGTGTGTGATTGAGTGTGTGTGTGAAGATATTTTTTACGTTTTATAAGCTTTCCAAAGTTAATACTCTGAGCGGATGCAGTTTACCCCGTTTTTACACCGGTTTAACACCGCCAAATTACGTCTCCTACACCGGTGTAATTTCATTTTAACACCGGGCGGAGTTAAAATAAATCCATTTTTAACACCGCTCTTTTGACAGTGTAGGGGAGACCGGGGCAAGACGGCCCACCTAAGCCGGATATTATTATTTGTGGCTTTTAACCATCAAGTCGATTTACTCTTGTCCAACTTGAACTCAATTCACCAAAATTTTGGTGAAGCTCCTGAAAAAAAATTTTTTTTTTTTGGGGCAAGACGGCCCCCTCCGAAAAAAAATGAAAAAAAAATTTTTTTTTTTTAATTGTAAAAAAATTTCCCGCGTAACAAATGTTTATATTTTTCTCTTTAACAACTGTATTTACTTTAATATTACTCGAAATAACCTTTTTTGATATAATACGAGTCATTTTTTCACTTCTGTAGAAAAAAATTGAGTGTTTTGGTGAATTGAAAATAAACTTCATTTGACATTTTTAATGAATTTCGATTTCAAATTTGATTTTTGTATACTACGTGACTTATTAGTGAAAGTTAATTTATGGCATAATCTATTAAAAAGTAATGATTGATCACATTAAGAATTGCTATCTTAGGTACTGATTTTTCCAGCCGTAAATTGCCCCAATTATATGAACAAATTAAAAGTTATTTAATAAAAAATAACAATTGATTAATAATTATTTTTCTATTGAATAAAAAATTGATTATTGGTTTTTTTAACTTTTTCAAATGCTCTATTTTAATTCAAATCCATATAATTAACCAAAAAATGATATTTCTATTAAATTAATCATGACTAGGTTATAATACTATGAAATACATTTTCTTTTAGAATTTTCGAGTGGTTCATTTTGCCCCAAGTTTCACGTATCGGGCTAAAAATGAGTAAATAATCTAAATTTGTGATAATCAAAAGAAAACAAGAAAAAAAAAATTTTGGTTAATTTTTGAGGTGGGCCTTCTTGCCCCAGGTGGGCCGTCTTGCCCCGGTCTCCCCTACTCCATATTCTTCATTTACGAACCAGTAAGCTCTAGTTTCATTTTATTTAATTAGTGTTATATATTTTGTAGTATATTTAACTATTCGATATACCGACTCTTAATTCGTTAAAATATTAAAATTCAATAGAGTTATGTATTAAATATAATACAATCACCGGAAATAACTGTCTACAGTAATTAATTTAAATCAGGATAGAGGAATATGTAAAGTTTTATTCGTAAACAAACAAATTACTTTACGTTTACTGATTTTAATAAAATTGATAGATAAGAATTATCGATTGCTAAGACCAGAGTATTTAAATACATTACTCATTAATTCGGGTGTAGCCAAAAAAGACTAAGGAGCATTGGGTAGCGGATAGGACTTGCGCGGATCAGGGTTCAAGTCTCGGTTACGGCAAAACAAAATTAAAAAATAAATCCTACACATTATTCTCTTCTCGGACTTTGAGACACCACAGGAATTTACAGTTTCAATACACAATAAATGATAATTACTAAAATAAGTATAAATTTTATTGCACAACTTAATTGCGAAGCAATGAGATGTGTTCTGCTAACGTTTACTCGGTCTCAGCTGATTCATTCACATTAAAATCATATGTTTATACTTTTCATACGCAATTTATAAAAATCACCCATTCTCGAAAATGGAATTTTTAATGTAACAATATTCACTTTACTCTAATGGTCCAATATTACAATTTAAATAAAATAATGAAAACCTCAATTTTTGATAAAAATCCCATAACTATTATCTCTTCATTCATAGAAATAAAAGAACGACTCACATAATCTGGATTATCATTCATTTTCGATGATAACGATAAGCTTTTATACAGAGTAAAATGTATTTACAATAAAGGTATTAGTCGTTTATTTCCACGGACCTGATTATTTATTGATGCCTCAATTATCAAGCGCTGTTACTAATTTTTATTTTCCAAATATAATGTAAAAGCAAATAAGACTTACTTTAATACCATCAATGGACACAGCAAAATAGCGTAGAAGGAGACCATGAAAATAAGATACTTCTGTGTACGTATTTCTCTTCGGACATCTATTTCAAGATCGTAAGTATTTGCAGTATATCCAGAGAACCCAATGGTAGCAGTTGTTGTTGTCAAACTACCGCTCCCACACTTACCCTCTCGATAAGCCCTAACATATCACAGAAAAACAAACAACATCTTAAGAATTAAAGAGAAGTAACACTTACATAAATATTTGCTTTTTTTTCTAACTCTTGTTATAATAATAACGAAATATTTGCTCGAACTACTCAAAGCAATTATCAATCTATACGTAAATTCATAGTTTTTTAATACAAATTTTTTTTTAATGTTAATTATTAATTATAAAAGTCTATTCAAAAAAATTTTGCGTACCATACTCTCTTAAAATGAACCAGTGAAATTTCACTGATTCTCCAGTGAAATCCAATGATTCACCAGTGAAATCCACTGGTTCAACCAGTGAAATTTACTGATTCAACCAGTGGACTAAGATGATCGCTTGGCTCACTGGTTGAACCAGTGAAATTCACTGGTTAAACCAGTGATACGCCGGTATACTACATAAATATAAACATAGGTTAGATTAATTTTATTTTATTATAAACGTTTATTTAAAAACAAAGTGAACTAAAAGAGTCTTAATAACAATTATATTTAATTAAAAATTATTTTGTAATAAAATAAATAAAATTTATTAGGATTTATAAAAACTTAATTTGTTTCTATTTTCAATGGGCTTTTTATATTGTTTAATTTTAAAATTATGTCATTCATTTTTGAGGTTAGCTCCAAGCTATTGAAATTACTCCAAAGTTTTTTATTTTTAAACTCTGCAAAAATTGTGGCATATAATTATTATTGTTATATAAAAGTTAGTTAAAATATAACATGAAGATAATCAATAAATATTACTTATTTATTGACATAATAAAACACTTAAATATACTCATGTTCAGAATGCTGCTGTACCCGCGCGCTTACATATTTTTAGTTCACTGGTTGAAACCAGTGAGCGCGACGTTCACTGATTCAACCAGTGAACTTTTAGTCACTGGTTGAATCAGTGGAATTTCACTGGTTCATTTTAAGAGAGTAGAAGCACGCAATAAAATATTTAATCAAATAAAAATTGACTTAACAAGTGATTTTTCTGTAAGAAATAAAAAATAATAAATTCATTTGACAATTTAGATACTTTAGTGGCAATTTTAGTCAAATTACTAGATTTTACATAACACAGATTTAAAGAATAGTTTAAACCGCGAAGCCCGCGGTAGTTTAATTGATGCAGTGGCTGGGTACTGGGTATCGAGAGGTCACCGATTCGATTCCATGGCTAAGTATTTAAATTTCAACTAACTCGTTGTACTTGTCAAGTTTGTAAATTATTAGTCTCTATAATTAGTAGGGGTATGTGAATAGTTCGAACTTACGAATAATTCGTATCAATCGAACCATTCGTAAATTTACAAATAATTCCAAAATTTTTTTTTGAACGGCTTAAAATTGTAATATTTTTTCCAATGATTCGAATTTTTGTCAGAGGTAATTAGAACTTGGACACTAATTTTCGAAAAAGTTATTTTTGGTTACTTTAAAAACTATGCTCTTCATTAAATAAAAATTGAATATTTGAAAAGTGACTGAAATTTTCTCGATTCGAGTCGAGTAATTTTAAAAGTTACAAATAATTCAAACACTTTCGGATAGTTCTAAAACTAACCCTTCGTCGGTCGCGTGCATTTTCCAGCCGAGTTAGGTCGCGTGGTGAGCATTACGCCGTCGTGTTAAATGGAACGCGCTATTGCCAAGTGTCAAACCGCGACTTTTATGCGTTTTTCTAGTATGGAAGCTTTTTTTTAATAAGGAAATTGTTAACAACTATTTTATATGAATAAAATCATTAATATAAAATAACAATTAAGTTGTAAATAAAATAATGAAAACAAAAGCTAACCTGAAAAATCATGTTACTCTCAATAGTTGTACCCATTCCCCAAGTGGTAAATAGGCTAAGATAATGGCGGTAAAGAAACTTGGCAACAGCGCAGTTTGAAAAGGACTCGAACACTTTCTCGCACCGGACGGCGGAGCGTCGCTTTCTTATACACGGTAAGAAATATTTTGCGGATATCACTATGCCAGTATGGGCGTAACGCCACACTGTATGATATTGAAGATTTGGTAAATGTTTAGAAGTGGGGCTCCCCCATGTTTAAATTAGCACAAATCCAAAAATAATCAAATTGCCAAGAGACCTGTTTCATTCTCTGGCATTTTTTGGCGGATTGACGATATATTTGCTTAAATTAAGTATAAAATAAGCGTCAATATTCGAGTGTTTGTAACAGGCTATAAACATTATATATTTGATATCTTCTTTGATATTTTTCAATGTTCCGTGCTACACTGCACTATTTGACATAATTCTCTTATTATTGTATGTGTTAATGCTAAAGTTAACCATCAAAACTTAAGGTATGCCACAAGCCATAATTTCTGTAGTTTCGTCCTAAGTACGTTAACGGACTCATCAGTAAGGCTATGTTAACGTACTCTTGCCTTAGACTACATCTCTTACTAGTACGAGCCGGCGTAAAACTGTGTTGCGAGCTTCAGCCAGACACTATACTAGCAAAGGAAGGCGGATACCGTCCAAACTACTTGCAACAAAGTGCTAGGTGAGCTGTTGTACGCCGTTAGTGTATTGAAATAACAGAAATATGCCAATTTTCACTATACAAGAGCTCAAAAAAATATTTGTAACTCTTAGTTAGACCTTTCTATCGCCACCGTCCATCTTACGGTATTAATAAAATTAATTATTTGTATTTATTAGAAATTTATTAAATTTATTTTGGAAAATTAGCATGATTTTTGTCATTTTTTTCAATTTTGCACACCTTAGTTACAAGGCCCGGATAGATATCTAGTGTTAGAGACAAAAATACATACAGAAAATTTAATCCGCCGTGTAGCAGAACACGTGGAAAAAAAATTTAATTATAGATTTTTAATGTGTAAGCACTTGAAACATCGAAAAATGTGGGTAGCCTGGATATAGATGATTACCTATATACACGGTAAGAAATATTTTGCGGATATCACTATGCCAGTATGGGCGTAACGCCACACTGTATGATATTGAAGATTTTTACAGGTTATAAAATTGTATGCATAGATGATTCAACCATTGCGGGAATAGTAACATTGGCAATAGTTGTCGCGGACGCCGCAATGTCAGTATGGCCGTCAGGCCCATACTGTATTGCCGTCTCCACATTGCTTTTGGGCCATAAATCGAGTCTAACGACATCTATATAGTTTTGGCGGTAATACGATAGTATAGATTGATTGACACGCCAGAAATTATGGCGGGAAAAACTAGTAACATTGTGCCATCGGCATTGTAGTATGGGTCTCAGGGCCATGTTGTTTCACCGTGCCTTCTATGCACATGTGTGAGCAATACAATAGCTCCAGTACTATACAGTATAAGTAAATAACGCCATTCAATAAATTTCTAATTCCAGCTTTCTAGTGTCTTATAAATCTTGTAGAAATTATTATTATACTCGAGAGTGGAGTTGTGGACATGAGTCTAAGACGAGTGGTGCCAACTCACGAGAGTACAATACTAATTCTTGTTAGATGTATACAATAGTTTATGTGACAGGTATACAACTCAGCCATAAGCGACCCTACCAAAAATAAAACTCTACCCAGATGAAGTCTGCCGCAACATGTCCACCTAAAAAATTCCCTCACAAATAAAATATCTACCATCTTGAAATCTCTGGCAATAAAAAAATTTACCACGATATAATCACTACCAGAAAAAAACACTACCAAGTTGCATTTCTGAATAAACTCTACCGAAGAAAGTCATAAATTGTTTTAGCTTTAGCATCCCACATGCTAATTACTCATTAATTAATTAGTCTTATAGAATGTTACACACCTAGGGAGGAAAGTTCTTTTTCCACCATACATGCATCGAAAGTTTAAATTTCTGTCCTGTTTAGAGGAAAGAAAGTCTTTCTTTAATGAAAAAACCAATGATAAAAATTAGTGCATGCGCCATTTCTACCACAAACAAAACCTAAAATTCAAACTTTCAGGTGCAGGTCTGGTGAAAAACCGTATACATACCGAGGATACTCGCCTTCGACTCGGGTAAGCAATTATACACATGGGTCGGAATGTCCTACTTTCCTATCTAAGTGCGCATATGTAAATAGAACCTACTCTGCGGAAGCTCAATTGATCTACACATGCGCATTAAGGTTAATTTATCGCGCACATACCGTCTAGGAATTTTTGTCACGTTGATAAGGTAGCGCTCATTTAAAAGTAACGTTACTTCTAAATCGACTAGAACGAATTTTGAAAACTGAACTTTATCCATTTATACATGTGTAATGAATTTAATCTAGATTCGTAGTTTTGAATGTCTAAACGGATTATTGTGACTTGACCGATACTATTAGCATTCAAAATAGAAATTTACAAATCAAATTTTGGGCAGACAACGACATGGTCTTTGAAAATTGATAGTCCCCTTGTTTACATTTTTTTTTTTATAATTTTTAAATCAAACTTACATCAAGTTAGCACTGACGTCACTATCATGTCGCGAAGAATCTTTTCTTCTAGCTTGAAATATTGCAATAGTACTCGATGGATCTTCTTTATTCTGTAACTCGCGGCTTGATTTAACATAAATATATGCTGTTACCGTCAACGGTGCAATATAGCTGAAACATTTAAAAAAAATACATATAAACTAGGGTAATTCAAAAAGGAAAGGGAATTTATTCAAGTTTCTCAAACTGTCCTTCAAATTACTGTGCGACCGTTAGTTGCTGAGATATCAATAATCAAAGACAAAAGAATCCTTTCTCATTTGAAAGCTGATATCTCAGCAGCAAACTGTCGTACAGAAAAACAAAAAAAAGAAAATTGTAGCTGATTAAGGGGTTAGGGGTAGTCAGAATTTTCAAAAAATCGATTTTTTTTTTTTTGCATTTTCTTAAAGTATAATATTTTAAAAATATTGTGTGAAAATTTGAAGTGAATCCGACAAATTCTTTTCGAGTTATTTAACAATGACCAAAGGACGCTCGGGTGCTACGTGGCATTCGAGAGCAGGTAGCTAGAAACAGCTGCAAGCAACCGACCTTTCGGGTTTCATTGTCATGAATATCTCCCCATTTTAATGTATTTATAATTATATATATATATATATATATATATATATATATATATATATATATCCTTCTACATATATTCACAATTTGTAGGTAGTACAAGAACTGAAAAATAATTTTTGGTTGCCAGTATACCTGTAGTCGTTGCACTGATCAGTCGATAGTTTTGTGATAAATTATTTCTCAAGTGAATTAAATTATTAACCATGGGACGTGATTCTAGAAAGGTTTCAAGAGAACTTCGGAGTTCTGAAAAAATTAATAAGTCGCGTTCAGTCAAAAGAAAGAATGTTTTTAATCCGAAAACAGCCGAACGTGATGAAAGTATTCAGAGTACATCTTCTAAAAAATTAAAACAAAACACTGAAGATGATGTACCTGAAGACAGCAGTACTGAATTTCGAATAATAAATTTTATTCAGGTATTCACTGCAATTTCTGCTCTTATAAAATGTAAAAAATGTGATGGAAATGTAGTGTTTCAAACAGCAAGTACACGTGGGCTGGGATTCAAAATTGTAGTTGCATGTAATAACTGTGGAAATGAATATATTCCTTCCTGTTCTTTCGTTGGGCATTCTTATGAAATAAACAGACGTTTCATTTTTGTAATGAGAATACTAGGAATAGGATACGAAGGATTGTGCAAGTTTTGCGGCCTGATGGACATGCCGTCTTTTTTAGATAAATCTACGCATACAATTTTACTGAAACAGATTTTGAATTGTAGTAAAGCCGTCGCAGAAACCTTCATGACGAAAGCTGTGAATGAAGAAAAGCAAGCAATGCCAACAACTGAAAATGAAGATATAAATCATCTAACTGTATCGGGAGATGGAACCTGGCAAAAACGGGGATATACATCGTCATTTGGAGTTTCTTCTATAATTGGCTATTTTACTGGAAAGATTCTTGACATAAACATTAAAAGTGCATATTGTAAGCTATGTGAGTATTGGAAAAAAAAAACAAATACTGTTGAGTTCGAGGAATGGTATCAATCGCATGAAGATGTGTGTTCTGCTAATCATCAAGGGTCTTCTGGGAAAATGGAGGTGGATGCGATGGTCGAAATGTTTTCGTATTCTGAAACTAAATATGGAGTTAAGTATGCCAACTATATTGGTGATGGTGACTCCAAGACCTATTCAGGAATTATAAAATCAGATCCTTACGAAAATACAACTGTAAATAAAAAGGAATGTATAGGGCATGTCCAAAAGCGGATGGGGAGTCGATTACGTACGCTGAAGAGTAAACAAAAAGGTCTTGGTGGTCGAGGTAAGCTCACAGGAAAATTAATAGACAAACTAACTGTGTACTATGGTTTAGCAATACGCCGGCATTGTGATTCTATTGAAAATATGAAATCTGCTATAATGGCAACCTTTTATCACTACGGCTCGAGTGATGAAAAACCGAATCATGATATGTGTCCAAAAGGCGAAGAATCTTGGTGCTCTTACCAGCGCGCTGAAGCAAGAGGAGAGCTTGATACCTTTTCTCACGATTATTCTCCTTTACCTTCTGATGTTTTAAAAGCTATCAAGCCTATATACGAAGATCTTAGTAATGAAAATTTACTTTCAAGATGTGTAGGTGGATTCAATCAGAATAATAATGAAAGCTTTAACCAACTAGTATGGAAAATATGCCCAAAAACGGTAAATACTAGTTTTACTATCGTACAAATAGCTGCATACGTTGCTATGTGTATATTTAATGAGGGTATAAATTCATTATTAGTCTTGATGAATACACTTGGACTTAATTGTGGGCCTAATTCTCATCGGTATGCAGAAAGAATGGATGCTGCACGTATCAAAGTAGCAGATAAGCGCGCTAATGATAACACCCGAGAAGGTCGATTGCAACGTAGGCACCAGCAAATCGATATTTTGGAAGCTGCTATGTCGGCTGAAGAGCTATTATATGGTCCAGGAATAGATGACTCAGTGTAAGTTATTAAATAATTCTTATAATTCGACATAAATCCATAGCAAAACTTTAAATGCGTTTTTCTCAAAACTATGTTTTCTGAACTGGTGATCACTGTAACTTAAAAACTGCTCGGTAGATTTCAATAAAATTTATTGTACTTTTGAAATACATTAAAAACTCGTGCCTGATCGAAGGATTTTTTTTTTTTTCAAAAATTTCGATTTTTTTTTAACAATAAACTGTCAGTTTTTTTCTCGAAAATTTGAAAAAAATTTCCTGAGGCCGCCATTTTGTTAATTTCGAAAAAAAAAAAAAAAGCTTCGATCAGGCACAAGATTATCTATTAATAAAACTAATTTTTCTTGTCCGATTGATTTTAGATGAATCTCCAAGGACTTATGATGATCACCGCAAAGGACTTCGGGAGGAACGGGCTCTACAAAAACAGCGATAACTTTTTGAATTATTAATTTTTTTTTTTGAAATTTTCGTGAAGTCAAATCGAAACGTGTTCTAATAAAGCTATGTTTTTATTTTTGTCAAATAAAGTAATTAACTACAAAAAAAAAATTATTGAAAATCATCATTTTTTCATACCCCTGAGTACCCCTAACCCCTTAAATGTCCTAAACGAGCTATGAATTGGTTTTTTCGAAAAAAAATTTCCCGGCCCCGTAGACCTAAAAAACCAATTTAAAAAATTTGGAAAAATTTTGTCTCGATCTTTTTCTTATGATTCCGCAAAAACCGTGGCTCAAAAAATTATTTTGCTGAAAGATCTTTAAACTAGAGATTTCAAGCTTCAATTTGCTTTTTTTATTTTTTCGATCCGATCATTTTTTACGAAAATACAGTCTTCCAAAAATCACTAAAAAATTTATAAAATTTTCTTGTTCCTTTAATTCTTTGGATAAGTGTATAATATATTAATTCCTATTCCTAAATTGTCACTTATCATTATAATGATATTATATGATTAAATTTCCAGCACTTGAGTATTTCAATAGTTAATATACATGTCATTTTATGTTTATATATATATATATATATATATATATATATATATATATAAAAGCTGTGGGCGACAGAAATGACAGATGTGACATAAAACCCAGTACCGTGAATGAAACAAGTGAAATTTAATTATTATAATTAAGTTTTGTTCGTCCATGATTATCAATGACGATCCAATCCTCACAATTGTATAGTAACACAGCATTATAAAATTTTAATATTAATTAATAAATTATAAATATAACGTTTATGCATCATATATATTATTATATAGTATAATATTGATATGAGTAAATATTAAATTTTCGTTATTGGTAAATTTCAAACTGAAAATAGTAATTATTTATTATTTACTTGTACGAAATATATTATTAATTTAAATAGTGGTATACTTTTCACTAGCAGTAAGTAAATATTCGCGGCAAAATGGTGCTCTTCACTGATTCGTTTCTAGAGAGTAATATTTTGCAGAGAGTGTTATTATACTCTCTATAGTAAAGTATTCATTATATTTATAATTAAATATTTATTCAAGTAGAATATCTTACGTTAGTAGAAACAGTCCTCGCATGTATTGCTGGATATCGTCTATCAAATTTCCCAAACAAATTCCAAGGCCGTTGAAATATTCTGTCTTGTAGTCCTTTAACAAAAAAACGTAATTAAGGATACATACATATACATTAGGGTGGGTCAAAAAAATCAACTATTTTTTTTTTTACAAGTGACACGGAAAAATGGGTTGCTAGATACCTTAAAAAAATCAAAAAATAAAAGTCAAATAATAAAAATATTAATGACAAAAAATGAAATTTGTATGAAATTCATAAAATAAATTGATATCATTCGAATATCTAATCAAAAACTCTTTAAATCAGTACACATGAAAGTTTGATGACGAATATTTTTTTTTTTTAAAGCTTAATTTAATCGCCAAAACACAAGACACCATTTTCATAGAGCAGTTAATTTCCTATAAGAATTTATATTGCGCATTTTATAATAGTCATTTATTGTCGAGTTATAAAATTCATAAACAAAAATAATATTTGTCTTAAAATAATCAAACTTAAATCTTCAATATCATTCAAATGGTGAGGTTTACGGGAAAAATATAAGATACCTTTTTTGTAGAACATTAAATTTTCTACAAAATTATTCTAGAACATTTTTCTGTACAATCAATTAATGATGAGTTATGAATTTTTTTCTATTGGACTGAGAAAAAAATAAAAAACTGCGATGAGGGCAATCTTCCTATTGAAATTAAGAGCTCATATTTGGTGAGAATTTTTTTAAGGTGTCTAGCAACCCATTTTTCCGTGTCACTTGTGAAAAAAAAATAGTTGATTTTTTTGACCCATGCTAATATACATATATTAGGGTGGTTCATTGGAAACGACTATTTTTTTTCCACTCCCGCTTCAAAACGTTGTTGTAACATTGAAAAAAAATTCCTTACAAATTTCATCCCTTAATTTTCATTTTAATGTTTAACATTTGATTTTAAAGTTTTCCCATTTAAATTACGTAGGAAAATTAGGATGTTTTTTTCAATTCTCGATAGCTCAGCCGCATTTTATGTAATCGGGTCGCCATTTGCGGCATTTCGTAGGCAATTTAATACTCTTCAAAAGCTTCAAAGTAGTTTAATAATTTTTTTTTAATAATGATTTTGGTTTTTAGTTGATATTGACTAAATAACGAAATTTACAGTGAAAATTCATATAAAGATTTTTTAGGAAATTTGATTCTCTACAAAAAAGGTCCTGTTGGTTGAGAGGCTCAAGTTCTTCGTTCAATGTGATATAGCGATTTCATTAATTTTGTAAATATAACATTTGTCAAAAATTTTTGAGAAGCTTATCAAATTTAATCCTTCGTATTATCAGTAATAGGTTAAATTAACAAAAAGAAAATTATGTAAGGTAAAAGACCTAGTATCCGATCAGGGAACTAGTACCTGATCACTCCATATATTTGTATATCTATATTTAGTAAAATCTAATAAATATAGATATAGAAATACATGAGTGATCAAGTACTAGGTCTCTTACCTGACTGTTTTTAAATTAGAACTAAAAGGCATTCGAACTTGAGCCACTCAACTAACAGGACCTTTTTTGTAGAGAGTAAAATTTCCTAAAAAATCGTTGACTGCATTTTTACTGCAAATTTCTTGTTTTAGCCAATGTCATCTAAAAACCCTAATTATGATTTAAAAAATAATTTTTAGAACCAGTACAAAAACTACATTTAGTAAAATTACTTCAAAGCTTTTAAAGAGTATTAAATTGCCTACGAAATCCCGCAAACGGCGATCCGATTAATTAAAATGCGGCTGAGCTATAGAGAATTGGAAAAAAAAATATCTAACTATTTTATGTATTTAAAATGAGAAAACTTCAAAATCAAATGTAAAATACTTAAAATTAAAATTAAGGGATGTAACTAGCAGGGAATTTTTTTTTAAATGTTTACAACAACATTTTGAAGTGGGAGTGAAAAAAAAAAGTAATCGTTGCAAATGAACTACCCTAATATATATATACTCTCAAAAATTGAATTAAAAAAAATTGATTAGCAGATAGTGAATATTTATATTAGACCGTGTTAAAAAAATCGACTATTTTTTAATTCAAAAATTATATGGAAAATATTTTTTAAGCTGACAAAAAACATACTGAAAGTTTGAGCTCCTAATATTAGTATTAACAACGGCCTCATCGCAATTTTCGATTTCCCATTTAAATGACATGGGAGAAATTTTTTCAAAGTTGGGAATTTTATCGCTCATTAGCGAATCAGTGTATCGGAAAAATTAATGAAAAGTTTTGTTAGAAATTGAACGCTCTACAAAATGGTTTCTTATTATTTTTTGATAAATTTAGTTTTTTAAAAGTTATTTAAAGTCGAAGTTGAATTTATCGTACATTTTAGAATTATTTGACTTTTCCGGCGAAACTCTGAGACTTTACAAAATGTTTTTTGTAGATCATTTCATTTCTCAGAAATCATCTGCGACAAAATTGCAGAAATTTTTGAAAGTTCTTTAATTATTTGCATTTAAAAGTAATTAATTAAAGTCGGCCAGAATACCATTTTTTATAACAAATTGACATTTAAATATATATGTATTTATACAGGAAAAACAGTGACCTTAAGTCGAGAAAAATATTATCTTTTCAATTTTTTTCCTGATTCAAGACAATAAGTTCTTTTGCTCCGAAAAATTTATTTTTTAAATTAAAAAAAAATGTTTTGGCTAAAAAAACAGTTTCTTAGATAAACAACAAGTCATCTTACTCCAAAAAAGCAACTTTTTAAACGAAAGTTAAAGAATACTTGGGCAAAAAAAAAAATTCTTGCTCGAAAAGTTTGCTCCATCCCTATTTTCTCAGTCGGAAAAATATAATTACTCTCTGAGGGAAAATCTTAATAAAAAAATATCTCCCACATTTAGAATTAAAAACTCTTGAAACTAGTATCTATTTTTTTATATAAGTGAAAAAAGTTGTCGATTTGAAAGAAAAATGTTAATTCCAGATAATTATTTGGTGCACGAAAATTTTGATTTTCCTAATCTATCAAAAAATTTCCTTGTAGCAAAAATATTTTTCTTGATTTCAGTCAACTTTTTTTTCTATATATATATAATGCATACATTTATTTGTTGTAGTAATTTTTAAGAAGATTTTTTTGAAGATTTTTTACTCAGAGTGGGCTTTAAAGAAATCTTTACATTACTTTTTGTTATTTTACTGCATAATATAACAACATTATTTGAATATACTATATACATAGTGGAGTAAAATATATGTATATATATAGATATAAAGCAGCTTACGGAAAGATCAAGGTAAGTAGTATAAATTGGGAACGGGAGAACAATACATATTGCGAAGAACCAAGACCCTAGTGCACAAACAAATGCTGGTATTCTCGGTTTTCCAGGATCACTTAACAAACGGTATCGATCAGTAGCTATCAGTAAATATGTCAGCATTGATACGTGAAATGGTATGTCCTGTAACAGCAATAAAATTTATGTCTTAATTTAATAAACAATCTCACATAATTAATTATACTGTAAACAGTTTTTAAGATTCAGTCTTCTATAAAAAAATAAATCAGTGAAATTTTTACTGATTCGGACAGTAGTTTTTTTTTTGTCACGGCTAATCTAGTAGTTTTCGAAATTAATTAGTGAAATTATCACTAATGGAATTAATCATTTTAATTTCCACTGATTAATAAGTGTTTTACACTAAGAATGAACTACTTTGTCAGTGGCTCAATTTCTCACTGATAACTTTGTATTTTTGACGGCCAACCAGTAAAAATGTAACTGATTTATTTGGTGATTTAATTTTGTCACTATTGAATTAGTGAAAATAATTTATATTTTTATCAAGATAAAAATAAACAAACTGTGCGCTACCAGAATATATGTCATTAAACATTTAAATCATTTTCAATTTATTTATCAAGTATTTTTAATTTATAACTAAAATATTCCATAATAATTCATTCTTTATTTGAATATTTTGTGGTTATTAATTTTTTTTTATAGACAATTTAAAAATATTATAATTTAGTATAATCGTTAGTTTATCAATTGAATGATAATTAATTGACAAAAACAATTATAACTCTGATGTATAATTAAACGACATAAGATTGTATTTATGGTTCAACAGCACAGTGAACAGAGCGGTTGCTCAGTGATCTTAAGGTTCCGTGTTCGAGTCCCGCCGAAAAATAAAAAAAAAAGATTTTTTATTTCACTGACACTATCAGTGGATTTTCAGTCAGTATTATCAGTGAATTTCACTAATACGTTCAGTAATTTTGTTTCACTGCAGTGATCAGTGAGTTATACTGATTACGTAGTCACCATTTCACGGAAACAAACAGATTTTTACTGATTAAACTACTGACAAAATTTCACTGATTCAGTCAATGATAAAACTTAATAAATTCGTAGTGATATGTGGAAAAAACAATGAATATTCACTATGACTCAGTGATAATTCACTTTTTCATTCTAGTGAAAAAATTTCACTGATTCAGCCAGTGATAAAATTTAACTAATGAAGTTAGTGAATACTCGCTAATTTCTAGTGATATACTCGCGGCTGTGAAAAAAAGTGAAAATACACTATTTTATTTTTACAGATTTGATATCTTGGAATGAAAAAGTTTTTTATCAAAAGACTTTTAAGATGATGGTAAAATTGATCGGAATAGAACAATGTAAATTTTCTTAATTCAATTTTATTGGTTTCATGCTGCGGTTTTATTTTACGATCCTCGCTCTCTTGATTGTTATTTAATCAAACAATTTATATCACGATTAGTATTGTTATCATTATTTATATTTTATTTATTATCTTAGAACCCCCATCTTTTAGTTTTCTTAAAATAAACTTCATTGATAATCGATTCAATTTAACCAAATACTCAAACTTCATTTATTTAACAAGAATTTGAAATTACCCTTTACTTATCGCAACAGGACATCAATTGAACATTTTGTCTCAGTTAAGACACACAGACGACTTATGTATATTTTATGGCGCCACATCATGCGTAATTAAATAATACTAATTCTTTCGATATGAAAAACCAATAAATATTTACTGTATATATTTGTAATACATGACAATTTTATCGCTAAGTGTACTTTCAAAATATTGCATGTGGAAAAATTTGAGTAGTAATCGAACGTTTTATCACTATTTCAATAAAAATGAAATTTATTCGTCTCTACAGTTTACAAATACATATCATGTAATAAACTGCTGAAAGTACGCTTCAGTCAATGAGTTTTATTGCAGCAGACTATTACACACGTGCTCTACAAAGCTGCCCAGTAAAAAAAAGTTTTGTGAAAATTAACACAAAGCTGTGTTTCAGAACAAAATTTCACCCAAATTTGTAGGTCACTTTGACGTTATTCATTTGTGTAAAAAAAATGTTAAAAGAAACACAAAAAAATCTGGGCCACGGTTGGCCCAGCGGGCCAACCCTAGAACTTCCCGCCGTTTTCGAGCTCTTTGAGCTCGAAAATGCATTTGAATCCGATTCTGTTTTTATAAGCTTTTCAACCTAAAAAAATTTACGTTTTGTATTGGGAACCTTAGAATGGGCGTGGCTTAGATATTAGTCATCTGGTGGCCAAAAAATAAACTAATTAAAGTAAGCTGCTCTGAATGTTTACTTTATAAAATCAACTGGCTTATTTATGTTTTGATAATTTATTTAAATTATTATAAGTGTTAAAGATTATTACAGTAAATAATGCGTGTATCAATTCATCACATTTGTCAATTTGTTAGTGGAACACTTCAAAGTGAAAATTTTACCGGCGATGAAAATATAATAAATCACACTGAAAAAAAAAATTTACTATAATAACAAAAATCAAGATTACACAGCTATTTGTTATGATAGCAAAACTATCTTGGTTAACGCAACGAAGTGACATTTGTTGTGGTAAGTAAAGTGAAGTTGCTGTTGTAACAAATAATATGTGTTGAGGAAAAATTTTTTGAATACGCGTATATTTTTATGCTTTAGTTAGGTCAACAATATCATTAAGAATTTATCACGAGTTTTGGATTTTGGACATAAATTGGGTTCGTAAATTATGGCTAAAATATTAAACGCTATTTATTTTGAAAAGTATATGTCTAAGTATAGTTAAAGGCGGGCGCCTTGAAGACGTGATTTTCTTGATTCAAGAGAATATATCGGAAAGCGATAATATCTCAGGTGAAGTCAAATTTTCTCGAGTCAAGATATCTTTATAAAACCTAATTGTATTTTCAGCTCAACGCATGTCATTCGTTATAACGGCAACTTCACTTTACTTACCACAACAAATGTTACTTCGTTGCGTTGACCAAGATGGATTTGTTATCTTAACAAATAACTGCGTAATCTTGACTTTTGTTAAGATAACAAATTTTTTTTCAGTGCACGGACACTCGTTGAACTTTGGTAAAGTTAGTGAGGACAATAATTGTTTAAAAATTATTACTTTTTGTCTTTAATCATCAAGTATTCGAGATGATCCGGATAAAATAAATGGCAGAGTTTTCAAAGATGGAAGGATCGTGGGTATGAGTTCTCCTTGTTAAGTTGGTTTGATGGTTCATGTAAGAACTTGGTAGCAAAACTGTTTTATTTCTGTCAGCAATCATCAAAACGGTCGAATTTATCTTCATGATCCATTTTATTTTTTAAAGTAACCACGTTTGCAATCATTCAACGAACACTAAAAAATGAACCCGGTCATTTTTAGAAGCACGACTTTTACAACCATACAAACAATATATGTTACTTTTACTTGTTTTTGATGGAAATTCCATGTTTATAAATTAGAAATTTTTTTTTTAATTGAACGAAAACAATTTTTTAATTCATAGAAACACAACAATTATAGAGAGAATTAAGTATTTATTATTTATATTAGCTGATAGACGTATAGACACATGTAAGCATTCATGATTTAGCCTACTTTGAGTAGTTATAGCTTAAGCCACCAGTTGGCGTATCAGAATTCTAAGTTTTCCAATTAAAGTTTGAAAATTTAAGAATCGATGAAAGTAATTTATGAACAAGCGTTTTTTAGGCAGAAAATTTAAGTGATCAAAATAAAGATTAGGATGAGTTTTGACCTCAGATCAGAAAGCTAATATATATAAAATGTTCGAGAAAATCGTTGGAAACGGTCTTTATTCAAGTTTTTCGGTGATAATATTATTTAAACTAAGGAACGAATTGGATTACATCATGTGGTGATTGAAAAAGACAAAAAGTAGGTATGATTTTGAACACATTTTTAAGATCTATCCGGGAAAAATGACAAAATGTTATTCTTTAAACGTTTCGTCGTCGATATCTTTTGAACTAATCGATCAATTTTGATGTTTAATGTGGCAATTGGCGCATTTTATTGGATTCGAAATCTGATAAAATATCGGAAATGATTGAATCAGTCATTCCAAAGATATTCGCGAAAAAACAGTTTTTAAGTATTTCTTTCTCCCACGATATCTATCGAACGGATTAACCAATTGAGGGCTACCCCCCTTTAAATCTCAGAAATAACATCTCGAGACAATAATATCTCAACAATAAAATCTTAGACAAAAATATCTCGGTCCAAAAATATCTCAGACATAAATGTCTCGTTGCAAAAATATCTTTGACAAATTGTTCTTCCTATTATTATCGGAAATAGGCTAACAAAAACGCGCGTAATCGTGTTGCGCCTTTTTAACAAGATTTGAACGTATTTTTACTCGAAAACAGTCTAAAACGTGCGTTTAAGGAAGTTAAACATCAAATAATACATTTATCATATTGAAATTAATATAGCGTGCTAGTCATCATATAGTTGAGTCTGTAAAAAAATTACAAACAATATAATATTTCTTTTCTTTATACCGGCATAATAAAATTATTAAAAAAAATATTTTTAATGTGGGGGGCTTCGCCCCCCAACCCCCACCGGGGCTTCGCCTCTGGACTCCAGCTTCCCCTTTTTACATCTGAGAAATAAGATCTCGAGATAATAATGTCTTAACAATAACATCTCAGACATAAATGCTAATTCTGGAGATCATACTAGCTGAGAAAATAATAATTGAGATATTTTTATACAGAGACTTTTTTGTTCGAGAGATATTATTAACAAAGATAAGATTGATGAGATATTATTTCAGAGATATTATTGCTAGAGATATTATCGGGGTCACCCAATTGAGATGGTCGGGGAGACAATCGACGCATTTATTTTTTTATTTTTTTTGAGTTCTAGAGCTGATTAGATTTTAGAACCATCTAAATCGGTTAATTTATTAAAAAGTTATTATTCTGAAAGTAGTCAAAATAACTTCCTAGGACTTCAAAACGTCGAAATCTGATGAAATTCCGATTTTCGCAAATCGGGGTGAAAACAACTTCCCGAATTTTTCGAAAATCGTCGATTTTCTTAGCGGGAAGTTAAAAATGTTAATATTATACATCTGTTACTAACCAGTACTTGTGGTCGAGTGGATAACACTCTTGTTTTCGAACTCAAGTACTGGCCAGGCTCAGGTTCGAATTCCACAGAGAGCAAATTAATTATTTTTCACAAGTTGATATAATGCATTGACCTGTGGGATTTGTTCCATATAGCCGCCAGACTGCGACCTGTCTGCGATCCTGTCCACTAAAAACACTGTGATTGCAAAACAATATGGAAAAAAAAGATGAGAACAGATAGCTAATAATGAGATATGGAATAGAAAAAGGAAAAGATGGCCAGGAAACATAGTCCGAAAAAGTTTAGAATAGTTTGTTAGAAATATATATAAAATATTTACCCAAAGAAAATAGGGACTTTAAATTGCTTGAAACGTAACTAAAAGGCTATGTAATGTAAAATATGTAAAAAATAATAAAAACTGTAGAAAACGGAAGTTATACAGTTAAGATTGCAACAATTACAAATTATAATAAAAATAAAAAAAATTACATCTGTTACCGGTTCTAAAACGGTTGCGTAACAGTTCAACCAAAGACAAAATAACCGCGACAAAATAACCGAATGACAAAATAACCGCCCTTTTATCATGGTTTTTGTGTGTTTTGTCTGCAGTTATTTAAGCGTGACACCTCTAAAACATTAACACATTCAAATATTATCTGCAACACACGTTAAGTGTTGAGTTAACACTTTTGTTCGTGTTATTTTGATACTTATAAAAATGTATTTATATATAAGCTTAACAAGAGACTACATTAAATTAAACTCACACTTTACGTGAAAAAATCTACGAAAAAAAGTTTTTTTCAATTTTGATAAACATGTTCTGACAAAAAATTGAATTTCCCACAAATAAGTATGAATCATAACGTTCGTAATCTCAAATGAAAAAAAGTTACAGCCCTCCAAAGTTTGTAAAAATAACAAGTTTATCTAATAAGCTTCATTTCTTTTTATTTCTTCTCCACTGAATCAATGAAAAAAAATTTTTTTCAGCCAGACTAATGAGCTCTTGTATTCTTACTTGTCCTAAAAAACTATTTCAATTCAAAATTGAAAACGAAAATTATCTTAGGGCGAGAAAAAATTTTTTAGAAACAAAAAAAAACAATTGGGTTGAGAACAAATTTCTTGAGCCAAGGAATTTTTTGTTTTTACTTAATAATGCAAAATTTTTCCTGCGCTAAAAAGTTTTATTTTCTGTGTATTGGGGAGGTTTAAATAAATTTGACTTTTGTGTTTCACTCAAAAACTTCATAAATTTGTTTTTAAAAATTTACTAATATTCAATTTTTTAAGTATAAGAGCGAAAATGAAAAGATCCAAATTTTATCCCAATCCACCCTAATATATATATATTAACCCTAGCAAGCAATATTTAATTCACTGATATAACAAATTAATTTACATATTTATCAAAACACTATTATTAATTTCTATATACAGCTTTACATGATTGACATTTAGGGAAAATAGTTCATTAATAAACAGTAAAAAAAAAAAATATAAAAAAAACTGAAGAATAACAAGTTCATCGTGATTCATAGGGTAAAAGGTATAAAATTAAAAGCGACCTTTTAAATTCTCATCAAAAATAGCCTTTGAAGTAAATACGTTTTTAACAGTTATTCACAAACGATTACAAGCAATTAACGCGAAAAATAGTGCCCTTTGATCACACATATTTTGAATTTTTAAAACGAACTCATATGCCGCCAAGGTCAAATGTATATATATTAGGGTGCGTCATTTCGGAGCAACATTTTTTTTTTTTTAAGTGCATGTGAAAAAAATCATAGTTCAACACAAATAAAAAATTTTCGCGCAAGCAAAAATATTCTATGTCGATTACAGACCTAGCTCATTGAAAAATTCGATTTTCCCATTTAAATAACACGGGAAAAAATTTTTTTTAGCTTTAGGTATTGTTAACTCTTTAACAAATCAATAGATCGAATAGACTAATACATAGTTTTGTAGGAAATTGAACGCTCTACAAAAAAGGTCTCTTATCATTTTTCGATAAATCCATCTATTCAAAAGTTATTGGAGCTCGAAGTAAAGTTGGAGATCTTTTTACTTTACCGGCGAAACTATCAGACTTATCACAAAATGTTGTGGGATCTTTTTTACCCGATGAAAAAAGATTTAATACAATTGTATAGAATTATATATCAATTATATATGGACTATATATAATTTTATATAGACTATATATAATTGGATAGAAAAAATGGCCCGATCCAATTGTATACAATTTGGATAGAAATTGTATGCAATTCTATACAAATTGTATACAATTCTATATAATTATATACAATTCTACATATTGCAATTATATAGAATTGTATATAATTATATTGAATTGTATAGAATTGTATACAATTTCTATATAGTTGTATACAATTGGATCGGGCCATTTTTTGTATATAATTTTATACAATTGTATAAAATCTTTTTTCATCGGGATTGTTGACAAATTTATTCTCTACAAATTATTTTCAGTAAAGTTTTTTCAAATTTCGCATCGTTTTCTAATTATTTCCATTTTAATGTAGAGCTCTTGAAATCGATCAGAACCACTTTTTTAAGAGCTTGAAATTAAAATCATTTCAAACAGTAATTTCGTGGTTTTTTAGAATAAATTATAATAACCTTAATTTAAATATTGAAATTTAAAGCTTATATATAAAAATAAATCATGTTACAAGTAATGGAAATTATTGTTTGGTAGATAAAAAAATTAAATTATAATAATTTAACGTTTTAGCTTCAACTTTCGATGTTTGGAACATTTAAGTTTATACAGTAAAAAAGTAAAAAAACATTCAGTGTGATAAATAAAATTTTCAATGTCGAACAATTGATTTTATATACAGCGGTATATAATTAGTACACTGATAGAAGGATTTGTTTGTATTTAATAAATCAATTTATTAAAATCTTTTTCAGATATTTTTTTGGGTGGAAAAAATATTTTTTTACTATTAACAATATTCGTTAGTATTAACAAAATCTATTTTTTATGAGAACAAAATTTTTGTAACTATTAAGAAGCTTTAATATATTGAAAAAAATATTTATTTCCACCAAATAAGATTTGTTAATAGTTAAAAAATATTTTGTTGGTGGTCGGTGTTGATAGATGGCTATACTTAACGCGTAGTTGTAAAAAAATATATATGCATATACATGATTTTCATACGATAAGTTGCTTATTATTTTATACTTTGTGGAAAACAATTAATAAAATGGAAGCTTTGCTACAATCGTGGGATTTAAGTGAGTTATACTCGATTTTTTGTGGTAAGTTGACAGTTATATATAAGGTATATTCAGTAGCATCAGTACTTATCCTATTCATTGTCTTGTCATCCTATTTTATTTTTTATATTCCGTTTCTAAAATTAACACTAAATTTATGAATTTACTTTTGTATTCCCACTCTAGTAAACCATATAACTGACTTTGAAATCCTTGGTGAATTCCTTACTAAAACTCGAGAAGAGACCCAAAAAGAAATAATCCCTAGTGTTTGTTTACGACTTTGTTTAAATAAAAAATATAATGAATATGTAGGTTTCTTTTTTATTTTACAACTATTTATTTTTTTAAATTCAATTCATTATTCTCAAAAAATTATTTCAAATAATTTTATTATTGATAAATAATTTTATTTTATTTACAGATTTCCCATCACGAGAAGATTAATGTAAAACTTTTCTAAAAATAATAAGAGGAATTTTTTAAATATTAATAATCCAGTGTGTAAATACTAATTAATGATTTATTGAATATTAATAAATCATTTTTTATATGTTAATAAATCATTTGTTAAATAGTAATAAATATTTGGTTAGCACAAAAAAATCGCTGCTAATAAATGATTTATTAACTGTTAATAAATATTTGTTAAGGACCTATCCTCTAATAAATTATTTATTAAATATTAACAAATCTTTTTAAATACAAAAAAATCCTTCTATCAGTGTAGTTTCTTGAAATTGTCAAAAAGTACATCTTAAGCGCATCAGTTTTTATAGTTTGAAACATTGAAATTTTACTTGTGTTTGTAAGCTTTTAGTGTATGTAAAAGAATTATCCTAAAGTATTACTGATGCGCGGCTATATCTATATGGCAAGATGACGTACGTCATTTCATATATAAATACATATCATTTTATCATTTTAAACAATAAAATTTAAAGACCAAGAGTGATTATTTTTTTTTTCATATCAATATATTTTAGAGAATCATTCTTATACTTTTTCGCTTTCAATATTATATTATTTATGAATTACCTTTTTTGATGCGGGTTTATTGTTCAAACAATAAAAATGAATTGAAAATCTGAATAAAATTTATCATATATTTTTTTGCGTGCATAGACCATAGTTTATTTATTTTAAAAGGTTGTAGTATAATTTTATTAAGTCTTGTGTGTGTTGTTTCGCTTTGTGTACGATATAGATGTACATCCCATGGTACATGTATGTATATATGTATATTGGTGGATGGATGGATGGATAGATGGACGGATGGACAGATGTGATCAAAAGTGAATAGACAAGAGAATGTGCTTCCGCTCGACTAGTATCCCCCGGAAATGAACATTTCCCTATTATTATCCTTACAAAAGGATCTTGTTGACATGATGGAAATTAAATTTTCACTTCGATTGCCGATAACGTGTGTGCATGCATAATAGGGTCCAGCAATAAAAACGACCATTTTGTAAATTTTGTTAGTTTAAACCAAAAACATTTTTAATCACACCCGGATATAACAAGACTCGATCTATTAATAATTAATATATTATAATATTGAACACTAATGACGATTAATAAATGCACTATACTGTGAAAAATTTTCGGAGTGAAACCCAGTTCAGAGTGGATGCAGATGTAATTAAAATCCACATCACTCCAAAATGACTCCGCAAAAAAAAAAACTATTTATTCACTCCCTTGCTCTACTACGGCGGAAGGGTTTTTTTTTAAACTCCAGAACTTCGAGTATTGAGTGAGTTTGGATTTAGATAAAATCCGTATTCACACCTAATTTTTCATAGTTTACTTTTATTATTCATTACCAAATGTGTGGTAAAAATTACAGAATTGCTTTAGCAGCATTTTCGTAAGCAAATTACTTGACGAAAGTCCTTCAGTAAGTGTCTTACGGAAAATTTAAACAAGACTCGAAGAAAATGGACTTCGCAAGTATACTTTCTGCAGATTTCATCAAGTCTAATAACAGTACACCGTAAAAAATTTGCGGAGTGAACGTGGAGTAAATCCGGAGTGAAAGCAGGTCAGATGACTGTCGATTTTTCTAATTCCCTTGGAGTGAAATTCACTTCGAAAAGGAGTTTCTTTTTAATATGAAAAACCCCGAATCAGAGTGAATGCGGATTTAAATAAAATCCAGATCACTCCGAAATCACTCCACTAAAAAAACAAACTCCTTATTTACTTCGTAAGCAGAGTGATTTTTTTTTTTAAACTCCGTGACTTCCAGTGACGGAGTGAATTCCTATTGAAATAAAATCCGTAATCACTCTGAATTCACTCGCAATTTTTTTGCAAAATAACAATGTTAAGTAAGAGTTGCTACAGAATTTCTTTAGATATCGGGTTTATTTTATTTTATTTTTTTTTTGCATTGCCCGGGGCTTAAACTCAGTACCTACAGCAAACCTAGTCCTCATTAAAATAAAAAGCGCTACAAATTATTAATATTATCGGTTGATAAAATAAAGTCGAACATTACAAGTGAACAGCTTGGAATTTATTACAATAATGCTGAATACGGACCAGAAGTAATAAAGTAAAGGATGCCATCTGCAGGTATCTTAAGCAAGTCTGGCTTATGGGTCTTACGCAAGTATCCGAGCCAAGTATTGCAACAGATTTGCTTAAGATATCTTACGGAAATATCTTGCCTAAGACTTATCGAAAACTGGTCATGTAGACTTGCTTAAGACTTAAAATTCAGATTTACATAAAACTTCCTAAAAAATGCTACTAGGGGGTAATTAATACTATATGCTTGTTTGGAAAATTTGTATATTATTATTTTTATTAGTATTCATTATTAATGAAATACCAATATCCATTAAGATTATATTCAATTATTGTTTAATAATTAATAACCCGTGTAAAAAAATTCATATGTGCGAACTTATGTCCCACATACATTATATACATGCTCACAAATAACGAATATGTTCGATAAGCTTTGCGTATATGTTCCCATATATGCGTTAATATGTAACTATGTTAGCATGTATGTTAGGGTGAGCCAAAAAAACCAACCTATCGAATTTACGTCTTAAAAAGGACCTGTATATCGAAAAAAAAATTCACCCATTGGGCAAAATTTTTAGCTCAATTTTAAAATGTGTCGGTAGCAATCTGAAATTTCCCATTTAAATAACATGCAAAAAAAACTTTTTTGATTAAAAATATTATAACTTTTGAACCGTGTGAGATAAAAATTTGGCTCTAGAATATTCTTGTAGGGGATTAAATTTCTTTAAAAAAAGTCTGAGGAGTCGAATTTGTAAACTTGATACTTTATATACTAACAGGCCATCAAAGTCTAGAGTAAACAGAACCATACAAATTTAAGGTTTTATTATTAAAAATATCAATACTACGAGAAAATTTGTCCTACATGTAGTGCAATGAAATCACCAACAATATCCACGTTGTAACAAATAATATTTTGTTATCGATCACAATAAAAGAAAAGTATTTGGAAAATCCACATAAAACCTTACATTTGTATGATTCTGTTTACTCTAGACTTTGATAGCCTGTTAGTATACGAAATATCAAGTTTACAAATTCGACTCCCAGGACTTTCTTTTAAGATATTTAATGCCCTACAAGAATATTCTAGAGCCGAATTTTTGTCTCACATGGTTCAAAAGTTATAATATTTTTAATCAAAAAGAATTTTTTTGCCTGTTATTTAGATGGGAAATTTCAGATGGCTACCGACACCTTTTAAAATTGAGCTAAAAATTTTGCCCAATGAGAGAATTTTTTTCTCGATATATAGGTCCTTTTTAAGACGTAAATTTGATAGGTTGGTTTTTTTGGCTCACCCTAATGTATGTCATATATCCCAAATATTTATTTTTTGCAAAATTCAATATGTTATATATATATCAATGTGTTTATATGCAAATTACAACCATGCATAAATAACTCAATGAATTTCAATCGCATTGCTAATTAAATCCTACACATTAATTTTATAAACCCTGATATTATTTTATTTGACAAATGAAAAAAAAAATATATATATCTAAACTAATATATTATTTATAACATTTATTTGCATCATATATAACAATTTCAATTTACTGAATAATTTATATCAATGAAACTGACATTTATATTGTATTCGATCTATTTTAATGACACAATAATATATGATCATTATTATTGTAAAATATTCAACGATTGAAAATATATTTTTTATTATGGAAAAAAAACTCATTTATATTTATGTTTATTTCGATTATCTACAATAAACTATCCACTATACATTTTATACCTCAATCATTTTATAAATTGTTAAAATTATCTCTGAATATAAATGGCTTGAATTCGGATATATATACATATATGTGTATGTTAAAGCTTACAATAAAATATCGAGGACTCAGGCAACCATATAATATTTCCCGATACTCCATTTTAAAAGAATTTCTACTCACAGAAAAAAAATATATATATAAATAAATAAAACGTGTAAAGATAAAATAACGAAATAGTACAAATATTTATAAAAAATACTGTTTTTATATTGATTCTGTTATATAACTTTGAATATTTTTACGCAAGAGGTATTGTTCCATGAGTATCAATACTCATAAAAAATATGTTGTTTTTAATATACACGTAAATATTAACAGGAGTCATACATTGTGTGCAAAATCAATTGAAATAAGCCATGTAAAATAGAATATAAACTGCTGTTTTTAACAAACGCAAGATTTTTGAATAAATATAATAAATATTGGTTTTATAAATTTTTTTTTTGAGTATAAAAAATTTTTAAATTTACATACGCTCAAGTTTTAAACACCGCTAAAATATTTCCTTAGATTTATTTTAGAATCAAAACAAAATTTATCATCAGAAAAAGTAAAAAATGGAAAATACATGATAAGAAATATTTTTTCAATCAAAGAAGAAATATAGAAAGCAAAGCCGAGCTAAACTTTAAAAATGGCGTATTCAAGATGATATTTGTTGGATGTCTATTTCAAAAGCCTGTGGTTTGATCAAAAAAGGACCAAATGACAATTTTTTTCATTCCTTTAGTTCTGGAATGTAGTTTTTGAATGAACCTGAAGATCGAAACGTTTTTCGTGCAACGAAAATGAAAAAAATTTGTGTAATTTTACTTAAGAAGTAAATGGGGTAGGCTGCAATATTCGGCTGACGTACGAAACATTTCAGAAATCTAGATCCAGTAGATTTTTTACTTTTCATTTCGATTTTTTCATTTTCTTTTCGTGAAAAACGTTCCGATCTTCAGGTACATGTTTTTGAAACATACAAAATAATTATTTTTGTGTCTGCTATTTTTTTTTTCTTCACGTTTTTGAAGAAAATCGAAATTTTTCCGAAGATTAACACTTTCAATTTTCCTTTTCATAATTTTTCAAACTCTGAGGTCCTTTATAAATCCCCAAAAATTTTCAGAGTAGTTTTTTGTGAATTAAGCCCAGGTGGAAAATTTTTACCTTAAATCGATAAAGAAAATCGGTCTGTCAGTTGACCCTGCGGGCCAGCTCCAAAACTTCCCGCTGTTTTCGAGCTCGTTGAGCTCGAAAACATTATTGTGGTTGCATTTTCGAGCTCTTCGAGCTCGCAAATACTTTTGTATGCCATTGTTTTGTAAAAAACCATTTTTTAGCATTTCCTTCTCCCACGATATCTCGCGAACGAATTAACCGATTTTGATGGTTGAGGTGGTAATCGACGCGTTTTATCAAGTTCTGAAGCTGATCAAATTTTGAAATTGATTCATTTAGCCGTTTTTGAGAAATTTCGAAAAAACCAAGGAAAAAATTTTTTTTGAATTCTTTCGTCAACGGTTTCTCTTGAATGAATGAACCGATTTTGATGGTTGAGGTGGCATTCGACGCGGCTTATAGAGTTTTAGAGCTGATTAGATTTTGGAATGAATCCATCGAGCAAATTAAAAGTTATCCAAATAAAACATTTTCGAAAAAATTTTATTTTTGAAATATCTCTGAACGGACCCTACCGATTAAGTTCAAATTTTTACGGCTTCAAGACATTAACAAGCCGCGTCGAATGACACCTCAACGATCAAAATCGGTTCATCCGTTCAAGAGTTATGAATATTTACGTATGTACGTACGTACGTACACACATACATACACTCGGACATCATCGTGAAATTAGTCAGGATAGCTTCCTAGGACCTCGAAACGTCGACATCTGATGGAAATTCGATTTTCGTAAATCGGACCGAAACCAATAACTTCCCGAATTTTTGAAAATTTACAATTTTCTTAGCGGGAAGTTAAAAATAGAAGAAAAAGTCGGCCCACTCCATGTTGGGCGGGATTTTTTCCGAGATAGATCAGTTTTTTTATAATAAAAAAACAATAAAAATTCGCGAAGTTTGAGAAAAAGATGATTTTCCTCGAAAAAGTGAAGAATTACATAGATATTTTTTTTCGGAAATCACATTGAAAGACGAAAATTTAGAACAAAACAAACATCCCAATTAGTAAATTTTTGAAGAAGTTATAGCTATTTGAAAAAAGCTTTTTTTTTAACTTTCAACTTTTTTGCACTGTTAGAAGTATTTGTTTGAGCCAAACAAGATTTATACATAGTTAATAAATGATTTGTTAAATGAGATTTATTTGAGCCAAATAAGCCATTTCTTAATAGTTAATAAATGGCTTATTTGAATAGAAAGAAATGACACATGAAGTTAAGGTTATAACCTTGAATGGAATGAGTGTGATTGTTAGTAAAAAATTATTATAATATTTAATTTTTTTAATATCTTTTGTATAATAATTTTTATCTTCAATTAACATTAATTGTGTGTATTATTTTCTTTAAAAAAATAAAATTAAACAGTCCTATAAATTATTTGTCATAACCTTAATTAATTAACTTCATGTGTCATTTCTTTCTATTCAAATAAGCCATTTATTAACTATTAATAAATGGCTTATTTGGCCCAAATAAATCTCATTTAATAAATCATTTATTAACTATTAATAAATATTTGGCTCAAATAAATACTTCTAACAGTGTGGGTTGGGTAAAAAAATTTGAAAATTCCCTAAAAAACGAACCTTTCATGTTAATCGTAAATTGAAATTATTCGATTCAAATTTCGAATCAGACAATATACATTTCAATTTGAAATGAATAGTTCATAGATTTGAATTACTCTCATATATTTATATATCTGATATATGCTCAGGTCAGTAACAACTTGACATGAAATGAAACTAAATGTATCTTTGTATCTCAATAAAAGTTTATTTTATTTTATATTATTTTCCGTCCTCTGTATTATTGTATTATTTATTTACATTTATTGCTCAATTACAATGTATGCATTTTTTTTTTAAACGAAAATTAAATTTTCACGTTGATCAACTTGCCCCATCTTTTTCTACAAACTCTAACTAAGTATTTTCAAACAAAAAAAATTTAATTATCACAAAATTAGTGTCTTATTTTATAATATAATTCCTCTATATATTTTCGTACTTAATATTTACGAATACACAAAAAAAAAAGATTTCTTGAAACAAAAAATTTTTGCTTATTCCAAGAAATTTTTTGCATTATGAAGTGAAAACGAAAATTTTCTTGATGCAAAAAAATAAAATTCTTGGGTCAAAAAAAAAGTCTTTGCGCTAAGAAATTTTTTCTAGCCCTAAGAAAATTTTTGTTTTCATTTCATAATGCAAAATATTTTTGCACCAAGAAATCCTTTTTTTCTGAATATAACTTGAAGATACAAATTTTCTTAAGACTGGAAAAAATTTCTTGATGTAAGAATTTTTTTCTCGCCCCCGGTAAATTTTTGTTTTCAGTAAATAATGCAAAAAATTTCTTGAGGCGAGTAAAAATTTGTTGCATCAAGAAATCCTTTTTTTCTTTGTAGATTGACAAAATTACGTTACTCATTAAAGTAAAAATGAACTAGGCTTAATAGTATTTATCAATAAATATATATATTATTCAAGAATGAAATACTTCAATTTAAAAAAATTGTTTACTCCCAAAAAGAAGAAAAAAATGTTTTTCACATAAATATTTGTATACATAAATCTTACCTGTATCATAGCTAATGACAAGCATAAAAATTTTCCAAACACCCAATTTTGTATCAATAAAACCGCGAGTGTTATCGGCAAAACAATTATACATTTAATGATATCAGATATTGCGATATTTATTAAGAATGCATAAGTAGGATCCCGATATAATTTATTTTTTGATATATGTATTATCATAGTTATATTTGCAGCAACACCAACAGCAATTAACACCGAGTAAATTAATATAAGTAATGGATATATTTTAATTACCGACAATCGCAACATCGGTTTTGATAAATCGTGTTTAGATGATAAATTTTTTAAACCTAATATATAATGAGCTATCGTCTCATAATATTTACTCGGTATCGCGTCAATGTCTTCTCTTGTCGTCATATTTAATGATATATAAATATATTTTTTTTCTATTTTACTCACTCAAATATTTAAAACACTAATTTGGTCATAAGAAAAAAAATTTAGTTTGAATTTTCCCGACAAATTTTTTTCCAACAAAAAAATTATACAACCGATCACGGCTACGTCGCGGCAACGACTGAGCTTAATATTATGGGGTGGAATTATATACAGATATATAAATATATAAAAGCGTGTTCTATCGTGACAATACTCCTATCGTCCCCTACTTTTCATCCCCTACTACGCGCAGATTCCTTACGGTCCATGACTCGATATACACGCAAATAACAATGCTCTCAATTATTTCTTCCCGCTATTGTTTTTATTAACATTCATATTAATTTTTTTTTTTTATTAATTCACTTTTAATTAAAAAAGTTAAAAAATTATAAATTATTAATTTAAAGTCTTTTTATTGAAATAAAAAAATTAAAAATTCAATATTAATATTTTAGTTCACGTCTTTACACTTTATAGTATAATATTATAAATATTTAATGGAATTTATAAGATGGCGATAGAAAAAATTTGACTTAGAAATTCTATGAATTTAATTAACTATTCACGGGATTTTGTCAACTTTCTTAATCTATAAATAGCCTTTTTATTTTTACATGACCTGACACGAGCATATATTAATTTTCATATAATATCTAGAAAAATGAAATTGTTAATTATCATTGGATCATAATGCGTGTATTCAGTTTTTTTACCGGGAATGTATAATACACAGGGAATAGAGAATACTCACTAATTTAATTAATTAAATTTTATCATAATTTTATAACACGTCCTAGTAGCATTCTTGAGGAAGTTTTATATAAATCTGTCGTAAAACGTATTTTAGACGTAGTTGACGTACGAAAACCCGGGAAAAAATGATTTTGCCTAATCATATATGATCATGCATAATTGTCTATATATGATCAGATCCAAAAATTGGCCAGGTCTGATCATACATAACTTGATCTGTTTATACATGATCATATATGATTATATATAATCATGCATGAACGAATATAGTCATTTTTAGAATCTCATTTAGAATATCTGTAAATTATTAATTAAGTAGTTTAATTAGGATTTATTGTCTTCATCAATATCAATGTCGGTTAAAATTAAATAAAAAAAAAAAAAAAAAAAAATTATTAACCATCGACAATTATTTTACTACGAGGTCACCCATCCAATTAATGTCCAACGCCGATGCTGCTTAACTTTGGTTATCGATGGTTTGGAGTCTGATCCTCTAGTCTGTTATACACTTACAATTAAGAAACGTTTATGGCATTACTTAACTCAAATAATCAAATTGATACTTTATACTTTTGAATTACTGCCGAAACCTTTGAACATTTTTTAAGTATTGGGGATTTAAGTTTGATTGATAGTTGACAGAATAAAAATTTAATAACATTGATATTAAGAAATTGTCATATTATTTAATATATATATATATATATGTATATTTAAATATTTATAGGTTTCATATCAATGAAATCTGATCAGATCTAATTATATATAGGCCTATATCTAATTATATATGGGTTTGTATCAATCATGTCTGATCAGATCTAATCATGTATAGAATTATATATGTTCATATATGGGGTTATAACAGCTAGGTATAATTATATCTAATTATATATAAACTTATAGATGATCAGATCTGATCATATATAGACTCATATATGGTTATATATGGAGTTATAACAGCCAGGTATGATTATATCTAATTATATATAGACTCATATATGATCAGACCTGATCATATATAGACGTACATGATTATATATGGGGTCATAACAGCCAGGTATGATCAAATCTAACTATCTATAGACTTATATATAAATAGATCTGATCATATATAGACTTATGTATGATTATATATGGGGTCATAACAGCCAGGTATGATCATATCTAATTATACATAGACTTATATATAATCAGATCTGATCAGATCTAATTATATATAGACTTATATATAATCAGATCTGATTATATATAGACTTATATATGGGCTTATAACAGCCAGGTATGATCAGATCTAATTATGTTTGGGGTCATATATAATTATATATAATTATATATGACCCCATATATAATCATGCATGATTATATATAACTTCATATATGATTATACATAATCATATATGATTATATATATGAACATATATAATCATATATGATTAGGCAAAATCATTTTTTCCCGGGAACGTAAATAAGACTTGCGTAATCGTAAATCGTAGATACAACCTTTCAAAACTTGCAATAAAACAATTAAACTATGTCGGAAACATTTCATTGTCAAAAGACATGTCTAGCAGCTAGAAGACAAGAAATAAAAATTCTTAGCAGCTGTAGAAAAATATTTTGGGCCTTACAGGAGATAACTCTACTGATGCCCAGTTTCTCGAGCTTTTTTGGGTCTTACAGACTACCTAGAAGCTTGTAGAAAAAAAATGTTTCTGATATAGTTTAATTGTTTTATTGCCAGTCTTGAAAGATTGTATCTACAATTTACGATTACCCTAGCAGACTTGATTTACCGTAAATTTATGGTAATTTTACCGTAAATCTACCGTAGAATACCGTAAAATTCGAGTAGATTTACCGTAAATTACGGTAAATCGGTACTTTACGGTGGATTACTGTAAATTACGGCGGGTATACCGTAAATTTACCGTCGAATACGATAAATCTACCGTAAAAAATTCGGGTGGATTACCGAATTACCGTAATTTACGGTAAATCCACCGTAAATTGCGGTAAAACCACCGTAAATAACGGTAAATCGGCATTTTACGGTGGATTACCGTAATTTACCGTAATTTGGGTCCGTTAGGGTACGCAAGTCTTGTTTACGTTTTCGTACGTACTTGTTTACGTTTACGTACGTCAAATATGTCTAAACTACGTTTTACGATTATTTGCGTCTTCAAAGGTTGAATTTACGTTTTCAACGTCTTGTACGTTCAATCTACGATTTAAATTTCGACTCCGTCGTAACTAAAAGCCAGCTTTTCTAACTGGGTTTATTTTTAATCCGGGTTTAAATTATTATTGCTGATATGTCTATATGTGTTACTGTGTATATGTACTAGCGATATTAATTTGAATCCGAATAAGACTAAACCCGGTTTGAAAAACTGGCCCTTAAGTCTTAATCAAGTCTACATGATCATTAATCAGTTTTACAAATACTGCAAATATAATATACATTTTTGAGTCTTGTGACAATCAAAAACGTGAATTCTGATAATTATTTAGACCCAATATATTAGCCAACAATTGTAATAATTAATAGAAAAAAATAAATACATAGAACCCGTTTTTTAAAATAATATGTATCAAATCAGTAATTTTTCGAGACTGAATAGAATATAACGTGGCAAAATGGGCTGACTTAAAAACCCAATAATTGAAGCAAATACTTTAATTAACGACTCATGATTGGTTAAATAAAAATTCAATCAATACTTGAAGTTAAGTGAACTTAAGTTTCGTAATTTCGTCATAATCAAGATTATTTTCGAAATCCTCTTACAGAAAGCTATTGTGAAATACTTCACCTATTTTTATAACGAAAATATGAAGCGTAATTAGCTCATTAATGTTTGAGATATGATTGAAAGCATTCTGAACTGAGTATAGCCATTTTGATTGGTAAAATTAAATACAAAAAATAAGAATGGGACAAAAAAATTATTGGATCTCTATTGAACAAATTGGCCGATTTAATAAATTCATATAGCTTTTACTTGAAAGATTAAAGTTGATTCAAAATTTCGCATCTCCATAAAAATCAACCATCGAAGCATTCTTAAGAAAGATTAATGTAAATCTGAATCTTAAGTCTTAGGCATGTCTACATGATCGTTCTTAGACAAGTCTAATGCAAGATATTCTAAGCAAATCTGTTGCAATAGTTGTGTAAAACTCATTAGGTCAAACTTGCTAAAGAATTACTTGAGGTACCTAATGCAAAAAACTGCCCTTAGTTCTTTACTTTCTAGCCCATGTATTCGTCATTAGTATAGTAAATTTAGAGCTGCTCACTTAATGTTCGATTTAATTTTATCAACCGATAAAGTTAACAATTTGTAGCGCTTTTAATTTTAATGAGGACTACTTTGCTGTAGGTACTGAATTTAAACTTCGGGTTAGGATAGAAAAAATAAACCCGATATCGTAAAGAATTCTGCAGCAACTCTTACTTGACATTGTTATAGTAATTATCATGATTAAGAATTGCTCCAGGCTGTGTCTATAATTGTAATTACTTCATAACAAGAAATAGTTTTAATTATTACCCTACAAACGATAATACTTGAAGTTTTTTATATGAGGGCTCTGTTTTTGCACTAAAAACTGTAATTGCTCACCTTAATCGCGAAAGTTGTTTAAATTGAATGCCATTTTAAAAGATATTTATAAAGGAATATTTTTCAATATAATGTTTAGTTGATTCATAATGAGATTACTTTTAAAAAATTGATTTAGTCCGAAGCCTCTAGTGCGTCAATTATCATGTTCGGACTCGTAAAAACTTTGTAACTTAAAAAAAATACGACGAACCGACTTAATTTTTTTTTTATTATCTTTGTATTTTTTATCACAATAACCCGCTCGAAAATCGCTTTCTGAATCCTTTTTGTTTAATTGTAAACAATTAAAAACGTAGAACTGATTATTTACAAAAAAATTAGCTGCCATTTTATTTTTACTGTTGTTATTTTTTTTTCTCTCCATCAACAACGGGCTGCAGCACTAGCGTGGCAATAGAATTGAAAAAAAAGAGCGACCTCTAAGACAAAAAAGCGGGATATTTAAAAAAAAATATTAAACCTAAAATTCATGTTAAAAAAAAATCAATTAATATTCTGAAATAATAATAAAAAAAAAATAAATAATTATTAAAAATAAAATTAGCGATTGAGGCTTGCACTTTTTAATTTTTCACCATTTTTTTCTGCACTACTCTTTTTTCTGTGTAATTTTTCATGAATTTTTAAAATTTTATATTCATACAAAATATTATTTTGAAAATATTTTTTTTCTATGACATTGAGGGTGCATTTCTAAATGCGCTGCGAGCAGCTGTAGCATATATTTGAAAATAAATTATAAGAAATTAGAGAAAAATTAAAAATCGTAAGTTGAAATGAAAGGGCGGCAGAATATGATAGAAAAATATTTAAAATGAAAAAAAAAAAAGCACGCAAGTGTTTGAACAAACCTTAGTGGGGAAATAATGTGCAGAAGGGTGTCCTAGTACACTTGGAGATTTAATTTAAATTTCTCCAAGTGCATTGCAGCTAAAAAAACGTCACTTAACTGCTATTTCCCACCAGACGATGCCAGATGATTTTGCTCAGGAACTTGGAGGTTATCAGCATCAGCAATTCGCAACACTTTACACTAGCACTGAACACTCAACATTTAACGACACCACAGACACTTTGCACGATTTAAATTTTACAAACACCACTATTTAATTAAACAATAACTATGAGCAACAAATTTTATGGATAATTCCGCGAATTAACTATAAATACTGTGTTTCAATTTAAACGTAAAGGATCTGGACTACTACTGCCATTGTCGATGATACTGACTGCCGCTATCGAACCGCCAGTTGATACAAAGCAATCGACTTTGCGATTCATCGACCGCCCCCACTTCAGTAAAAATTTGAACGTTAAATACAGTGACGCGCAGCAGCGCCAACTTGGCGCGAAATTTCAAAATTGAAATTTAATAATTTTATTAAAATTAATTTGTGTCAATAATTATATTAATCAGACTGAAAAATATACTCGAGTTTTTATTTTCATCAATAATTTATTAATTATTCTTATTACTTGCGCGGTAAATTTGAAAATATTCGAAAAATAAATTATTAGAAATGGGAGGAAAATTAAAAATTTATACGAATATGATAGAAATATTTAAAATATAAGAAAAAAAAAACAAATAAAAATAAACACGCAAGTGTTTCACACAAAAATCTTGCTGCTATAACACTGAACGAACTTGCACGGTCTACTATCTGCTGAGCTGATGATCGCAGCGCATTTCGGAATGCACTCCAAATCATCTGTCGGTATCTTATTTGTAGACTCGACTTAACCCAACGCTCTCTGTACAAATTAAGTACAACTAAAAAACAATTTCTTTCCCTGTCTTTCCCTACATCCCCAATCTCCGACATCAATATCGTCCAGAGATAGAAGATCAAATAAAAAAATGTCCGCTGCCGAATTAATTCCACGACCCGTCCGGGTTTCGCCCTTCATCAAGGTAAATAATAAATTAAAACTTATCATTACTTCTTAAATTATTACTCTACATAATTATCCACAAACTCACTTATTATTATTTTTAATTCACACTTGATTATTTCAAAATTATCAATATAATACTTACCAAGACATTACATAATTTTTTAACCTTTAAAATTTTTTTTTAATTTTATAATTTATATTTATATGAATAAAGTATAAACTGATATACTAATATATTTATTGATAAATAGTTTTCAAGATGGACATTATTAACAGCTGGAATATTTTATGGAATATTTTGGCAAAGTCGCTTTTCTAAGAAAGAAGCAGCATTCCAGGAAGTTGAAGTAAAACGCAAAGCTATTAGAGACAAGCAATTGGCTGAAGAAAAGAAACGTCTTGCTGAAGGTTATTATATTTTTTATTTTTTTTTTTTTTAGTAACAGACCTAGTATTTTATAAATAAGTCAGTAATGTTCTAATTAAATGGACGTAAATAACAATAACGTGACAACTGACATAGACGTCATTTTTAGAAAATTAGGTTAAAAAATTTAAAGCTATTTTTTATAAAACTTATCTGGAAATTATTGGAGCACAAATTACTTCCATGTGCTTTTATTAATCATGTTCTACAAAAAAAATATTAGTTTGAGGATTTAAAATAAGCAGTTCCATAAAAAATCAACTAAAATTTTGTATTACGAAATACAAAATAGCGAATCTAATTATCAAAAACGTTTCATAAGACGACTCGGTTTTGCGAAATTACTAATCGTACTTGTCTATTAAATCCAATTAATCTCAAGTAACTTGACACTGTACTGCTAAAATAATTACAGCAGAAATATTGTAACGTAAAAAGTTAATTACAAAAAAATTGAAAACTTGTAATTCGAAAAGTTTATTTATTATTTGTTGCAATACCGTAGCAAATTACTTGAATTTTAATTCTAGTTAACGACTGGCCGTCTGCAATCTAGTATTTAAACTCCTGTTACTTAACTCGATTTTACAAAAATTTTTATCCCAGATAATTTATTTGTGTCAATAATTTTTTTTATTTCATGATTTACAAAACTTTTTTTTTAACGCCGGATTACTCACAAAATTTTTTGAATTACTTACTGCCACCAGTTACCGATGAATCTTTACGTAATGGATGTCTTTGACGTCTTTCTTTATATTTATTTAACATTTTATATATATTCATATACAATAAATATATTTATAATAATTGTATCAATTAATTAGCTATCAATAATTAATATAAAATTATTATTTTTATTTATTTTTATAATTTGGAGACTGATTTTTAGCGAAATTTTAAATTGAAATTTGAAAAAGTTTATTTATTATTTTTTGCAATAACGTAGCAAATTACTTGAATTTTTATTCTAATTAATTACTGACCCTTTGCAATCTAATATTTAAACTCAAGTTCCTTAACTCGATTTTACAAAAATTTTTTTATCTTATAATTTTAAAAAATTTTCTTACCATCAAACTACTCGACAAAAATTTTTTAGTTACTACGGAATCCATTGTTACAAAAATATCAAAAATAGTTTTTTTTCTTTTTTTGGATTGTCAAGTTATTGCTTGTTTAGGTCCATTTTGATTCTGAAAGTAGTAGACATTTTATTATTAAAATATTTTCATAAACGAGTCACTTGTCATCATGAGAGTCAATAGTTGAAAATACGCACGTAAAGTAGCTTCAACTTATTTACAAAAATATATCATATCTATTTTCTTTCAAAAATTAAGTCACTGATAAGAAATTTTGATTTAAAAATTGCTTGAGATCTCACTGAATATTTTGTTAGATGATAATTATATTAATATATTTTATATAATAATTTATCGACTATAGGGTCTGAAACCTTATGAATATTTTTAATTTTAATAATAAATTGTTGATAAGATATATATAAATATCTAAATATGTATTAATTTTTTCAGCTGAAATGAGAGAACTGGAAAAGATGATGAAGTAAATGTATAAAAATTAAAAATGCCACATCCATAGTCAAATTTTCATTTACGATAAAAATATGATAATTATTTATAATTATTGTTAAATTTAATGACATTGTCATTATTGATACGATGATAATATAATTAAATATGTAAAGATTCATTAAAAAATATATTACGTGGTAAATGTATATAAATACAATTCTTTTTATTTACTAATATTTATTTTAAACCTATAAATAATTAATTTAATTAATTATGATTAATTATTTTATATTACAGTTAATTTAAATAATTTACTTGTTTAAAGATAATTTTTTTTTTTTTTTTTTTTTTTAAAGTATTTCAAAGAACAATACAACGGCTAATAGTACCGATACAAATAATTGAAACAATTACCGGTTAAACAAGTAAAATATGTAGATGTATATTACAGACAGTACAAAAATAATTTATGTTTTTTTTTAACCTTCCTTAAAATTATCATCAATTGGATATTCGTCATTTGAATATATAGGAACTATGAAAAAAAGAATTCAAACTGTAGCAATAGTTCCGGATCCATGATTTTTTCATGTCTCCCCAGGTGGAAATTTTTTTGAATTTTCTCTGAAAAACTCAGGGCGTGTTCAGAAATACACTCTGGAGATGAAAAATTACCTATCCAGGTGTGATTAGTACCTTTGTAATGTTAAATCGCACCTCTGGTTCGACCAGAGGATATTTCTGAACGCAGGAGTTGAATATTTCTCTTCCAGAGTGTGTTTCTGAATACTCCCTCAGTTTAGTTCTAAAGTTCTAAAAACTTTTTTAGAGTTATTCAGAGAAAAGTCCGAAAAATTTCCATCAGGATCTTGATGGTTTTGCTAAGAAATCACTCAATGATCTTAAGCTTATAGAAAATGTATAAAATTACTTTTCAATAATTTTTTTTTTATATATGAATCTAGAATTACATAAAATTCAAGGAAACATTAACAATATGAAGAAAATTTTATTATTATATTAATTATACTGGTCGTCTATTGGTACACCGAAAAGAACCCGTGACCAGTAGCGAAACAATCAGTCACGTTAATGTTATTGGTGAATATTAACGATGCGTTTTATTGACTGGCTAAATCAAGTGCATTATTAATTATTATTGGAGACATAATATTTAATGCAGTAAGTATGATTGTTTTAAAAAATGCTTAAATATAGACAAACTCTGATTTAAATAATAAAAATAAATTATGGTACTGAAGTCAGCTGACGTCTAATAATTTTTGAATTTTTTTAAAAACGATAAGTTATAAAAAAAAGAATATTTGAAAAATTGCATCAGTAGTTTTTTCTCTTTTCTACATGCGCATATTTTTAGTCCGTTTTTTTTTTAATTTGTTGGAAAAAAAATCCGAAAATTGTTAACTGTCTGCTAACTTCTGAGTCATGTATAAATTTGAGTGTTTAATATTTTTTTTTTTAAATTATTTTATTAAATATAACCTTAAATAATTTTGAAATTTTAAATGCATTTTAAATAAACGCATAATGGAAATAAAAAAAAAAAGAAATTATAATTTTTTTGATAATTACTTTAAAAGTATTTTACATTTATTATTAATTAATAAAAGAAATTTGTCTTTTTAAAACTTTTCGAAAAAAAAATTTTTTTATAGATATCAAATTTAAAGAAAATTAATTAATTCGATTATTCTTGAATAGGCAAATGTTGATCTTATATGATATGATAAATTATTTTTTTTTTATTTATTCTTTTATTAAAAATTCATTTTAATATTTTTCCTATAAAATAAAATGTTTAAAAATTTTTAAAAATGGCCTTAATTATTTGTAATTATAATAATGTAATAATTCACATAAATTTATTCCCACACAACTAGTATTCAAGATAAACAAGTTCAACATATATATAACTATTATATAACAAATAACAACATTACCGATCAAGTATTTTAAAAATAAAATAGACGCAGAAAAATTTTTAGTAAAAATTACCCAAAAAATTTGATACTGTGAGGTCATGTAGTAAATATCTAAATTTTTCCCATGCAAATTGTAAAATATACTACTCCATAGCATATAAATTAAGTGCAATTTCTACTAACAACATAGTAAAAATTTAGTTACTGGCTAGATGTCATTACAGTATCAAACTATGGGTAATTTTTACGCAAAAATTATCTGCATATGTAATTAAAAATATACTCAATAAAAATTATATCATTGCAGATAATTATTCTATTGTTAAATAATAATGGATACGACTTTTATGTATGTCATTATAATTTCACTGATTATTTCAATTGTTATTTTTATTATAAAACAGTTTTTTAAAGATTGTGGAAATAATGAATCTAATTATATACCCAATCGAAAAGGTAATATATATATTATTTTTAATTTATACAAAAGTATAAATAGTATTAAATAATACAATTTTTTTTTTAAGCTTTCTCAAATAATAATTACGGGTATCGTTATCGTACAACACATTTATATGATAATCATAATTCTACTGCGTATATAAGTGATCATTATAATGATCTAGGACCAGATTATCTTAATATGTCGTCATTGGATCCCAATATTTTTCATTTCGATACTAGTAATGTAGAAAATGGACATTGCAGTAATGGAGATACTAAAGTTTGCGATTCTGGAGGTGGTGATACTGGATGTTGTGATAATTCTAGAGATGGTGATACTGGATGCTGTGATAATTCTGGAGATGGCGATACTGGATGCTGTGATTCTGGAGCTGGTGATTCCGGAGGCTGTGACTATGGCGATGGTGACACTGGAGGTTGCGATTCTGGAGGTGGTGATGACGGAGGTAGTTATGATTAAATATATATAAGTAATATGAGTACCTAACATACATATATGTATTTAAATCCAAAGATATAACGGAATATGTAAAAAAATTATTTTGTATATTAATAATTAAACTTATGTAAAATTTTTGTTCACTCTAATCTCCATCATCTAGAGGATCTAGAGTAAAAGTCAACATACCTGCGGTAACATAAAAGGCCTTAAAAATTAATATAATAAAATAATATATTATTTTGATAAATTATTTATTGTTATTAATACTCGGAGAAAAATATACAGCAATTTTTACTTAAAAATATGAGTTGAAATTACTCAATTCATATTGTAATTTTAAAACGCTATTGAAATTGTGTAATTTTTACTGTTTTGATAATTTAATTTTTATTTAGGCTTGGTAATTTTTATTACTTGAATATGGAAATAAATATAAATTGCACGAATAAACTTGTCTATATATATTTAGTAAATTTTACAATATTCTATATGTAAATAAATAAAACTATATTTTTATCAGTTTTTCAACTTTAATTATGTACTGTACTATATTGATTATTATAACTATTTAATGCCATCTGTATTAGTGTTAGTGTCAATTTATATTTTTAAATAAATCACTTGGTTTAAGCGAGATTCGAACCCTGATCTCCCGCGCGCGAATCCCCCCCCTTAATCTATCGGTCCGATGTCTCCTTATTGGAACGAGAGTCTCTGAACTTGTATGCATATTCTTACTCTATCCCTACCAACTTTTGAATTTTATCGATCTGCTTTGGAAAAATTACAAGCCGTTTAGTAATTTTTAGTTGCTGCATAACACAGAAATTACTAAACAGATTGTAATTTTTATATATAGTAGTCCCGGTGAAAAAGTCTTCCCAAAATCGACAGTGGGGGTATAGGAAATACGTGCTAACTAATGGTAGTGGGTTTCGCTAGGTAGAAAATAGGGACAATTAATTAATTAATGTAACGGGACCTAAGTCCACCTCCGCCGACCGGAAGCCGATTCCTCACCTTTTTGGGCATACTCGCGCTGCGAAATCCTTTCTTTTCTACCATAATATTATAAAGCGAAACATTGAGCAAGCTCAATATTGGCGGATGTTATAACCCTTAGGATCAGAGATCCTTTGCGTGTGGGTGCCGAACCAACAGCCTATTTAAGAGGATATGTCATCTATTCTCTTTTTCACACACATGTGAACAAACGAAATGGTCCTTGTTGCACTTAAATTAGCAAATGGAAATTTAAAATGAGCCGTTCTCAGATATAAACTGAAATTTCCAAACGAGAAGCATTTCATTCAATAAATAATAACTTTACGTATCGAATGAAATATTTTATTTAATGATTTGGGTCTTTATCTATGAAAACAGTTCATTTAAAAATCACCTATTTCTCTCTCTTAATGCATATTTTTACTCGGAAAAAAATTACTTTTGACAAAAATAAAAGCTATTGGATTCCATTAGTGGCTTAGCGTTACTTTCCACGTGGTAATTTTTGCTTACTTTTTTTCCGTGTAGTTAATTTTGATACTTTTTCAGAGTAAAAATCGTTTAATCGCATAATAATAGTACTGTGTGACAAGGGATGAAACAAGACGATTTCAGACAAGGCTGAAATTGGCTGCCCGAGCCGTACTTTCACCGGAAACGCACCACCCTATAGATTATAATCTAAATGTAATGTTTTAAACAAAATTTTGAATGTTAAATAACAACTCGAAGTTGAATTAAAAAAAAAAGAAATTAATAATTCAAAAATTATAAATAATTTATATAATTCTTTATAAAATCAATGTTTAACATGAGCAATTTTTTGTCACCCATGCGCACCCCATAAAAAAACAACTATACCGATCCAGTATTAGCAAAACAAAATAGCGAACGCACATAATTTCCGCATTACATCTTTAAATAACGTTATCAATTAAAATTTCAATTTAAAATGGATATCGTTTTTTTATCAATTCTCATTATTTCGGTGTTAGCAGTTTTCGTATTAATTATTGTAATAAGAAGCTGTATGAGATGCTGTAAAAAGAACAATACAACAGATAATAGCACCGAAACAAACAATTGAAACAATTATCAGTAAAACAGGTAAAATATATAGATATATATTATAGACAATACAAAAATAATTGATATTTTTTTTAAGCTTCCTCATAAAATTATCATCAATTGGATAATTTTTTCCGTCAAAGTCAAACAAATATGTCCTGTAGAAGAGGTTACATAAATTTATCATAAATATAAATTTTACGTAAAAATATTATCTGCGTTTTGTCATCTACTTCATACATTTATATTTATTCAAATCCAGTGTTAAGAAAAAAATTTATATTTTAATTATCGTATAAATTTTTATTAATTTAATGTCACCTAGGGGTAACTTGAAGATAAATTTTTTTTTATTTTAAAAAACTTTAATAAATTTTTTCAAAACTATCCAAGAAATGGCGCTGATTTTAAAGTCATGGGATGTTTCAAAATATTAAAGAAATTTTTTTTTTTATTATATGTAATGGAATATAATTTATTCTTTCAAAAAAAAATTTCGTATTATGGAAAAAAAAAATTCTTGGCAAGTTTGAGTCTAGTCCGTTAACGTCAACTCGTTTCCCAAAACGATTGAAAATTTACATGTAAAAAAATTCAAAAAATGCTCAAGTATTTCGTAGTTTGTCGCCGAATAAAATCGTAAAAATGATGATTTTATAGAAAATTAAACCACGAAATACCCAAACTTTTTTTTTATACGTTTAATAGAAAATATGAACATTAATTTTACGTAGCAGTATATTTTTTTTAATTAATTTTAACTAACGAAAAAATTTTTTAAAAATCCAATGCATTTTACGTTTAAATTTTCATATACATTCCGAAAAAATTAATATAGTAAATTTGAGGGACAGATTATACTTATTGGATTAGGTTCAAATTTTGGCGGGACTTTTTTTCTTCCATCATATGAACTAATTTTTTGGGCAGAATGAATTAATTCCAAGGTAACCAAAATAACAAAGACTAATATGTATGACATTAAAGAAATATTGTAGTCTCTATATATATGAATAAGAAAATTTTTTTTAAAATTCATTTTGACATTTTTTTATAAAATAAAATTTTGTAAAATAAAAGAAAATGGCCTTCATTATTTATAATTCTATCAATGTAATGAATTAATATACATTTATTTCTACCCAACTAGTATTCAACATAAAGAATTTTGATATATTTATATATCAAGCTCTTCAAATCGATCAGAAGACTATTTTTCTATAAGCTTCACATTAAAATAAAAATAACTAGAAAACAATGGGGAATTCAAAAAAACTTTATAGGAAATAACTTGTAGGGAATAAAATTGTCTACAAAAAAGATCCAATGATATTTTGTGATAGGTCTGATAGTTTCGCCGGAAAAGTAAAAAGATCTCAAAATTTAATATGAATCCGACTTCAACCTCAAATAACTTTTGAACAAATAGATTTATCAAAAAATGATAAGAAACTTTTTTTGTAGAGCATTCAATTACCTACAAAATTATGCCTGCCAATTATTCCTATGACGCATCGTTAGCTACTTATAAAAATCAGAAGTCGTAAAAAAAAATTTTCCTATGTTATTCTTATGGAAAATAGAAAAGTGCAACGCGGCAGCTGTTAATATTAATATTAACAGCTCAAACTTTCACAGTATTTTTTTTTCGTCATTTCCAACAATATTTTCGATATAATGAAGAAAAAAAAAATAGTCGGTTTTTTTGATACAGCCTAATATATACCTAGACAAAAGTCTTAAATTACATGAAAATGATCGGAAAAATCCGATCACAAAATATTCTATAACAATAAAAATTAATTTCAAGTGATATTCAAATTTCAAATATTTTAGAATTTATCAGAACGTTTTCAAAATTTTCAAAAGTCCAAAAAATTCAGTACATATTGTCATCCCAACAAGAGATTGCACTTCGGGTGTCGTCGGTTTTTACTCCCACTCTGGATGTTTTATGTGTTAAATGTTCTCCTACTTTTCTGTACGCATGCGCAGTTCACAAATGTTCGGTAGTGGGAGCAATTTCCGAGGTCTATTCTCTTACTGGACCACAATAAATACATAAATACAAACACACTACGAAAAAATAACCCGCCGGCTATTCGGGTATATATATATACATGTATGTAGGTTTATGTGTACATATATATATATATGTGTATGAAATGATATAAATATGTAACCAATAACAACATTACCGATCAAGTATTTAAAAATAAAAAATATACTCAACAAAAATTATATCATTACAGATTTATTATTTTATTGTAAAATAATAATGGAATATATTTATATATTTATTTTTATATTTTCACTGATATTTATAACAATTGTTATTTTTATTCTAAGACTAATTTTTCAAAATTGTGGAGATAATAGATCAAATCATATAAACAATCAAACAGGTAATGTATATAAACATATATACATATATATTTATTATTTTTAATTTATGCATAAGTATGAGTTTTATTAATAATCCTGAAGTTAGCAGACATTTTAAAATTTTTGAATTTTTGTTTTTCAATAAATCAATTGCAAAAAAAATAATATAAAAATATGCACATGTAGAAAATTTAAAAAACTACAGGTGCAATTTTTAAAAATAATTTTTTTTTAATGTTTTATCTTCTAAAAAAAAATCAAAAAATTATTAGACGTCTGCTAACTTCAGTATCATGTTTTATTAACTAATTAAATTTTTTTTTAAGCTTTCTCAAATGATGATCACGTATATGGTTTTGGTACAACAAATATATATGATGATCATAATTCTACTGCGTATATAAGTGATAATTATAATGATTCAGTATCAGGATATCATCATACGTCGTCATCGCATCATGGTATTAGTCATTGCGATACTAGTAATGTAGATAATGGACATTGCAGTAGTGGAAATACTGGAGGTTGCGATTCTGGAGGTGGTGATACTGGAGGTGGTGATTCTGGAGGTGGTGATTCTGGAGGTGGTGGTGGCGGAGGTAGTTGTGATTAAATATATGTAAGTAATATGAGTACCTAATATATATATGTATATATATATATATATTTAAAGCCAAGGATACAATGGAATTTGTAAAAAAATTATTTTGTCTATTAATAATTAAACTTTTGTAAAATTTATCATGTACCTGAAAATCGGAACGTTTTTCGCGGAATGAAAGTAAAAAAATGAAATGAAAAGTAAACAATCTACTGGATCTTGATTTTTGAAATATTTTGCATAGGTGCTAGTATGTCAGCCAAAAATTAAAGGTCACCTTCAACTATCCCTTATGTCACCTTAAGCAGTCAGAATTCAAATTATATAAATTTTTTTATTTTTGTTCCACAAAAAACGATCCGATTTTCAAGTGCATAATTTATGTTCATTCTCATCTCCAAGATCTAGAGGATCTAGAGTCAAAGTCAAGACGTTTGCAGTAAAATAAGAGGCCTTAAAATTAATATGATAAAATAATGTTTTATTTTGATGAATTGTTTATTGTTATTAGTATCCGTTTTTAAGGGATATTAGATACAGAGTAAAATGGGACAGCTATGAAATTTAATTTTGAATGGCACAAAATTACATAAAGTCCAGAAAATCGAAAGCTAAAATTTTATTTGTTATAGCAAATGAGTTATTGATTTTTTAATAAATTTAACGAAAGAGACAAGATAATTTAGTGAATTTGAAATTTTAATTTTATTTTTTGAGATAAAAAATTGTAAAAATTATCGATTAAATATTTTTATTTGTTTTTATAAAATAACATTTAATTGTAATTATTTTTATTTTTAATTTCCAATTAAAATTTAAATGAAAAATAAAATGGTTAGTCTTTTTGAGTTTGTAAAAATTATTTTTTACTATGTTTTTAACAACGTGAGCTTCGAAGAATGATAATGTGAATTTTAAAGTGATAAAAAAATAACATCATCTTCAGGATTGAGAAATATTCAAATTTTCAGTCTGATTTTTGGGAGCAAATATCTTAGCAATGGTTACATTTTCAAAAATTTAAAATCACACCTTTGTAGAGCATTCAATTTTCTACTAAAACACGTATTGAATATTTCTGAATTCTCATTGGCTGACATGTTATAAAATTCAGAACGTGCAAAAACAAGCTCCTTGAATTGTATCAAACTTTGACCTTGGATATTTTTTGAATGGTCCAATTTATACCAAAATCATAGACCTTTTTTGTAGACCAGTAAATTTGCACAAAATCTTTCGATATAATTTTTCAGTATCTTTATTTGTTCGAAAATTATGAAATTTTTCTCATCTTACTGAATAAAAAATAGAAAATTATAAACAGCCACCTCTTAAGAGGGTCTATAGTAATTTCTGTCCAAATTTTTCTCTTAAAAAAATCCTCTAAACGCAAAATTAAAACGAGACTTGATGCATTATTTTATAATCTAGCAATCTAGGTTTTCATTTTTAAAAAATATTCATCTGTTTAAAAAAAAAATGTGAACAGTTTTCGTTTACTGTGCAAGTGCAACAAGGATAGTATCGTTCGTCGACTTGAGTGTGATAGAGAAAAAAGTTCAGACCCCTCTTATCAATATTAAGAGCTCAAATTTTAACTGTCGCTATGTTTTAAGATACTCGATTTTTTAATGTTCTTAAAAAAAAAAAAAAAAATTCAGTCCCTTTATTTGAAACAGTCCAATATATATATACATATGTTTATAATAGGACCCATTGACAAAATATACCTTTATATATAAATATATGTGTGTGTATATGTATCTGTGGTATTATATATATGAAGGTATATTTTGTCTATGGGTCCTATTATATATACAATATATATATGTCTACTATAATGCTCTAGACTCCGTAAAAATTTAGCAGATTGCAAAACAAGTAGTTCACGTGTAAATATCATCAGAAAAATGTAAACTAACATATATGTATATACTAATATATATATATATACAAATATAATAATTATTTTTATAAGTAATGTAATAATAATACTAATGAAAAAAAAAATAAAATTATAGAAATTTAAATCTCAAAGCGCCGATAAATTTAAAATAATAAATAATTATTAAACTGTAACTAAAAAATGACGGACATCTCAACGATTTATATAGTTCTGCTAACTACAGTCGCGATATGTTATATATCAGTAATGGGATATATTATTTATATAAATTGTTGTACTGATCAAGGATGGAGTAGATCGAATTTTACTGATCTCACTAATATGCAAGCAGGTTATTATTATTATTTATAACTTAATTATATGTAATGATTTTTATTTTCAAATTTTTTATTTCGCATTTTTTTTAGCTGCTTCTCCAGTCATTGCAGTTATCCACTGAAAAAATCGTCTATAGAAAAATTAATTACTGCATTTTGATAAATATATATGCCAATAATGAATACCTCAAGTACTTTTTTTGTCAATTATAATTTATGTATTATATAAATTTTGATTATATATTTTTTTATGCTAGTGATATTTGTTAAAAAAAATGACAATAAAAGGAAAATTTTTTGTATTTAATCTATTCTTTAATTCAAAAATTAATATGTACGGGCGTAGATAAGCGATAACGTGTCAATCGACTGAAATTTGATTTTTAATATTTTTGTACCAAACGGTTCCATAGTAACTCAGAAATTATTTTCGAGTAGCTTGGCTTTCAAAAGAATTTTTTTAAAATCACAGATTTTAAAAAATTGTCAGAAATAAATTATCTGAGATAAAAATTTTTGTAAAATCGAGTTAAGTAACTTGAGTTTAAATACAAGATTGCAGAGGGCCAGTAATTAACTAGAATTAAAATTCAAGTAATTTGCTACGTTATTGCAACAAATAGTAGATAAACTTTTTTAAATTTCAATTTAAAATTTCGCTAAAAATCAGTCTCCAAGTTATAAAAATGAATAAAAATAATAATTTTATATTAATTATTAATAATTAATTAATTAATATAATTATTATAAATATATTTATTATATATGAATTTATATAAAATGTTAAATAAATATAAAGAAAGACGTCAAAGACATCCATTACGTAAAGATTCATCGGTAACTGGTGGCAGTAAGTAATTCAAAAAATTTTGTGAGTAATCTGGCGTTAAAAAAAATTTTATAAATCAAAAAATAAAAAAAATTATTGACACAAATAAATTATCTGGGATAAAAATTTTTGTAAAATCGAGTTAAGTAACAGGAGTTTAAATACTAGATTGCAGAGGGCCAGTCATTAACTAGAATTAAAATTCAAGTAATTTGCTACGTTATTGCAACAAATAATAAATAAACTTTTCTTATTACAAGTCTTTAATTTTTTTGTAATTAACTTTTTACGCTACAATATTTCTGCTGTAATTATTTTAGCAGTACAGTGTCAAGTTACTTGAGATTAATTGGATTTAATAGACAAGTACGATTAGTAATTTTGCAAAACCGAGTCAAGTCTTATGAAACATTTTTGATAATTAGATTCGCTATTTTATATTTCGTAATACAAAATTTTAGTTGATTTTTTATGGATCTGTTTATTTTAGATCCTCAAACTATTATATTTTTTTTGTTGAACATGATTAATAAAAACACTGGGAATCAATTTGTGCCCTAATTTCGAGTTAAATTTTATTAAAAATAGTTTTAAATTTTTAAACTCAATTTTATCAAAATGACGTCTATGTTGAATCACGTTATTGCTCAAGTCAGTTTATTTTCAAAAAAACTACCGGTGTCAATTAAATGTCAAAACTGCTCTTTTGACTATGAAAATTTTTGTAGTCTGTAAGGTTGGTAGGTACGAATATTTTGAATAAACAGATCAATATAAAAATGGCACATCGTAGTAGAAATATTTCAAAGTACCCAAACACTGCCAATAAAAATTTCAATTTTATTTATTATTTGATATAGAATAATGAATTATTTCCAATTACTGCTCATTTTATTTGGAGTTCTGATTATTATTGTTTTAACAATAACCATAGTATTATACTGCGCTCAATACTGTGAAAATAAACTTTTACCGAAAGATATTAAGAATAAAAAAAAAAACAATAAAAATTATGATTATAGTAAAACAGATACAGGTAATCATTTTTAATATTACTATTATCATTACTATTATATATAGTTTTATCATGGGAATATTGACGATAAAAAGAATGAAATCGATTATAAAAAAAAATTTTAAATACTTTTTAATATTTGAATACTTTTGAATCTCCCTTTTTATGGGCATTTAACACTGCAAATCATTTCGAATCGTTTGTTTTAATCAGGGTATACTGAAAATCATAATCATTAGTAAAAAAAATTTTTAATTAAAATAAACCAATAAAATCCTTAGGTATAAGAAATAAATTTATTAAATGCATGTCAAATATATTTTTTATTATCACAAATTGTTTTTGGTTTTTAAAAATATATTAAAATTTTTGAATTTTTAATACTTTCGGTATTACCATTTGTTAACAAATTACGTTTTATATTTACGTAATTTTTTTTCTCAAACTTGAAGAAAATCAAAAAGATTTTTTAAAAATTATTATTATTATTAATTATTAAAATATTAGATATAAATTTATATTTTATCATGCAGGATCACATATGATCATATATAAGTAATATATGATCATACATTACATCACGCATGATGATATTCATAATAATGTATTATCATATATTCTTCATGATGATACACGATATCATGCATGATAATAAATTATACAATACATTATATTATATGATCATGTATCTCATCATGCATAATAATACAAAACTGATCATATACATGATAACACATGACTCTAATCATGTATTATCATGTATAATGATGAATCATCATACATGACCGTGATATACATGATCGTCATCATTTATACGATGATGTATCACACCATGCATAATATTATAAAAATGATCATATGCATGATGGTATACATGATCATGATCATGTGCAATGATGAATAATTATTTTATTTTACATGATCATGATTACATCATGCAGAATAATACAAAAGTAATTATATACATGATGTTATACATGATCATGATCATGCATTATCATATGTAATGATGCTTTATCATAATACTAAATATTATGATGTATCAATGGTCATATTTCATCATGCATGCATGATAAAATACGAGCATTCCCGTGTAAAAAATTATTGTTCATAATGAATTTAGATATAAATTTCATCTCGAAACTCAGATCGTGACACAAATAGTCAGTTCAAGTTCGTGGTGCCTAACATTAAAGTGAGAACATCAAGAGTACTTGTGGTCCCGAAAGTTAAAACGCGTTACTCCACGCGAGCTCCGCTGTATAGGATATCGAAGTTAGTCAATGAAATTGCACCTGAGATCGATATTTTCGATGTTTCAGCTAACAAATTTAAAAGTGCAGCTAGAAATTTAGTATTGTAATCAAAATAACGGTCATTTCATTGGTCGCAAAGCGGTTGGAAATTATACATATATATATATATATATATATATATATATATATATATATATATATATATATATATATATATATATATATAAGTGATATTTATTTATTATTATTGGTTATTTTTTGCTGTTTATTTTATTTTATATTTTCCTCGATGAACTGTTTTATCATCCATGTGATCTTATCTGTTTTTTAATTTGGAATTTTATTTTAGTTTATCATTTTTTGTATACTTATTGTTTCTATAATGTATAATTGCCGAATGGCGTAAATAAATAAAATAAATAAATAAATATGACTTTTTCATCATGAATTTTTATCAAGAACTTTAATCACTTCAAAATTATGACTCAATAAAATTTCAATCCAAGTGATCAGTAGTTCATTCACTAAATTAATTTTACAACCAAAACTGATTTACGTAAATCAAGTATTTGATAGAAGAAGTTTATTGGTAATTTCTGAATTGATAAATTTGACAAAAGGTTTAATTCAGTAAAAAATCAGTCAAGTTTCTATCGAAGTCATCACAAGTCCAATTCAAAGACATAATAAATTAATTTTATAATTGGTACTGATTTACTAGACGAAAAGTTGGAGTAAATTCATGATGAAAGTTATATTTGTGTCTCGCTCTGAGTTTCGACATGAAATTCAGATCTAAATTCATTATGAACGAAAATTTTTTTTACACGGGTTATTATAATTTAAACTTCAAACCATAATAATTATCATATAAATTATTTTTCAAGTAATTAAAATATTAATTTTAATAAATTTTTAGGCATCACAATAGACGAATACGATGATTTTAATACAGCAAATTTAAATTTTCAAATAAGTCACATAATTGCCCAAAATAATGATCATTACTTTGATCCGGGACATTATTATGCAGGAGGATGTGACTTGACTGCAGATTTTGGTGGATGTGATGCTGGAGGATGTGACGCTGGAGGGTGTGATTAAATAATTTATGAAAATAATAATAATAATAATAATCTAGTCCAGCAGAAATAATAATTATGATAATGAATAATTGTGTTAATATAATAATAATGTTATTTTATAATAGTGTACAAATTTCAATTTTATAAATATTTTTTTTAAATAACAAATTTATTGTTTATAAAATATAATTATTATATATTTTAATGTTTACATAATCATTTTGTAATAAAAATAATAAATGTTGTAATACATTTATTTTTAAGATTATATTCTTATTATTTATTATTAAATCACATATTTATTTATCATAAATTTTATTTTAGTTTTATTTCAAAATAATTTTTATATTTTTCTGGTCGTTTTATTTTTTAAAATTTAAATTGTCACTAAACTGTAAGAGATACGATAAAAATCATTCAATACAATTTTGTAGAAAATTTAATTTCCTACAAAAAATATATCCATAAATTCGATAGTTTAGACACTAGAGTCATTTATTTATAAAATATATATTTTTCAAAATTTCGCAACATTTTTTTGCATTTGAATTTAAATCGAAATTCTGTCTAAACCATCAAAGATATGATAAAAATATATGAGTACAATTTTGTAGGATATTAAATTTTCTACAAAAAAGATATCTATAAATTTTATCACAAATCCAATAGTTTGACTGTAAATTTTTAGTATTCCTTTTTACGATCAAAGATAATTTTTAAATTATCATTAATTTTACTAATTACGGCTTTCATTATTATCGCATGAGGTTGATTAAAATTTCTTATCAATATTCAGTAACAATAATTTGAATATACATTCATAACAAGCCAAATATTAACATCGACTTGTTTAGAATTTATTAATTTATTTTTTTAACTCGAAGAGTTCAGCCACGAATTTCAGCTCTAAGATAATAGAATATATACATAATTAAATCAATATATGAGTGAATTAATAAATTAATAAATAAGTAAAATGCTTCCAGTACTGAGCATTGAACTGGCAGTTGTTTTGGCAATTTTCTTTGCCGCTTATTTGGGTTTATTAATTTTTTTTTGGTATTATGTTCGTGACAAAATTATTTCCCCTCATGGAGACGGTTTTTTAAATAAAATTATTAAATCAGCAAATAAACCGGAGGTAACGTACTTAATTTATATATTACTAATTAATGCTGTTTTATTATTATTATTATTATTATTAATTTAGACAATTTTGAACCATATAGAGATATATGAAAGATTATGAGAAAATATTCATGTATTATAAGTACATACTATTGTTTTACTTAAAGAAAAACATTACTAACAAGTTTGAATTCTTAATTTAAATTTAAAGTACGCGCGATTTTGTTTAAAATATTTTTAGTTTGAAATACAAGTGAATCAAATAACTTTTTTTTAAACTTTATAATACTCAGCCGCTGTTAATAATATCAAAGTGCTGTTTGAAAGAAATTTGTAGGAAATTTAATGGTTTTTAAAAGTGCCGGAAGTAACTTTACTGTAACTCGAGTTGTCTCACTTTTGTTCGTTGAGAAAGTCAATTTTTATATGAAATTTACCTTTTTTCGCTTGCAGAGCATAAACTAGTAAAAATACAATAAAAATGTTCAGGAGAATTTTGTAGGAAATTGAATTCTCGTGAAAAAAAGTCCTATGAGTCAAAACGCTAAAGTCGATAGTTTACGAGTTACAGACATTCTAAAAATTTCAAAAATGAAATGTCTTCATTAAAAGAAAAGTTATTAAATTTTTATTTGCAAAATTACTAAAATATCTGTAACTTGTAAACTATCGACTTTAGCATTTTGACTCATAGGACTTTTTGTCAAGAGAATTCAATTTCCTACAAAATTTTCTTGAACATTTTTATTGTACTTTTACTAGTTTACGCTCTGCAAACGAAAAAAGGTAAATTTCATATAAAAATTGACCTTCCTAACGAACACAAGTGAGACAACTCGAGTTACAGTAAAGTTAATTCCGACACTTTTGAAAACCATTAAATTTTCCACAAATTTATTTTAAACAGCACTTTGATATTATTAATAGCGGCTGAGTATTATAAAGTTTAAAAAAAAGTTATTAAATTCACTTGTGTTTCAAACTAAAAATATTTTAAACAAAATCGCGCGTACTTTAAATTTAAATTAAGAATTCAAACTTGTTAGTAATGTTTTCCTTTTACTAAAACAACATTCTCTTTATTAGGGAAGAAAAAAAAAAACCATCGCACATGAACCGTTTTAATGGACAAATCCTCTTATATGAACATATATATGAGTCAGATATATTTAAACATTATATTCTTTACCCGAAAAAGATAATTTTAATTTAATTTAAATTAGTTAATAAATTCTTCTTTCATTTTCAGGTATTTATTACCATAGAAGATGCATGAGATCAAATATATGTTGAATAAATATACCAAGTATATATATAAATGTAAATATAAATATAAATATAAGTATATATAACTTATTCATTTATTGTAAATTAGACCTTAGAAAATTAAAAATACCTTAAACTTTTATACCTGAAAATTTAAAACCGGAAACCGGATTTCGATTTAAAATATCTATATTCCCTTAATTGCTATAGTAATTAGCAAATATTGAATATTAAATATCAAGTAACAAGGAGCCATTTTATTTTCGTTTAGTCTTCAGACCTAAACAAGACTACAGATTTATATACATATTTAAAATATACTGCAGTGTTCTGCCAATCCAAATAATAAGTTATAAATTAATATATAAAAATAATTAAAAAATGGAGATGTTTGATAATTTGTACTACGCGATGATTCCTCTTCTAATTACTGCTGCAATGGCCTTAATAATGGTCTTTTGCTTCAAACTTTTGATGAACCTGTCATCCAGTTTGAGGACAAATAAGCAAACGAAGCACGTGGCCGAGGTAAATTTTAATTTTAATATTTATTTTATTATTTATTATCATTGTCGTATGTGTAATTATAATTATCAAAAGGTTTAATTATTATTTTCAGTTACATGTGTCACCAAATGTTTAAATTTTAAATGCAATCAAGAAACTGGTGAGCCGATAACAGAATTTTGATAAAAAAAATTAATTTTAATCTAAACTTTGTAATTAAATTTAATATTTTTTTTATAATTATGATTATGATTTTTTGATAAATATTCAGTTTTAAAATTAAATTTCATTATTTAGTATTCATTTTTTTAAATTATTACCATGAACGTCTAGTGGGAAATGAGGATACGAATTTAAAAAAATTTTAATAATTTGATAAATAATTATTGTCATTATTTTATTTTTTATATATATTTATAACAGCAGATATATATTTATTTATTTTGCCAAGGAATGTACGTACCTTTAAAATAAAAAAACAAAAGTATCAGAATCATGGTAAGGATAAAATTATTCCTCAATGACTTGAGTTTTATTGTCAGTGGTAATTAATTGCACCAGACTGCCAGTTTTTGGAAGATTTTTTTTGTTACTCCATTGCCAGAAAAGTCTAAAAAAATAAAAATTATTTGAATTTCAAATAAAATTAAATCAGGGTGGCCACAAAGAAATGATTGAAAAATTCCCTGATATTTCCTGGTTTTCCAGTAAAGTTTTTCACATTTTTCCCTGATTTAGAAATTTCATTCGTATCATTTAGATATTCAAAGTTTTTATTATATGTTCATTATTAATAATTAAATTTGAAAATTAAATCATGCGAGAAACCAGAAAAAAAAGGGCAATAAAATAAATGAATATTGCCTACTTTTGATTATTCGATGTTCAAAATGTATAAGTTAAAATATTTAATAAGAAATTTTATGATTTAAATAAATTCAAAATACACTGGTTACAAAAATTGAAGAATATTAAAAAAATTTCAAATTTTTTAGTAATTTTCAACAGTTTGTAACTCGAAGGAAAATGATCGTACAATAAAAACAAAAAGTCAAACTGTCGCTTCAAGTGTCTAGTTTTCTGATCTGGGTCTTTATTTTTTTTTATTATGCACGGTTCCGGAGCAATCAAAAATCAATTATAATTATCGAAAAAAATTTATTGAACCTCGAAGACCGTTTTTAAGACGAGCAAAAATTTGGTAAATTTCTTTTTCGATAGTTTTCTTAGGATTACTCTGGAACCGCACATAATAAAAAAATATAAAGACTAGATCAGAAAACTAGACACTTGAAGCTACAATTTGCATTTTTGTTTTTGTCGTATGACCATTTTCCTTCGAGTTACAATCTGTTGAAAATCACTTTAAAATTTGAAATTTTTTTAATATCCCTTAATTTTTATAACTAGTGTATAATTTAAAATTTTTTTAATTTTGAACTGTTACAATTCAATTCCCGGATACTTTTTGCAATTCCCTGGCATTTCCATGATATTTCCCGGTTGCATTCAATTCTCTGATAATTCCCGGTTTTTTTTGGTTCGTGGCCACCCTGTAAATAAAAAAGCTGATACCCTTAACTAAAATACTGACTCAGAAATAAATTCCAACGGAGTCCAGGTACTGGTGTCAGCTTTAGGCATCCACTTGCGATTCATCGGAGTGTCCAAAGTAACGGGCAGTATTGAGACAACCGTAGCACTACTTGGCAATCCAGAACCATCAGCAGCCAGTGATTTAGTGAGCTGATGAACAGCAGCTTTGGCCATTCCGTAGCCAATCATACCAGGTGTGGCATCAAGTGCAGCTTTAGCACCAGTCAGTGATAAAAATCCTCCTTCTTTCAAATGATGAGCAGCAATACTAGCAGCTATCGTTGAACTCCATACACTTTGCCGCCACATCAGCTCAGTATTTGAAATAAAATCCTTGTGAGCCGCATTGCCACCAGCCCATCCACCAGCCACGCAAATTATTCCGTCTAATTTATCGTCCTGAAGAATTTCTTTGACCTGCTTAAGAATATTTGTCTCTTGCTCCTGCCAGCTGCTGCTACCATTCACTACAATGTTTGCGTCTGCTGATTCATTTTCTTTCATGTCAATATTTCCGACCCACTGTTAAAAAATTATTTTAATTATGGACATATTTATTTTAATAATTAAATTAAATTTAAAAATTATTGTTAAATTATTAATTAATTAATTACCCAATTATTTGATTTAAATTTATTAACGCATACTGATCCAAGTGCTCCTTTACCTCCGTAAATAAATACACGTCCAAGTACATTTGAAGACATTTTTTAATATATTTTTATATAATTGGAGATTGTAGACTGAAAACTGCTGAGTTTACTGGACTATTCTGAGATAAAAAGTGGGATTGTGTAATTTGTGTTCAAGAACAAGTTTTTTTACTCTCCTTTCACTTGTTGATAATTTTTATTATTATTGTCTTGTGTCTATCGTGTATTTAAATTTTATTTTACGCCATATTGATTTTCGCCGCCATATTGGAACTGTCAGCTGATATAGAAATGGTAAAATTAAAACAGTGCGTGGTAATTTTTAGTTGTTATCTTTTTAGTAATTAATTAATGATGTAATTAGAATTCGGGTTTATTATAAATTTAGTTTTTTAGTTGAAGTAAATGTGGGTAAGGTTTGAAATTAAATTGCGGCTTGATAAGAATACGGATGATTTGAATTTTTGAAGATGTCGCGCGCTTTTTGTAAATGGTAAAAATTTAAATAATAATTTGATTACAGAGCTAAGATATGTTGTTTTGGTTTAATTAATGTCTCTTAGAAGTAAATTACGAGATAAATTGACCAGTAATTGATCATGACAAGATTTCTGACCGTTTGAAGTATTTTTAAATTTTGAAAAATGGAAGATTTTATTTTAAAAATACTGTTCAAAATTTTGTTCGATTTTCGAGGAGAATTGTCATGGAATTTTGTTAAAATTTATTTATTTTATATGAACATCAACTTGCTGACAAAATTGGACGCAGATAAACAATAACGTGACAACTTACATAGACGTCATTTTGAAAAAATTGAGTTCAAAAATTTAAAACTATTTTTATAAAATTTATCTGGAAATTATTCGAGCACAAATTGCTTCCATGTGCTTCTATTAATTATTTCCAACAAAAAAAAAATTAGTTTGAAGATCTAAAATGAACAGATCCATAAAAAATCAACCAGAATTTTGTATTACGAAATATAAAGTAGCGAATCTAATTATCATAAACGTTTCATAAGACTTGACTCGGTTTTGCAAAATTACTAATCATACTTGTCTATTAAATCCAATTAATCTCAAGTAACTTGACACTGTACTGCTAAAATAATTACAGCAGAAATATTGTAACGTAAAAAGTTAATTACAAAAAAATTGAAAACTTGTAATAAGAAAAGTTCATTTATTATTTGTTGCAATAATGTAGCAAATTACTTGAATTTTAATTCTAATTAATGACTGGCCCTCTGCAATCTAGTATTTAAACTCAAGTTCCTTCACTCGATTTTACAAAAAGTTTTATCCTAGATAATTTATTTGTGTCAATAATTTTTTTTATTTTATGATTTACAAAACTTTTTTAATGCTAAACTACTCGAAAATAATTTTGAAGTTACTTCAGAATTATGGTAACACGTTATCCCTTATCTACATCCATGTGTACCCGAAATTAAATAAAATTTCTTTAAATAATGAGCCTACGGAGTTACTACTTTTACAAAACAGAAAAACATTTCCAAAAATTTCCCAAGTAGCACAGAGACAACTTTAAGATGTCATTTAAAAGGTCAAGAAAAATTTTATTTCGTTCCAATGCCAAGTTTTTATAAATAAATAAAACCTACAGATATTGATTCTAGAGTCATAAAAAATTTTTTGTTTTCTTTTTCTCATCTTAAAAAAGACATTTCAATCAAAAATGTCAAACTATATAACTTATATTTGACAATTATTTGTAATTCACTTTTTGTCATCACTTCTGTCATTTTTTCGGTAACAACTTTCTAATTGTTTTGTCATCATTTTGGTGTCTCATCGATAGGTCAAAAAACATGAGTGTGAATGTAGCAGACATCAGAAAAATTTAAAATCTTAAATAATTTAAAAAATAATATTTATAAAAAATGCACTTGTTAATTTCAAAATTTTTTAAAAATTTAATTTGATTAATCATTTACTCTACTCATTAATAATTTTAAATTTGCCTGATGTCTGCTACATTCACACTCATGAAAAAACAGCTTCAAAACTGCCATCATCTTATAGATGTCATAAAGCCAAGTGCATTCCCAAGTAACACACTTGGCTTTGTGACATCTATAAGATGTCAGTTTTTAGGCTGCTATTTCACTTATCGATAAAGCAACAAAATGTTGACAAATCAGAAAATTTATGTCACCGAAGAAATATCTGCTTAAAACTTGACACAAGTGACGACAAAAATTGTCGAGTAAATCATTTAAACTATTTTTTGATTGAAATGACTCTTTTAGGAAGGAAAAAAGAATACAAATTTCCTATGACTTCTACGCAAAAAAAAATTTTGAATCAAGAAAACATTTTGGAAGACAAACGTTTTTGGGAACCAAGTAAAGATTTTCTTGAACCAAGAAAATTTATCTTGATCAAAGGAGGTTTCTACTTTATCCAATAAAATTGAAGTTTTCACAAAATTTACTTTCAGTCAAGAAGTTTTTTTTTTTTAGGACTAACATCTGTATGTCTGTTTTACATAAAAAAAACTTGGCTTTGAGACAAAATAGAATTTGTCTTGTCCTTTTACAAGGCATCTTAAAATTGTCTCTGCTGCTCGGCTGGATTTATAAAAACAACCAAAAATCAAATTTAAAATTTTCCCGCTCTCCTCCATTTTAAAACCCGCGCCTTTAAAATTCAAAATGGCTCAACTTCTTGACTTTTCACTTCCATCTCACATCAGTTTCGTCCCATCTCTCTTCAACTCCTGATTTAAAGCCATAAAAATAATTATTATAAAACTAAAACTCTCTCTCTCTCTCCTCAAGCATCCTCTGGTACATTTATTTTCTCTTTTACTCCTTCTATATATAAAAATGAACATAAACGTGAACGTAGACGTTAACGTCGACGTGACATTAGCCCAGTTGGGTTAGGTTTTTTATCGTGAAAAATTTTATCGTATAAAAAAATATCGTTTTTTTTGTTCCGTGAAAAATTTTTCATGTCACGTTAGACTAAATTTTGTGTACTATTTAGTTTATTTAATAATCCATTTAAATAATAGTATCTATATATATATACATATACATATATAAATATACATACATACAAATACTAAAAAATATATATATACATATAGATACATAACTAACACTTGGGTGATTTAACAAATATTTAAACTCAGTGTGAAATTTAGGATTTAAAATATTTATTTATTTAATACGATTATAATAATAGTATTTTTAAATTCATTATTATTATTATTATTAATATTAATATTATTATTATTATTGATAGCTAGTAAAGTTGTAGAAAAATATATTCAAGTGACCCAAGTTAACGCATTTATATTGTATGTGATATTATACACGAAAAATAATGAGTCGTCATGAAGGTATGTACCAAATTTACTTATATATAACTCTATTATTATATATATCTATATATATGTATATATATATTTTCCTATCAATACTAATTATAAATTTTAATTCTGAATTTTCTATAAAAAAAAAGTTTTTATTTTTTATTAATGAAATTTTTTACTCCTCATTAATTATTTTATTTATTAAATAATAATTAAAATTACAGGATTAATTTAAATGGCAGCAAGAAAATTTAAAAAAAAAAATTGGAAATCCATTAATAAAATATAATTTATTATTAACTTGAAAATTACATGAGTAATTAAGATGGCAGCACATAAATGTTTTTTTTAGTAAATTAAAAAAAAGTTCTTTTTAATTTCATTTTTTTAAATTTAAATAATTCATCAATTACTAATTTATTTATTTTATTCCAATTAATTTGACCTAATTATACTGTGGTATTGGTGCCATTTTGATTAAAAATACTTTAGATTGTTACGAAAATTAATTTATTTGTTGTTTGATTTATTAATTAATTAATTTAGTTAATTAATTGCTTACGTTAATTTAAAATAATTAATTAATCGGAGTAATTGTTGAATTTATAAATTTTTAAACTGTTGCATAATATAAATATAAATATAAATATTTGTTTCATATATATACATATATATATATATATATATATATATATATATATATATATATATATATATATATATATATATATATATATATATATATATATATATATATATATATATATATATATATATATATATATATATATATATATATATATATATATATATATATATATATATATATTTTTATTTAGTTAATTATTAAAAATTTTTAACTATTTTAATGTATTATTTATTTGAAGGTTCTGATTATTGAGTAATAATTAATGTGTATATTTTTATTGGTTATTTCAACAATAGACAATTGATTTTTTTTATTAACGTCCTTATGATATTTATAGAATTTATTATCATTATTATTTTAATTATACAAATAATATTTATCAAATTTATTATACAATTATATTTTTAGTACTTTGATCTTTTATTTTTTTTAAGTCGCAGTTGAAATTCAATCATTCATTAGCAGATTAAGAAATTAATAAATAAATTTTTTATTTTAGGAGTAAGTTGCGACTCCTGTTTAAAAGGAAACTTTCGGGGTCGTAGATACAAGTGCCTAGTGTGCTATGATTATGATTTATGTGCTAGCTGCTATGAAGCTGGAGCAACAACAACACGACATTTATCTGATCATCCAATGCAATGTATACTAACAAGAACTGATTTTGGTAATTATTTATTTTTAAATTGACGTAGATAAGTTATAAATTTTCAGCCAACAGACGTAATTTTAATAAAATTGTGATCAAAGTTTTAAAACTAATTTAAAAAAAATTTATCCTGACATTCTTCGAGCACCTCGAGCATAACTTTCATTTGACACCCCAAGATATTGCAGGAAAAATTTTTTCTTTCGTTTAGACTCAATCGTACCCTAAACTAAGAAAAATTTTTTTTTGTTTTTTACTGTACTCTAAAATTTATTTATCTTTAATTAAAATCAATAAAAAATAATAATATTTTATTTAAGAACTTTATTATGGTGGTGAGGGTGTAAGTGTTGAACAGCCACAATCATTAACTTGTCCATATTGTACAAGAATGGGTTTTACCGAAGCAACCTTACAAGAACATGTGGCATCAGATCATCCGGATACTACATTTGAAGTGGTAAGTACTCAGTTTTTTTTTTCTAAACTTATTTAATTTAAAAGATTTTTAAAATCAAATTTTTATAATTTCGTAAATTTATTATTTTTTTAAATTAGTGGTAATTATGTATAAATATTAATTGATAATTAAATTGATTGGTTGGATAACGGGATTTAATTATATAAAATATGTATAACAGGTATGTCCAGTATGTGCATCATTACCTGGGGGTGATCCAAATCATGTAACAGATGATTTTGCAAATCACTTGACTACTGAACATCGCAGTGGACCTAGAGATTTAATATCCTTACTTGATGAACCGACATCTTCGCGACATGGTCCTCGAAGGATACCACATTCATCGCGTGGAGCTGGTGGTCAACGAACTAGACGGTATATACTTCTATTTAATTTAGTTAATCATAAATTTAATCATTGACATTAATTGCTTGGTAGAAAAAATTTACAATGAAATTAAAAGTTCATGTATTTGAAATTATAATAGAGTAGATAAATGTGTTGATTATAATTTTTGTTTTGGCACAAATTATTATTATGACTTGATTAAATAGTAGAAGACTAAATAAATTAAGTAGTGAAAGTAAAGAATTGATGAGGAAAGAATGAACATTGAATCAATTCATTTTATCACTAGAGTCGTTTGATTCATAAATGATGATAAGCAAAAGTTTAAATAATTTTATTATAAATTATAAATTTGAATTGGGGAAGTTGAACATAACTTAAAGTATTTCCTGTCTTTGTTTGAGTAAAAATAAATAATTAAAGATTAAGTTATAAAAAAAGTTTGAATAATATATTGCGGCCTCGTTTATGAGGATACTTTAAATAATTATTTTTTATAATTCATTTCGTTTAACATAATTTCAATCGCGGGATTATTTTTTCCCCAAGATTATTATCTCTGGTCACCGTGAGGTCAAAAAATAATTTTACCAACTTTACATTTATAGATTTTTTTTTAAACCCTTAGTTATATTATTTTAAATCGAAATAAACTATTTAAACTCCTGCTCATTGGTTTTTATTACTTACAAGACTCTAGTGACTAAATTAATTCATTTATTTCATTTCTTTTACTTTTTTTATCAAATCCTATAATTATTTTTAATAACAAAAATAATTATAATACTCGAATATAATATTTTCCAAAATTTTGTCCATATGTGCCTAAAAAAAAAAAAAAAAAAAATTTCAACAAATTTTTCCGACAGACGAAATACTCAAAATCACTTGTAACAAAAACACCGACGTCCATTTAATTAATCCAGTAAATAAATTATTCAGCATAAGACTCAAAAAATAATAATTTCCACTAGCATACAATCGCTGACTATTTTAATTATTTATCACCTAATTAATTAATATATATTTACATTTACAATAACAGAGAAAAAACATTAAGTTTGCCCACTAATTACCACAAAATAATAACATTTAACAACAAACTTTTTATTACTTCAAATGCGTACTCTAAAATTACTTAATATCAATTAATAATTAAAACAATTATATTTTTTATCTCCATTATTATAAATGCAATTTATTATTTTCACATCTCGCACACGTTAAATTTTTTTTTTTTTATTACTCATGCAGACACAAATTACGACAATAAAAATAATAATAATGTATAAAATATTTTAATTTCATTGTAAAAATTCTACTTTGCTCACTTTCTATTATTTTTTTACTAGAATTTATTTTTTAAAAAATCCAAACTCTCTTAGCAATTTTTTCTTTCAACTTAAATCCTCTTTCAATTTTTTTTGCTAGCAGTAAATCATTCATAAATTCCATTTAAAAATACTAATAATTAAAAACAACATTTCAATTTAAAAACGTGATTTATTGGTGACAAAATATCTAAGTATTATTATTCTCTTTTTTTTTTTTTTTTTTTTTCTTTCCCTGTTATCTTATAATTGTTTAGTGACGACAGGACCTTCAGGTCCAACATGCTTTTCAGTTCATCCGGTGGTCTAAGTCCCAGTAGCCGTGACAGTATAGATCCAATAGCTGAATTATTGTCGCAATTATCTGGAGTACGACGTGCAGGAACAAATACTGGCCAGACTTCACAACTACAGCAGCTGCAAATGCAATTACAATTAGAACGTCAGCAAGTTAGAGTGAGTTTATTGATGATTAATAATAACTAAATAAATTAATTTAATTATTTATTGATAAAATTATATGTAGGCTGCATCAAGACATCAATTGGAACGATTACCAAGAAGACAACCACAAGCTATCGGTTCAGTTACCGGTGGTACCAGTGGTACTGGAAGTTCTGCTGGTGGAAGTGGTACCAGCAGTAGTGCTATTGGTAGTACTAGTGGTAGTGGAAGTGCTGGTGGTAGTGGTAGTAGTTCTGGTACTGCTGGTGGTAGTGGTGGTGGTACTGGTACTGGTGGTAATCATCATCATCATTCAACAATGGCTGGTATTGTTGCTAATAATTCATCGAGTAATAATAATACGAGTAATGTTAACCCGTCCACCGGATCTGCCAATTCACAAAATTCAATGTTTTTATTACCTAGGTAATTATTTTCTTTTTATGCTGTAGATTTTTTCAATCATATTATTTTATCATGGCATGATTGAAGATATTATTAGTTTTTTTCAGCCTTGGTTTATATATTTATTTATATTAATGATAACTTGCCAAAATTACTATATAGAGCTCGGGGGTTAAATGAGCCGTATTATAAATTTGCATTAAAATTTTTTCCGAGGAAAAATAAGTCATTTTTTTTAATGATAGGGTAAGATGGGTCGGAAAAGTTTTTACTGGAGTAAATTTTATTTTTTATTTTTATGACAAAATTTATATCTTAGGAGACGAAATTAGTCATTACATGGAGATTTTTATTTGAAGAAGAGGTAAAATGGGGCATCGAAAATTTTTCATTTAATTGGGGGTAAAATGAGTCATACAATTTTTTTTTGGTAGAAAATATTTTTTTTAAGACAAAATCTATAGAAAAATTTATGTAAGAGGTAAAATTTGTTATTTTTTAATAGTGAGGTAAAATGGGCCGTATTGTAAATTTTTATTAAAGTTTTTTCCGAGGAAAAATGAGTCATTTTTTAAGTGATAGGGTAAAATGGGCTGGAAAAAGTTTTTATTGGAGTAAATTTTTTTTTTTTAATTTTTATGAGGCAAAATTGATATAAAATTGATTTCTGAATTTAGTCATGAAAATTTTTATTTGAGTAAGAGGTAAAATGGGTCATATGAAAATTTTTTATTCAATTGAGAGGTAAAATGGGTCGTATTTAAATTTTTAGGGTAAGAAAATTTGTTGCGAGACGTATTGAGTTGATAGGTAAATTTTTTATTTAATTGAAGGGTAAAATGGATCCTAGAATATTTTCTCGAGTAGTCAATTTTTTTTATAAGAAAATCAACAGATAAATTTATTTTAAAAGTAAAATGAGTTATTTTTTAATAGTGAGGTAAAGTGGGCCGTATTATAAATTTTTATTAAAAGTTTTAAGGTAAAAAAATTTCCGAGGTAAAATGAGTCATTTGTTTAGTGATAGGGTAAAATAGGTCATAAAAAATTGTGATTACCGTGAATTTTTTTTTATTTATTTTTTATGAGACAAAATTAATATAAAATTGAAGAAACAATTTTTTTTTGAAGCAATAAAATGTCAAAGATTTTTATTTGAGTAAGAGGTAAGATTGTCACCTCATAGTTTTTTATTAAATTGCAAAAATAATTTATTTGAAAGCAACCGAAATATTTATTTTTAAGAGTTAAGATGGGTAATTTTTTTTTCGAATGAGGTAAAATGGGCTGTATTGAAATTTTTGCGAAGCATAATCGGTCATGAAATTTGTTTATTTAATTGAGGGGAAAAATGGGTCTTTATTTTTAGTGATGTAAAATGGAACGTAAGTTATTTAAATAAAAAAAAGTATGAAATTTTTTAAATACTGAGCAAAAAGAACAATTCTAATTAATTGTTCTGCCCTCCGGCCGGAAAGTGGCAACTTTCGGGCCGCTGCCCTGAACGAAGTTGCAACTTTCCGGCTTCGTCGAGCAGAAAAATAGTATACGCACCTTGGCCAGTAAAAAAGAAAGCCTCAGACCACATGTTTGTCAGCCTCGGCCAACAATTACGCTCTGAGACTTTTCTTATTTTACTGGCCTAGGTATGCAATACACTATTTATAATTATACAATAATAAATTAATTTGAATAATAATAATAATAAATTTTTCAGATGCATTACATCAAGCCTATCAGAAACCCAGTTGCAGAATATAGAACGTGATAATGCAAATCGTAGTTTATTTGTTCGTGAGTTGGTAATCGGTACATTGTCTCAAACAGTTGCTGAATTAACAGAACAATTAGAAAAACAACAGTTACAATTACAATCACAAATGGCATTACAAGCACTACAAGAATTGTCACGACCAACAACAGTGACTGTAAGCTCGGAAACAAAATCAACTACAACGTTATGTGATTCTACTGATAGTAATAAAGACAAAGATAAAGATAAAGATGTTGACAGAGATGCTGATGGAGATAGCAAGTCAAGTTCTTGTAATTCATCACCTTCTGTGGCAGAAGCTGTGAGAGAACAGTCGCAACCTATTACATCTAAATCATCAACTCCATCATCAACTGGACAAGGACCACAATCATCGTCACCGTCACCGTCACCACAAACCCAAACACAAATTCAAACCCAGTCGCAGAGTACAGTAGCGTCAAATACGCATACGGCAACTAGTAGTGTCGCTAGTAATTTACAAACTCAAGCTGGACTTCCATCAGCAAATCCAATTGTTCAAACATTAATGCATAATGTTTTACCTCCTCAGCCATTGGTAAATTAATTTATTTTATTTAATTAATTTTATTATTAATCTTTAACGGTCACTTGGTCTATAAGACCCCAGACAATTTTAATGTCAAGGGAAAAAATATTTAAGATCTACATGAATCTGAATAGATATCAGTAGATGTCGTGATTTAAATGTAAATTTAAAATAAAAAATTAGATCGTTGATTGCATCGAGTTTCGGAAAATTTTAATGCTTTTGTTCTGGATCTAATTCTTACAATTGCAAACTAAAATATCATGATGAATATTTAGTTTTTGAAAAAAATATAAGACACCTTTTTTGTAGAGAATTTAAAGGGCTACAAAAAAGGTATCCTACAATTTTTTTCAAAATTGAATATTTACAGAGATATTTACGAAAAACCATTCATACTTTTGTCGGAATGACTTTTTAATTTTCTGAAGAAAATTTTGAAATTTATTTATTGAATTGAAAATATTTTTGGGAAATAAATTCTTTTATCGATTTCATATCTCAGTATATTCCTAATAATTTGACAAAAATTGAGTTTAAAATTTAAAAAAACAGATTTTTATATCTGTCCTTAAAAAGTCATTTTTTTCGTCATAGTTTTTTTTTCGTAATAAAAAATATAAATTTATCATCAAAATGAATACTAGCTTCAATAAGTGTTTACATAGGATTTATAAAATATTTATTCCCACCGTCTTATAGACTTTTTGTGACCGTTATGATTTTTTTTATAAAATATAAAATTTTGGTAAAGGTCTAAAACTGGGATTTATTTATTTCTAAAATTTTTCTTTTTCGCACATAAATTTAATTTTCATAGAAGTAATTTTACAATAAAAAATAAGTGACTCCTCATTTCTCGACCTTGACCATAATTTTTAAACAGTAAAATAATTTACAATTGATTATTTTTTTTTTATTTAATGATTAAAAGAAATAAAATTTGAGCTTGAAAAATTTTCAAAATACCTAAAAAAATTAGTATCAAACTTAGGAATTAATTATTTGAAATTTAAATATTTAATTCTATAGAAATTATTTTTTTTTTTATAAAAAAAAAATTAAAACCAAAGTATATACATTAGACTGATTCAAAAAAATCGACTAATTTTTTTTTTCTTCATTATATCGAAAATATTGTTGGAAATGACGAAAAAAAAATACTGTGAAAGTTTGAGCTCTTAATATTAATATAAACAACTGCCGCATCGCGATTTTCTATTTCCCGTTTAAATAACATGGGAAAATTTATTTTTTAAGCTTTGGAATTTTGTAACTCTCGGTAGGACCAATACTTTTAAATGTTCAAGTCATATTCTTATGGGAAATTTGACGCTCTACAAAAAAGGTCTCTTATAATTTTTCGATATTTTTATTTCTCCAAAAGTTATTCGAAGTTGAAGTTAGATTGACGATAAATTTTTACATTTTTTTAATTTTTTGACGCAACCATCAACTTTATCGGAAAATTTTATAGGACATTTTTGTAGAGCATTTTATTTCCTATAATTTATCTTATAGAAAATTTTCGATATTTCTCACAAGTCGTAAGTTATTTGCAATTAACTGAAAATTTTCTTAAATAATCTAAATTTTGTTGCTTAAAATTAATTATATTAAATTTTCAGTTAATTGTAAATAACTTACGACTTGTGAGAAATATCGAAAATTTTCTCTAAGATAAGTTATAGGAATAAATGCTCTACAAAAATGTCCTATAAAATTTTCCGATAAAGTTGATGGTTACGTCAAAAAATTCAAAAAATGTAAAAATTTATCGTCAATCTAACTTCAACTTCGAATAAATTTTGAAGAAATGAAAATTTCGAAAAATTATAAGAGACCTTTTTTGTAGAGCGTTAAATTTTCCATAAGAATATGACTTGAACATTTAAAAGTATTGGTCCCACCGTCAGCTACAAAATTCCAAAGCTTAAAAAATAAATTTTCCCATATTATTTAAACGGGAAATAGAGAATTGCGATGCGGCAGCTGTTAATATTAATATTAAGACCTCAAACTTTCACAGTATTTTTTTTCGTCATTTCCAACAATATTTTTGATATAATGAAGAAAAAAACAATTATTCGATTTTTTTGAATCAGTCTAATATATATAAGAATAGAGTCTAATATATATATTTAAGAATATATAATAATAAAAATAGGTATTGCAGCAACCACTGCCGCCATTACCACCAACACGAAACACGGGTACTGGTACAATAAGAGAATCAGCAACAACAATCGGTGCATCTCAACCACCAGCATATTTAAGTAGTCGGGGTGGTGTTAATTCTGTCAACGTAACAACAAATTCATCACGTAGAAAACCTGTACGATCTGTTGACGGTAGAAACCAATCAACAGAACCACCACCACCCCACTAACCCCCGTCTCTAGATTTTATGCCCCTAAAAAAAACATAAACAAAAAAAAATAATTAACGCTTTATTCATTTAATGTTTTTGTTCTTTTTTTTTTCTTTATTTTTATCTTATAAAAAAAAATATTAATCGGAAAGGTCCTTAATTAAAGAAAACTAAGTAATTAAATTACATTTTAAAAATTATTAATTAATTAAAATTATAATAATAAATAAATCCTAATCCTTTAGCACTAGTCCTAGCGCTGTTTAGAACACCTCATCATTGTTGTTAATTATTATTATTATTATTATTATTATTATTATTATTATTATTATTATTATTATTATTAATATTATTATTATTATTATATATTGATAAGTTGATCCCAGTTAATTGCTCCAGTTAATTTTTAATTATATAAAAATTAATTACCCATGCAATTAGGAAAGAAATATATATTTCAATTGGACACTCACTGAGAATATATATACACTTTTAAAAATATATATATATTGATGTGTACTATTATAAATTGCTATACATTTTTTTTTTATTAATTATTGCGCCGACGTCTTTTTTTTAATGTAAATATCAACTATTATTAATACTATTATTATTATTATAATTATTGTAATTTGCGTCTGCATGAATAATAAATAAAAAAAAAAAAAATTTAACGTGTGCGAGTTATGAAAATAATGAATTGCATTTATAATAATGGAGATAAAAAATATAATTATTTTAATTATTAATTGATATTAAGTAATTTTAGAGTACGCATTTGAAGTAATAAAAAGTTTGTTGTTAAATGTTATTATTTTGTGGTAATTAGTGGGCAAACTTAATGTTTTTTCTCTGTTATTGTAAATGTAAATATATATTAATTAATTAGGTGATAAATAATTAAAATAGCCAGCGATTGTATGCTAGTGGAAATTATTATTTTTTGAGTCTTATGCTGAATAATTTATTTACTGGATTAATTAAATGGACGTCGGTGTTTTTGTTACAAGTGATTTTGAGTATTTCGTCTGCCGAAAAAATTTGTTGAAACTATTTTTTTTTTTTTTTAGGCACATATAGACAAAATTTTGGAAAATATTATATTCGAGTATTATAATTATTTTTGTTATTAAAAATAATTATAGGATTTGATAAAAAAAAGTAAAAGAAATGAAATAAATGAATTAATTTAGTCACTAGAGTCTTGTAAGTAATAAAAACCAATGAGCGGGAGTTTAAATAGTTTATTTCGATTTAAAATAATATAACTAAGGGTTTAAAAAAAAATCTATAAATGTAAAGTTGGTTAAATTATTTTTTGACCTCACGGTGACCAGAGATAATAATCTTGGGGAAAAAATAATTCCGCGATTGAAATTATGTTAAACGAAATGAATTATAAAAAATAATTATTTAAAGTATCCTCATAAACGAGGCCGCAATATATTATTCAAACTTTTTTTATAACTTAATCTTTAATTATTTATTTTTACTTAAACAAAGACAGGAAATACTTTAAGTTGTGTTCAACTTCCCCAATTCGAATTTATAATTTATAATAAAATTATTTAAACTTTTGCTTATCATCATTTATGAATCAAACGACTCTAGTGATAAAATAAATTGATTCAATGTTCATTCTTTCCTCATCAATTCTTTACTTTTATTATTTTATTTATTTAGTCTTCTACTATTTAATCAAGTCATAGAAAAAATTTGTACCAAAACAAAAATTAAAATTAACAAATTTATCTAATCTATTATAATTTATTCCATCGATTCTAAAAATTTTTCCATTCATTCTGAAATTTAAATTTTTTGTCACTTTTCTCAATTACTATTCAGTCGAAAAAATTCAACAATTGTCAATACGATCATCGATTGGATTTACGTAAAATATTAATCAGACCTTTTTTATATAAATTTAACCTTTCCCTTGTTAATTTTTTTTTTTTGTATCTTTAATACTTTACCCACGATTACAATTTCATTAATTAAATCATAAACTTTATAAATAATTTTATTTTCCTTCAATTTTTCTTTCCTTCAAAAAAAAAAATCTCTAAACCCAATCATCATTTTTTAGTCATTTTTTCTTGTCCTATAGTTAAAACAAAAAAGTTTCTTTTTTTTTATTAATAATAAGGAATTTATTTATACAATTAATAAATATATCTCAGTGATTATGTCGTAATTAATCCAGTGTCTTGAAAATCATTTAATGAAAATAATGAATTAAAAAAAAAGCTTTATACGCAAGCTATTATTTAATTAAAAAAACAATTTAATAATAATTATATTTAATTAATTAGTTAAATAAAATAAATAATTAATTTAAACAAACAAACAAAAATACATATATTTATTTTTGTTTGTATTATACATTTTTTTTCGCGCTAATTTATTCAAACTTTTTTTTTTGTTATACTAATCTTATCATTTAATTATTTATAGATGTGTCAATACAATGATTGCTAATTAATAAGAGTGAATGGCAACTATTGTTACATATTAAAATAATAATTATTACATTATTAATTAATATTATTATTATATTAAAAAAAAAAATAAATGAATAATTAAAAAATATTCAACAAAAATCTTAATAATTTTACAATTTTATTTATTTATTTTTTTTTTGTTCTTTCCATTTATAAAAATATAATTGATCGATAATTTTAATTATTAATTAAAGTAGAATATTTTATTAATTGCTAATATTAGTTATTTAAATTCTTATCATCTATATTATTAAGAGAATAAGGAAAATTTTAGTAATAAAATTTAGTTGTCCCAAATAAATTTTAGTTTAACAGAATTTAATAAACCAATTTAATTGTCCGAAGAGAAATTTTTTCTCAGTGCAAAGATTTGTAATAAAAAAAAAAAAAAATAAATGAATAATTAAATTCAATTTAAAAAAAATGTTGAAAAATAAATTATAAATACCCGTGTAAAAAAAATTCGTTCCAAAAAGATTCCAAAAAAGTTTCGTATGTGGAACTTCTAAACATGAGACAGATTAGAACTTCGAATAGAACTTTTTTGGAACGTTAGTAATTTTGATGGTAAAACAAAAGTTTTTATGACATTCCAAAAATATTTAAAATTGGTCCAAAAATCATTACTTTACACCCTATTATTGAACTAAAATAGAAGTTCCAAAAACATTCCAAAAAAGTTCCAGAATCACCATTTTTGACTCTTTTACAAAATAAAAAAGGCGTTCCAAAAATTTTCCAAAATCACTCCTTTTGTATCTTTTGTAGAATAAAGACGTTCAAGAAACATGCCAAAATAGTTCAAAAATCACTACTTTTGAATTTTTTATAGAACTAAAAAAAATGTCCATAAAAAATTCCAAAAAAGTTCCAAGAACGTCCTTTTTTGACTCTAAGTTTGCTCATACCATCAAAATTACTAACGTTCCAAAAAAGGTCCATTCGAAGTTCTAATCTGTCTCATGTTTAGAAGTTCCACATGCGGAACTTTTTTGGAATCTTTTTGGAACGAATTTTTTTTACACGGGTAGGTCTAAATTAGATTTAATTTGATTTATTTATTTATTATTTTCAGTTAAATATTTTTTTTACTAACATTTTTTTTTAAATATCCCGCCTTTTGTCTTAGATGTCGCTTGATGTGTGCGGAGACTATATATAAATATATATAATATATGACTTTTTTCCATTTGTCTGATATTTTTTTTTATTTCTTACATTTAAATTTATGTTTAATTATTATAATTATTGTAATTATTATTATTATTGTTATTGTTAATTACGGGACTAATTAGTAATTAATACTAATGAATACTGGGTTAATTAATATTTAAATATAATGATTAATTTAATTATTAATTATTATTTTAATTCTTTATTTAAAACTCATGTAAATTTTAGAGTTTGAATTTTCCCGCGCGTTTATTTTAAATGGCGGCGCCAATCAGACGCCGCGCGTTAGAATTTCAGGTGAATTTTATTTGTAGGACGCATTTGCCCAGATCCAATCAACAAGTCACCAAACTATACATATATACATAATTTTTACCTTTCTTTCTTCTACCTCCACCTATTTACCCCTACCTTTACCTTTTACTCAAAAAGCCATTACCCTCATGACTCATACTTCCGTTTGTTCTAAAAAATTAATCCCATCATTAAATCCCTACAATAAAAATAAATAAATTCAATAAAATCTTTAAATTTAAACATAAAAAATCTGTCTTTCCATAAATCTCAATATCGATTTCTGATATATATTTTTACTTAAATTTCTTATCAATACTCTACAGTTAAGTAAATTTATCTTCCATCTCCATCTCCATCTTCCATCTTCAGTTACAATTTACAACCACTACCATACTATGCTATCTCATTACTTATTATTATTAGTACTACTACAATATATATGTATATATATACATAGGTATATATAATAGTATAAATACTTAGTATACTATATATATATATAGTAAATACAACTACAAGTAAAGGCTCTCTTTTGCCTCCTTCTCAAGTTCTCAAGTTGTATAGGCCATAAGTTGTGAGTCTGCTTCTGCTCAACTCAAACAAAACTCAGCTCAAGACTTAAAGACTAAAATCGCATTGTAGTTTTAAATAGTAGAGTAAGAAAACCACGCGTTTAAAGTAGAAAACGGGCGTCGTCGTACCATTCGCGTCATTCTCTTGGCGTCGCGTGTTCTATACTCGGATTCGCAATTCATATATATATATATATATATGAATAAATATATAAATATATTTATATGTATATCGAGACTCATTGAGAATCGATGAGTCGTCGATTACAAAAAGTGATATTTAATATTTTGTATTATTAAATAAATTTATATATATACGTATATAATATATATGTAAATATAAATATATGTGATTTAAAAAAAAAAAGGAATAACAAGTGTGATTTTTTTTACGTGTGTCAGACTGTGACGGAATTCCAGGGTATATATGACAGTAGTGTTATATACATATATATGTATATATATTTTTAATTGTTTAATAATTAGACAAGTGGTTAAATATGATTGTGAATTTTGAGTGCTTATTTAAATAATTGTGAAATATGATGGGAGTGATTTAAAATATATGAGATAATATTTGAAAATTTAATTTTAAAAATGTGTACGAGGGAATTGATGGTATTGGGGGTGATTGTGAAGGTGGTTTAAAAGTTTAAATATTTATAATTTTTTTTGTTGGCTTGTGGATGAGGAGTTTTAGTTATATTTGTAATTTGTGAACAGTATTAACCGGTAGATTTAAAATGGGGATAAGAATTTTGAGAAAGGCGAGGCTTAGATCCTTTGGAATAATCATTGAAAGTCTTTGGCTGTTTGCTATATTCTGTGGAACTTTAGGTGAGTTGACTATATTTATTTTTTCTTTCTTCAGGTATCTCTTGTATTCTATGTATTTACCTTTATATATATATAAATATATATATGTATTAAATGTATACAGTAGAAAAAATTTTTTTTAAATTTTAAATTTGAAAAGAATCAATTAGTTAGTTTATTAATTGTTTTGAAGAAATGATTACTTTTTATTATTAAATATATACATATATTTTATAGTTAATTTTATGGAAAACAAAATTTTACTGCAGTTTCGAATGAATTTTTTATGATCCTGAAGTTAACGGTAAAAATTTTCGGTTTTTTTTTAAGCAAATAAAAAAAAAACTAAAAATATGCTCATGTAGAAAATTAATAAAACTACAGGTGCAATTTTTTTTTTTATAATTTGTCATTTCGAAAGAAGACAAAAAATTATTAGACGTCGGCTGACTTTAGTATCATTTTTTTTTAAATTTAAAATTAATACAAAACTAATTAATTAGTTTGATAATATAATTAATTAATTGGCTGAAAAAAACTACTTTTCATTGTTAAATATAAACATATATTATATATTTATTGAAGAAAAGAACTTTTCTGCAGCTTTGAATAAATTTTTTTTACATTCGTAAAAGTAAAAAAAAATAGAAGTTAATTAATTACTTTGCAAAAGCAACTTTTTTTTTATTAAATATTTAAATATACGTTGAAAAATAAATTTTGCTGTCATATCTAGTCAAATTTTTATTTTGTAATTTGCAGAAGTTTTAAAATAAATAATTAAAAATTTGAAATTGCGGCAAATAAATTACATAGAAAATTAAATTTTACAAAATAAAACTCGTATTTAAAAATTTAAATTTCTATCACAAGAAACAAAAAAATTTGTTTTTAAATTTTAATATTTTCGCGCCATTGATTTATTTATCTTGATCTCAAATTAGATCTAATGCATTATTAAATTTACCTTCTGTATAAACAAAAAAAATTTAATCAAATCTAAAATTAATTTATTCTAATTACTATTAATTACAATATTCATAATTAATTAACGTAATTAATCACTTGTAAAAAATGTTGATAGATATGACCTAAAAAACATGTTATAGATCTATATATATTTTTAGAAACACATGTTCTGATTAAAAATTATTTTAAAAATTCGCGCGAAAATTTAAAAAAATTTTTTGTCCTGCATTTTATTAAATTTTTAGTTTTCATGTAAAATTTCAAAAATTTTCCAGCTCCATTCAAATTCTTTTTTAATTATATGTAATTTACCCTCATAGATTAATGGCTTATAATTAAATAACAATAATAATTATATATATTTAAAAGTAATTAAGTAAATTAAGGGCATTGAATAACTTGATTGTAATTTTCGCAGATAAAACAAATTTATTTAATTAGATAATAGAAAAAAATAATTAGATCAAGGTTGATATTAAGATTTATAATAAATAATAAATTATATGTTCAAATAATTTGTAGTAATAATAAAAGATGTGAATTAAATTAAAGAAAATGAAATTTATAAGAGGGGAGAGCAGGAAATGACATACAATCGACGACTCATCATGTATGCTCGTATATATATATGAATGTATGGTTTATTATAAGAAGTTGGAGTGTGATTCATCCGTGGGAATGTACTACATTCACATACTTACTCACTCACTCACTCATATATTTACTCATATAACAAGGATACAATGGATCCGTTTGTACATACCACCACTTAAATTTTTTAAATTCGTAAGATTTTCTTAATATACTTCTTAGTCACATTTTTTATTAATAAAATATATGTATATGTATAAAAATATATATATCAGTTGAAAAAAAATCGATAAAATTATCGTACTTAGATACAGTTGCGTGATAAAAAAAACTAGAGTACTCGTAATACCTTATAATATTACTTTGCCCCGGATATTTACTGAAGTTTAGATAAATATTTAAATTATCATCTGTGTATATTTTATTTATTAATCGATTATTCTTGAAAATCGAATTTTTATAATAGTATCAATCTGTCTTTATATTTTTAGTTCAAGGTATCACTATTTAAAAAATATTTGATTTTATAAAAACAACAAAAAAATTCCTATTTTATTTAATAGAAAATTATATGACAGTTAAATTAGCAGATAAATAAATTAAATATAAATATATATAAAATTTGAAAAAACACACGCGAAAACCTTTTAAAAATAATTGTGTATATTTTTAAAATTATTTTTTGCAATAATATGTAATTCGTTAAAAAAAACAATAGAAATTTTTCTAATAACTACTTTTAGTTTTATAAATTTATTATATATGATCATATATGATCAGATAGGAACTTTTTCTGTATGTGGTCATGTATAAGTATTCATATTTTATCAGAGGGACTTTTCTTACATATCTGATTATATATGATCAGAATGCAACATTTTTAGCATTTGAATATATATGAGTTTTCATTAAAAAAATTTATCATATAAAAAATGGTCATATATGATCATATATTTGAGTATTCATATATATGATCATATATGACTAGATTAAACCATATTTTGTATCTGAATGAATACGAGTATCATATGTATGATAATATATGACCAGATTGAACGATTTTCCGTATCTGAATATCATATTTCGAATAAATATGAGTATTATATACGTTCAGATGGAACCGTTTTTACTATCCACTTAGATATGAGTATCATATATATGATCACATCTATGCTTATTCGTATAAATAATACTATATGATCAGATTGAAACATTTTTTGATATCTAAATAAATATTAGTATTAATATACGATCATATATATGATTATTCGTACAAATAATTATACATGACCATAACCATATTTTGTATCTGAATAAATATTAGTATCATATGTATGATCATATATGACTAGATTTAACATTTTTCGTATCTGAGCAGATATGAATATCATATTTGTTGGATATAAATAATTTATAGTATTCGAATAAATATGAGTACATATATGATCAGATTGAAACATTTGTCGTACCTGCTCAAATGTATCATATATATGATCATATATCTATGCTCATTCATATAAATAGTTATATATGATCATATTAAGCCATTTTTTAGTATCCAAATAAATATGAGTATTATAAATACGATCATATATATGATCATTCGTAGATATGGTATATATGATCACATCAAGGCATTTTTTAGTATCGTAATGTATATGAATATCATAATATGTATTTGGTCATGATCATATCTCAGTATTTTTCTCTGAATTTTTAAGCCAATACAGAAAATTCCCTTAAAATTTATATCATTACTACTTCTAGTTATTTTAATTAATCATATTACTTCCTGCTGATAAAATATATTCCACGCACATACTTATGATTACTTTTTTTTTTTTAGAAGCAGCAAATCTAAGACACACAAGACAAGCAGATTTCCGTTCACAGTATTTCAATATTGAAGATTCAGTGGTAATTTTATATAAATTTAATTAATAGTTTTAAATTAAATCATATTAATTAATAATAATATATGTTAAATTTATAATTATTATAGACAAAAGATGACAATCACAATCATAAACCTGTATTTTATGATTGTCTTAAATTGGCACCAAGAGTTAAAGAAGATGAACCCGCAGGTACTATTGTTATAACAGTACACGCTGAAGATCGTGATCCACCAGATGAAGGAGGTAATTAATATATTATTAAATATATGCACGTGTTCGTGTTTTCATTTTGCACGTTGCTCGTTTTGGTTTAAATTAATTAACATTAATTATTAACTAAAAATTTTTATATTATTTTTTGTTTCCATTTTTAATTTTATGATTTTTTTTTTCTTTTTTTTTTTTTAAATAAAAATTTTTTAGGTACAATAACTTACAGTTTTGTCACGGCACCTGGTGAAAAATTAAAATTTGAAATAAATAATGTCACTGGATTGATAAAAACAACTCAGGTATTAGATAGAGATGAACCGGCACGTGAAAAAGAAGCATATTTAACAGTATTAGCAACAGATAATGGTCGCCCACAACTTGATGATGTTTGTACATTTAAAGTAACAATCGAAGATGTTAATGATAATGCGCCGGTCTTTGACAAAGTCGTAAGTGTATTAGTCTTTTTATTTTTTTATTTTTTTTTTTAAATATTCATTTATTCATTTCATTTATTTTATCTAACCATGCATAAGCCTAATTAAAGCCATTAGAACGCACAATTTTTTGTTGTGATGCTTGTTTTTATTATAAAGCACTAGATTTTTTCTAAATCTTAATTAATCGAATTATTTATTTTTTTTTTTATGAATAAATAAATGAATAGTAATTTTAATAGGTCTTACGAGGATTTACTACCATGCAAACAATACAAAAGGTTTGCTGTTTGCTTAATGTTAATTGTTAATGCATTAACTCATTAATTTAATTGTTTATATTAATTAATAATTAATAGTAATATTATTAGTATTATTTATAAGTATTTTTATCAAGTATTGTCATCTAGAGATAATTTGTTTCTTGAAACGTAAATTAAAATTTTTTAAGAGAAAATTAACGGGTAATTATTACTGGGTTTCAAAGTTTTAAATTTAAAAATTTAAATGTTGCGTTGAAAATTTTTTAGTCATTTTTGTTTAATTTTTTGGAAAAAAAATATTCAGAAGATCATATAGGATCTACATGATCACATATGACCACATGTGACCATATATGACTATATGTGATCATGTATGATCATTGCAGGCATATATGGCCATATATGTATAGCCACGTACGAGCATATAGATTAGGGTGATTCAAAAAATAACAAATTTTTTTTTTTCTCGGAAACAGGTTCAAAAGTTTCATTTAGATAAAAAAAGACGCCTGTAAAAATTAGAGCTCTTTATATTAACATTAAGAAGTTTCGCGTTGCACTTTTCTATTTTCCATAAGAATAATATGGAAAAAATTTTTTTGCGTCTTCTGATTTTTATAAGTGGCTAACGATGCGTCATAGAAGTAATTGGCAGGCATATTTTTGTCGGTAATTGAATGCTCTACAAAAAAAGTTTCTTATCATTTTTTGATAAATCTATTTGTTCAAAAGTTATTTGAGGTTGAAGTCGAATTCATATTAAATTTTGAAATCTTTTTACTTTTCCCGCGAAACTATCAAACCTATTACAAAATATCATTTGACCTTTTTTGTAGACAATTTTATTTCCTACAAGTTATTTCCAATAAAGTTTTTTCGAATTCCGCATTGTTTTCTAGTTATTTTTATATTAATGTCAAGCTCTTAAAATCGATCAGTAGACTATTTTTTTTTATGAGCTTGACATTAAAATGAAAATAACAAGAAAACAATGCGAAATTCGAAAAAACTTTGCAAGAAAAACTTCTAGGGAACAAAATTGTCTACAAAAAAGTTTAATGATATTTTGTTATAGGTCTGATAGTTTCGCCGGAAAAGTAAAAAGATCTCAAAATTTAATATGAATTCGACTTCAACCTCAAATAACTTTTGAACAATAGATTTATCAAAAAATGAATTTGTTATTTTTTGAATCACCCTAATATAGATCATATATAACCATGTATGACCACATAGATCATATATGATTACTTTTATCTAATCACAATATTAAATATATATTACCACGCATGGTCATGTAAAAATTAAAATAGGGTCATATTTATATTAATTCATAGTCATATATAATATCTGATATGACCATATAAATATTTATTCATGATCATGTGTTATATCAGATATGATTGTAAATAATGATATATGATCATAAGTGATATCGTATATGATCATATATAAATATATCTTGCCATATATGATACAAGTACTATTTAGCTATGATCATAAATGATATCTTATACGATCATATACTTACTTGATTATGATCATACATGATATTAGATATAATTGTATGCAATCATATATGATCATATTTATATTAATTCATGATCACGCTTAATATCAGATATGATCATATATGTTCATGTTCGAATTTATACATATATGATCGATATGTTTATATTTAATCATGCATAAAATTTATATATGATCATATCTGAGTATTTTTTCCAGCTCATATAATTTCTATAAGAATTAATGAAATGAAAAATATTAAAAATAAAAATAAGAAACCGAGGGCATAAAAAATGACTAGAATTTTTAAACAGTTTTCTAGATGACAACAAAAACTTCCTTAAAAAAAAAAAAACAATATTACTTAGTGATTAAAAAAAAATAAATTATGCGCAGGTTTACACAGAATCAGTGCCACAAGATCACCCGCCAAACGCCGAGGTGATGCGCGTATCAGCAACAGATATCGACGACGGTAATAATTCCGTAATCCAATACAGTCTCACTGCATCGCGTAATACCGATGACGCTTCTTACTTCAAAATAGACGAAAAAACTGGAGTTATTTATCTCAGCCAAGCAATTAAGGTAACCCCTGACCCCAAATTCCACAAAAACTCTTTTCCAACCTCATATAAATTATCATTAACCATATAAATTATTACTGTTCACAGCATGGTCCCGATTACAAATTTCGCCTGATCGCCCGCGCCCAAGATCTCGGTCGCCCAGAGCCAAAAGCCAGTGAAATAGATTTGGAAATTCGTGTCGTTGACTCTTACAAAAAAGCTCCCACATTTTTAGGAACTTCAGCCAATACTCTAAACCCACTTTTAATTCCCGAAAATTTTACTGGTTTTGATCTATCACTAGTTCAAGTAACCGCCGCTTCAAATATTCCCGACAACCCAAACGGTCTTATATTTGAATTAGTTACCGGTGGAACAGAACAAGCAAACAAAGCCAACACATTTCGTCTCGAATCCGAAGGTAATACTGCGCACATAAAATTAGCTCAGCATCTTGACTACGAGCGAGTTACCGAATACACTTTGATCGTTCGTGTTCAAAACAATTATGATTTAGCCGCCGAAACGGTTGTCAACATCCAAGTATTGGATGTCAATGACAATATTCCCGTTTTTGTTGAAATGAAAAAAGGAAGCGTTTTAGAAAATGAGTTACCAGGTGTACCAGTAATGCAGGTCCGCGCTATCGATCATGACGGAACAGAAGCCAACAATCAAGTTACCTATGAACTAGATAATTACAAAGATTATTTTGCAATCGATAAATATACCGGTAATATAACAACTCTGACAACTTTCGATCGTGAAAAAGTCGATACTTATAATGTCAAAATAATAGCAACAGACAATTCACCCAGTGCTTTATACAAAACCGGAGAACCAAATCGTGGACAACAAGATTTCCGTATCGAAATAGCCGACAAAAATGATAACCCACCGCATTTTAATCGTTCCGTTTACACCGCAAATTCAATTCTAGAAAATACGAATGTCAATGCACTAGTTACTGAAGTAAAAGCTGATGACAATGACACAGCTAGTCCTGTTATTTACTCAATAATTGCCGGTAATGCGGATGACAGTTTTTACATTGAAGGTACAACTGGTAAAATTCGTATAAAACGTCCACTTGATTACGAAAAAATAACAGAGTATAATTTAACAGTACGCGCATTTGATGGCATGTATGCCGACAATGCAACAGTCAAAATATTTATTGAAAACGTAAATGACAATCCCCCAATATTTACACAAGATTTCGATCGCAATCCAACAATTGAGGAAGAAAAACTTATCGATGGCTGCTTGACCCAAGTGAGCGCTTACGATCCTGATATCAAGAACCGTAGCGCAGATCAACATATCGCGTATTTTATTGTCAAAGAAGACCAGCAGCCTCTGTTAGAAATAAGCAAAACTGGTTGTATTAAACTGAAAAAACCGTTGGATCGCGATCCGCCGACAGGTTATCCCATGTGGACAGTTATCGTGATGGCGCGTGATGAAGATGGAGCTCCAACGGCACTGCAGGCATTGGTGATGGTCAACATAACCCTGATAGACATTAACGACAACGCGCCATTTTTAGATATGATCCAACCGGTAGTTTGGTATGAAAACCAACAGCCAGACAATATTACAAAATTACGCGCCCGTGATTTTGATTCAGATGAAAACGGACCGCCCTTCCATTTTTCAATAGACCCGGCAGCTGATAATAGTATTGACTTATTTGAAAAATTCAGTATCATCGGTGACGATTTACGCGCGAATGTTGTTTTTGATCGTGAAGAATGCAAACAATATGAATTACCGATCGTTATTAGCGACAGTGGACGTCCTAGATCAATGACCGGTACATCAACGCTGACTATTGTCATTGGTGATGAAAATGACAACCGTATGGAAGAAGGTACCAGTTCTATTTTTGTATACAATTACAAAAACAAAGGAAAGAATCAACTAGACAGTGAAGATGTAATTCAAGATACTGAAATCGGGCGGGTTTACGTCAATGATTTAGACGATTGGGATTTACCAGATAAATATTTCTCTTGGTTAGACGGCGGTGATTATCATGAAGGATTTAGTTTAGACCCACATACTGGTATGATAACAATGCTCTCATCAAATACTTGGGTTGATAATACTTATTTATTAAAATTCGTTGTCAAAGAATCGAGTCCGCTGATTCCTAGTCATACTGTTAATGCTTACGTTAATGTAACAGTTAAATTAATACCCGAAGAAGCTGTTGTTAAATCTGGTTCGATAAGATTTTATGGTTCAACGCCTGAAGAATTTGTTGCGCCAAGAAAAGATTCAAATATTAGCAAGAAAGATATTTTCCATGAGCGATTAGCGACAATATTAAACACGACCATTGATAATATTGATGTCTTTACGGTACTGGTGTCTCCTCATCAGCAAGGATTCCAAAGTAAGGATACTAAGAAACGAGTGCCTTTGCTGGATGTTCGTTTTTCGGCCCACGGAAGCCCGTACTATGCTGCGGAAAAATTAAATACTATCGTATCCCGGCATGCGGTTAATATCGAACGTGAATTAGAGATGGACATAATGATGGTCAGCATTGATGAGTGTCTGCAAGAGCAAGTTCACTGTAATAATTCATGCCGTAATTATTTAAACATATCAGGAACCCGGCCGTATGTTGTCTACACAAACTTGACATCATTTGTTGGCGTTCGAGCCATCGTTGATCCTCAGTGTACGTGTCATGTTGCTGAACCAATCGTGTGTCTCAATGGCGGAACGCCTTTGCTTGCTGGCACCCCAATGCGCTCTGGTGAAATAATCGGTACTGAACGCTGCGAGTGTCCGCCAGGGCTCGAAGGACCAAGATGCGAGTTACTAGACATCGCTTTCCATGGCGATGGGTGGGCAGTTATGCCTGCTCTTGAAAAAGCCTGTGATGATTCACATCTAGGAGTTGAACTAAAAACATTCAATGATTTTGGACTAGTATTTTACATCGGTCCGATGATTTACAGCAAAACTCTTGGGGTTCAAGACTTTATGTCTTTAGAAATTCAAAATGGATATCCGGTTTTGTATGTAAACTATGGCAGTGGTACAGTTCGACTTGAACAGACACAAACAAAGCTTAGTGACGGTAAAGAACATCGGATTGATATTTACTGGACCAAGTCCGTTGTTGAAATGAAAATAGACAATTGCGGTGGGTCGAATTGTATGAGTTTAGGTGGCCCGCCAGGTGACAATGATTTTCTTAATGTTAATTCGCCTGTACAAATTGGCGGCAATGGACTAGGAACTACTGATTTTCATGAACTATCTACATTGTTTAACTGGACTTTCACTCCCACTGATCGTGGTTTCTACGGTTGCATTCGCAACATGACTATCAATGGTAACACTTATAATTTTGGTAATTTAGCTTTGGCTAAAAATGCCTACGCCGGATGTGACAGCGGAATGGCTAAGGCAGTATCATTTTCACTGGATACAAACTTTTGGGTTGTTATTGCCGTTTGTTTGATAATATTGTTCTTACTTGTTGCGGGAATATTCGCACACAGACGTAGAAGTGATGAACACTATAAAGACATGGATGACATTAGAGAAAATATAATAAATTACGAAGATGAAGGTGGCGGTGAAGTAGATACTGGTTATGATTTGAATGTCCTAAGACGAATTTATGATTCTCCGAGCGTCCTAGGTGGCGGTAATGGCGGCATTGATTCGAAACTTGCTTCTGTTATCAATCAAGGCAAAGGTGGTATTGGTAATGATGAAATACCGGACATCTGTAGTTTTTTGGATGGAAAAAAATCAAATTGTGATAAAGATCCGGACATTAATCCATTTGATGATGTCCGGCATTATGCTTATGAAGGTGATGGTAATTCAGATGGTTCATTGTCGTCATTGGCATCTTGTACTGATGATGGTGACTTGAAATTTAATTATTTGTCTAATTTTGGACCAAGATTTAGAAAGTTGGCTGATATGTATGGCGAGGAACCGAGCGATGATGATGATGATGATGACGAAGATGATGATGATAATGTTGGTGTTGATGTTGATAATGACAGTAATATTAATAATGATGCATGTAGACGTAGACGATTTAGACAAGATGATAATCATGGTAATAATAGTGGTATTAATAATGATAATAGACCAGCGCCTATGCCTAGAATAAGAAATACTGGTAATGATGAACGAGAGAGTGAAAGTTGGTGTTGATTTTATTGTGATTAGTACTGATAATTATTATTATATATAATCATAACTATTTATATTAATGATGATAGGTTTTAATTACTTGTAATTATTACTGGTTATTGTTAACAACAAAGGTCATTATTAGCAACTAGAACTATTAGTTCCGTGTTGTTATTAGTAATCGTAATAATATTTACATGAACAGTTACAATTACTGGTAGTAATAAATACTGTCATCAATAACGATAATTATTATTAACGATTTTAAAAAATCTTAAAAAATAGAGAATATTACCAACAGTAATGATTACTGTCATTAATAGTAATACATACCATTGATAATAATTATTTCAGTAATAAATACTGTCATCGATAACGATTATTATTATTAATGATATTAAATATTTCTATGAATAGTTAATATTACTAACAGTAATTATTACCGTGATTACTAATGATAAAAATCGTCATTAAAAACGATCATTGTTACTGATCGTGGTAAATATTATCATTAACAGTCACTATTATTGATATTAATAAATACCATCGTTATAGTAATAACTACCACCATTAATAGTGATTATTATTAGTAGTAATTAATACTGTGATTAATAACGATGATTGTGACTGATTGTAGTAAATATTATTATGAACAGTCAATATTATTAATTTTAATAATTACAGTAATTAATAATAATTATTATGATTAATAGTAAGAAATATCATAATTACTAGTAGGTATTATTACTATTAGTAGAAAGTCATCATTAATTATTAGTATCAGCAAAGGTAATTATTACCAACCTAAATAATTACCATTAATATAAATAATAATGATTATTATTAATTAATAATTATCAGTAACGAGCTTGATAGTAAAAAACAAAAAATCTCATTTACGTAATAATGTTATTATGTACTTAATTACTATTAATTATTATTATTATTAATACTATACTAAATATTGGTATGATAATTTTGAAGGTTAATTACGGAATTTTATACGAGAAAAAAAAAATAATTAATTATATTTTTTTCAAAACAAGACTAAAAAAATTCTGTGCCTTAAATACGCCTTATTTTAAAACAGAAAAAAGTAGTAAATTAACTATAAGTAGTTATTGATTAATCATTCCACGTACATATACATTAATTTTTCGTGAACAATCAAACAAAAAAAAAAGTTTGTTTCGAAAGCGTTAAAATACGCCAAAGAAAAATTAATTTGTTTATGTACGAACGCCGATGGCAGCTAAAAAAATCAAAGTGATTTTTATATTAAAACAAATTTTTTTCGCTTATAAATATATATGTACACATATATATGATTATTTATAGCGTAGTATATATTATAGGATATAATTAAAAACAATGAAAGAGGAATAGAAATTTTTCAAAGGAAAAATGACCATATTATAATTTATAGGTTAGTGTAAATTAATTTTTTTATTACTGAAGAACAAACGAAATTAAATTAATTAATTAAAGAACAATAATTGTAACTTGTATTTATATTTTTCATCGCCTTTCTTTTTTTTTTTTTATAATATACTAAACTTAAACTTACTCAGTAATCGGTTGAAACAATGAAATATTTCTTGTATTTTGTAATTGAGACAAATATTTTGTCACGCAATTAAACATTTTGTTTTGTTTCCACGAATTATTATTATTATAATTACTATTACTTTTTTTATTACGATTTAAGACTGAAATTTTTTTACTCTTTATTTTGCGATTAAAATAAAATTTGTTCGGCTGATCTTCCATTGGGTGTCGGTAAAAAAATCCTAAACAAAGATACTTATTTTATATTATCCGGTGAAAATATTCAATTATGATCATATGTACGTTCAAACATCACATATGATCGTATGTGATCATAAATATTAATAATTATAACCACATATAATATCTTCTATGATTACAAATGATTATATGGATACGTACGATCATATATGAGCATATACGATCACATTTGAACATATATGATATCATCTGATCCAAAATAAATATAAAAACACTCACATCATATGCCTAGTATGATCATATATGACCATATCTGATATCATATATGATTGTATATGATCATATCTGATATCATAATTTTACGTCTGATATATGATCATATATTATCAGATAAAATTATTTTCAGTATCCAACCAAATTTGAGTATTTTATGTGACCATATATGATCATATCCAATTCGCGATCACTATATTTCATATTATATATGATTATATATGATTTCTGATATATGTGATTGTATACGATCAAAATTTCATTTTTTATATATGACAATATTTGATCAGATAAAGTTATTTTTGGTATCCAACCAAAAATAGGTATTCATATATGATCATACAGGTGATCATATATGATCATATCTATTATAGTCTGATCATATATGTCATCAGATGACATATATGGTTGTATGTGATCGAAATTTTACTTCTGTTATATAACCATATATGATCAGATATATTTATTTTTAGTATCCAACTAAATCTTAGTATTCTATATGATCATATATGAATATTTTATACCAGGCAGCTGTACATAAGTACAACAATTTAAGTAAAAATTGTTATCTCTAGGATTTTACTGTCCAGATTTTTTTTAGGATTTTTTGCCCGATAATTCTTCCATTACACTATTGTTTACGTATTGTTTTTAAAACAATTATTGCATTTATCTACAAATATATAATATAAACAATCGCCTTTGAAAGTAAACCAGAATTTATCAACAATATTAACAATAAAGGTGCGGAATTTTAGAACAAAGTTTTTTTTTGGTTAGTAAACAAAACTTTAAAAAAGACAAACAATACAGTTGTAATTTTAATCATGTTTATTAATTAACTTTAGAATGCGATAAATTTAATTGGTAATTATTTTATAAATTATTTAATTCAAATGATTTTAAAAAACCGGTTATTATTATTTTAAATAACAATTAATATTCAAGTAATTGTTACCGTGTTACAATTGAAAAAAAAAAATCTTTGCTCTAAAATAAAGGACCCTTTCAATATTTTAATGATTGTTAATGATTAAATATATAAAAAAATGATAAATGTTTGTTGGAAAAAATAAACAGTAAAATTTATGAAATATAAATGTTAAAAAAATAAATGAGTATGATTCATGAAATGAAAATTTATGAAATATTTTGTTTTTTAACAATTTACAAATTTTTAAAAGTCGATTAATTAATAAGCAATAAATTATAAACAAATATAAAATTATATTATAATTAAAATGAAATATTTTTTTATAGTTTATAATTATCAGTTTAAATAAATAGTTTAATGTAGTTAATAGTTACTATTCGTGATACTTTTATTTTTATAAAACAAATTAAAATTAATTATATACATATATATATAATTATATAGATTATTAGTTGTAATTAATATTCTTTTGTAAAATGATTGTAATACAGTCATAAATAAAATAAATAAATGAATAATTGATGAAAAATGTTTAGATTAATCCGCCATCTTGAATCGAATAACTGGACCAGCAGATAATTTTTCTAATCGTACGTATCAAATCCTCATTCCAGAAACTTAATTAAAAGTATCTATGCGTTTTACCTGTACTTGGGAGATATGATCACGTATGATTACATATGATGATCAGATGTGATCATATATGATCAAGTGTAATCATATATGAACAGTAGAGTGCTTCGTTTGAGATGACTATTTTTTTTCATTCATATGTAAGTATGAAAAGTATGAAACAATTATTTTTTTATTGAGAGAGGTAGTAATTAAAAAAGCTTCCGATAGTCAAACAAAGGCATTTGGGTTGAGTCAAGAAAAGACGAAGGAAGTGTAATAGGAGACAGTTTCGTATTAAATAACATATTTTTGATGATATATTAACCAGGATATATTATATATTTCTTCGGCCATAATTGTATAAAAAAGTTTCAAAATCTTGGATAAAACAGCGATTTTTCAAATTTTGAGATATGTAATTGGAATTATCTCGAAAACTACTAGCTCTACGGTAATGGCTTACACGACTTTTTTTGTTGGAAATAAAATTCCCTATCAAAAAGTCGTGTACAATTTTGTCGTTAAGTTAGTGTTTTGTGAGTAAAATAAAATAAACCATGAAATTCGAGAAAAAATTGGCTTTAAGATTTTTTACCGGTGAGGCCGCTTACAAAACATAAATTAGCTACAAGCTCTTTTACAGAGGAAAGGTTCCTCTGTGATTTCAAACTATGGCCGATTAAATATCTTGAAATTCCGCGAAACTATAGATCATTGAAAAAAAAATTTACGTGTTAATTAAATAGAAAAATTTCAAATTCATTTAGCGAGTACTTAAAATTAAAATTAAGAGCTCATCTTTAGTGATAATTTTTTTTTCAATGTGTACAATGATATTTTGACACGGCACTTGGAAAAAAATAATCATCTCAAACGAAGCACCCTAATGAACAGGTGTAATAATGTGATCATATATGATCAAGTGTAATTATATATGAACAGGTGTTATTATATGTTCATATATGAAGAGATGTAATCATGTGATCATATATGATCAGATTATACATAAACAGACATGATTATGTACGACTATATTAATTATTATCATGAGTGATTATATACTATCAGAAGTGATTGTATATATTCGTATAAATCATGATTTGAAGTAATCAGGTACGAGCATATAAATTATATATGATTAGGTAAGACCATTTATGATTACGCATGATTATGTATGACCATATGAATCATGATTAGTAGTCATTAGATATGACTATCAAAGTATGTGATCAGATATAGTCATATAAACATAAGACCAGGCGTAATCATATAAAATCAGGCGTGGTTATGCATGACTATAAAATTCATATATGATCAGATGTGATCATATATGAAGGTGATAATATAAATCTAATAATGATTTCTCGTATCTGATTAAAGAACATTATTCATATTTGATAATATCTGATTATTAAATCTGTAATTAATAGATAAATAAATAATTAAAAACATTTTTTTATTTTGTCAGAAGTTTATTTTCTATTTATTTATAAAAATTGAAAAATATAAATATATATATGGAAATTATTCTATTATAAATATTTATTTACATTTAAATATTACTAATTATTATCAAAAAAATATTTAATTACTTTAATTAAATTAAATTTATTATTCCTTTAAAAAATAAAGAAAAGCACTTGCTGTTAAACAAGTTCTTCTGACATTCAATAATAAATTATTATTTTATATTAATACACATAATTCATTTCATAAATTAAATGGTATATTAATTTTCTAAATTTCATCTTAATTTTTTTTAAATAATTTAAATTTTTAAATGAAATTATTAAATTTACATTTCAATTAATTATACGTAATTTTTTTTACATTATAATTAATTGATTTTTTTCATAATTTAAATTGTTAAAATTTAATTATTAATTTTTTTTAATATTTACAATTAATACATGACCTAATATTTTTTTTTTAAATTAATATCGAAGCCCGGCGACTATAGCATCCTCAGGTTGTATTCGATTTTGACTAGCGCGCATTTCTAATCTTATATGATTATGATCTATTGACCATAATTTTGGTAAATATTTTGGGCGCATTGTCGTTACAAAATGCTGACGCCACAAACGTTCTAGTTCCACTAAACCTTTTCCTGATCTAACAAAGTGTTCCACAACCTATAAAAAAGTAAAATAAATCTTAAAGTTATCAACAATTATACGGAACTGATAAACAAAACTATTAAGATAGTTGTCGGGTGATGGACGTAGTGTCAGAAAGTTTTAAAATTTTGTATACTTATTAAGGGTATTAAGATACAATTACCATTTCTCAGAAATAAATCAATCGTTTCATGAAGTTTTACGATAATCAATAAAAAAACAAACTCGAGAGCCCGTAAAATTTTTAAATTAATTTCAAAGTTTAAAAAAAATTGGTTATGTTAAAATTCTTTATCATTCGATTACTGTCGGCAGTATTCGGGTATCATCGGTTTTAGTCGTTTACTGTCGGGTCTAATCGGCTGGTAATCAAATAAAGTCTAAGTCGACAGTAAATAAATAATTAATATACCGGGAATTTAAATTGCATACAATATTTGCTTACTATGTTATTAATAAATATAATAAATATATAATAAAACAAACCTTGAGACCATGATTAGGTTTATCTTCATAAAAAGCTAATGATGGAACCTCTCTTATAAGTTTGTCTTCAACAAAATTCAATACTTGTGGCGTAATTTTATCGTGACCTGAGTACTCTAGAATACGTGCCTGTAATTGTTTCCTCCGTTGACTTGGTATCTTATATTTACCTCTGAGAGCTTTTATTGCTGACATTAATTCGCGTTTAATACGATTTTGTTCGACTAATTTCTGTGATAACGGCTTTGATAATGGCGCGTTACACATTTCAGCCAATCTTTCTCTCATTGTTAAATCATGTCTGGTACTTATTTCGTGGCATCTTGGGCAAAGTAGTAAACAATCGTGTGATTGATGTGCTTTCATAATCACTGAAAATAAACAAAAATAAATCTATGGTGTTAACCCATAAGTAGGGTTGCATCCGTCCGGGTTTTCCCGACCATCTAATGGTTTTTTATGTCTGAAGAAGTTAAAAAAGAAATTACCTGGAAAATTTTTACGGTATTCCTTAGGTACGACATTTTTTTTAACAAATTCGTCCTCGGCACCGCAAACAACGCACTGATTTACTTTAGTTTGCGTATAATACTCTCCTACTTGTCCCATCGCTCGACCAGAAGGTTCAAAATTAAGTCTCACTGTCAGCGGATTGTCTTTTACTTTTACCCCTAAATTTTTGGCAATGTACCATTCGGCTTTTTTACGATCACACGTACAAAGTGTCTCGCCATCTGGTGCTTCTAAGTAACAATTATGATACAACGGTTCTTTACGCGTCGGTGCATTTTGTTTTATAGTATTATTATAATTATAATCAATGTTGTCACTATTTGATTTTTCTGAATAATTAGAAATTGATAAATTATTATTAATTTTCTTACTTGAGCCTCGATATCTATAGAACAATAATTATTTTAATTAATTAATTAAAAATAATAATCATAATAGTAATGATAATTACCCACCTATATAACAATCTTTTTCAATTCTTGAGCAAGTCGGCTCTCAAGATCGATAGGTGCTAGTGTCTTTTTCTACGTATGTCTTGCTGCTGATACTTGTAACCAGATTTAAATTGAAAGCTCAATGCACGCGTTACACAAGAAATTCGTGCCAGATTATAACTCAATTCTAGAGTCTATAGTTGAAAATAGTTGCGCATGGCTTGTTCAAGATCTGCTCAAGGCTCAAAATCGACCTTGAGTCTTGAGCAAGCCATGCGTAAGTACCTACTGTAAGTTACTGGTGCAAAAAATGCGTCAGACACTTCATTGCACCGTGTTCTTGCGTACGATACCATGAGCAAGACACAAATCTTGGCATAGATTTCTTGAACCAAGATCTTGCGAAAGACACATACGTAGAAAAAGACACTAGCAGCTAGGGGTCTTGCTCAAGATACTTACTCCAGAATCTTGCTCAAACACGTGTTACTAGACAATTTATAGATAAATTGAGAAAAATATAGATAGCCCGAACTGGGAATCGAACGCAGACCAATTCGGTATCGCGCCGAGTGCTCTACCAGTTGAGCTATCCGGCACTATACTATATTTCGTTCAATTTGATCTATAACTTGTATAAGAGACTTGTACAAGGCCCATAGTTACTAGTGTCTACGTATGCGCCTTGCGCAAGATTGTGTAGCGAGGAACTGACTTAAAAACTGTGCATGATTTGCTCATGGTATTGTAGACAAGAATATTTAAGATATTTCTAACATGGTGCAGTCAAAAGTTTCTGACGCATTTCTTGCCCAAGAAACTTGCAGTGCATATTTGCGCATGGCTTGTTCAAGATCTGCTCAAGACGCGCGATATTCCTCATACTATTCCTTCCCCCACCAGTTTAAACTTGAGCAAATCTTGCGCAAGCCATGCGCGAGGTATATTCAACATACTTTTGGCGCCAATTTTTCCCTAGAATTGAATAATAACTTCACCAAAATTATTGTGTAAGGTGAGCATAAGACTTGCAATTCAAATCTGCCCCAAATATCTGGAGCAAGACCCATAGGTGAATGGTGACGCTAGCAACTATCGAACTTGAGAGTAGGCTTGTGCAAGCCTTGAAAAAAAACTGTTCTATGGGTAGTAATAGTAATAATAATAATAATAATTACTTGGAATCAATAATATCTTTGGGTATATCATAATATACATAAGAATTTTTAACCCAACTATTTTTAATAAATCTAACTATTTTACTCCATGTTGATTTTTTTTTATCTGCTTCTTTAATGATCTGTGTAATAATAAAATTAATTAATTAATTAATTAATCAACAAATGTATGAATATAAGTTTTAATATAATACCTCGTGATAAATTAAAACAGAAACAATGGCGTCAGTGGCGGCGTATTGAATTTGAGCGTAATCGAGCTGGTCTGCGTTCCAATTACCGCAGCGTATGTCAGTCGACTTTTCCATCTCGTAGTTAAGATACTCGAGACTGAGAGCTGCAAGACTTTGATGACAAGTTACGGAAAGACGCTCGGCAAGAAGACGAAGATCAAGAACTCCCATCACCATACAATCGTATGATAGAAAAAGTTTTTTTACGTCGTCGGATGGACTGACACCGACTTTTATTATTGAACTGTTTGATAGTAATTCCTATTAAATACAAAATTTCATTAATTAAAAAACATTTTTATGTAAAAAAAATGAACATGAAAATTAAAAAAAATTATTTGTATGAATTATTGAAACACAATTTTTTTTTTTTAAATTTTTTATTAGTATTAAATTGACGTCAACTTTCTCTCATCAATAAATGAATAAATGAATACAAAATATAAGTATGGATAATTACCTTTAATTGTAATGGAACATGTCCAATTTTACAAAGACGAATTAATGCACAAGTTCCATTATTTGTAGCTAATTGTAATAATGATACTGATCCGCCATTTACCCACTCACAATCAAATCCCAAAACTCCATCAGTCAATTCACTGAAAAATAAGAAAGAATTTTAAATTAAGATACGTATTATTATCAATGGCCGTAGATAAGCGATAACGTGTCAGCCCAAAATAAATCAATTTTTGATATTTTTGTACCGAATGATTCCGTAGTAACTTGAAACATTTTTTCGAGTGGTTTGGCGATAAAAAATGTACCTGAAGATCGGAACGTTTTTTGCGGCACGAAAATAAAAAAACAAAATGAAAAGTAAAAAATCTACTGAATCTAGATTTCTGAAATGTTTCGCATAGACATTAGTATGTTAGCCAAAAATTTTAACCCCCCCCCCCCTTAATTACCACTCAAGTCACCCTTCAGCAGTAGAATTTCATAAATTTTTTCATTTTCGTTGCGCGAAAAACGTTCCAATCTTCAGGACCATGATAAAAAAAAGTTTTTTAAATCATGAAATTAAAAAAATTGTTATCAAATAAATTATCTGGGATAGAACTTTTTGAAAAATCGAGTTAAGTAACTAGAGTTTAAATATTAGATTGCAGAGGACCAGTCGTTAACTAGAATTAAAATTCAAGTAATTTGCTACGGTATTGCAACAAATAATAAATAAACTTTTTTAAATTTCAATTTAAAATTTCGCTAAAAATCAGTCTCCAAATTGTAAAAATAATAATTTTATATTAATTATTAACTATTAATTAATTCATATAATTATTATAAATATATTTATTATATATGAAAATATATAAAATGTTAAATAAATATAAAGAAAGACGTCAAAGACATCCATTACGTAAAGATTCATCGGTAACTGGTGGCAGTAAGTAATTCAAAAAATTTTTTTGAGTAATCTGGCGTAAAAAAAAAATTTTGTAAATCATAAAATAAAAAAAATTATTGACACAAATAAATTATCGGGGATAAAAATTTTTGTAAAATCGAGTCAAGTAACTTGAGTTTAAATACTAGATTGCAGAGGGACAGTCATTAACTAGAATTAGAATTCAAGTAATTTGCTACGTTATTGCAACAAATAATAAATGAACTTTTTGTATTACAAGTTTTTAATTTTTTTGTAATTAACTTTTTACGTTACAGTATTTCTGCTGTAAGTATTTTAGCAGTACAGTGTCAAGTTACTTGAGATTAATTGGATTTAATAGACAAGTACGATTAGTAATTTTGCAAAACCGAGTCAAGTCTTATGGAACGTTTTTGATAATTAGATTCGCTATTTTATATTTCGTAATACAAAATTTTAGTTGATTTTTTATGGATCTGCTTATTTTAGATCTTCAAACTAATATTTTTTTTGCTGAACGATTAATAAATGCACATTAGGGCGGTCGTTAAAAATGAAATTTTCTCAGGCGCCCCATAAAAAGCTTCTTTTCATTGAAAAAATACGTGGGGAATTTGGTTTTTTCTTTTCAAGTAAAAAGAACACGTGCCGCAGGACGATCAAAGTTCATTTTTCGATACAATCGCGACTTTTTTTAAATATCTCATGAAATATGCAGATTAAAGGAAAAAATCATAGGAACAATTTTGTAGGAAATTAAATTCTTGACAAAAAAGGTCACATTCATTTTTTTTATAAAATGTGTATTTGTGAAGATATTTTAAAAAAACTTTTTTAGGTCTTATCAATTGAGCATTTAAAAGATTACGAATGTTAAAAATAACGTTTTTTCTTAAATAGTGACAACTTCGTAACTCGTAACATATCAATCATTAATGCTTATTGTAGTTTCTATATATCTAGAAAAATGTTATTTTCAAAATTTGTAATCCTTAAAACGCTCAATTCATAAGATCTAAGAGTTTTTTTAAATATCTTCATAAATACACATTTTATAAAAAAAATGAATACAACCTTTTTTGTCAAGAATTTAATTCCCTACAAAATTGTTCCTATGATTTTTTCCTTTAATCTGCATATTTTATGAGATATTTAAAAAAAAAACCGCGATTGTATCGAAAAATGAACTTTTGTCGTCCTTTGGCACGTGTTCTTTTTACTTAAAACGAAAAAACCAAATTCCCCACAGATTTTTTCGCCAAAAAGAAGCTTTTTATGGGGCGCCTGAAAAAATTTAATTTTCAACGACCACCCTAATGCACATGGAAGCAATTTGTGCTCCAATAATTTTCAGATAAATTTTACAAAAATAGTTTTAAATTTTCAAACCCCAGTTTTCTAAAATGACGTCTATGTTAGTTGTCACGTTATTGCTTATCTACTTCCATAATCCTTAAGGTAAACAAAAGAAAATGTAAACAACCTATTTAAGACCTTGAACTAATAACAACAACTTACCTACGAATACGTTGAACAGCGTAATCGCATTTTTGAATATCATCAGCCAGAATAATTTTATTTAATTGCAATGCCGGCATTACATTGTCGACTTCATAACTACTTTTCGAATTACTATCAATTACATTATTATTATCATCAAGAACTATTCCATTACCACTAGACTTAACATCATTACTGTTTTTACATAAATATTTGACACCCGTGACAACATTGTTGCGATATTTTGTTGCAAGAAGAATAATACCGACCGTAATACACTCGAGGATCATTTTTATTATTACTATTTATTTTATAATATTATTATATACTTAAATAATGAATTATAAATATGAAATAATTATAATTAATAATTATATTTAATAAATAATATTTTTAAGTGAAATTAAATTAATAATTAAAACGCCGCGTTAGGAGCACTATTTAAATATTTAATTTATAATTATTACTATAGACTGTTGTTTATATATTTATATTTATTATGTTATGTTATGTTAGATATATATTTTTTAATTACATTATGATTATGATAAATTTATAAGGTAACGCAAGTGAATTTAAGACTCAACATGCTTTCACCATGTGGCTAACGCGACTAAACTTTGTTATGAAAAATATTTAGTTATCAATATTCAATATCAATACCATGGAGACTAGAGTAATACTTTAGTCCCTATAATAGATATATAGATTTTTTTTTTTTGTTGGCTACAGCCCTGAAAGGGCCACGTGGTAGACCCAAGAACTTCTATATTATCAATTGATCATTACAAATCTAAGATATTAAGATATTTCTCATAGATGGCTAAAAATTTAAATTTTAAGCGGGAAATTCAAATTTTTTGATTTAAATGAGATTAAGGAAATGCTCTAGCTCTAACTCTGGCCGAGTGTTTCCATATAGTGAGAGCTGGAACTAGAACATTTCCGAATATGATCCTGAAGTTAGCAGACAGCTAACAATTTTTGAATTTGTTTTTTTCAAAAATTTAATTAAAAAAAAAAAAAACTGAAAATATGCTCATGTAAAAAATTAGAAAAACCATGAGTGTGATTTTTGAAAATATTTTTATTTTATGATTTGTCATTTTTGAAAAAATCTAAAAATTATTAGTCGTCGGCTAACTTCAGTATCATTTTCGAATGCACCTTAATTAAAATAATTATTGACACAAATAATTTCAATTTTGAAATTTTGCGCTAAGTTGCCGCTACTGCGCGTCGTTGTCTCAACGTTCAAATTTTTGAAGTGGGGGGCGAGAGAATCGCAAAATCGATTGCTTTGTATCAACTGACGGTTCGATAGCGGCAGACAGTATCATCGACAATGGCAGTAGCCAGTAGTAGTCCAGATCCTTCTTTACGTTTGAATTGAAACACAGTATTGCAGTTAATTCGCGGAATTATCCATAAAATTTATTGTTCATAGTCATTGTTTAATTAAAGTGTGCAGTGCTTGTAAAATTTAAATTGTGCAAAGTGTCTGTGGTGTCGTTAAGTGTTGAGTGTTCAGTGCTAGTGTAAAGTGTTGCGAATTGCTGATGCTGATAACCTCCAAGTTCCTGAGCAAAATCATCTGACATCGTCTGGTGGGAGATAGCAGTTAAGTGACGTTTTTTAGCTGCAATGCACTTGGAGCAATTTAAATTAAATCACCAAGTGTATGAGGACACCCTTCTGCATATTATTTTCCCACCAAGGTTTGTTCAAACACTTGCGTGTTTTTTTTTTTTTTTAATATTTTAAATATTTTTCTATCATATTCTGCCGCCATTTTAATTTGTCTCCAATTTTCAATAATTTATTTTTCAAATATTTAAATTTACCGCGCAAGTAATTATAGTAATTTATAAATTAATTACTTTGGGTGCATTCGGAAATGCTCTAGCTATCGCTATATAATGTTTGGCTAGAGCTAGAGCAATTTCCGAATGCACACTAAAGCACACGAACTAATGGAAATATTTACAATAATAAATCAAAGATATCATATAAGAATTTAAACAAAATTACTCTACACGTATAGAAATTAGAAAAAAAATCTATTATATAGAAAATCTAGACCAAGGGCTCGGTACTTGAGGAAACATTTTTTTTTTTCACTTTTATGTGCTAGCGTTTTTTTCCAGAAGACTTTTCTGATACCCTCGTGGCCTCCAACCATCCAACGGGCGCCTTTATTCTGATCGGGAACGTCGTCTAAGAAATCCAAATTTTAGGCCTACCATTTCAATCACAAATAATTTAATCAATTAATAAAAACACTTTGTAACTGTAGTGATCGAGTAAGTAAAAATATTCACAAAGTTAAATATTTTCAACACCAAGGAATTTTTTTAACACCAGTATAGAATATCTGCACCGGCGGCAGTGTTATTTTAACACCGCTTTCGGTGTTGAAATTTAACACCTATACCGCCTGGACTTGGGGTTTTTTTTACAGTGTAGTTTTCATTACTTTTTATTATAGTGACTTCAGATGAAGATTTTGGTCTTACTTTGCACACCCTAAGTTCGCTCTCCTCTCTGAAGTCTTTAAGCTTTTTATCAAAAATTTAAGTTGTTAATTACAGTAGGACCTCGTTATAAGACCATTAGTTTCTCTCTCAAACTATCGCGATACCTGGTTTATAAAAAAAGACAGTAAATAGTCTTATAACGAGGTCCGACTGTATTAATATCAGGTCAAAATAAATCTCATAATCCAACCGATTTTTTGCTAAATTTCAATCATTCTAATATTTCTTTTAAGGATTAGGTACACATAAATTATTAGAAATAGCAAAAAAATTAGTTTTACACTTGCACCGAAAATCAAAACATATAGAATTGTTGGTTGCACATTGGTGATCATTCCAACATTGTCCTCTTAAAATTGGATAACATGTTGATCTATTTATCGCAATATTATTAGATTTACAAACACATTTTTTATCTTTTGAACATTGTGTATGCCATGGTTCACCACAATCTTTACTATCGTTACAAGAAAACAGTGAATGTGCTGTAAAAAACATTTTTTTTTAGCTAAAATAATTCAAATTTTTATGATCCTGAAATTAACAGATAATTAACAACTGTCGGATTTTTTTTTTTCACTAAATCAATGACAAAAAAAAACTAAAAATATGCACATGTAGAAAATTTAAAAAACAATAGGTGCAACTTTTTGAAATATTTTTTTTTTTCTAATTTATCGTTTCAAAAAAAGCCAAAAATTATTAAACGTCGGGTAACTTCAGTATCATACATTTTTCCAATTCCCAGGCGGCACAAAAAAAAAATTGTTAACTTTATGTTAACAATTAGTTACACTCTAACAAATTGTTGCCTTAAACTTAACAAAAAGTCAACAATTTTTTTTTGTGCCGCCTGGGTTAACACAAAAAAAAAATATCAATTTATTTTTCAAAACTTACTTTTTACGCATTGAATTACGGATACTGACATAAAATTAGGTTTGCATTGACATTTATTATCGACACAATAAAATCCATATAATTGACAGTGTTCATTATTTAGACAAAATCCATTTAAAATTGACACACATACAGAATTCCTCAATACACTATTATCATTACAAACGCATTTATTAATTACTGAGCATTTTGAATTTTCAAAAATTTGACAATCTGAATTTAAAACACAAATTTGTCCCAGTGAAGCTTAAAAAAAAATAAAATTATTAAATTATTATCAGTATAAAAGTTTCTTAATTACTTGAACCTAGTAAAAATTACCTCTTTGGCATTCCCCATAATGATTAGGAACGTAATTAGAAATACATTGACATTTATTATAAATACAAGCTGAATTATTTACTCTGCATTCTAAATTATTCTTACAAATTACATTCAAAAGTGGTAAGCATTCATTACCACGCAATGAAATTGTGTTTAATACACATTGACAAATTTTACCCTTTGAACATTCAGAAAATTTTATAGCAGAACAATCTGCATTATCCCCACAAGTAGATCCCAATACCTCTGTAACATAAAAAGAAAAAAAATTTAGGGCAAAGATTAATTTTTCACATATCCTTTGGTCGAAAGTCGTTAGTCGCACAGTGTGGGAATCGCTGTGAATTCATGATTTATTTGCATTAACGTAAATTTAAAAAAAAAAAAAATTAAATTATAGAAACTTTTTATGTCGATTAATAAGACATCAATACACGAACTGCTGAATTGGTTTAGTAAAGTAATGATTAATTTTTCTAAAATTATCATAAAAAAAAGGCCATTCGGCAGCCGAAATGGAAGTAAATTTCTAATTATTTAATTATTTTCACCTTACAAATAAAAGTTAACAACGAAATAAAATTTTTTTCGACATTTTAAAAAATTCTCGAGATAATAAAACAAAAAAATCAAAAAATTTAAAGTTTAATGCCAAAAATTGAAGCTAACTGAATGAGCTTCAGAAGAATTTTTGATGATAATGCACTATATGTTTTGATTTGAAGTTATTTAAAAATACCTATGCATATATTGAAACTATTGGACCAATGGTATTTCGGATCCTATTCGAAAAATTATGATAGATTATGGTTTTACTCCTTGAAAATTCTACCATAAGGACAAAGGCAATAGTTTGCTTTTAATGAAATCCACTAATAAAATAATCTAAAATTAAAATTTCATTGTGATATATCGAAGTGTCGTACTTGAAATTAGTACTAATATATGAAATAAAAAGACTATTAGAATATCAAACGACGAGTAGATATAGAGAATATTATCATCATAACTAATGTTAATCTTGGTATTGATATATCATATTATTTCTACACTGTCAATAAAACAAAATTGGATATACCCACTGAATTGAGATGTTTGGATTTTATATGTGTCACACTGCAATAATATCAATTTGAGTAGCTCCATGAATTTACTAAAAAGAAGGAGAACTAATGTAATAGCAAAATTTCATTTAATGAATGGTAAGATAAGTAATTTCATTGGTGTAGGCACATATATAGGCATGATAATGTAATCTTATTTGAAGCGCTTTCAGATGAATTTTATAGAAAGTCGATAAGTTTTCACATTCAAAAGATATTGAAGAAAGAATAAGTAAAAATGTGAATTTTGGACATTTTGAAAATTTTGATGTGCTATAACTTCTAAACTAATTAACCGATGGAGATTATTTTCGAACTAGATCAAGCTAGTCCCCCACAAAATACGTGTACCAAGTTTCAAGGCGATTAGTTTGAAATTGTGGCTATAATCAAAGTGAAAACCAGCATAAAATTAGTTTTTATAATATTTTGTAAATGTTCAAAATCATTTATCTATCAGAAAAAATGGTTAAATCAATGAGCTGTATAGGAGAAATTGAGGGCAATCGAATGAGCTTTCAAATAGAACGAACAAAAATAAGCAATTTCTTTCCGTTTAAAAGTTACATCCAGTTAAATCAGTAAACAAATTTATTTTGAAAATTTTACAAATAACCATAACTTCTAAACTTATTGGCCGAATTGGCTCATCTTCGAACTCATCCAAGGTAATCGGCCATAGAATAAGTATACTAAGTTTCATTAAGATCGGTGTAGAATTGTGGACGCTATCGTTGGAGAACGGCGCGTTATATTATATATATATATATATAAATACATATATAAACTTTTGAACCAAATGTATTTTCTGACTCAGCTCGTCGAGCTGAGTTGAGAGGTAGCAAAATTTTTCGAAAATTCCATTATGAGGACAAATACAATAGTTAGATTTCTATGAAATCTACTAATAAAAGCGGGAATTCCCTCATAGGGACTAACTAAAGGTTAAATTACCGAATTAAAATAAATAATTTATAAATTACTTGGTATGCATTGATGGTTAGCATCTTCTCTGAATCCCTTGATGCATTTACACATGTTTTTAATACAAACAGAAATATTTGGCAGACATTCTTCATTATTTCTACAAAATTCTCCTAATAGTGGTGAGCATTTAGTTTCAGTAAATTGAATAGAATTCAGTTTACAAACACACCTTTTATCTTCTGAACATTTAGCAAGAGATATACCAAGACAATCATTATCATTTCTACAATAGTCTCCTAGTTCCACTGAAATAATACCAAGCCCTTATTTATAAGGATAAAAAAAAATACTTAACCATTTTTTATGTCACCTTTTTCTCGGCATGTAAAATTACTTGATCTCCGTTTGCAAACGTCACTTCTGTCACAGCATGAATGATGTTGATAAGGATCACACTAGAAATAAGGAAGAAATATTAAAATTGGCTGCCTGAAAATTTTCCATGTCTTCGAAATTTGAACTTTTTAGAGCGAAAATACACTAGTCACAAAAATTAAAGGAAACAAAAAATGTTCCAAATTTTTGCTCGTCTTATAAACGGTCTACGGGTTTCAATAAATTTTTTTTGATAATTTTGCCATAAATCACTCTTAGGTAATTTAATGCTCTTTAATTTGCCATAATTAAAAAGTCTGTACAATAATTTGGCGCGGAGTTATCGCCGATCAAAGCAAAAAAGTCCATTTTGACTTTAACAATTAATAACTTGGGAAGTAATGAACGTACAGAAAATGGAAGTAGGGTTTTGAAAATTGCAAAATATTTTCTGTAAGACAATAATTTTGGCTTTTGATGAAAAAATTTTTATCGTAGTAACTTGTTGACGGACAAACAGTAAAAATTCGCATATTTAAGGATATTTGGATAACTTTGGATGTATTGGATGAACGGGTATCGGTAATTTTCAACCTCAAAGTGTCTTAAAGAAACTCTTAAAATTGCAAAGCGCTGCGATTATTTTTCATAGTCCCCCGAAAATTAAAATTTATCATTTTCGCCGAAAAATGTGTATAATGAGAAATTCTTCAGTTTTCATTCATTTTGTTGATCTAAAAATTTTTTCCTCATCATATTCAGATTTTTTAGTTGATAATAATAAAGCATTGTAATTAATGAGCTATTATAATTTAAAAATAAAATTGATATTTAAGTTTTAATGGGACGTAAATTTAATTTGTTTTTGTCCAGATTACTTACATATTGTCCATATGTTGCACATTGATAATTACTATTATATTCGTTACTACTAATTGGATGAGGGGAATGTAAAATAATAATAATAATAATTTCACTTGACATTACCAACAAACGTCCTTTCATTTTGTTAAATTTATTTTATTAAATTATAATTACTTAATAATTTTTTGTATTAGTTTACTTGCAATGTCAAATATTTGGGATTGGAACAATAATGATGATTTTATCAAAATCTAATTAACACGTAGTTTAATTTCATTACGCTTAATATCGTTGTGATACAAAAAACTTCAACTATAAAATAGTAAAAATAAAATTTTCTTTTAATAGTCTAATAAAAGATATTTTATCAATGATGACAAAAATAGTAATTTTAAACACGTACGTATGTGTGCATGGACACATTCTTTGCTGATTAATAGTATTATTTAATTAATTTTCAAATGCTACCGTACGATGGATGGTATGGCCTAATGGATACAGATAAATTGCACAGGCTCGGATAGCTTAACTGAAAGAGCATTCGGAAAGTAACCAACATGGTCAGGTTCTTTTCTTATCCTACCGAATCTCGTTTTATCTAACTCTCCTTCTTTATGAATAAGGCAAATTAACCCGTGAGTGTGTGTGTGTGTGTGTGTGTGTGTGTGTGTGTGTGTGTGTGTGTGTGTGTGTGTGTGTGTGTGTGTGTGTGTGTGTGTGTAAGTGTGTAAGTGTGTGTAAGTGTGTGTAAGTGTGTGTGTGTAAGTGTGTGTGTGTGTAAGTGTGTGTGTGTGTGTGTGTGTGTGTGTGTGTGTGTGTGTGTGTGTGTGTGTGTGTGTGTGTGTGTGTGTGTGTGTGTGTGTGTGTGTGTGTGTGTGTGTGTGTGTGTGTGTGTGTGTGTGTGTGTGTGTGTGTGTGTGTGTGTGTGTGTGTGTGTGTGTGTGTGTGTGTGTGTGTGTGTGTGTGTGTGTGTGTGTGTGTGTGTGTGTGTAAGTGTGTGTGTGTGTGTGTGTAAGTGTGTGTGTGTGTGTGTGTGTGTGTGTGTGTGTGTGTGTGTGTGTGTGTGTGTGTGTGTGTGTGTGTGTGTGTGTGTGTGTGTGTGTGTGTGTGTGTGTAAGTGTGTGTAAGTGTGTGCATAAAAACATATCTTCCTGCTTAACAGCGTTATTTAATTAATTTATTTGTACTGAAACATTGTACTCGGGCTCTATCAAAGCAATTCGTTGGAGATTGGGTAGGCAGATTAATGTACTTCGAGAATCGAAGAAATTCGACGACGTCAACCTTCACCAAATGAGGCTGCCCTATCTAACATGTTCTTCTGAACTTTTGTCAGCGCCTTGCATTCGATCAGCAAGTGGAGCAGAGTTTCATTTTATAAATGACATTGGAGGTACATCGAAGAAGTCGCAGTAATGATCAAGTTTTTTAGATGTCGACGAGTGAATCAGTTCCCCTCATAACGTACCTAATCAGGTTGGAACTAGAATGATTATATTTAATAATAATTCAAATTTTTTATAACTTTGCATTGATTAAATTTGGATGTGCCGAATAGTTGAGCATTGATGTTCGAAAATAGCGATTAAATTATGTTTGCATGCGCACTGATAATCAATACAAAAGGAATAAATAGCTATGTACTGATCATCTTTGCCATAATATCCATTCAAAATAAGTAAAAACATGTTAATTTATTTAATGCAATGTTATTTAATCTACAAAAATATTGTTTATATTTTGAATATGATTACTTTTATAAATTGTTGATTATAATTGTAGTGAATTATTTCAAAATATTTCAATTACGAAATAATTTAGTAAAATCCATTTTTTTTTTTTTCGAACTAATTGAGACCATTCAATACATTTTATGAAAATACACATCTGTTTTTGGAGACAGCAGTGAAGTTGGGTTTGCACGCACACCGAAAATCAGAACAAACAGAATTTTCAGCCTGACATTGGCCATTTTTCCAACAAAATCCATCCAAAATAGGTAAACATGTAGATCTATTCACCGCAATATTATTTGATTTACAAACACATTTTTTATCTTCTGAGCAAACTGTGTGCCATGGTTCACTACAATCTGAAGTATTGTCACAATTGAATAGCAAATGAGCTGAAAGAATGGTTTTAGAAAAACAATAAATTTAATTCACTATTATTAAAGAATATGGATGTTGACATCAAATTGACTGTGAAATTATACAAACTTTCTATACAGTTATCAGCAGCCAGCAGTGAAAAATTCGGTTTACATTGACATTTATTATCGATACAATGAAATCCGTGAAATTGACATTGATCGTTACTAATACAATGACCATCGACAACTGGTGTACATTCCATTTGATTATATGCGAAGTTATTATCGCTACACACGCATTCGTTATCATGAGAACATCTTGAATTTTTTAAATGTTCACAATCTGAATTTGATTCACAAAATTTTCCTAATGATCCTAGAAAATGAAATCTCAATGTTATATTATCTGTAAGTATTCATTATTAATAATATTGTTGAGTTACATACTTCGAACACATCGATCATTGGAATCGGAACTGTATTCAAAAGCACACTGACATTTATTTTTAATACAGATCGAATTTTGAACAGCACATTGCTCATTTGCAAGACAAACTCCATCTAACATCGGATGACACTTTGTTCGATTTATTGAAATATATGGATCAGAACAAATACATCTTTTATCTTTTGAACATATTGCATACTCAACACCGTAACAGTCTGTATTATTATCGCACGGCTCACCTAAATCTTCTACAATAAAACATAAGCATGTTAAAACAATTCATCCCGATTGTTATTATAATTTTTATTGTCAAACAATTATATTTACTTGGTACGCATTTAGAGTATCGATACATATGATCAGGCTTGCATTGACATTTATTATTAATGCAATAGGTTTTTTCTTGTGCGCACGTTTCATTGCCCGAACACATCACGCCATATAGTGGAGCGCAGATACCTCCTTCTATTGGATTATGATTATTATCACACACACATTTTCTATCTTTAGAGCAAATGCCATAATTTACTAATCTTCCGCACGTGAAATCGTTGTCACAAGATATACCTAAATAAGCTGTCATGAAATAAAACATCTATGAATACCGAAAAATTCCTTTCATTTTTCTGACATATTACGATTTTTGGGATTTGTGTACAATCGCGGCTCCACCTGTTTTTTACAAGCAAAATTCCAAATATAGACAAATTGCTCTGAAACCAATATCCACAGCACTTTAGGTCAGCTGATGTACACTGTAAAAGTGAACTTGATGCGGTGTGTAACTGAACACGCGGAAAAAGTTTCTTCTATGTAAATTTACGGTGTAAGCACTTGAAAAATAAGTGAAGCCGTGATTTTGAATAAATTCTCGGATTTTATATCAATTACAATTACTTTGTTTTCTTACTGGGTCTGGTATACACTTCTTAACGGTTTGTTGTATGAATCCATCGCTGCATTTGCATTTGTCATCAATACAAAGTGAATTTACTTCCGCACATTTTTCGTTTAGCCCACAAAATTCTCCTAATAATGGTATACATGATATTTTATCGAATGGAAAATTATTTGGTTTGCAAGTACACTTTTTATCTATCGAACATACGGCACGATGTATGTCACGACAATTCTCGTCGGTTTCACAAGGTTCCCCTAATGTAACTTGAACAATAACAGAATACATTTTCTTTCGGTTGTCATTAATAAATTATTCATAGTATTTTTTCATTAGTGTAGTTTTACCTTTATCCATACATACATAGAACGGTATTACGTATTTACACGTGTCCTTTTTGAGACAACATCCTTGTGGTCGATCAGGATCACACTAATCAGAAAAATATATTGAATATAATTAATTGTGTCTATAATCCCTAGATTCAAATTACTTACATGATTTCCATGACCAAAACATTCGTAATTGCTTTCATTTCCGTCGGCATTAATCTCATTCGTCGGATACAAAATAAAAATTAAAAAAAAATATCCACATATAATATACATTTTTAAATCTTGTAACAATCAAAAACGCAAATTCCGATAATTATTTAGACCCAATATATTAACGAAAAATTGTAATTATTAATAGAAAAAAAAAATGAATAAATAAAATTCTTTTCAGAAAATAATATGTATCAATTCGGTTATTTTTGTACACTAAATAGAATATAACGTGGCAAAATGGGCAGACTTAAAAACCGAATAATCAAAGTTAATACTTTTATTTACGACTCATGATTATGGTTAAATATAAATTCAATCAATACTTGAAATTAAGTGAATTTAAGTTTCGTAATTTCGTCATAATCAAAATTATTTTTGAAGTTCTCTTATAGATAGCTATTACAAAATACTCCACCTATTTTTATACCAGAAAAAACAGATATCTTGAGTCAAGAAAATATTTTTGAAGACAAACGTTTTCGGGAACCAAGTCAAGATTTTCTTGAGCCAAGAGAATTCGTCTTGGTTGGAGAAGATTTCTACTTTATCTGAGGAAATTTAGGTCTCCAAAAAAATTTTCTTGAATCAAGAATATTTACTTTCAGTCGAGAATTTTTTTTTTTGTGTGTAAAGAGAACATGAAGCGTAATTAGTTCTTTAATTTTTGAGATATGATTGAAAGTATTCTGAACTAAGTATATTCATTTTGATTGATAAAATGAAACACAAAAAATAAGAATGAGATAAAAAAATTATTGGATCTTTATTGAACAAATTGGCCGATTTAATAAATTCATATAGCTTTTACTTGCAAGATTCAAGTTGAGTCAGAATTTCGCATCTCCATAATAATGAACCATCGGAGCATTCTTAAGAAAGTTTTATGTAAATCTGAATCTCAAGTCTTCGGCAAATCTACATGATCGATCTTAGACAAGACTAATGCAAAATATTTTAAGCAAATCTGTTGTAATAGTTGCGTTAGGCACATTAGGTCAGACTTGCTAAAGAATTTCTTTAGGTACTTGATGCAAAAGGCTGCCCTTAGTTCGTTATTTCATGGTCCATGTATTCATCATTTATATAGTAAATTCAGAGTTGCTCACTTAATGGTAAATTTAATTTAACCAACTGATATAGATAAGAGTATGTAGCGCTTTTAATTTTAATGAGGACTACTCGGTTTGCTCTAGGTACTGAATTTAAGCCTCTGGCAATGATAGAAAAAATAAACCTGGAATTTTAAAGAATGCATTGCATGCATTGGGTCAGTAGGTGGAGAAGAGTTTCATTCTCTACCTTGGTCAAAATTACAAATTAGACTAGGTCGTCTTAAATCGTGACTGAGTAAGCTAGTTATTAATGTTTGAAAATCGCAATTAAATTATGTTTGCATGCGCGCTGATAATCAATACTCTATAAAAAAAGATTCCTGACGTCAAACCAGATTCGTTTGGCTCAAGTACTCCTTGCGTTTGGATACAGCCAAGCGCGTCAACCGATTGAGCCTACAGCCCTCTACGTTTGACAGTATATTTTGCTTCAACTGAGAGTTTCTTGAGGGAAGGTACCAAGTCGTTTGAACTAACTCTATAGTATTTGATATAGCTCAATAACTTTGTTCATTTAAAAAAAAATAGAAATTAGTTCAAGTCATTGAAACTGTTGATAGAATAATGATTTTTGTTTTATATAAAATAATTAAAAATTTTACTCAAAGTAAATCGGAAGGTGATTGAAAGTATGAATTTTCAGTTAAGTCACAATTTTATTAAAGCAACTGAATTTTAGTGTTGAAAGTAATGGTTTTGTAGGTCCGTTGAAATTGTCCTTGCAATTGATTCAATAAAAAATCGAATTGTTTCAAGTTGCTGTATTGCATTGATCCAAAAAAACAGTAATCTGCATCAAGAGAATATTGCCTTTAATTATTTCATCAATAATTAATTTAAAAAAAAAATTTTTTTTCTTACGTATTTTTTTATTTTTAATTTTATTTTTATTATTATTATTACTATTAGTATTATTATTATTTTTTTTTTATTAAGTATTGGGACAGTTACATTATATTATTATTATTATTATATTATATTCATTACACGTTACAAATAATTCTGACATACTTAGTTTTTAGTGAAAAGTTAAATAATCGTAGAATTGGTATCCAGAGGAATCGAACCCAGCACCTTACGCGCGAGAGTCAGGCGCTTTACCGCTACGCTACGGGACCAGTAAGAAAGTTAGAGTTTAGTTGGGCTTCTAGTACTTTGTTCTCATATTGAATGGATATATACAGTCTTTTGCTTATACATTGATCTAAACGTGATAAATATGTGACTCTTTTTATAAATAAATTTTTTTATTTAACCGATAATATAAAGACTTTCATTCAAATATAGTTCGATATTTTGTAACGAATACATTTATATTCTTGTCGAATATTTTTCAGTTTTAATGTGAGTGCGTCAAATTATTCCTTCAACCTCGTTGGATTCTCTCCCCAAGAAACTCGTCGGTTGACACGACACGTTCGGTATTATAGAAAACTATTTTTGTTTCATTGAAACATGCGAAGTTGTCAAACTAAATGTTTCAAGAGTTTCAGTTAAATTTCTTAAAATTGAAAAGTTTGCTTCAACAAGTTTTTATTTTTAAATCAAGTACATCCAAACTGTAATTAAAATATATTTTACTATTCGCTCAAATGTTAATTTAATTACGGTCAAACTTAAAAACTTTAACCCGAGTCGAAATTTAAGTCGTAGATTCAACGTTTTGAACGTTGAAATCGTAATTTGAACGTATTGAACGTTGAAATCGTAATTTGAACGTATTGAACGTTGAAATCGTAGTTTGAACGTATTGAAATAGAAATTTCGTTCAAACTCTTTCCAATAAATATTTACAAGTGGGGCCAATGATTTTAATTTTAATTTTTTTGAACGAAATTTCTATTTGATTTTATTGATATATTTTTTTTTCTTGAAAAATACATAAAAAAATGAACAATTAAAAAAAAAAAAGTTGATTATCACAATTTTTACAAATTTTCAAAAAAATTTATAAATTTTAAAAAAAATTTTGATATTCAACTAGAAATTGTGCACCAAAAATGAAATTGCCTACTGAAAAAATCCATAAATGAGCTCCAAATCTTCAAAATATTTTTGAAATGCAAATGAAAATCAATCTGATAGTTTTCAAAGATCTCAAAATATCAAGATTGAATAAGAATTTGACTCTCAAAAATCAATCTCAATTTAATAACTTCCTTAATTCCAATCATCTGTGATTTTATTAGTTGATTGAAGCAAGTATCTAAAAATTAACTCAATCAAATCTTTAGGAAAAGCTTTTAGCTAAATTTAGCCCATAGGTTATTTTTTACGCATTGGTATATGTCATTTTTTCGTAACTTTTAATTTTTACTATGGATCATATATTTTTTTTAAACAGTTGAATCTATATTTTTTACGTTCAATACGTTCAAATTACGATTTCAACGTCCAATACGTTGAATTTACGATTTGAACGTTCAAAACGTTGAATCTACGATTTCAACGTTCAAAACGTTGAATCTACGACTTAAATTTCGACTCGGGAACATCAATGCTTAATCAATTTCTCATAATCGAGTAGAGATTTTCATTCAATAAAAACGATTTTCTCGAGACAAACTAGTTTTTGTTGGTTCAAACGAATTTGGTTTCACTGAAGAGGAACTTTGTCAAACTCGTAGGGAGTTTGATTTCAGTACCTTATTTTTTACAGTGTACAAATGGAATTAATAGTTATACACTGATCATCTTTCCCATAGTATCCATTCAAAATAGGTATAAACATGTCAATTTATTTCATGCAATATTATTGAATCTACAAATATATTTTGTATATTTTGAACATGATTACTTTTATAAATTGCTGATTATAATTTTAGTGAATCATTTCAAAATATTTGAATTGTCTGATAAAATGATAAAATAAATTTTTTTCAATTTTAAACTGACTGAGACCATTAATACATGTTATGAAAATACACATTTATTTTTGGAGACAGCAATAAAGTTAGGTTTGCACGCACACCAAAAATCAGAGCAAACCGAATTTTCGGCCTGACATTGGTCATCTTTCCAACAATACCCATCCAAAATAGGTAAACATGTAGATCTATTCAACACAATATTGTTTGATTTACAAACACATTTTTTATCTTCTGAGCAAACTGTGTGCCATGGTTCACTACACTCTGAAGTATCGTTACAATTAAATAGCAAATGAGCTGAAAGAATAGTTTTAGGAAAACAATAAATTAAATTCACTATTATTAGAGAATATGGATGTTGACATCAAATTGACTGTGAAATTATACAAACTTTCTATACAGTTATCAGCAGCCAGCAGTGAAAAATTCGGTTTACATTGACATTTATTATCGATACAATGAAATCCGTGAAATTGACATTGATCGTTACTAATACAATGACCATCGACAACTGGTGTACATTCCATTTGATTATATGCGAAGTTATTATCGCTACACACGCATTCGTTATCACGAGAACATCTTGAATTTTTTAAATGTTCACAATCTGAATTTGATTCACAAAATTTTCCTAATGATCCTAGAAAACAAAATCTCAATGTTATATTATCTGTAGGTATTCATTATTAATAATATTGTTGAGTAACATACTTCGAACACATCGATAATTGGAATCGGAACTGTATTCAAAAGCACACTGACATTTATTTTTAATACAGATCGAATTTTGAACAGCACATTGCTCATTTGCAAGACAAAATCCATCTAACATCGGATGACACTTTGTTCGATTTATTGAAATATATGGATCAGAACAAATACATATTTTATCTCTTGAACATATTGCATACTCAACACCGTAACAGTCTGTATTATCATCGCAAGGCTCACCTAAATCTTCTACAATAAAGCATAAGCATGTTAAAACAATTCATCCCGATTGTTATTATAATTTTCATTGTTGAACAATTATATTTACTTGGTACGCATTTAGAGTATCGATACATATGATCAGGCTTGCATTGACATTTATTATTAATGCAATAGGTTTTTTCTTGTGCGCACGTTTCATTGCCAGAACACGTCACGCCATATAGTGGAGCGCAGATACCTCCTTCTATTGGATTATGATTATTATCACACACACATTTTCTATCTTTAGAGCAAATGCCATAATTTACTAATCTTCCGCACGTGAAATTGTTGTCACAAGATATACCTAAATAAGCTGTCATGAAATAAAAAATCTATGAATACCAAAAAATTCCTTTCATTTTTCTGACACATTACGATTTTTGGGATTTGTGTACAATCGCGGCTCCACCTGTTTTTTACAAGCAAAATTCCAAATATAGACAAATTGCTTTGAAACTGATTTCGACAGCAGGCATTGGTCGGCGGATTGAAAATACATGTGCTTATCGAATGGATAGTAGTTTCGATATGGACTACGCCTTATACTAGTACATACCGAGTTAAAACCGTGTTGCGGACTTCAACCCATCATTATACTTGTAAGGGAAGGCGGATACCGTCCAAACTACTTGCATCCAACTTTTAGGTCAGCTGGTGTACACCGTAAAAGAGAACTTTCCTTGTTTAGAAAATCTCATAGAATGCAATAGATTCTCATAAATTCCCATACAGATTTTATAAGAATGAATAAGTTCTATGAGAAGTGCTATAGTTAAGTATAGGCCTTAGACATACAGCTATAAGAATCTATCGGATTTTTTAAGCAGGGTCATGCGCCGTGTAACTGAACACGCGGGAAAAGTTTCTTCTGTGTAAATTTAAGGTGTAAGCACTTGCAACTTTAAAAAATGTGTGAAACCGTGATTGTGAACAAATGCCCGATTTTTATAGCAATTATAATTACTTTGTTTTCTTACTGGGTCTGGTATACACTTATTAATGGTTTGTTGTATAAATCCATCACTGCATTTGCATTTGTCATCAATGCAGAGAGAATTTACTTCCGCGCATTTTTCGTTTAGCCCACAAAATTCTCCTAATAATGGTATGCATGATATTTTATCAAATGGAGAATTATTTGGTTTGCAAGTACACTTTTTATCTATCGAACATACGGCACGATGTATGTCACGACAATTCTCGTCGGTTTCACAAGGTTCCCCTAATGTAACTTGAACAATAACAGAATACATTTTCTTTTGGTCGTCATTCATTAATTATTTATCGTATTTTTTTATTAGTGTAGTTTTACCTATATCCATACATACATAGTACCCTATCATGTATTTACACACGTCTTTTTCGAGACAACATCCTTGTGGTCGATAAGGATCACACTATTCAGAAAAATATATTAAATATAATCAATGGTGTTTTTAATCCGTAGATTCAAATTACTTACATGATTCCCATGACCAAAACATTGGTATTTGCTCTCATTTCCGTCGGCATTGATCTCATTTGTCGGATACAAAATAAAAATTAAAAAAAAATATCCGAATATAATATACATTTTTGAATCTTGTAACAATCAAAAATGTAAATTCTAATAATTATTTATTAGACCCAATATATTAACGAACGATTGTAATTATTAATAGAAAAAAATAAATAAATAAAATTCTTTTTGGAAAATAATATGTATCAAATCGGTTATTTTTGTACACTAAATAGAACATAACGTGGCAAAATGGACTGACTTAAAAACCCACAATCGAAGTAAATACTTTTATTTACGACTCATGATTATGTGTAAATATAAATTCAACCAATACTTGAAATAAAGTGAATTTAAGTCTCGTAATTTCGTCATAATCGAAATTATTTTTGAAGTTCTCTTACAGAAAGCTATTACGAAATACTCCACCTATTTTTATAACGAAAATATGAGGCGTAATTAGTTCTTTCATTTTTGAGATATGATTGAAAACATTCTGAACTAAGTATAGTCATTTTGATTGATAAAATGAAATACAAAAAATGAGAATGAGATAAAAAAATTATTGGATCTCTATTGAACAAATTGGCCGATTTAATAAAATCAGATAGCTTTTACTTGCAAGGTTAAAGTTGAGTCAAAATTTCGCATCTCCATAATAATGAACCATCGGAGCATTCTTAAGAAAGTTTTATGTAAATCTGAATCTCAAGTCTTCGGCAAATCTACATGATCGATCTTAGACAAGACTAATGCAAAATATTTTAAGCATATCTGTTGTAATAGTTGCGTTAGGCACATTAGGTCAGACTTGCTAAAGAATTACTTTAGGTACTTGATGCAAAATGCTGCCCTTAGTTCGTTACTTCATGGCCCATGTATTCATCATTAATATAGTAAATTCAGAGTTGCTCACTTAATGTTAAATTTAATTTAATCAACTGACAAAGTTAACAGTTTGTAGCGCTTTTAATTTTAATGAGGACTACTCAGTTTGCTCTAGGTACTGAATTTAAGCCTCTGGCAATGATAGAAAAAATAAACCTGATATTTTAAAGAATTCTGCATGCATTGGGTCAGTAGGTGGAGAAGAGTTTCATTCTCTACCCTGGTCAAAATTACAAATTAGACTAGGTCGTCTTAAATCGTGACTAAGTAAGCTAGTTATTAATGTTTGAAAATAGCAATTAAATTATGTTTGCATGCGCACTGATAATCAATACAAAAGAAATTAATAGCTAATATGCACTCATCATCTTTTCCACAATATCCATTCAAAATAAGTAAAAACATGTTAATTTTTTTAAGCATTATTATTTGATTTATGAACACATGTTTTATATTTCGATTGACTATTTTTAAAAAATGTTGCTTAAAATTTTAGTGAATCTTTTCAGAATATTTCAGTTACGCGATAATCTGATAAAATAAATTTTTTGTTGTTTTGTACTGATTAAGACCATCAAATACATTTTATGAAAATACACATTTATTTTTTGAGACAGCAATGAAGTTGGGTTTGCACGTACACCGAAAATCAGAACAAACAGAATTTTCAGCCTGACATTGATCATCTTTCCAACAATACCCATCCAAAATAGGTAAACATGTAGATCTATTCACCGCAATATTATTTGAATTGCAAACACATTTTTTATCTTCTGAGCAAACTGTGTGCCATGGTTCACTACACACTGAAGTATCGTTACAAGAAAATAGCAAATGAGCTGTAAGGATATTTAAAAAAAAACATTAAATTAAATTCACTTTTATTAGAAATCATGGTTGTTGACATCAAATTAACTGTGAAATTATACAAACTTTCTATACAGTGATCAGCAGACAGCAGTGAAAAATTAGGTCTACATCGACATTTATTATCGATACAATGAAATCCGTGAAATTGACATTGATCGTTACTAATACAATAACCATCGACAACTGGTGTACATTCCATTTGGCTGTATGCGAAGTTATTATCACTACACACGCATTCGTTATCACGAGAACATTTTGAATTTTTTAAATGTTTACAATCTGAATTTGATTTACAAATTTTTCCTAATGATCCTAGAAAATGAAATTGATACTGAAGTTAGCCGACGTCTGATAATTTTTAGACTTCTTTTAAAATAATAAATTATAAAAAAATAAATATTCAAAAAAATTGCACCTAGAGTTTTTTAAATTTTTTACATGTGCATATTTTTGGTTTTTTTTTTTTGTGATTTATTTGTTGAAAAAAAAATCCGAAAATTACAAATTGTCTGCTAACTTCAGGATCATAATAAAATCTCAATATTATATTATCTGTAGGTATTCATTATTAATAACATTTTTAGGTAACTTACTCGAAACACAACGATGGTTGGCATCAGCACTGTAATCAAAAGCACAATGACATTTATTATTAATACAGATTGAATTTAGAACAGTACATTGCTCATTTGCGCGACAAAATCCATTTAAAATCGGATGACACTTTGTTCTATTTATTGAAACATAGAGAGCAGAACAAATACATCTTCTGTCTTTTGAACATATTGCGAATTCAACTCCGTAACAGTCTCTATGATTATTGCAGGACTCACCTAAGTCTTCTGTAATAAAGCATAAACCCATTAAAATAAATAATTCCGATTGTTTTTATAATTTTTATTGTCAGATAACCAAATTTACTTGTTACACATTTAGAATCTCGAAACACATGATCAGGCTTGCATCGACATTTCTTATTAATGCAATAGGCCTTTTCTTGTGCGCACGTTTCGTTGCCCGAACACGTCACGCCATATAGTGGAGCGCAAACACCTCCTTCTATTGGATTATAATTATAATCACACACACATTTTCTATCTTTAGAGCAAATACCATAATTTACTAATCCTCTACAAGTGTAATTGTTGTCACAAGATATACCTAAATAAGCTAAGTCACAAAACAAAAAATTTATGAATGCCAAAATAATATATTGTGTTACAAGGGATGAAACAAGACGATTTCAGACTAAGATGAAGTTGGCTGCCCGAGCCGTAGGCGAGATTTCATCCAGAGTCACACACTATATTTTTTATGACCTGCATCGGAACTTCGAGCTTCAGTGTCAGTAACCAGTAAGAAACAAGTTAATTTCCAGCTGATGATGCAGAGAACTGTTAGAGAATGAGAAATCTGTGATTTGCAGGCACTTATTAGATAGTGAATAGGACGAAAATATTATTTTCACTCATTTTTAGTAATTTTATTTGGGTAACTACACTGGTCACAGAAATTAAGGGATAGAAAAAAAATCCGAAATTTTTAGGTGATTTTCAACATGCTGTAACTTGGTGAAAAATGGTCGTATAAAAAAAAAAAAAAAAAGCAAATTGTAGCCTCAAGTTTCTAGTTTTCAGATCTGGACCTCAAAATTTTTTATCATGTACGGTTCCGGAGTAATCATAAGAAAACCAACGAAAAAAAATTTTCAAAATTTTTGCTGGTCTTTCAATACCTCTATGGGCGACAATAAATTTTTTTGAATAATCCGACTGTCTGACTTTTCTCGGAAATTTTATGCCCTTTAATTTGGTGGCCTTGAAAAGTCTCTACGACGATTTGGCGCCGAGTAATCATTGATCAAAGCAAAAAAGTCCATTTTGGCTTTGATAATCAATAACTCCGGATGTATTGGTCGTACAGAGAATGGAAGCAGGGTTTTGAAAACTGGAAAACATTCTCTATAAGGCAAAATTAGTGGCATTTGATAGAAAAATTTTTTTTAAAGCGATATTGTTTGGTAAAAAACAGGTCAAAATTCACAAATTTAAGGATATTCGGAAATCTTGCTATAACTTTGGATATAACGGATGAACAAAGGATATCTTCGACTTTTTTTCAACCTCAAAGTGTCCTGAAAAAACCCTGAAAATTTCAAATCGCTGCGATTTTTCTTTCTTAGTGCCCCGAAGCTTTAAATTTATCGATTTTGTCAAAAATCACCATAATTGGTAGTTTCTCGGTTTTTGTTCATTTTTTCGATTTGAAAATGTTTTATTTACCGATAATCATCATTTCTTCGATCAAAAAGATCAATTATCGAAAAAAATTGAAAAAAAAAAAATTTTGATAAAATTTTTTTTTTTTTTTCAAAAATTTTTTTTTTCCAAAATTTTTTTTTTGTTGTATCTGCAATGATTTATCATTGTCAAAAAAAATTCCTAAAATTTTTTTTACCGCTGTAACTGCATCTGCTTTAAATGTCAACTTAACAAACATACGCTTTGGGTAACTCTAATGCCGGCGGTAAAAAAAAGAGAATGTTTTCCAGTTTTCAAAACCCTGCTTCCATTCTCTGTACGACCAATACATCCGGAGTTATTGATTATCAAAGCCAAAATGGACTTTTTTGCTTTGATCAATGATTACTCGGCGCCAAATCGTCGTAGAGACTTTTTAAGGCCACCAAATTAAAGGGCATAAAATTTCCGAGAAAAGTCAGACAGTCGGATTATTCAAAAAAATTTATTGTCGCCCATAGAGGTATTGAAAGACCAGCAAAAATTTTGAAAATTTTTTTTCGTTGGTTTTCTTATGATTACTCCGGAACCGTACATGATAAAAAATTTTGAGGTCCAGATCTGAAAACTAGAAACTTGAGGCTACAATTTGCTTTTTTTATTTTTTTTATACGACCATTTTTCACCAAGTTACAGCATGTTGAAAATCACCTAAAAATTTCGGATTTTTTTTCTATCCCTTAATTTCTGTGACCAGTGTATAACTGACATTAAAAAAATGAAATGAGCAAACTGAAATGACAAGCAATCAAATGAGAGTAATAAGGATGCAAATGAACATGAAATATAACTAACATCGAGCAGAAATCATTGTATTTCTCTTTAAAGGAAGAAACACGAATGTTTCTGCCCACTGTACCCCTAAAGATTGAAACCCGACTGGTAACTGTTCTGCACCCGACTCAGTACGGTGTTGGAAAAAAATGCTCGATTGTGGTGCAGCACCACACTGACTACTGTGGGGGACCTGACTGAGTCGTGTGCGCACATCACTCAATCAGGTTCCGCACAGTAACCAGTCGGGTTCCAATCTTTTCGTGTGTGCACGTATTTGTGGATTACGAATTCGCTAGATATAGTATTAGTTCGCAGCATAGGCTTGAAATTAGCTTGTTTCGACTAGCTGTAGAGACACAGAAACTCGAAGTTTTGATAATGGTATCATGAACATTTACTTTCATTTTTCTGACACAATAGGATTTTTAAATAAATCATAATTACTTTGCTTTCTTACTGGGTCTGGTATACACTTCCTTATGGTTTGTTGTATAAAGCCATCGCTGCATTTGCATTTATTGTCAATACACAGAGAATTTATTTCCTCACATTTTTCGTTTTGCTCACAAAATTCTCCTAATAATGGTATACATGATGTTTTATTAATTGGTAAATTATTTGGTTTGCAAGTACACATTTTATCTACCGAACATACGGCACGATGTATGTCACGACAATTCTTGTCGGTTTCACAAGGTTCCCCTAATGTAACTTGAACAATAACAAAATATATTTTTTTTTGGTTGTCATTAATAAATTATATATAGTATTTTTTTGTTGGTGTAGTTTTACCTTTATCCGTACATACATAGTGCCCTATCATATATTTGCACATGTCTTTTTCGAGACAACATCTTTGTGGTCGATAAGGATCACACTATTCAGAAAAATATATTAAATATAATTAATGGTGTTTTTAATCCGTAGATTTAATTTACTTACATGATTTCCATGACCAATACATTGGGATTTGCTCTCATTTCCGTCGGCATTGATCTCATCCGTCGGATACAAAATAAAAATTAAAAAAAAATATCCGAATATAATATACATTTTTGAATCTTGTAACAATCAAAAACGTAAATTCTGATAACTATTTAGACCTAATATATTAACCAACAATCGTAATTATTAATAGAAAAAAAATAAATAAATAGAACCCGTTTTCAAAAATAATATGTATCAAATCGGTTATTTTTGTAGACTAAATAGAATACAACGTGGCAAAATAGGCGGACTTAAAAACCGAATAATCAAAGTTAATATTTTTATTTCGTCATAACCAAAATTATTTTCGAAGTTCTCTTACAGAAAACTATTACGAAATACTCCACCTATTTTTATAACGAAAACATGAAGCGTAATTAGTTCTTTAATTTTTGAGATATGATTGAAAGCATTCAGAACTGAGTATAGTCATTTTGATTGATAAAATGAATTACAAAAAATAATGATGAAATAAAAAAATTATTGGATCTCTATTGAACAAATTGGCCGATTTAAAGAATTCATATAATTTTCACTTGAAAGAGCCAAGTTGATTCAAATTTTCGCATCTCCATAATAATTAACCATCGGAGCATTCTTAAGGAACATATTATTTGTATTTAATGAATCTAGATAATCAGTAAAGCCGTAAGAGATTAAACTATTGTATGTAATAGAATGAAAGAGTAAACGTCTGAAAAATCTGTAAGTGGGAAATTTTAATTTATATTGTATTTTATTGAGTTTATTGTAATTTTTCTCATTAATAATAACAAAATAACATCCCGACTAGAATTTTTCATAAGGGCCTGACGAGGTCCTTATCGGGTTAACCTTATTTCAAATAAGGTCCCGATCAGGGTATCCTGACGAGGATCCTGATATGGATGTAACGCTTAAGACCCACGAGGTCCTTATCGGGATTGCCTTATCAGGACCTTACCAGGATATCCTCACCACGTCCATATCAGGTCCTTACCAGGATATCCTCATCAAATCAGGCAAACCTTATATTAACCTGATAAGGTCCTTATGGTACTTCAGGCAAATCAGGAAGAAATTCTAGTCGGGATGTATATTGATTTATAATCACAAGGAGCAGTAGCTACATGATCGTAAATAAATAAACTAAACTAAACTAAACTAAGGAAGTTTTATGTAAATCTGAATCTTAAGTCTTCGGCAAATCTACATACCCGGGAAAAACGGATTAGATCTGACCAGATATAATTATATCTGGTCAGATCTAATTATATCTGATCAGATCTATTTATATCTGGTTAGATATGGGATTTGAGATATAATCAGATCTAGTCATATCTGATCAGATCTAAACAGATATAACTATATCTGGGTTGAAAAATTCATCAGACATGAACAGATCTAGTCATATCTGATCAGATCTACACAGATATAACTAGATCTGAGTTGAAAAATAGCTCAGACATGATCAGATCTAATCATATCTGATCAGATCTAAACAGATATAACTATATCTGAGTTAAAAAATTCATCAGACATGATCAGATCTAGTCATATCTGATCAGATCTAAACAGTTATAACTATATCTGGATTGCAAAATACATTAGTCATGAAAAGGTCTTATCATATCTGGCCAGATCTAAACAGATATAACTATATCTGAATTGCAAAATGCATTAGACATGAAAAGGTCTTATCATATCTGGCCAGATCTAAACAGATATAACTATATCTGGATTGCAAAATACATTAGACATGAAAAGGTCTTATCATATCTGGCCAGATATAACTATATCGAAGTTGTCAACAGCATCAGATTCGATCAGATCCGATTAAGTAGTTACCCGGGGAAAATGATTTTGATCTGACCAGATAAAATTATATCTGATCAGATAAAATTATATCTTTGCAGATCATTTATATCTGATCAGAACTAATAATTACACATGATCAGATCTTATTATATCTGGCCAACCACCGTTTATATCCGGTCAGATCTAATGAGATATAATTAGATCTAGGCTAGATAGACTGTCAGACATGATTATATCTAGTCAGATCGGCGTATATGTCGTAAGATCTGACCAGATATAACTATATCTGAACTAAATACAACAATTAACATAATCAGATCTTGTTATATCTGCTCAGATATAATCATGAAAATTGTTCATATCTGATTATTTACATTCACGCGATCACATACGTGGAGCAGCGCAGTGGATAGCGTCAAAGACTTTGGATCTGAAGGATGCAGGTTCGAGCCCAGCAGTCATCGGGATTTTTTCATCAATCAAATTCATGTATAACTCTTCTAAGTAACGTTTCTAATACGTTAGATTACATTTCGGATCGAATGAAAACTATATTATTTTTTTTTGCAATTTAATTTTGTTTTTTTAATAGGGATCCCGGGAAAAAAGGTTTAGATCTGGCCACATATAATTATATCTGATCAGATCTGTCCAGATCTCGTCAGATAGAGACAATTTAAAGATCTGGCCAGATCTGACAAATCAGATCTGATCAGATATAATTATATATGGTCAGATCTAAATCGTTTTCCCCGGGTAATCACTCTTAGAAGAGTCCAATGCAAGATATTTTAAGCAAATCTGTTGTTATAGTTGCGTAAGACCTATTAGGTCAGACTTGCTAAAGAATTACTTGAGGTACCTGATGCAAATGGCTGCCCTGAGTTCATTACTTCCTGGCCCATGTATTCTTCATTAGTATAGTAAATTCAGAGCTGCTCACTTATTGTTCGATTTTATTGTCACATTTGTACTCATACACACAACAGATTATTACATGTAGATATTTTTAGTCAGGAAATCTATACTTGCCATCTGTCAAAGCTACATTTCTTTTGTTATATTTTATACCTGGACCCTTCTAAGTTGCACTACTGGCAAAAATTTGGAGTTTTTGCTTTGACAAACGTTAAGTAATAAATTGAAAATTCCAAAACTAAAAGAAAACAGCGAGAACAACATAAATTGTAGGCGTTAGGTAGGAATATAAGGTCAATGAAATCCAGAAAATGAACCCTTAACCGTGTAATAATTTGAATGAATAGAAAAAAATGATAAACAAATGGAATTAAAAATATCAAAAAATTATTTTTGGGTAGTCCAATAATTACTCTATAAAATTGTCATGAACCATAAAAGCCGTAACTTCATTAGTTTAAAAGATATAATTATTTAAAAATTCAATTAATGCATTTTTTTATAAACAAATGTTTATAAAAATTGAACCATAATAGATATCGAGCATGTAAAAAATTTATTATATAAATCGATAAATTGTCTAAAAGATCGTCTTGAATGTCAAAGACCGTATCATCAATAGTTTAGAAGTTATGACAATTTATAAGTTGATAAAATAGTTGACCGCTTCAACTTTGATGGGGTAAAGTATTTTAAAATTCAATAAAAAATAGAGAAAATTTTTTTTTACAACTTTTATGCACGTGGCTGTATTTGTAATTTTTTAAAGCTATGGAAAAAAAATGTAATGAAAATGGAAATTTGTTTATAACAAATTGTTTATTAAATAAACATTGAAAATTCAAATAAAAAAGAAATTTTTCCCTAATTATATTGAGAATTGTAAATAATGATTACAATACTATTTGTATTGTACGGGTCGTACGAGCAATACTCGGCTTCGCCTCGGCCAACAATTACATGTGATCTGAGACATTTCTTACTTTACTTCCCTAGGTGTGTAATATACTATTTGTGTTGGATACTTTGCTTGGCGGCGACGCCTAGGCACCAAAACGGCCGCGTAGAGCCCAACTTTCAACGTTAAATTAAAATTATAAATAATGGAGCTACAACTCCGGGAGTCGAGACTTATTTTACTATAATTTTCTCCTCTTTTAAGATCTTTTTTTCAAATTTCAGATATCTTTAATATTTCTGAAGCTATAGCTACAAAACGGAGACTCCCTTTTTGTCTCTTCGTTTTTTGTTTATAACAAATGAAATTTTTAATGGTGAATAAATTAAAAAATACCCATTTCTCAGAAATAAATTCTGAATCCAATGCACCAATCGCCATATTTTAAAGAGTGGTTTATAACGATTTTTCGCAGAAAACTCACTTCTTGGCTAGACTATTAAACAACCCAAATATTATAAGGTTTTAAAACTAAAAACTGGAAAGATTCATTATAATTATGTAAGATATCTAAGACTGATGCTGAATAATTTCTAGTAAAAAAATCTGGGCATCGACTGGCCCTGCAGGCCAGCCCCCAAACTTCCCGCTGTTTTCGAGCTCTAAGAGCTCGAAAATACCTTTGCTTCCCTTTTTTAAGAGCTTCTCGAGCTCAAAAGGGTTACGTTTTATGTTAAAGTTTAAAAATTTAGAATCTAAAATAATTAATGAATGAGGGTTTTTTATATTTGTTCACAATTATGTTCAATAATTAGCTCAAAAATAAGAATTTACGTGATACGTTGTATCTATATCGTGTAAGTATATCGTGATACGAGCGAACATGACGATTTTTAGGCAGTCACTTGCAATGAGTTATATAAAGAAGAAGATATTAGTTTTGAGTAATTTTGTTCAGTAATTATGATGTTATTCAATGGAAAAAGCAGATATTGATTTAACATTTATTATTCCGTCAACGATATCTCTCGAACAGATTATCTGATTGGGACGTTCTTGGCAGCAATCGAATGCTTTCATCGAGTTCTAGAGCTGATTAGATTTCGGAATTGATCGATTTGATAGTTTCTGAAATATTCACGAAAAACGAAAAAAAAAAAAAACGATTTTTTTCCATTCTTTCGTCGACGATTTTATTGAGGTCTAGAGCTGATAAAATTTTGTGAATGATTCGTTCAGTCCTTTCGACGATATCTGCAAAAAACCGTTTTCTACTATTTCTTTCGTCGACCATATCTTTCGAACAGATTATCTGATTGAGAAGTTCCTGAATTTTTTGAAAATCGTCGATTTTCTCAGCGGGAAGTTAAAAATTGAAAAATATTTTTCATTAGAAAATTTAAGTATCATAATGTGTCAGGCAGCATAAAATTTTTTTAATTAAAATAAGAAGCAAATAATTATTTATTTATAATGTTTACTTTGCATGGTTGCTCTGGTGATGACAACAAATAACAGTGGAATAGAAAGGGTTGCATATGATTAGAACACGTATATTGTGAGTCTCCCGAGGATTAATTCCTAGCGAATGATATTCTAGAAAAATGATCACATGCAAACTTCTCGATGTATATTGGATATTAACTAATATATGACGTGGCTTTTTTTCCACCAAGGTAGATACTTACGTGTGTAATGATCAGTTGCAATTGTCGCACCAAAGCATAAACACGCATTCGAAAGCTTTATTAGTTATATTGATTTCAATTTTATCGGCATAAACTGATATTTTATATTTATTTTTTGAATAAAATCAGAAATACGGAAACTCTATTTTTCACAATTTAACAATTATGTGGATTGCAAAAATTATTTTATTGTTATTGATTTTCAATACGTGTGGTGGTAATCTATTGTCGCAACGCATACTATCTCAACTTCAAACTTCTGTCGTGCAGAATCGAGTGGTAACTATATTTTTTTTAATTGCTTCAAAAATATATAAATTAAAATTAAAGAAGTATAATTATATTCCAACAGGTGGAATTGATGAAATTATGTTTTTCTGACAAATTAAATCCAGCAATTGTATCTCAAAATTTGGATGATATAATTAATCAAAAATCATGGGATCCTCTGAGTTCCAACACTATAATGATTAATGACAATTTTAATCCAAAAATAGTTCAAGCATTTTATCCTGCGTACCCTACATACGTCTTATCAACTGAATCACCAGAAAAACTTCGGAAAATTTTGAACAAATTGAAGGATTTACCTGTCTGGAATGTAATTTCTTCTTTTTTTATTATTGAATCAGATGCTGCAGAAAACAATTGCAAAGATTCATCTAAAATGCTCCAAGTACTTTGGGAAGATGATTTGATTAACTCATTCTATGTGTGCCAGAATAATAGTGAAGTATTTTTGTACACTTACAATCCTTACACCAATCGAGCACCTGAGCCCTGGAGAAGAGTCAGAAATGCCGATAATCCTGACAAATACTGGACACTGTTTAGACAGTCGCTATCTATTGGTAATTTAATAAACACAATAAATAATTATCTTTCTTATTCCATCGGAATTAATATCGGTGTTAACATATTTATTGTGCAGATAAAGGAATATGTAGCAGTCTTCAATTTGATAAGACGAAATCCCTCGATGGATATCCAGTCAAAGCAGTGGCCTATCCTATCCGCAACCCATCTATGAGCCAGCAGAAAAATAAGACACAACCATTGAAAAGCATAAAAGATAATGTATCAAATATAAGTTATTTATTTTTTGATAGTTTATTCGAAGCTATAAATGCCACACCGATAATCAATTTTGATGAGGCCGGTGATTTAGTTAATAATACAGCCGTAGGATGTTTGCAAGCATTGATTAACGGTACACACGATATCGCGTTAAATTTACGTAAAATAGATGAAGATTCTTACGAGAATATTGACACTATTAGATTATATTATCAACAAGGTTTTATCTTATCTACGAGAAATTATCCAATGCGTTTAACTAAGGCTTCATTAGGTGATTTGATATACATAAGTAATGAAGTTATTGTTGCTTTAGTACTAGTACTCTCAGCTACATTTATCATTACGGTGTTTAGTATAGATAGTGTCGGTTATCGAAACTATGTACGAGGTTTTCTGGATATTTTAAGATTGATATTGGGTTTCGGAATTGAGGCACCATTAGAGAGGGCATCAGCGCGTATGATATTCGTCGTTGTCATTTTAGCAACGTATTCAATAATTCCAGAATTACAGAGCCAAATATCCGCTATTTTGTGTTATTCGGTCGGAAAGTCTTATATAGAAAATTTCAACGATACCCGTCAAGTACAAAATGCATATAAAGTCATTTATTATCCTCAAGTTTTATCAAAAGATATGGAAAATTATATATCATCGCTAAATAAAAGTGAAGAATACAATGAATATTGGTTTCGTGAAATGACAGATAGTAACAAATATTGCGATTACTATCTTAGCAATAGTTCTCGTTATGTTTGCGTTGATACTGTTGAGAATCAATTGGAAGCTTTAAATAGAGGATATGAAAATATGCGTGTTGTCCAAAAAACTATTTATGATAAGTATTATTCGTACTGGACTCGACGGAATTGGGCGCTTAAAAATAGAATTGATGACGTCGCTCTAAGATTACGGGAATCTGGTATCATAAACTATTGGGATAAACGGGTATTGTATGACAAACTCAACAAACACAAAACACCCATAAAAGCTTGGAGACTAGAGTATAATCAATTGAATTCTAAATCCTTCTTTTTACTTTATTGGTTGGTTTATTACCTCTTGATGGCTTCTCTGATTGTTTTTATTTTGGAAATAATAGTTTACAAGTGTCAACACGAATATCGAAGAATGTTGAGACGGTGGGAAAGTACTCAACTCATTAGGAAGCCTCCTGAAGTCGATATAGAAATTCAAGAAATTGAATAATAATTTATTACTTGTATCGTTATTATCAATTTTTTGCGTGGATTTCAAAAGTTACCAATTAAACAGATTAATCAAAGTTTTTGAAATGGAACCGATGTTAAAAAATTTTAAATACCTCTATTTTGACACTGTTCTTGCTATATCGTTAATTTAAAAAACAATAACAAAAAATTATATTAATTAGAATGGAATTCTTGTCACCGCATGAATAAATTAATTGCACCCACCTATTATTTGATTCAACATTAAAAAAGTAAATTCACCGTAGACGACAATTTTTCCACACGTACAGTTAGGTAAAAGACCTAGTACCCGATCCGGGATTTTATACTCGATCACTTCATGTATTTTTATATCTATATTTAGTAAAATTCAGTAAATACAGACATGTTAATACATGAGTGGTTGGGTCCCCGATTAGAAAATACGATTCATGAGGATTAAAACTGTTTTAATCGTTTTGAACTCCCACGAATCCTCGATCGATGATTAAATAGGATTAAAAACGATTAAATGAAGATTAAAGACGATTCATGAGGATTAAAAATTTTTAATTCTCACGATTCGTTTTCAATCGTAAAATAATATTGCAATTTCTGGTTCCGAATGAGGATTAAAAACGATTTATGAGGATTAAATGTTTAATCGTTTTTAATCCTCATGAATCGTTTTTTCTAACCAGGAGTACTAATTTCCTGATCGGGTATTGGGTCTCTTACCCCACATGAAAACAAAAATTCAGAAAACGTTTTGCGTAATTATTTATTTATATTTATAGTAATTTCTATCATTAGTGCATGTCAATAACTATAAACTGCATTATTAAACTTGACTGTATGATTAGTGAAATTTATTATACAGTTTAGTAAATTTCACTATAATAGAATTAAATTGATTGAAATTTAGTTTATATTAGTCTTTTAACATTTCATTATTATTATTGTTATTATCTATGTTATGTATATATGTTAGTGTCAATTTTATAATTTAAAAATCACTTGACTTAACCGAGATTTGAACCCTGATTTCTCGCGTGCATATCCTCCTCTCAGTCTGTCGCTCCGGTGTCTTCTTTGAACGAAAGTCTTTAAACTTGTAATACATATTGGTAGATACCCTATCTCTACTCATGTTTAATTTTATCGATCTGCTTTGGAAAAATTACAAACCTAATACTATACTATTCTCCTGAATTTCAGAAATTGCTAAACAGATTGTAATTTTTACATATTCTTAGCATTTAATGCATGTGTTACGTAAATTTTAACATTTGTACAGAATAAAAATCATTGAAGCCGCGTAAAAAAAATTACACATAATTATATGTAAAGAATGACTCAATATAATTATATAAAATAACTTATATTCAAATTTTACACAGGGTTTAGGGATTAAATAGAAATTAAAGGGACCCTTTGCCTTTTAGAATACATCTATTTTATAGCTTATTTCTATAAAATGGTATGATTATATATATAATTATATGTAATTGTAGATACGTCATTAAAATAATTGTATTTAACTATATACAGTTACATATAATTACCTATGATTGTATGTAATTACATACAATTATATATAATTTATATATGATTATCATTGATTATACATAAAAAAAAAAGATTATATAGATTTATGTACAATTACATTTTTCGAGTAATTCAGAAATTCGAATTATTCAATTCTAAATTCGAATTGAACAGATAAACTAAATTCGAATTCGATTTGCACTTCCCTAATAAATATAGATAATTAGATATGAATTACATATGATTATATATAATTTCGTATAATTTTTTAACTTCCCACTAAGAAAATTGTCAATTTGTGTGTGTGTGTGTGTGTGTGTGTGTGTGTGTGTGTATGGATGTAAACTCTTTATATCTTCTTAATGAATTGACCGATTGAGATGGTTGGGATGGCAATCGAAAGAGTTTGCTGGCCGTTAACTTTTCTGAAAATTTCAAATCGATCGATCAAATGGACCAAGATATAGAAGAATTACAAAAAGAAAAAATTGTTTTTTTCAGTTTTTTTTTAATTTTTCAGAAATGGCTCGATCGATCGATTCCAAACTCTAATCAGCTCTAGAATTCAATAAAACGCGTCGATTGCCGCCTCAGCCATCTCAATCGGTCAATTCGTTTGAGGGATTTCGTTGGAGAAAAAATTGTAAAAAATGATTTTTTTCGAAAACAACGGCATACAAAAGTATTTTCGAGCTCGAGGAGCTCGAAAATATATTCACAACGGTTCTTTCAAACTCAAGGAGTTTGAAAACAACGGGAAGTTTTGGGGCTGGCCCGCAGGGTCAACCGATAGACCGATTTTTTTTTTGCAGGAATCGTATAATGAAATGTATTACTCAACGTGACGTAATAATTTAATTTTTTTTTTTATGAAAAATGCTGTTCTATAGATAATTACTGAGAATGAATTAGTAATAAAAGTATAATCATATAGCAATTTTTCAGGTAATCATATCGTAACAATTAGCATTTTGTGATTTTTATTCTACATTTAGCAACAAATCATTAAAGTAATGCATTTGATGATGTGCACTAGTATTTCTCAACAAAATATATCAAATAATATAATTTTTTCGAGATTCGTTTTTTCCGTGTGCGTTCGCGATTGAAATGCATTCTTGGAATGACCGTCACCGATAAAATAATCTGATAACTCATATGCATCTCATTTATGATATTCTTATAGATATGTACTTCTGTTGACAATATATTTATAGACATTGAATGATTAAATAATTTTCTGGTTAGAAAAATTTAGGTCATATTACCGAATTAGTACTCAAATTAAATTTTGACCTCTTCTGACAGTGAGTATTTTTGAATCTTTGGCTTCGTTTATTCTAAAAGTAATAATTTATGATATTTGTGAGTGTTTATAACATTGATAACTGTTTGCTTGAATAAAGATATTTACAAAACTAATTTTTTTTCTTGATGAAATTTACTTAATTCAAACCCTTCCTGAAAGTCTTGTTCATTTCCAGAGATAGAGACTTTAATTTGTTAAATTAAGGATTAGAATAGTAAATATTGATTTATAGTGTTTACTTTTTGCGGTTGCTCTGGTAATGAAATTGAATAACTGACAGAGAAAGGGTACGAATTAGAAACGGCTATTGTGCATTTTTCCGACACTTCCTGGCGAATGATTTTCTAGAAAAATAATCACATGCAAGCTTTTCGATTTTCGATTAAAAATGACCTATATATGACGTGGCTTTTTTTACCCGGGCGAATAATTACCGGTGCTATGATCAGTTGCCATTCTCGCAGCAAAACATTAACATATACCCGGCAGCTTTAATTATCACGGAGATTAGAATTCGAACAGTATTCAGTGATTATCAATTTTTATTTTTAAAATTATTCTTTTTCTTAATAAAATAAAAAATACGAAAACTCGATGTTTCACGATCTAATAATTATGTGGATCAGAAAAATTATTTTTTTATTATTTATTTTCAATACGTGTGGTGGTAATCTGTTGTCGCAGAGCATATTCTCTCAACATCGAACTTCTGTCGTTCAGATTCAAGTGGTAACTACTTATATTTTTTTACTTGGTTTAAAATTACATAAATAAAAAATTACAGAAGTTAAATAACATTTCAACAGGTGGAACTGATGAAATTATGTTTTTCTGAGAAATTGAATCCAGTAATTGTAACTCAAAATTTGAATGATATAATTAATCAGAAATCATGGGATCCTCTGAGTTCCAACACTATAATAATTAATGACGATTTTAATCCAAAAATAATTCAGGCATTTTATCCTGCTTACCCCACATACGTCTTATCAACTGAATCACCAGAAAAACTTCGGAAAATTTTGAACAAATTGAAGGATTTACCTGTCTGGAATGTAATTTCTTCTTTTTTTATTATTGAATCAGATGCTGCAGAAAACAATTGCAAAGATTCATCTAAAATGCTTCAAGTACTTTGGGAAGATGATTTGATTAACTCATACTATGTGTGCCAGAATAATAGCAAAGTATTTTTGTACACTTACAATCCTTACACCAACCGAGCACCTGAGCCCTGGAGAAGAGTCAGAAATGCCGATAATCCTGACAAATACTGGACACTGTTTAGACAGTCGCTATCTATTGGTAATTTAATAAACCGCACAATCAATAATTATCTTTCTTATTCCATCGAAATTAATATCTGTGTTAACATATTTATTGTGCAGATGAAGGAATATGTAGCAGTCTTCAATTTGATAAGACGAAATCCCTCGATGGATATCCAGTCAAAGCAGTGGCCTATCCTAATCGCAACCAATCTATGAGCCAGCAGAAAAATAAGACACAACCATTGAAAAGCATAAAAGATAATGTATCAAATATAAGTTATTTATTTTTTGATAGTTTATTCGGAGCGATAAATGCCACACCGATAATCAATTTTGACGAGGTCGGTGATTTAGTTAATAATACAGCTGTAGGATGTTTGCAAGCATTGATTAACGGTACACACGATATCGCGTTAAATTTACGTAAAATAGATGAAGATTCTTACGAGAATATTGACACTATTAGATTATATTATCAACAAGGTTTTATCTTATCTACGAGAAATTATCCAATGCGTTTAACTAAGGCTTCATTAGGTGATTTGATATACATAAGTAATGAAGTTATTGTTGCTTTAGTACTAGTACTCTCAGCTACATTTATCATTACGGTGTTTAGTATAGATAGTGTCGGTTATCGAAACTATGTACGAGGTTTTCGGGATATTTTAAAATTGATATTGGGTTTCGGAATTGAGGCACCATTAGAGAGGGCATCAGCGCGTTTGATATTCTTAATTGTTACTTTAGCCATGTATTCGATAATTCCAGAATTACAGAGCCAAATATCCGCTATTTTGTGTTATTCGGTCGGAAAGTCTTATATAGAAAATTTCAACGATACCCGTCAAGTACAAAATGCATATAAAGTCATTTATTATCCTAAAGTTTTATCAAAAGATATGGAAAATTATATATTATCGCTAAATAAAAGTAAAAAATACAATGAATATTGGTTTCATGAAATGACAGACAGTAACAAATATTGCAATTATTATCTTGAAAATGATAGTCGTCATGTTTGCGTTGATACTGTTGAGAATCAATTGGAAGCTTTAAATAGAGGATATGAAAATATGCGTGTTGTCCAAAAAACTGTTTATGATAAGTATTATTCGTACTGGACGCGACGGAATTGGGCGCTTAAAAATAGAATCGATGCCGTCGCTCTAAGATTGCGGGAATCTGGTATCATAAACTATTGGGATAAACGGGTATTGTATGACAAACTCAACAAACACAAAACAATCATAAAACCTTGGAGACTAGAGTATAATCAATTGAATTCTAAATCCTTCTTTTTACTTTATTGGTTGGTTTATTACCTCTTGATGGCTTCTCTGATTGTTTTTATTTTGGAAATAATAGTTTACAAGTGTCAACACGAATATCGAAGAATGTTGAGACGGTGGGAAAGTACTCAACTCATTAGGAAGCCTCCTGAAGTCGATATAGAAATTCAAGAAATTGAATAATAATTTATTACTTGTATCGTTATTATCAATTTTTTGCGTGGATTTCAAAAGTTACCAATTAAACAGATTAATCAAAGTTTTTGAAATGGAACCGATGTTAAAAAATTTTAAATACCTCTATTTTGACACCGTCCTTGCTACATCGTTAATTAAAAAAACAATAATAAAAAATTATATTAATTAGAATTGAATTCTTGTCACCACATGAATAAATTAATTGCACCCACTAATTATTTGACTCAACACTCCAAAGTAAAATCACCGCAGACAACAATCTTTTCACAGGAACAGTAAGGTAAAAGACCTAGTACCCGATCCGGGATTTAATACTCGATCACTTCATGTATATGTATATCTATATTTAGTAAAATTCAGTAAATACAGACATGCAAATACATGAGTGGTCGGGTACTAATTCCCTGATCGGGTATTAGGTCTCTTACCCCACACGAAGAAAAAATTCAGAAAACATTTTGCGTAAATTTTTATTTATATTTATAGTAATTTCTATCATTAGTGCATGCCAATAACCATAAACTGCATTAGTAAACTTGACTGTATGATTAGTGAAATTTATTATACAGTTTAGTAAATTTCACTATAATAGAATTAAATTGATTGAAATTTAATTTATATTAGTCTTTTAACATTTTATTATTGTTATTGTTATTATCTATGTTATGTATATATGTTAGTGTCAATTTTATAATTTAAAAATCACTTGACAACCGAGATTTGAACCCTGATTTCTCGCCTGCGAATTCTCCTGTCAGTCTGTCGCTCCGGTGTCTTCTTTGAACGAAAGTATTTAAACTTGTAATACATATAGGTATACCCTATCTTTACTCATGTTTAATTTTATCGATCTACTTTGGAATAATTACAAAACCTAATACTATACTATTTTCTTGAATTTCAGAAATTACTAAACAGATTGTAACTTTCACATATTCTTAGCATTTAATGCATATGTTCCGTAAATTTTAACATTTTTACAGAATAAAAATCATTGAAGCAGCGTAAAAAAAAGTTATACAAGACAATTTTTGTATTTAATTGATAATGCATAAAATTTCTTGGTGCTAATCGAAATTTTTCGCGGCAAGAAATCCTTTTTTTCTGCGTATTTTATAAATTTAGTAGTGATATTTGGGCAGTCACCTAGTGACTGCAGGTTGCTTGTTTCGTAATAATTAGCTTTTTGTGATTTTTACTTTGCATTTAACAACAAATAGTTCAAGTAATGCATTTATTGATGTTCACTAGTATTTCTTAATAAAATATATTAAATAATATAATTTTTCCGAGACTCGTTTTTTTTTGTGTGCGTTCGCAATAGAAATGCATTCTTGGAATGACCGTCACCGATAAAATAATCTGATAATTCATATGCATCTTATTTATGATATTCTTATAGAAATGTACTTCTGTTGACAATATATTTATAGATATTGAATAATTAAATAATTTTCTGGTTAGAAAAAATTATGTCATGTTACCGAATTAGTACTCAAAGTAAATTTTGACCTCTTCTGACAGTGAGTATTTTTGAATCTTTGGCTTCGTTTATTCTAAAAGTAATAATTTATGATATTTGCGAGTATTTATAACATTGAAAACTGTTTGCTTGAATAAAGATATTTACAAAACTAATTTTTTTTCTTGATAAAATTTATTTCATTTAAACCTTTTCTGAAGGTCTTGTTCATTTACAGAGCTAGAGACTTTAATTTGTTAAATTAAGGATTAGAATAGTATATATTGATTTATAGTGTTTAATAATAAAATTAATACAATTTTAAGCAGCAAATTTAACAGTTTAAATCGACAATATCGAGTTTGAAACTGTAATATTTGTTATTTCTGTAAAATTTACTTATAAAAAATGTAATTTTTACAGTTTCAGACTCGGAGCGCTTTACTACTATACAAAACTGTAATTTTTCAACTACTCTTTTTTCCGTGAATAAAAAGTATTGATAATTCGAGTAAATTTCAAAAATTTTTTTTTCCGTGTAAGTAACAAGTTTTAGTTATTAATTTTTTATGTCAGAACAGTAAAATTTCAAAATTTGAAAAAAAAATTCAAATTCTGGATGTGCCCTGTTACTGTAACATAAAAATCCGGTTAATTGTTGCAACAGGATTTTATCCTGTTGCAGTGCCTATTTTTTTCCGTGTAGGATTGTAAATGATTGATTTTATATATAGGGGAAGGGGGGCAAAATGGGGTACCCTCAAAATTTTATGAAAAAAAAAATTTTTTTTTTTCGTCTAATTAATATAAATCCGATAGATTTGCGCACTTTTAGCCCTACGCATGACACCTGGGGCAAAATGGACCAGCCGAAAATCCTGAAAAAATGATTCTTTCAAATTTTTATCGTTAAATTAAAAAAAATTTGATATAATTCCGCATTTTTAGCCTTACCCATAACACCTAGGGCAAAATGGACCAGCCGAAAATTTTGAGAAAATGATTCTTTTATATTTTTATCGTCAAATTAAATAAAATATAATACATTAATCCATTTTTCGGCTGATTTGTTATAGCTGGGGCAAATTTGGCCACTAAAAATATTCAAAAATAATATTTTATTGTTTTATTGATAAAATATTTTAAATAATGCAAAATAATCTGCAATCTAAAAAATCAAAAAACACGTTTTTTGGGTTCAAAATAATGACAAATAAGAAATACAGAATTGTTTTTTTTTATTAAATAGCAATTAGTAATTAAGCTAATCGACGGGAAACGATTTATTACACTTAAAAAAATTTTTCTTGAGTATTATAAAACCAAAAATAGTTGTCAAGAGAAAGAAATACATTCTTAATAATGAAAACAATTTAAAAAAAAAAAAAAATATCATTTTTTGGAGGGAGGCCTCTCTGCCCCACAAAAATTTTTTTTTTTGCCTTCGTGTCCACCAATGATGTGAAATGTAATTTTTCTTTATGTATATTACATATAAAAGATTCAAGTAATAAAATTTGATCAATTTTCAGAAATTTTTTTTTTTAACCTTTTTAAGGGTACCCCGTTTTGCCCGCCAAAAATAAAAATTTTATTTTTTAACGGCAGCTAAAAATTTTGTCTATTTACCTCGAATATCACTAAAAACAAAAAGATTTAGCGTATTTTAGTCCTCGAAAACTTAGTATTTTCTTAGGTACCCCCTTTTCCCCCCCCCCCTCTCCCCTATGTATATATATATATATATATATATATATATATATATATATATATATATATATATATATATATATATATATATATATATATATATCATCAGACATTTATTTATTTATTCATTTATTTAGCAATAAACCCAACAGCTATGGCCAATTACAGGGTTACTTTTACATAAAAATACAAAAAACAAAAAATATATTTGCGGGCAGAGGATAAGCCTCCGAATAAGACTAAACATAGTTTTTAATGTCACAATATAATATAGTAAAAAAATAATAACAAAAAGATAATTTTTCCTCAAACAAAATACATAATAATAAATTTAGGGCAGTAAAGTTACTATTTCGCCAAGTGATGCATTTGATAAGCCCGTAAGACTGTTCGTTATGTCATCAAGCAATCGTTCTTGCTCACAGAAACGGTTAACAGAAACAGAGATCCGAAATATCGGTGCCGACTGTGCCAGGTTAATAGTAGCTTGAGGTATATACAGAGGAACAGGGTTCCAGACATCACAAGTATGCCACTAGGATCTACTCCAATAAAACAACAATGAAACAAATATGAAAATATTAAAAGAAACAAATTACAAAATTTTTGCGTAAATATTTGTAGACAGCATCTTTTACAATTTCATTTATACAAATTACATTTATACTTGAGTTATGAAATTAAAAATTTTACAATTCGAATTCTTAACTGCAGAACTGACTGAAGCTATTAGATACGTTTTATTGAGGTAAACATGTATTTTTGGAGACAGCAGTGTAGTAAGGTTTGCAACGACACCGAAAATCAAAACAAACAGAATTTGCAGCCCGACATTGATCATCTTTCCAACAATACCCATCCAAAATAGGTAAACATGTTGATCTATTTATCGCAATATTATTTGATTTGCAAACACATTTTTTATCCTTTGAGCAAACTGTGTGCCATGGTTCACTACACTCTGAAGTATCATTACAATTAAATAACAAATGAGCTGAAAAATAGTTTTAGAAAAACAATAAATTAAATTCGCTATTATTAGAGAATATGCTTGTTGACTTTAAACTTATTGTGAAATTATACATACTTTCAACACAATTGTCAACAGATTGGAGTGAAAAATTAGGTTTACATTGACATTTATTATCGACACAATGAAATCCAGGAAATTGGCATTGCTTATTACTGTTACAATATCCATCAGCAACTGGTTCGCATCCCATTTGATTGTTTGCGAAGTTATTATCGTTACACACGCATTCGTTTTCAAGAGAACATCTTGAATTTTTTAAATGGTCACAGTCTGAATTTAATTCACAAATTTTTCCTAATGATCCTACATAATAAAATCTCAACATTATATCATCTGTAGGTATTTATTATTAATAATATTGTTAAGTAACATACTTCGAACACAACGCATATTAGAATCGGCAATGTAACCAAAAGCACATTCACATTTATTTTCAATACAGATTGAATGGTGCACACCACATTGTTCATTTGTATAACAAAATCGACCTAAAATTGATGCGCACATTGATCCATCCTTGGGAATATAATTATCATGACAAATACATTTTCCGTCTTCTGAACATATTGCAAATTCAACTCCGTAACAGTCTGAATGGTCATCGCATGACTCACCTAACTCTCCTATAATAAAGCATGAAAACATTCAAATAAGTAATCCCGATTGTTTTTTAAATTTTTATTGTCAAGTAATTATATTTACTTGTTACACATTCAGTATCTCGAAACACATGATAAGGTTTGCATTGACATATTTCGTTAATACATTCGAGATTTTGTTGTGCGCACTTTTCCTTGTCCGAACACACTCCACCATGTGTTGGAGCGCAGATACCTTCTCTTGTTATATTGTAATTTTCATAACACACACATTTGTGCTCATCCAATAAACATCCAGCATGAGGTATATGAATACAATCATTGCTATTTATACAATAGTCTCCTAATTCCGCTGAAATAATATCAGACCGTTATATATAGGGAAAAGAAGGGCAAAACGGGATCCCTCCCATTCATCTTCTTTGAAATTGAAACTAATTCAAATCTTTTATTTTGGAGTTAATACTGAATAGTGATTAACAAATAAAAAATTAACAATTTAAAGTAGGTAGGAAGGACAAAAAAAAACTTAATCATTTTGCATGCCTTAAGCGCAAGCGTAGGTATGCTCTACTCTTGCCTAAAAATTAAAAAACGGGTTCCGTTAGAGTTTTTTTATGAATATTACCTTTTTTTTTGCAAATAAAATTACTTGATGTCCGTTTGCAAATGTCACTTTTGTCACAGCATGAAAAATGTTGATAAGGATCACACTATAGAAATAAAGAAAAAATCTTAAAATCGGCTTCCCGAAAATTTTCTATGTCTTTGAATTTTTCAAGACCGAAAATAATCATTGCTCTATTATGACTCAAAAATAAAATTGATATTTGAATTTTAATGTGACGTAAATTCAATTGTTTTTTCTATTCGTATTACTTACATTTTCTCCATATCTAGCACATTGAAAACTACTATCATCTTCGTTGCCGCTGCTTGGATTAGCGGAATGTAAAATAATAATAAAAATAATTTTACTTGACATCAGAAACAAATGTCCTTTCATTTTTTGAAATTTACTTTATTAAATTGAAATTATTTTATAATTTGTATGTTAGTTTACTTCCAATATCTCAGATTTAGAACCCGGTCAATAATAGGTAGATATTCTAGATCGATTGGCTGTTATATAATTAAAAATCGAAAATAATTTAAGCCCGATATTGAAAGTAATATATATCAGATTAACTCATTTAAACTAAATAAAAAATATAACGTATACGTGACAAAGTGGCGGACGTGAAAACACAATGATTGAGGTAACTATCATTATGATTAAAGATGACTATAATGAACACTTAAAACTTAATAGATTTACGTTTAAAAATGTCTTAATGATGACATTTTTCATGTATGGTTTTTTAGGTAGACTGATCCATATAATATATTATCAGTTAACTTAATACCATTACCACTAATTAACAAAGCTCGCGAGTGATTAGATTAGATTAGTTTTTAATAAATCGATCAATAAAAAAAAAACACGATTATTATACTTGTTTTGATTCTATTCATTCTCTGAATATGGTTGCCTGTACAATAATAATGTTGTGTGACTCTAGCAGCAATATTGATTGATGCTTCAAAATTTGTTCACAATATTGCCAATAATATAAGTGAACAATATTGATTGAACTTTTTTGGACAAGAGATTAGAACAGTTATCTGGCGCTAGAATTTAACAACCGATGCTCCAGAACTTGTGCCAGGTCCCGGGTCAAAAATACAACTTGATTTGCACTTTATCGTCTTAATTCGTGACTAAGTAATAAGCGATTTAAGTCTAAAACAAGGCGAATTCGCCTTGGTTTAGACTTAATTGGCTTAGCCACGAATTGAAACAACCAAGTCTAAATCAAGTTTTATTTTTGATAGAGACTTATCTGGTTTTCTTAGTCACGACTTAAGACGAACAAGTTTAAATCAAGTCGAAGTTGACTTGGTTTAGACTTATTTGAATTATTAAATTATAAGGTGCAAAATTCAAAACTAAGGTAAAACGTAAACAGCACATTTTCCACCAAAAAATTCTGCTTGCTTGAAAACACGATTTCAAACTGCGGGTGATGTCAGTCTTCGTCTACGGCTCGCAGCCAACTTCATCCTGGTCTGAAATCGTTTCGTTTCATCTCTTGTCACACAATATACTGTATATTTTCGAATCGTCCCAAGTCTTTCAACAATTAGAGAATCCGACTATTATTTAATGCTTAAAAATTAGGAGGATTGAAAGTTTATGGAAGAATTGAAAAAGTTTGTTTTTTAATTTTTTAAAATCGCTTTTTTTAATCAGGGCGATCAGGGCTAAGTATTAATCTCGTGGATGTAATTTTTATAATGAATGATAAACTTTGTTGGGTATACAAAGATTATCAGAAACAGCAACAAAATCTGATTTGCATGTGCATTGAAAATCAGAACATACAGAATTTCTTATTATACATTGACTATTATTCCAACAATATCCATCTAAAATTGGATAACATGTTGCGTTATTAATCGCTAAATGATTTGTTTTACAAATACATTTTTTATTCGGTGAACATGCAGCATGCCACGGATCACTACAATCTAATGCATCATAACAAGAAGTTGCCAGACTGTCTATAAAAAATTATAAAACGTTAATAATTCCAATTTTATGTTTTTTTTTTTATTATTTACTTTTGAAATTAAATAGGAAAATTTTATTTACTTTTCATGCATTGACGAGACGATATTCCGATAAAATTAGGTTTGCATTGACATTTATTATCAGCACAATGAAATTCACTAAATTGACAATCTTTATCCTTTGAACAAAATCCGCCCATAATTGGTGCGCAAAAAGATTCATTAACAGCAGCATGATGAGAATTGCAAACGCATATATTATTTACTGAACACCTTAAATTTGTTTTAGGTTCACAATCTTCATGTCTTTTACAAGGCTTTCCTAGTCGAACTTTTAAAAAGATTAAATTAACTCAATTAAAACACACTTGAGATAATCAATTGACAATAAAAAAAATTTTATATCTACACGGAGAGAACTGTCAAGTAAATGTGCCTATACAGCATAGTAATGGTTACATTACTCTATAGTTTATTATAAGCAGTCACATAAGAGCGGCGTGAGACAAACTATAGAGTAATATAACCTTTTCTATGCTGCAATGTTAAATTGAGTCCATTTTTAACACCGCTCTTTTTACAGTGTACAGATTAATTATAATTATCGGAAGAGAAAATCGACTTAGATAACTTTGGCAAATTACAATAACGACCCCCTCCCCCCTCACTACCGTAAAAGTTGCTTAAATTGCTCGCTGTGTATTTTTTTTCTTTATTTTAAGTAACTTACTTGGAACACATTGATTTTTATCAGTTAATAAAGCAGTAAGTTTACATTGACAACGATTATCAATACAGATCGAATTATCACTAGCACATTCTTCATCGAAAAAACAAAATCCACCTACAGTCGTAGCACAACTTTTTTCATTAACTGCCATATAATTATTACCGCAAACGCACTTATGACGATCTGAACACATGGCAAATCTAATTTCATTACAATCTGTGGAATTTTCACACGTTCCATTCAAATACGCTGTAATAACAAATACTAACGTCACATCACTAAAAATAAAAATCGACTTCAAATTATTTTTGTTTGTATCTGCGTACTTGGAAGACATTTTGATCCTCGATTGACATAATTAAGTTTGCATTGACATTTATTATTGACACAAATGAAATTTTTTGAACACATTTCGTTATTGATGCAATGTGTATTGAATAGTATACATATACTATCTCCCATTGGGGAATAATCAGGAGCACATTGACATTCTTTTTCTTCAGAACATATCGAATGATCTATTAAATAATCACAACTTGAATTCTTAGGACATGGCATACCTATAAAAGCTGAATTACAAAAAAAAGATCAATAAAAATAAAAGTTAAATAATTTATCGAATCAGACTAAAAAAACTAAAAGCAAGCATCGTCAATTCTCGTGTAGCAATGACATTATCCCTGGCCGATCAGAATTACGGTAATCACCGTAATTTACGTTATTCGTAAGAATTACGGTAAGATACCGCATTTAGTAATAATCTTACGGAAATTTACGGCAGAAGTACAAAATTTCACGGCTATAGTACGCACGGAGATAAAGATTTTCATCCTCATAAAAAAAGACGGGATAAGGAATAATTTCGTTATGGTGATAAACATGATAAGCTTACGATAGCGAATGAAATTGTTATGATTACAAATGAAATTGTGACGTAATTGAGTAGTCGATTGGTTATGAAAATACATGATATTTATTCCCTGCTTAAAAAATCCAATAGATTCTTATAGCTGTATGTATAAGGCCCTATACTTAACTATAGCACTTAACTTCTCATAGAACGCATTCATTCTTATAAAATCTCTTAGGAATTTATGAGAATCGATTGGATTCTATGAAATTTTCTAAACAGGGAAGTCTCTTGTACAAAAATTTCTTCAATATTGTAAGCCATAATTTTGACAATATTGTGAAAAAATCTTGTGCAAGCATCACTTAATTTTTCTGCTAGGGAATGCTTATATTGAAATAAAAATATCAATTTATTTAACAATAAATGAATGGTTTCGGTCTAACTAATTGAGCCGATGAAAAATTATTAATGCCAACAATGCATAAAATTTATTGGTACTTACGTAATTCACATTTATTATCATCGGAATAAGATTTGTAGTTAGATTTACATTGACATTTATTATCAATACAAACAGAATTATTTACTCTGCATTCTTCATCTATATAACAATGTACGTCTAAAAGTGGTGAGCATAAAATACTATTTACTGCAATTGTATTTGATGCGCAAATACAAATTTTATTCTCAGAACATTTTGAAAATCTTACTTCATTACAATTTGCATCACATTCACAAGATGATCCTAGTATCTCTAAAATAATATTTTTAATGATTCGCTTGTTTACCAAAAAAAAGTACTTTAATATAATTATATTTATTAAAAAAAATATAATAATTAAAATATGTCAATAACTGTCTGCCTCATATTATATACCTGAAAATCGGAACGTATTTCGTTTGACGAAAATGAAACAATAAAATGAAAAGTAAACAATCAACTGGATTTCGAATTTTGAAATACTTCGCATAGGTGCTAGTATGTCAGCCGAAAAATGTAAGCCACCCCTTACTACCCCTTAAGTCACCTTAAGCAGTCAAAATTCAAATTATATAAATTTTTTCATTTTTGTTGCACAAAAAACGTTCCGATTTTCAGGTGCATCTAATGTTTATAATTACTTGGAAAGCATTGATCATCAACGTGTTCGAATCCATTTTTGCATTTACACTCATTATAAACACATACTGAATTATTTGTTGCACATTTTTCATTTTTCCAACAAAATTCACCTAATAATGGAACACACGTTGTTTCATTAACTCTAATATTGTTCGGTCTACAAACACACTGTTTATCTTCTGAACATTTAGCATGACGTACAAAAGCACAATCTTCATCATTTTTGCAATAGCGTCCCAATATTCCTGAAATAATATTTTTATAATTTATTCATGACGATTAAAGTGAAACGTTTGAATTTCACTTACCAGAAAACTTAAGTTTAAATAAATTATTAAATACTTATATACATCTAGTGTCATCGAGTATTATACCGATTCCTCATGATGTATAAGATACTATCATAGCCCTGTCCAAAAATTCCTATAGAATCCACTCAAATGCGACAAAAACCGAATAGAATCCTATAGACTGTAGTGGTTTCTATGCGGTTTTTGTCGCATTTGAGTGGATTCTATGTGAATTTTTGGATAGGGAGAAGAGTAGCAATTTATTAATGCACTTACCTCTTTTTACACATAAAAATAAATTGACAACGTATTTACACTCATCATTTGTTTCACAACACGCTTGTTGATGAATAGGATCACACTATAAAAAAATAATTGAATTATATTTAATCAGATTTTTAATTTTGTTTCAAAACTTCCCGTGTAAAAAAAATTGTTAAAAAAAGGTTAAAAAAGTGTTGAGTAATTCTAAACTTCAAAACGTGACACAACGACGAACTTTTTGTAAACATTTTTTAAATTTTTGAAAATTCAAGAGAAAAATCACTAAATGTACTAATATTATTAAGACATACTGAAAAGAAAATTGTTCAGAAATAGTTCGAAATCAGTTTTTTCTGAACATATTTTGCACAGAACAATGTTAATTATAATTTTTACAAATATGTAGTACCAAATCAATCGTTTTTTTCTGTGTATTTTTAGAAGTTTGATAATCGCTTAAAAAAAAGTACGTCATTGTGTCACGTTTTGAAGTTTAGAATAGTTAACACTTTTTTAACCTATTTTCAACAATTTTTTTTACACGGGTTGTTTTATTATAGATAGTAATTTATTTACCTGAGTTCCATATTTAGCGCATTTATATTCATAATGGTGTTCAATTCCGCTGATTGTACCCAAAAGTAGAATAATAATCAAAATTTGACGTAATACTAAAAATAAATATCCAAACTTCATTATTTTTTAAATATATATATTTTTGACTGAAGTAATTTAGAAGTAGAGGTGTAGCATAAGCTATAAATTTCGAAGTGATCAAAATTAGTCTGAAGAAGTGCGTCGAAAAATTTATTCGTTCACCGACATCGTCATATTTTATTGTTCGAGTCATAATAAATATATGTAGGTAATAAAACTAATAATAAGTTTATTTCAAAAATTTTAAAAGTTATTATAGTGATAACGATTTGTTGTTTGTTGGTGTTACATTCTGGGTCATTACCCGAGATTGATTAAAAATATAAATAAATTTATGATATTAATTTAAATGTTCAGGTTTGACATCATTAAATGATAAAATGATTTGTAAAATAAACTTTTGCTAAGCAAACTGTGCTATTAGGAAAAATATATACCCGATGTACAACCATAAGTTGTATACAAACGTTAACTTATGGTTGGACATCGGGTATACATTTTGCTTTTAAACGCAAAATATAATATCAAATGAGTGTGAATGTAGCAGATATCCGACTATTTTTAAATTATTAATAAATAGAGTAAATAATCATTAAAATACAATTTTGAAAAAATGCGCATTTAAAAAATTTAGAAATTAATAAGTGCATTTTTTATAAATACGCGAGTCTACGGTTTCCGTGGCGCCGTCAAATGACCGCGAATTCTTGTAGAACTTGACGAAATAAGACTTTTTTCAAATAGCAGTAACTTTTTCAAAAATGGACTAATTCAGACGTTTTTTTTTTCAAAATTTTCATCTTCGAATGTAGTTTTCGGAAAAAAAATACAAAAAAAATGAACACACAAAAAAAAATTCTCGACTGAAGGTAAATATTCTTGATTCAAGAAAATTTTTTTGGAGATCTAAATTTTCTCAGATAAAGTAGAAATCTTCTCCAACCAAGACGAATTCTCTTGGCTCAAGAAAATCTTGACTTGGTTCCCGAAAACGTTTGTCTTCAAAAATATTTTCTTGACTCAAGATATCTGTTTTTTCTGTGAAGATATTAAAATCTATGAAATTTTTCACTTTTTTTAAAAAATCACATTTTTCCCAAAATCCATTTTTCTCCAAAACTAAGCGAGATATCGAAATAGTATATTACACACCTAGAGCAGTAAAGTAGTAATGACTAAGATTACATGTAATTGTTGGCCGAGGCGAAGCCCAAGGAGTGTATACTATTTTTCTCCTCGACAGAGGTGGAAAGCGGCAACTTCGTTTTACACAGTGGGTTCTATATGAATTCACGGTCATTTGGCGGCGCCACGTTAACCGTAGAATCCCCGAATAATTTTTTTTTTTTTTAATTAAAGCGAGCCTGGTCCCTTTAAAGATACAAGAACGCTCAGGAACACAATTCCATTGAATTTGAAAAAACCCAGTCCACAGATTACATTACACCAAATCAAATTCATTTTTTTAAACCGATCTAATTTAAATCTCGGCATCGGGGCGAATCTCAGGTCCGAAAGACCTCACACTTTATGCGTGAAAAATTATTTCGGCTTTCACTGGGATTCGAACCCACGCCTGGGTTTAATTCATTTAATTAATTCTAGACTAGTCATGGCATGCCATCTACCGGAAAAATTTTAAACCCGCTTGTTTATTTATTATTATTTTTTTTTTTTTTCGTAAATGTCAACGCTACCTAGTGACATCTTCCAAGAGTCCATGTCCAGCTGCCATTTTCGTGCATTTTTTTACTCCGTACAATTGATATTAAATATTTAATAATTTCATAGAATTAATTTTCATCAAACTCATATATTGATAGATTATAATATATACTTAGTAAGTATTTGAATTATTTATATTTTAAATAACCATAAGTATGTACATATAAACAGAATGTATTGATTTTATGCCTACAAGTAACCTCTTTAATTATAAAACATTGCACGTGGATTAATTTCTATACTTTCGAGTAATTTTATAAATTTTTATGATACTAAAGTCAGCCAACGTCTAATAATTTTTGAAATTTTTTAAAAACGATAAATAAAAAAAACTATTTTAAAAAATTGCACTTATAGTTTTTTTTATTTTCTACATGTGCATATTTATTGTTTTTTTTTTTTTTTGATTTGTTAAAAAAAATATCAAAAAATTGTTTGTTTACTTCAGGATCATAAATTTTTTTATTCTTTAGTATTAAAAAAAATTATGACACTGAAGTTAGCAGACGTCTAATAATTTTTGGATTTTTTTATTAGACGATAAAACATAAAAAAAAAATTTTTGAAAAAATTGCACTTGTAGTTTTTTAAATTTTCTACATGTGTATATTTTTATTTTATTTTTTTGCAATTGATTTGTTGAAATACGAAAATTCAAAAATTTTTAAATGTCTGCTAACTTCAGGATCATAAAAAAATTGGCTATTATTTAAATTTATTTTAAATAATAAATTTTAGTCAGTTTTGAAAACAAAAAAAAAAATTTAATTATTGAATTTTAGAAATGTCAGAAATTGGGCCACGGTCAATTACTTCATCATTTAATTTGAATAAATTTTCAATTATCAAAATTATTCATGTTGCCAACTAAATTTTTTCGAACTCCGGATATGAGAGATCAAAGACCCGGACATTAAAAAAAAAAAACCGGACAACTGAAAATTTTAATTATTTTAATAAAATGAAAAACTTGGGGCAGGTTTTTTTTTTTTTTAACGAACAACATTTTTTGTTTTTCTATTAAAAAAGACTACATATTTTTGTTTTTATTAAAGTAAATTAATTTTGAATAATTATGAGAAGCTTTTATCTAATAATTATTTTTTTATTGATCAAAATTTTTCAATTAAATTTATTTTATTAATCTTGCAGATATTTAGCAACACTATTAATTTTTTGTTTAAAAAATCGTCTTTGCTTTATAAATAATAATAATATTTCAAACAATCATAAATATTAAAATTATATTTAGTTAAAAGTATGGCAGCAATTTTACTGGGTTTTAATTTTTTACTTTTTTCTGTCTACTGTTAAAAAAAAATTAATCTGCTAAATAGTTTTTTATTATTTACTTTCTAAAAGTTGGACGTTAAAAAACCCGGACAAAAAAAGACCTGCCCGGATTGCCCCGGACTCTCAAAAAACCAGATGTCCGGAAAATCCCATAATTAAAATTTAAAAAAATATTTTAATTATAAATAATGAATTAATAATAATAAATTATATCAACAGAAATGCCAGTAGCGTATGACGTTAAGTCCAGTTGGGCTGATGAAGTTGAAGAAGAAGGAGATGTATTGCCTCCACCATCAGAGCAATATTTAAATGGAATGAAAATTCTTACTGAATATAAATTGAATGAAGACAATAAAAAAGTCAAAGTTGTTCGTACTTACAAAATTGAAAAACGTATCGTATCAAAAAAAATTGCGGCAAGGAAAAATTGGCCAAAATTTGGTGACTCAGCAAATGATAGACCTGGTCCTAATCCTGCAACAACAGTTGGCGCTGAAGATGTATTCATGCAATTTATTTCTTCTAAAGAAGAAGAGAATAAAATGGAAGAGGATTCATTGGATAAATTAAAGAGTATGGGAGACAAGGGTATCGTCAAATGTAGAAATTGTTCTGGAGAACATTGGACTTCAAAATGTCCATACAAAGATACTGTGCTTGCTGGTGGTAAAGTTCCAGATGATAAAAAACCAGCAGGACCACCTGGAATGTCAGGTTCTTCAGCAGAACCTGGTAAAACTGGTAGCAAATACGTACCACCTAGTATGCGAGACGGTGGTAATAAACGTGGTGACAGTATGCAGGCGCAACGACGTGACGACACAACAGCAATTCGTATTTCAAATCTTTCTGAAAGTACTAATGAAGCGGATCTTGAAGAACTCGTTAAACCCTTTGGTATCGTTCAGAAATTGTATCTTGCTAAGGATCGGCAAACAAATCTCTGCAAAGGTTTCGCGTATGTTCACTTTAAATTCAGATCAGAAGCTGCCAGAGCTATCAGTCATCTCAATGGTTACGGTTACGATCATTTGATCCTGAGTGTCGATTGGTCTAAACCTCCAGAGAAAAGCAATTAGATTTTATTTTATATTTTATCTCTACCAAAATCTGAAACTCGGAATTATTTTTTTGTCCATTTAAAAATTATCTGGACCTCATTATAAATGGCGGGAAAATATTAAAATTTGAAAGAATTATATTCATTTTAAATTTTTGTATTTTACCGCCATTTTTAAGTTTAACTGAAACTGGATCGAGATAATTTTTTAATGTGATAAAAAAATATAATAAAATGGACATTAAAATTTTGAATTAATTTTTTGGAATTTAAAAATTAAATTACTGAATAAATTAATTCAAATTAATGAGTTTTTATTTTGTTGGAGATATTTAATTATTGGGAACTTCATTGAGTAATTAAATAATTTGTTTTATAAATTTTCATTTATTTCTAAATAATAATTACACTAATGAATTAATTAAAAATTAATTTTAAATTATGAATAATTAAGAATGACTTTGATATTGAATTAAAATATTTAGCGATTGATTTAAAAAAATAATAATTGTGGTTTATAAAGGTCATGATTAAATGAATTAAATAAAAAAAATTGTTTAGTATTTTATTTTTTAGTAATTTTATTTTCAGGAATAATTTATATTATTCATTCGATTTTCAGTCAATTTAATTGGCTACTCATAGATATTTAAAAGTTTTTTTTTATAAAGTTACAGGTAATAATACTTTTGAAAAATTGAATTTTGTATTTTTTTAAAATTATTTATGTCTAAAAATAATTTGAATGAAGTGAAGATTAAACTGAGGTAAGAAAGTCTTGTGTAAAAAAATATCAAGATAAAAAAATGAATGAATAGATAAAATCAAGGTAAGGAATTTTTTTTTTATATAAAAAAAATGAATAATTTTTTTAAATATCCATGAAAAGAGATTTTATAAAAATTATAAATTTTTACTGGAGAAATTTTATTAAAATTCTGCTACACAATTTTTCAGGGTGGCCACAAACCGGGAATTATCAGGGAATTTAATGCAACCCGGAAATATCATGGAAATGTCAGGGAATTTCAAAAAGTATCCGGGAATTAAATTGTACCAGTTCAAAATTTCAAAAATTTTAAATTATACACTAGTTATAAAAATTAAGGGATATTAAAAAAATTTCAAATTTTAAAGTGATTTTCAACAGATTGTAACTCGAAGGAAAATGGTCATACGACAAAAACAAAAAAGTCAAATTGTAGCTTCAAGTGTCTAGTTTTCTGATCTGGTCTTTATATTTCTTTATTATGTGCGGTTCCGGAGTAATCCTAAGAAAACTATCGAAAAAGAAATTTACCAAATTTTAGCTCGTCTTAAAAACGGTCTTCGAGCTTCAATAAATTTTTTTCGATAATTATAATTGACTTTTGATTGCTCCGGATCCGTGCATAATAAAAAATTTAAAGACCCAGATCAGAAAACTAGACATTTGAAGCTACAGTTTGACTTTTTGTTTTTATTGTACGACCATTTTCCTTCGAGTTACAAACTGTTGAAAATTACTAAAAAATTTGAAATTTTTTTTAATATCCCTGAATTTTTGTAACCAGTGTATTTTGAATTTATTTAAATCATAAAATTTCTTATTAAATATTTTAACTTATATAGTTTTAACATCGAATAATCAAAAGTAGGCAATAATTTATTTTATTGCCCTTTTTTTCTGGTTTCTCGCATGATTTAATTATCAAATTTAATTATTAAAAATGAAAATATAACAAAAACTTTGAAATCTAAATGATACGAATAAAATTTCTTAATCAGGGAAAAATGTGAAAAACTTTACTGGAAAACCGGGAAATATCAGGGAATTTTCAAATCAATTCTTTGTGGCCACCCTGTTTTTATAAAATTGAAAAAATGTGAATCTAGTAAAAGAAATCATGATCTTATAAAATTTATACTCAATTTTTTTTGTACTGGAATTGAATTTTACGATTCCGTATAAAATTTTGATTGAAACCAAAAAATAATTTTGTAAAATTTTATAGGGTTTTTTAAAATTTTATCAAAATATATGAAATCATTATTTTATTATTATTGGGATGTACAAATTGTTCAAAATATCATAAATTTTTAGTCTCAGTCCTCGAAATCATGATTTTATAAAATTTTACATCACAATAAAAAAAAATAATTTTATAAATTTTATAAAATATGAATTTAAAATAAAACATAATTTCATAAAATGTCATGAAGTTTTTCACAATTTTATCAAATCATTGTTTCAATTAGGATATAAAAATTTTATAAAATTTCATAAATTTTAGTCTTTATTTTTTTGTACTGTAATTAAATTTTATAAAACCATATAAAATTTTTTCACGGGTCATTTAATATACAAAATAAAAAAATTTTATTATTCCTAATCTCCATGACTAAAAAATGATGAGTATAAATGTAGCAGACAAAAGACAATTTTTCAATTACACAAAAAATTAAATAATTAAAATAATAAAATTTAAAAAAATGCATGAACTGATTTTTGATTTTGTAAACATTTTATTTTATTATTTCAAAGTTTTAAAAATTGTTGGATGCCCACTAACTTTACTGTTTAAAAAAATAAATTTTTCTCACGAGTCCTAAACTAAAAATTATCACACAACTTAATTTAAAAATTACATGCCCAATAATAATTACACTGTCTATTATTAGTAATTAATTAATTACACAAAAAAAAATAATAATTACCGGGTACTAAAATTTGAATGAAACATCTGCCGCCAGTGGCGCGGGTGCAAAACAAAAGTGTCAACACATCGTCAGTTTAATTGCCGGTATTTATTACTTATTAACTATTTTTCAAATATAAATTAATAAGAAAAACTATTAATTATTACTCAGTAATTAAAATACTTGATAGCAATTATTATTGTAGTACAATTATAAGAAAATGGACGAATCAATGTCCAAATTAAACATTAGTAAGGTTAAGAAAGACATTTTACAAGCAATAACTGATTGTTACCAACGCGGTTTATTGCACACGACAAAATGGCTCGCAGAATTAAACTATTCATTAAAAAACGTCGTTATAAATGACCCAGACGTAACCCAAGAATTAAATTTTGTCGAAACTTCCGTTGAAGAGGACACTTATATTTTAGCCAAAAGTTACTTTGATCTAAAAGAGTACGATCGCGCAAGTTATTTTATTAAAAATAACAAAACATCTAAATCAAAATTTCTCTATTACTATTCGCGTTATTTATCAACCGAAAAAAAGAAAATGGACGACATGACCGATATACCACCAGACCCATTAAAAAACGATGAATTAAAATCCCTATGCTCTGATTTACGTAATGAAAATTTATCAAATAATTTAGACGGCTTTGGTTTATATTTATATGGAGTAACATTAAAAAAATTGATGTTAACACACGAAGCCATTGATATTTTAGTAAAATCAATCCATGATTATCCAATGCACTGGGGAACTTGGTTAGAATTATCACCTCTTATTGGCGATCGTGAAAAATTAGAAAGTTTAATTTTACCAGATCATTGGATTAAAAAATTTTTTATGGCTCATATGTATTTAGAGCTGCAATTACTCGATGAAGGTCTTGCTCTTTATTACGATTTACAGTCAATGGGATTTGAAAAAAACGGTTACATTTTAGCGCAAATAGCAATTGCTATTCATTACAAAAGAGATGCGGAAAATGCTATCGATACTTTTAAAAAAATAATAAAAGACGATCCCTATTGTCTGGACAATATGGACACATATTCAAATTTACTTTACGTCAAAGAAATGAGAGTCGAATTAGCATATTTAGCACACCGTGCTACGGCTATTGATAAGTATCGTTTAGAAACTTGTTGTATTGTCGGTAATTATTACAGCTTAAGATCCGATCATCAGAAAGCTGTAATGTATTTTCATCGGGCTTTGAAATTAAACCCGCAGTATTTGTCTGCCTGGACGTTATTAGGGCATGAGTTTATGGAACTGAAAAATACCAATGGAGCTATTCATAGTTACAGACAAGCTATAGAAGTTAATAGAAAAGATTATCGTGCTTGGTATGGTCTAGGGCAAACATATGAGATACTAAAGATGCCATTTTACGGACTATATTATTATAAACATGCGCAGAGATTAAGGCCACATGATAGTAGAATGATTTTAGCGCTTGGAGAAGCTTATGAGAAACAGGATAAAGTTCAAGACGCATTGAAATGTTATTACAAGGCTTGCAATGTTGGTGATATTGAAGGAATGGCATTGATTAAACTAGCAACATTATATGAAAATTTGAATCAAGAAGAGCATGCGGCTGCTGCTTATACTGACTTTGTTATGGACGAATTTCGAAATGCGGATAGAAGTGAATTGAGTCATGCATATAAATTTTTAACTCAGTATCATTTGAAGAGAGAACAGTTGGATCAGGCAAATCATTATGCGCAGAAATGTTTACAATTTGATGAAACTAAGGAAGAAGCTAAAGCGCTGCTGAGGACTATTGCACAGAAGAGGATAAATGTTGAGGATATGGTGGTCATTGAAGATATGAATGAAACTGATCCTGTTGCTGATCAAGGCACGAGGGTTCCAGCTACTCCGGGGAATCAGTTGTCACCGATTAATCTTTCGTTTACGCCTACGCAGTAAATAGTTTTAGGCTTAGAATTATAAGGACATTATTTACTCCAGTTAAAGTATGGAGACTTATCAAAGTTTATGAAAATTTTGTACTGGTTTGATGAGAATTTATGTTGACATGGAAATTGTAACTGAACTATCGAACTTATGGAAAAATGCAATCAGGCCTTTTTTATAGAGAATTTTATTTGCTACAAGATTGTTCTCTTACATTTTTCTCATATCTTTGATAGTTCAGCCGTAATTATAGTTTTAAGTTGAGCGAAAAAAAAATTTACTCTCAATTTGATTGAATAAAAATTTGTATCCTCAAATTTAAATTGTAACTAAAATATCAACTTTATGGAAAAATGCAATCAGACCTTTTTTGTAGAGAATTTCATTTCCTACAAAATTATTCTGATACATTTTTTTCATATCTTTGATAGTTTAGCCGTAATTATAATTTTAAGTTAAACGAAAATAAAATTGTATTTTTTCTAGTGTAAAAAAATGTTCATGTGAAAATAAATAAAATGATTAGATACTACAATAATTATGACTTAAATCATTAAGAGTAACGATTAATTATAATAAAAGATCATTAATTTAAGCCCGTAAGCAGCGCAGCGGCTAACACTCAAGACTCTAGTACCGAAGGCGTCGGGTTCGATCCCAACCACAGTCGCAGTTGCGTTGAAAAAAAAATGAACCAGTTTTTTAATCATTTTATTTTTGCTTTTTATTAATGAGCATAATAATAATGTGACATCAATTAATTAATATTAACATATTAATTATTCAATGAGTTATAATTATAATTAATAATTAATTTGATACAGTAATTATTAATACAAACTATTATTAACTATTAAATAGATATATAATTATTGCTTTTTGTACACTGCATTTTTTTTATACACAAACACACAAAATTATAAATTTATTATTTTACTTATCCTCTTATTTATAAATTATCAAATAATTAATCATTACTTATTTTTTTTTTATTTAGTTCTTTAAGTTATTGAAGTTCATTACAGAGGATAATTATATTATTTACTTCGTTTGATTTACTCCGTTCTACTTACAGGTTCGAGAATTGTTTTTTTTTTTTTTTTTATTATTTTTAGTTTTATTATTAAATTTATTAAGTAAGTATTTAAATTATTAATTGCTGCTTTAATTATACAATAATATTATTTTGCTTATTTATAAGTATAGTAATTTATAAACATCAAAGCACGTGAAAAATAGCCTAGAAAATAATTATTTATTTTTGAAACTGAAACAAAGATATAAAGCTTGAAAAAAAAAAAATTTCTTAGATAATTTTTGAGTTAAAAAATTAAAAGATATATTTGGCATCAATTATTTAAAAAAATTATAAGATAAAAAGTAATTAAATTTTAAATATCAGATTTTAGACATGATATATGAAAAAAATTTTTTTTAATAATATAAATTTAATATTTTATAAATTTCAATTATTATTTTGTATTGATTGTTAGAAATTTTAACAATAGAATATTCAGATATGATCATATACGATCATGTAAGACCATATATGATCATGTATGGCCATATATAATCACGCATGATCATATATGACTGCATGTAACTCCATATATGGACATACATGACGATATATGATCATATACTATCATGTATGACCATATATGATCATGTATGGCCATATATAATCACGCAAGATCATATATGACTGCATGCTACTCCATATATGGGCATACATGACGATAGATGAGCACATATGATCATATACTATTATGTATGACCATATATGATCATGTATGGTCATATATAATCACGCATGATCATATATGACTGCATGTAACTCCATATATGGACATACATGACGATATATGATCATATACTATCATGTATGACCATATATGATCATGTATGGCCATATATAATCACGCATGATCATATATGACTGCATGTTACTTCATATATGGGCATACATGACGATAGATGAGCACATATGATCATATACTATTATGTATGACCATATATGATCATGCATGGTCATATCTAATCACGTATGATCGTATATGACTGCATGTAACTCCATATATGATCATAAACTACCATCTACGATCATGATATACCATATATGAGCATGCATGACGATATATGATCATTTACGGTCATATATAATCACATATAATCATATATGACGATGTTCAGATTCAAACATGATATATAATCATATATGAAAAGAATGATTGTGGATGGTCATGTATGAAACTGAATATCATGTATGATCATACATATATTTGATCATGATCATATACGATCATATAATCATGCTCAGGTGTGATTATGACCATAAAAGTATAGATAAACTTAAATATGATCACGTTTGTCCATGTAGTAAATTAAACATGATCATATACAATCATGATCATACGTATACATGGTCATGATCATATATGACCATAAAAGATCATTTATAAATTTAAATATCACATTTGTCCATGTGGGAAATTGAACATGGTCACATAGATCACGTACAACTATAAATAAATTTAAATATGATCATATATAAACAATTTGAACATTATGATCTATGATCATTCGTGATTTTAAACACGGTCATATATGATCATGTGTAATTGTACGTAAATTCAATCACAATCATATGTGATCGTGTATGACCATAAATAATAATATAAAATATTAAACATCGTCATATATAATCAACAATGTTTTAAACATGATCATGTATGGCCGTATATGATCATACATAAATGCTCTAATCAGATACGGTAAATTGTCTAATCTGATAAGTATCTAGTTATGATCTTAATCATATATATTTTGCTTTAAAGCTGTACGCACAAGAGTGAGTTCATATATGATCATATATATCAGAGATAACTAAGATCATGAGTTGCACTAGATATGATCATATTTTCATATATATCTAACAATCAACAAAGAAAATTCAATACCCGGGAAAAAATTATCAGGCCTGATCAGGCATGAAAAGTGACCGGGCTTGATCACGCATGATCGTATCTGATACCAGACATGATCATACATAAACAGGCATGGATATGTCCAACATCAGGCATGATCAGACATGATCGTATCTGACATCAGGGATGATTATACATGAACAGACATGATCATATCTGGCGTCAGATATGATCATACATGAACAGGCATGATCATACCTAACATCAGGCATGATAATACATGATCGTATTTGACATCAGACACGATCATACATGAACAGGCATGATCATACCTAACATCAGGCATGATAATACATGATCGTATTTGACATCAGGGATGATCACACTTAAACAGGCATTATCATATCTGGCATCAGACATGATCATACATGAACAGGCATGGTCATATCTGAACATTTTTTCCCGGGTGCTTAAAAAAAAATTATAAATAATAATAATAATAATAATAAATGACAAAAATTATTAAAAAAAAAAGTTGTTTATTTTATTTTGATTATCAACAAAAATTAAAAACTAAAATATTTAAATTTAACTTAATAACTAAAACTAAAGTAATTAATTATTTATGTAACAATAAATAAAAATAACTACTCAATATATATATATAGATACATATATAAAAAGCACCTACAATCAAAATTATAATAATAATAATAATAATTACAATAATTAATTATTGTTTTTTCTTTTTAATGATTTTATACATTTTTTTTTCTTGGCCATAAAAACTAATGAAAAAATTAATTATTTTTTAAAGCTTTAATTGTTTACATGACACATAACTCATTAATCAATTAATTAATAATAAAAAATAATGATAATAAAATTTTTAACAATTAATCGTTTTTTTTTTTTTTTTCATTTTTTTTTACAAATTGTATGTAAACTAATAATAATTGGTAATTGGTAATTGGCAATTTTTTTTTTTTACATTAAGCAAATACGTATTTAATTAACAAATTAATTATTATTAATTATAAATTTTAAAAAATTCCACTGGTTTAATTGTTTTTTCTATTATTAGTAATAGTTATTAATAATTAACAGTATTGATTAATTAATAATTGAAGTGAACAAACAACTGAGACAAAATAATTTTTTTAATCAGAAGAAAAAAAAAATTGCACGTTTCAATTTAATTAGTTTGCGTAAGTTAATTTAATTAATCACAAGTAAATCATTTGTTTCTTAATAATTTTTTTTTTTTAAATACGAAAAAGAAAAAAAATTATTATTTTTATCACAGTATTAATTAAAGAGGCCACATTTTATTATTTTATTTATTTAAATTAATTAATAAAAAAAATTATTTGTCTCGTAATTAATAATTATGGCAAAAGAAATGAGTAGCTTATAATAATTAAAATTAATTATATAAATTAAACAAAATGATATGTTTATTTGTTTAGTAATTTCCTTTTATCAAATGGTTCATGTTTTTTTTTTGTTTAATTAATTATATAATTATTTAACATTACTAATTATACTAATTATCTACTATTGATTACTTGCAATAATTGTAATTTAAATTTAAATTTAATTATAATTTAAATTTTTAATATGAATTTAATCATACATGAATCTATTAGTAGCAGCATATTTATTATTTAAATTAAATTGTGAGAATATTTTATAATTATATAAATTAGTCATTTATAAAAATTAATATTTTTAAATTTTTTAAGTTTAATTTTTCGTAAAAATATCATGTTTAAATTTTTGAATTTTTTTTTGTTTTATAAAATTTGATTATAATCATAATTTAAAAAAAAATACTCAGATATGATCATATATGAATAATTATATCTGATTAGATACAAAATATGATCCTGTATGATACAAATATCATATTATCTGATATCATATATGATCCTATCTGATATATCTGGTTATATATGATCATATCTGACATATATGATTAGACATGACTATATATCATATAGGATCTCATCTGACACAAATGATCATATATGATATATGGTAATATCTGATGTATATGCTCATATAAAATATGTGATCGTATATGATCATATCTGAAATATATGATATATGGTCATATTTGATGTATGTGATCATATCTGATATATGTGGTCATATATAATCATGTATGATAGAAGATAAAGTGATATTTTCTATTATCCATGGGCATGTTTTGTATCTGATCAGATATAATCATATATAATTTTTTACGATATCATATATGATCATATATTATCAGCTTAAGGTTAAAAACGAACTCAACCTTTTTTATTCAGAATTAAATTCTCTACAAAATCTTTCTCATTCATTTTTATCATATTTTCAATAGTTTAACTACAAACTAAAATTTAGTAAAAGAAAAATTATCTATGTCCTAGATAATGTCAAAATTTTCATGACTAATTTATATAATCATTTTTTCTACTAAAAAAAAAATCAGAAAAAATAAAAAACTTCCCATTGAATCCATTTTTTTATATTACATATTACGTATATGCGTTTGTACCTTTTTTCTAATTTTCAATATTTTTTTTTTTATAAGTTTTGTTTTGGAATAGACATTTATATTTTTTCTATTAACATATTTTTTATTATTCATTATTTTTATTTTCATTTTTAAACGGTTTTTAAACGTCAGATATTTTTTTTCGATTGATATTTTTTTTTTTTTTTCAATGCAAAGGCACCCGCTCCAGAATATCATCATGATTCAATGTAATAAAATAATATTATTATTATTATTTTATAATAATAATAATAGTAATAGTAATAATAATAATAATAATAATAATAATAATTAGTGACAATATGTAATTGTTTATAATTTAATTATATTAAAAAAAAAAAATCAAAAAAGCGACGAATTTTTTTTTTTTTTATTAATTAATATCAAAATATTTAGAAAAATAATTAAATATTATTTTTATATAAAAATTAATAACAATTTTAAGAAATTAATATTTTTATAAACAATTTTAAAATAGCCACTAAATAATTTGTTCCTAATAAAGCCAATTAAATAATAATAATAATAATAAAAATTCAAATAGAGAAAGTACGAGTGAGTAAATAATTAATTGTATTAATTAGTAAATTACTTTTAAAAAAATTTTATGTGCATAAAAACATAGAGAATTGAATGCACTTTAAAATGAGTACCCACAAGCTATACTTTCAAAAATTTTCATATATATATATATAAACTCTAATATATGTATATATTAAAAAATTTTTAAAATAACTTCAGCTTGTTAGTATTCGTTTGAAAGCATTTTCAATTCTCTAATTATCTAAATATGAAAAAAATTTTTTTTTGAAATTAAATAACAATTTCAAAAACTAGTTTTTAAATTACTGAAAAAATTTTTTTAAAACTGCAGAGAGATAGGAAATTAAATGCGCTTTTAAACGAGTACCGACAAGCCATACTTATTCCTGATATTTTCACATACATTTATAAACCCGTTATTAAAATATATGTGTATCTAAAAATTTATCAAAAATAAGTATGGCTTGTTTGTACTCATTTGAAAGGGCATTAAATTTCCTTCAAACTTCCTCTCTAAAAAATTAATTTCCCTCATACTTTCTGAGTAAGAAAAAAAAACTTAAATATTAGTCTAAAATTTAAAAATCTCATTATCAAATCAACTTAAATAAAAAAATAATAATATTAATATATAATATATAAACATTTAAATACGATAATCTACTACCTCTAATCTATTAATTAAAATTCAAAATTTTTAGTCCCTCTAGTTACTTAATATTTTATAAATTCACTACTTAAACAAAAAAAAATAATAATAATAATTAATAAACTCACGGCTACATTTTTTACACACTCATTAATTACCATCTACCCTAATCGTCTAATTAATTTATTTATTTACATACAATGCAAAAAAAAAACTAATAAAGCTCAGAAAGGAAATTTACAAATGTATTTAAATCGTTATATTTTTTTCCATTGTTTAAAACCCTCTTTTTTTTGTAACCACGAATAATTGTAATAGTACTTGTATTTTTTTTCTTTTTTCTTGCAAACGGACGGAGGAACGCGTTTAGATGCACGTAAAATTTAGCTGAATTTACATATTTATACATTATATATGATATATATAACATATACACATATATATATATATTCAATATTATCAATTATTAATAATTATTATTATTATTTAGTTTTCATTACCATTAATTTTATATTATTATTAATTATTAGTATTTAATTTAATGTTTTTTTTTTAATTATTTGATCAATAATTAAAAATTATTTTATTTGATCTCTTTAATTTTATTATTATTTAAAGACACTCAGTATATATATACATAAATATATATTTATATATTTATGTATATTTATAGCATGAAAAAATAGGCACCCAATTGGGAGGTATTATTAATAATAATAATGATAATAATAATAATAATAATGATAGCTAATGTTAAAGTACATGTGATATTGTAGGTCATTCCCCGCTTGTAGTACTACTACTCCCTCCACCATTAGCTCCTGCGGTGGGACCAAAGTAATCAGCAGCATCACCACGACAGATTGGACATGTTCGATTTGACTGTAATGGACAATAAGATATTAATAGATTTGATAAAAATATACGGAATTCGAATGTTGGTAAAAACCCGCGGGATTTAAAAAAAAATTCTAGTGGAGTTAAGGCCGTTTAAAGAAAGCGCTCCCATTTTTCAAAAATTTTCAATGACTTTCAACTGAATCGTTTATTTGAGAAATCCCACTTTTTTAGATGGAAAAAAAAACATAAATTTCCTGTGAATCTTAAGACCAACATCTGTATGTCTAATTAATTTAAATAAACTTGACTTTGAGGCAAAAAAAATTTGTCTTGTTCTTTTAAATGACATCTCTATGAGATCTTAAAGTTGTCTCTGTGCTATTTGAATCGTTCATTTGAAAAACCCCATAAGTCATGTTTTTTACGAAATTGGGTTTTTTGCATTTTTGGGTTCTTTGGATGTCCGTCCATAGAAATCAATCAAAATATGCAGCAAATCAGCGTTTAAAAAAAAATTAACGGGGTGACAGCAATTTCATTTAATTGAGAAACCCCATAAGTCTATGACTCAAATAAACATATGCAGTTTTAGTTTTACAAAAATAATTTTTTTTTTTTTTTTATTTAAAATTCGCGCTTTTTTGGGAAATTAATTTCAAATGTTGTTTTATTGTTGACTGTTATATGACTAATTAAAATGTTTAAATTAATTATAATTTTTTGTAATTTCTGAGTTTCAGAGTTCAAATACATATTTAATACTTCATTTTATCAGTCTAATAAATGATTTGAGTGGAAACATTTAAAAAAACAATGATTTTATAACTTTTTTTTCCGTTTGGTTGAGAAACCCCATAAGTCAATCAACTTTAAATAATTTTTTTAAGTAGTTTCAGTTAAAAAATTAAATTTTTCTTGTTGGAATCTTTTTCAGAGACGCTAACATTGTAGTATTCAATTATTTATTTATTATTTTAATGTCAAGTTTTTCCAAAAAAATGTTTTTTGTGTTTCCTAAAAAATTTTGTTTCCTTGACTTATGGGTTTCTTAAATAAACGATTCAGTTAAAATCAATAAGAAGTTAAACGAAATTTGTTGAATAAATTTTAATCTATAAAACTTGAAAATTCAAATTTTAAAATTTACATGAAAATTTTACTGAAATTTATTCAACAAATTTTGTTTAACTCACAATTAATATCACCTGTAAGTAATTTTTTTAAATTCTTTATCTCGGCGAAATTACTTCTACGTTGTCCTTTTATCAATTAATGCTTCATTTTTTTTTTTTTTTATCAATTAATAAAATTTTAATACAGTTATGACAGTTGAAAGTCATTGCATGTTTTTAAAAAGTGGGGGCACTCTCTGAGAATACCCTCAATGTCATTTTTGACAATTAAAATGAATATTGTAATTGAGAAAATACAAAAAAATAATAGAAGTAAATATATCTTTATATAGGGTAGAAGTAGCATTTGTGGCGACTGCTCTATTTTTGGACATATAATACTTTGTTTTAATTGATGAAAAAGTATGAAATAAAATTTATATTGTAACAGTGTGATAAAAGTATCTGTTTACACATTTTTAAAATTAATTATGTCATTGCGGCTTTTACAAAATTATTTTAAGTTTTAAAATGTCCAAAGCTGACCCTAAAGGGACCAAAACCGGTACCTCTGCCCTATTCATAGCAATTTTAAGCGGTGACAGGACTTAATATCAAAGACAAAATATATTGAGAAATATCTGAGCGGGCTCAGTAGGATTTTAATGTTGACGTTGAATAATAATAAAATTAATAGTTTATTTATCATATTTTTACTGTAGATATTTTGTCTTGGAAATTTTGCCGTGTCACCATTTTAAGAGGACTACAAAAAAAAATCTTGTCATTTGTCTTTTTGGAGCTCATTCCTATTTTCATGCTGTAATGTATCCTCTCAATTTTAGCAATGGGATATATATATATATATATATATATATATATATATATTCATGACAAATATTGATATTTTCGACCATTATATATAAATAGACGTGGATAAGCGATAACGTGTCAACCAGCATAGGCGCTATTTTGAGAAAATTTCGTTTAAAGAAATTATTTTTAATAAAATTGATCCCGAAATTATTAGAGCAGAAATTGCTTCCATGTGATTTTATTAATCGTTCAGCAAAAAAAATATTAATTTGAGGATCTAAAATAAGCAGATCCATAAAAAATCAACTAAAATTTTGTATTACGAAATATGAAATATCAAAAACGTTTCATAAGACTTGACTCGGTTTTGCAAAATTACTAATCGTATTTGTCTATTAAATCCAATTAATCTCAAGTAACTTGACACTGTACTGCTAAAATAATTACAGCAGAAATATTGTAACGTAAAAAGTTAATTACGAAAAAATTAAAATTTGGAATAAGAAAAGTTTATTTATTATTTGTTGCAATAACGTAGCAAATTACTTGAATTTTAATTCTAGTTAACGACTGGCCCTCTGCAATCTAGTATTTAAACTCCTGTTACTTGACTCGATTTTACAAAAAGTTTTATCCCAGATAATTTATTTGTGTCGATAATTTTTTTTATTTTATGATTTACAAAATTTTTTTTTTAACGCCAAATTACTCAAAAAAATTTTTTGAATTATTTACTGCCACCAGTTACCGATGAATCTTTACGTAATGGATATCCTTGACGTCTTTCTTTATATTTATTTATTATTTTATATATATTCATATATAATAAATATATTTACAATAATTATATCAATTAATTAACTATTAATAATTCATATAAAATTATTATTTTTATTTATTTTTATAATTTGGAGACTGATTTTTAGCGAAATTTTAAATTAAAATTTAAAAAAGTTTATTTATTATTTGTTGCAATACCGTAGCAAATTACTTGAATTTTAATTCTAGTTAATGACTGGTCCTTTGCAATCTAGTATTTAAAGTCAAGTTACTCGACTCGATTTTCCAAAAATCTATCCTAGATAATTTATTTTTCAACAATTTTTTTTATTTTATGATTCAAAAAATTTTTCAGTTACTAAGGAATCATTTGGTACAAAAATATCAAAAATTGATTTTTTGTCAGCTGACACGTCATCGCTAATCTCCGCCCATTCAAAAAAAACCTTAAACCGCGATAAATAATTATATGCAAACCACCAACCAGTAATACTTACATCAATTCTTTCCCTGCTTGTAAAAAAAAAGTACAAAAAAATAAGAAAAACTCACCTTAAGCCATTTGTCAATACACTTTGAGTGAAATTCGTGTGAACATGGTAGCACTCTGAGTGACTGAGGTGGTTCGAAATCACACATACAGACGACACAATTTGTCTGATCACCTTGATGAGTCTCAGCATTAAATTTGTATGACGGCAACTGTTCAACTTCAGCTCGTGTAAGACCTCGTGGTTTGGCTTCACCGAGTCGCTCAGCAAGTGACAGTAGCGCCTCGTAATTTTCGGTTTCAGCGGACTCGGGTGATGATAATTCTGCTTGGCTGTATGACGATAATGGTGGATTACTAAACATTGCCCTTAAATTAATAAAACAACTAATTAATTAATTAAATTAATTGCATTTAATCAAAAACAACATTTAATTTAATTAATTAATTAATTTCCCATGGATAGAGAGACAGATAGACAGATATCATTTTTTTCTTTTCTTCTACTTACAAGAAATGAAAAAGAAGTCCGGGATAAGATGATGGTGGCATTGGCGGTGCGCCTCCACCGCGGGTCCATCTTGTATGGGAATTAGGTCGCTGGGGGTTTCTGTTACGTTGTGCTGCAGGACGTCGAGTGCGGGATTGCAGCAATTCCATTTGATTATTACGCGTTTCGGAGAGAAACATTGGCGGTGGTGATACTTGAGGTGCCAGTGTTGGCGGTGAGTACGAGTGGGATAGAGTAAGTGAGGGCGGCGGCTGTGGTTGCGGCGCTTGAGGACCTGGTGGACCATTACCTCCCACACGATGTGGGTGCGGATGATGGTGATGGTGGAGATGCGGTCTCTCTATTAATTCTAATTCAACTTCTCGCTGTTGTGAAATAAAAATTTTTTGTTTTTATTAATTATTTAATTATTGACTTTGTTGGAGATTTTTTTATTTAAGTCATAGTTATCGGTGGTGATGAATTCGTGATTGAATTTGCTGAAGTTTGAGTACCCACATCGATATATTTGCGTCACAAAAAAATTTAGTTAACATTTTTTTATTTTTCATCGATATTTTATGAAAGAGCTTGTCAGTGCGAGTAAAATGAGTACCCACAAGATATAATTTTAAAAAAGTCATAAAAAAAAATGGCGGCATAATTATTAATTATAATTAATCAGTTAATTACTTATTTGTATATGTTCTTGTAGGTACTCGTTTTGCTCAGAATTTTATCAAGAATAAGAAAATTGAATTTTTTGTATAACAAAAAAAAATTATGAAAGTAGTTTTTTTTTAATTTTGAAAAATTTGAAAAAAATATTAGATGGGTTAAATTTGTGACAAAAAATCCTCTCGTTTGAGTACCCACATCAATACATTTGGATAGCAAATAAAAAATTTCTAAAATCGTTATTATAAAGGAAATAATTTTTTGACATTTTATAATTATTTCTAAAAAATAATTAATATTTTTGTATAAAAAATTTTGTATCGAGTAAAATGAGTACCCACAAGATATATTTTTAAAAAACTCATCAAAAACAAAATGGCGGCATAATTATTAATTATAATTAATCAATTAACTATTTATTTTAATATAGTCTTGTAGGTACTCGTTTTACTCATAATTTTATCAGGAATTAGAAAATTAAATTAAAAAAATTTTTTTGGTTTTTGAAAAATTAAAAATAATATTAATTCGGTTAAATTTGTGGTAAAAATTCCTCTCGTTTGAATACCCACAAGATATATTTTGAAAGAAGTCATAAAAAAAATGGCAGTTTAATAATTAATCAATTAATAATTAAATTAATTGTAACATATCATTGTGGGTACTCATTTAACGTAGAATTAAACAGATAACCAGACTTTAAATTAAAAAATAAAAAAAAAATAAAAAATTCACATTACCATTACCTGCTGAGGTAACGGATGATGAGTAGGATAATGCGCCGTGTGAACCGTAGGCGGAGGATGAGGATGTAACCCAGCGACTCCTGAAGGAGCAGCATAACCTCTCGGTGTCGCGGCAATTAAATTGTGTCCAGAAGGTGGTGGCGGTCCAGCTTGATAATGAGTATGATGGTGATGATGAGTAACCTGACACGAGTGAGCAAATGCATGAGCAGTTGGCGCAGCATATATGCTGTGTAATTGACAAGGTATCCTATGATGAAAACCCGTAGTAGCACCCGCTGGATGCCAAATGGGTTCCCCACTGACTGTAACACCAAGACCTGAGACTCCAACTTGTCCAACTTCAACAACCACTGGGTTATTGGTACCAGTTGATGGATGGTGGCCAGTTCCTTGTTGAATTGGATGCTGGTGTGCTTGGGGATGTCCGTTACCATGTAGACCATGATGTCCATGGATATTGTGATGAGTATTGTGTAGCCCATGGATATTACTATGATGCAAAGTGTTGCTATGGAGATTGTGATGCGGACCATGTAGATGTTGCGGCATTCCGGGTAGAAATGGGTACGACAGCGTGAAGGAATCAGTGTATCGCGGGTACCGATTTCTTATTGGTGGGCTTCCACGCGTCGCTATATGATTACGTGGTGAACGTCTTTGGGGAGCTGATAATTCCCATGGTGCTGCGTTTGAAAGCAGAGGTGGCGATTGAGTCGAAGATGTTGATTCTTGCTGCTGCTGATGATGTCCTGGAGGCTGCTGATGGTGGACTTGCTGCTGCTGATGATGCACAGGATGATTTTCTAAATTACCTGGACCAATTGGACCTGGTCCACCATTGGCTACTCCTACGTTGATATTGGGACCACTGACTCCGGCATTCCGAGATATGCGACGACGTTTACGTGATGGAGATTCACTTTTACGGCCCTCGGGTGTGTCCAGTGGCGACTGACGGTAGTAAGCTGGAGATGCTTGCATTGAAACATTCGGACTTAAGGCTGATAGTTGGTTTGCTGTTTGAGGAGGTCGGCGGTACTCGAGATCAGCGTTTACGCTTAGAGTTGGGCTTAGATTCATCAGTGGACCCCGCATCGTAGATGTATCCTGTAAATTTTTATTATTGTTAGATTTTTTCACTAGTGATAAAGTTGGTAACTCGGGATAGAATTGATCATTTTTTTTCTTCAATTGATTTCCCGGAGTTTAGAAAATATTATTCTGTTGAGAAAAATTTTTAAAATTGTCGCAGAAAAAAGTTATGGCCAAAAAATGAATGTATGAAATCGGCGGGAAATTTAAAACAAAAAGTTTTTTTTAAATAATGAGACAATTTTAAACGTACGGAAGTTTGGAATTTTGAACCCGGGGATCAGAAGCTAAAGATGAAGAAAATTATTTAAATTTTTTAATCTGGTGATAAAAATATCGATTTTTAAACAAATTTTGATCGTTTGATATTTGAAAAATTTCAATTTAAAACTTGATTTTTTTTTAAATGAAAATAGAATTTAAAATAAAAGAAGAGATAATATGATTTTTTTTTTAATTATTAGACAATTTTAAAAATATGGAATTTTTGAATTTTGAACTCGTGGATCAGAAGCTAAGAATTAAGGAAATGATTTAAATTTTTTAATCTGGTAATAAAAATATCAATTTTTAAACAAATTTTGATTGTTTGATATTTGAAAAATTTGATATTTTTTTAAAATAAAAATGAAAATTTAAAATAAAACAAGAGATACTTTGAATTTTTCTTCTAAATGTGAATATTAATTTGAAAAAAACTTTGTAATGAAAAATTACAGGAACAAAAAAAATTAGGGTAGAGTACAAGTGATTTTGAGTAGGAGGTTTAATTATTAATTATTGTATTAATTACTGGAGAGAATTAATTGGAAGATGATTGAAGATGTAAATTACCTGGTTATAGATATTGATACGTAATGGCGGCGAAATAGGTCGACGATGATTAGGAGTGAGATCGGATGTGAAATGAGACGAAGATGACGGTTGTGATGACGGAGTCGGTGGTGGCTGAGCAACGCGATTTGTGTGTGATTGGGGCTTGTAAGCTACGTTGGCATTATTTGGGCCATGGTAGACATCTTTTACCGTTGGGTTAGACGACGAACTTACTCCCGAATCTCTGAAAAATCAACAAAAATTTATTATTAATAAAATTTATTACTTCGTTACTGAAAAATCAGTGAGGCAAAAAAATAAAATTATTATTATTGTTATAATTAAAATTTATTTTTTATATTAATTTTAAGGGATTTTTACAATTTACGTTTAAAATTAATTAAGCAGTTTTATTAATTACCAAAAACCAATTAATTTTAATATGTAGTATAAATTAACTCTCTATTTATTTTGAAAATAAATATTAGTTCTAACTTTTGATTTTAAAATTGAGACACGAAGTCAGTTGTGAGAAAATTATGTTTATATAATTTGATTATAATTTACTTAATGAGCTTCGTATTCAATTTAAAAATCTATGAAATATAAATGTTTAAATGTTATTTTAAATACGTAATTACTATTGAAGTGATTTTGAAATGAATAATCTTTGGAGTCTTGTAGAAAATAATGCATGAAATACATCAATAATTATAACAATTAAATTAAATAATTTGTAATTTCTTATATTAATGTCCGAAAGAAGTATTAATCATAAGTTATTCAAAATATTAATTATTGTAGTTATTGGGATTTTAAATATCCATTAATTTTTATGCGTTATAATTTAGTATTTAAAATATTTAAAAACGTCAACACACGTTTTGGTATTGCAATAATTATAATTTTTTTAATCAGTTCTAGATAATGATTATTTAAAGAAAATATATACATGTTTTAAAGTGATAATTTAATAATTTTCCTGCACTGATAACAACAATGTAACGAGGGTCTTACTGAGTATGACCCGTAAGTTTAAACACAGAAAAAAAAAAAGTAAATAAGAAACTTGAATGATGAATGAGTTTATTGACGAGTTGCAAGCTACGGAAAGAGCCAGCACTTCAAAAATTCTAGTCATTTAGGGCAAAGTATCCGTCAGACTTATACCAGTATCCAACCCCTTATATATTCTATTAATTAAATTATCTAAGTACAAATAATTACTTATTATCTTACCGACTACTCATTTCTTATTAAACAATTTATCCAATCCCACTAAATTAATAATTTAATTAAAAATAAACGGGAGCTAAATTCTGATATTTTTTAGCCAAATAAACTTATTTTTAGTTTTATATTTTTTTGATATATTTTATCGACAATTATAAGCATTAATATAAAACTTAACTAGTCTACAATCAGCTTTCAAATTTCTAAACCTATTTGGTCATATAAATTTATAATAAATAATTTATCGCGGGCTTTTTTTAAATCTGGACACTGAATTATTTATCCCAGTTATTTTGCAAATAAAACCCGTCTCATACCCTGGCTATCGAAAGATCAAAAAATATAATTTATAAAATTTTTAACTCTGTCAGATAATTAGCTTTTGTTTGAGCCGCACATCGATATATTTATAATTATTTAAGAACACTTATTATTTCAATTGATTTTCTATTTTTGTAAAAAAATAACTGCTAGTACGTAAATATTATTCCGTGACGTTAAACGAGTACCCACATCAATATCTTCAGACAAAAATTAATTAACATATATCATACCCATATAGTTAATAATTAGTTAACACATATATTTAATAATAAACATTTTATCGTATTATATCGATGTGAGTACTCATTCCACCGTTAATTTTATCTAGTATTCAAATAAAAAATTAAATGTACCCCTAAAATAAAAATTTCCAAATTTTTTTGGGCGTACAAACTTACAACAAATAATTTCTCGCGCGCGATTTTTAAATCCGGGCACTGGTTCATTTATTCTAGTTATTTTGTAAACAAAACCTGTCTCACCCTAGTTATCAAAGGGTAAAATAATAAACAAAATTTCCTTTCCACCCTTAAAAATCCTCATTCACAAGTCAGATATCCTGTGTCGGTAAAGAAGATTAGAGTAAAAAAATAGATAAAAGCATTCAAGTATCACACAAAAGTAAACATGCAATGAAATAGGGTAAAAATAATAATATATAAATATAAATTACTTAAAATAATCAACATTCTTACCCCGATTAAAATATAAACTTATCAGATAAAATAAATAATTAAAAATAAAAAATGGAGGACTGCACTTAATATAAATATGTATTACTGTTATATTATTAATAGGAATTGATAAAAAAATTATTCAAAATTATCAGTGATAAAATTAAGCATTAATTTATAAATATTAAAAATTTAACAATTAACAATTAAATAATTGGACGTAGATAAGCAGTAACGTGTCAACCCACAGAAAATAAATTTTTGATACCATTTTTGTACCATATGATTCCTTAGTAACTGAAAAATTTTTAGAATCATAAAATAAAAAAAATTGTTGAAGAATAAATTATCTGGGATAGATTTTTGTAAAATCGAGTGATGTAACTTGAGTTTAAATACTAGATTGCAGAGGACCAGTCATTAATTAGAATTAAAATTCAAGTAATTTGCTACGTTATTGTAACAAATAATAAATAAACTTTTTTAAATTTTAATTTAAAATTTCGCTAAAAATCAGTCTCCAAATTATAAAAATAAATAAAAATAATAATTTTATATTAATTATTAATAATTGATTAATTGATATAAGTATTATAAATATATTTATTATATATGAATATTTATAAAATATTAAATTAATATAAAGAATGACGTCAAAGACATCCATTACGTAAAGATTAATCGGTAACTGGTGGCAGTAAATAATTCAAAAAATTTTTTTGCGTAATTTGGCGTTAAAAAAAAAGTTTTGTAAATCATAAAATAAAAAAAATTATCGACACAAATAAATTATCTGGGATAAAACTTTTTGTACAATCGAGTCAAGTAACAGGAGTTTAAATACTAGATTGCAGAGGGCCAGTCGTTAACTAGAATTAAAATTCAAGTAATTTGCTACGTTATTGCAACAAATAATAAATAAACTTTTCTTATTCCAAATTTTAATTTTTTTGTAATTAACTTTTTACGTTACAATATTTCTGCTGTAATTATTTTAGCAGTACAGTGTCAAGTTACTTGAGATTAATTGAATCTAATAGATAAGTTCGATTAGTAATTTTGCAAAACCGAGTCAAGTCTTATGGAACTTTTTTGATAATTAGATTCGCTATTTTATATTTCGTAATACAAAATTTTAGTTGATTTTTTATGGATCTCCGTATTTTAGATCCTCAAACTATTATATTTTTTTTGCTGAACGATTAATAAAATCACATGGAAGCAATTTCTGCTCTAATAATTTCGGGATCAATTTTATTAAAAATAATTTCTTTAAACGAAATTTAGTCAGAATGGCGCCTATGCTGGTTGACACGTTATTGCTTTTCTGCGTCCAAATAAGGGTTAGGCAACAAAATACCCATTATGATATCGTGCCGATGCTCCCTGACGATAGGGGTACTCCTTATTGTTGTACTGCTGATTATGTTGATTAAGTTGATTGTGAGAATTGTGAGAGTGTTGATGCCAGCTTGAGCGATTGTGACTATGGCTATGACTCGTTGGAGCTGAACGTGCTAATGCTGGCCCTGATCCTGATCCACCACCAACATTACGATACCGTCCCTGCATACTCATGCCCCGATGATGTTGATTACCCGGATTCATTATTTATTATTTTTATTTCTTCTTTATTTTATTCCTTGTCCCAAGACTCTCGTTCTCTATTCTCTTATGTCTACGTCTAGTTTTTTTTCTTGATTTTTTTTTAAATTTCTAGACGTTTTTTTAAAAATCCTGGATATGCCGAGTTGATATCGTTGCCCTCTCACACTTTTTAATCGGTTTCAGCTGCTGCCGAGGGCCAACAACAGCAACCTGTAGTGATGATACATTATCATGCACTATATATTTATCAATATATTTTTTTAATTTTATTTATTTATTTTTTTAAATAAATTAAAATTGATTTTTTTTGTTAGTAATTATAATTAATTAGTAATTAACTACATTTAAATTAAAATTAATAAATTAAATTTTTTTATTTTCCCCCATTTTTTATTTTCATTTATTATGTTATCTTATAATTAACTTTTGTAAATTTATTAAGCGATTAATTACATGCAAATAAAATAAATAATTTAATTTTCATGCGTGAGAAAGAATAATAAATAATATAAACTATTAATTTAGAGTTGTGGTGAATAAATTTGAATTTAAAATTTCTATGCTCAAGAATAGATAATAGAAGTAGTGTAAGATTCAATTAAAATTTGGAATGATCAGTATAGTTGAATTTGTTGTTAAATTTCATGAAATTTGAGTACCCACATCGATATATTTTGATTAATGTTAAAAATCCAAAATGGCGGATATTAATCATTAATAATTAACGAATAATTAATATCGTAATTGAATATATCGATGTGGGTACTCAAACTCGAGGAAATTTTATGAACTTTTCCAAAATAGTTTTAGTTTTTTCCGAAAAAAACATTAATTTTCAAAATTTCGATTTTTTCCAATTTGAATCATTTTTGAAAATGTAATAAATTTTGAAAATTACTATTGACATCTAGTTACTGGTAAAAAATCCACATATTCGAATACCCACATCAATATATTTTAAGAAAATCCAAATGTAAAAAAAATTAATAAAAAAAGATGTAAATAAATGGACCAATTATTATTTTATAAATAAAATATCATTGTTGGAATATCTATTGATATGGAATTAAAACTATAAATTTATAAATATCCCAAAAATGAACTACTCTCACAATACATTAAAATAATTTTAAGTATCGTCACGTCTTTGTGTAATAAAGTTTAAAAATAAATGATTTTAACGGTCGATAGATTATAAACAATCAAAATATTAAAATTATTTATTGAGACATAATTTTTAATTACACGTCTTGAATGTTAAGGGAAATCCCAATTGTTGCTCGATACCTGAAGAAAAAATTCATCGCCCGCATCATTAAGCAAAGAGATTTCGACAATAAAATTTTTTGTACTAATACTTGGCAACTATAGGACACCGCTGAGTAAATAGTGTGTACTTATTTATCCTGTACTTAAGGGCGTACTTAAATAAATTTATTCATCTTTACTTAGAGAACTGGGTACTCAGTCGTACTCTTCTCTACTGAATTTTGTTATGGGATGAAAGATTTTAAACCGTAAGGAATAAGGAAAATTCATGGGACAGCCGTACAATATAAATCTTTACTTCAATCTGTAAAATCTTAAACTCACGGCCCTTATGGCTGTAGTACACACACATAAATATATATACATTGTAAATATGTATAGTATTTCTACCCCTATAAAAGGTCTTAGATGAATTTCAGAATGAAAGCAACAATAGTTTGGTTCCTTTTTTTTTTAAATCCTCAGGTATAATTTTATCTCAACAAAGTTCATATATTTTTATAAAAAACTTTTTTTTCGTGCTTTGATAAATCTGGGTTTTTTTTTTTAAATAAAGAAAAAAAAATTGAATTTTTTTATTTAAGTTTGGAATCAAATTTTCACTGAACTTTATTTATATTGAGATAACTCAGAAACTAGCAAGTTTAAGTAAAAGTTTGATAAGGAATTTTTTAAAGGAAATTAAATTATCTGTAAATTTGTCTCTATGATTTTTTATCGTATCTTCGATAGTTGGCCAGTAATTCTTAGTTTTAAGTTGAAAAAAAACTTTTTAACGGAAAAAATTTATCTGAAAAAAGTATTGACTGGGGAATTGAAATTGTGATTTAAATATTGGAGATATGATAAAAATGGTCTGAGATAAATTTCTAGGAAATTCAATTATCTACAAAAAAGATATCAATGATTTTTTACGTAGGATCAATAGTTTTTGTATAAATTTGATTTGAATAATGAAATATATAAATTACTCCAAAAGTGGTTTTTTGAATTTGCTTCAAATTTGAAATTCAAATTGTCAAGTAACTATCAGAGATATGATAAAAATGTATGATAACAATTTTGTAGGAAATTTAATTCTCTGTAAAAAAGGTCTCCATAAATTTTTACGCACAATTGTTATTTTTTGATAAATTTGAATTTTAAGACAACTGGTATTGTGATGAAAAATGAAAAAGGAATTTAAAATTTCGAGAAATATAAACTCGTAATAATATTTAATGGGAGTGAAAAATATATGTGGATATAGGTATATCTCGTTACTATGGGCCTGTAAAATATAAAGGAAAACGTTTAATGGTATGCCTACCACCTGCTGCTTTTCTGCCCATGAGTTTAAAAAAAAAACCAGCTGATATTCAAGAAAAAAGGGAACATGTGTATGAGAATGAGTGAGTGAGAGATTTAGATGACAGTGAGTAAGAAGTGGAAAGAAAAAAAATATATAAAATGGGAATAAGAGAACGAGGGGAAATATAAAAGTGAGAAATTTGAGGTTGAGATTAGAAAGAAAAATCTTTTGGAATTTTTTTTTTTTTCTTCAGAATTTATCTCGACCTATTTTCATGTTTTTTTTTTCTTTTTCTTATCAAACCCATAATAATTAATGGTGTTTAAATAGATAAAATTAGTCATCACATGTGTCAATGATAAATAAAAATTTATATTGAAATATTTGAATTGTAAAAAAATAAAAAAGTTTTTAATAAAAATTTTAAGGAAAATTATTCAATAGAAATTTTATGAAAAATTTCAAATTCACATTTATTAAAATTTTAGTCAAAATTCTTGAACAAAAACTTTATTGAAAATTTATTTATAGAAATTTCATTAAAATTTATGAGTAAAAATTTCATAAAAAATTCTCATAAATTTTATAAAAAGTATTCATTTGGAGTTTTATTCAAAATTTATTCAAAATTTTTTTTTAAATTTTTGACTCAAAATTTAATTAAAATTCCATTTAAAATTTTTAAATAAAATTTCATTTAACTCAAACTATAAATAAATTCTCAATAATTAATAATAAAATTTTTAATTATTTCTTAAAAATAAAAATACTCGACAACAGAACCATAAAAAAAAACTTATTTTGATAAAAAAAAAAATTAGTTCATTGATTTCAAATAAAAATAAAAATAATAATAATAAAAAAAAACATTACTGTAAAAAATAAACTTCCGCTGCAGCCATAAGAAAATTTTTTCTTAATCACGTCAACTAAAATATCCAAATAAAATGCGTTTAAAAAAAAACTAATTTCACTATAAAATTTCCACACTTATCAAGAACACCAACAAGTATTGTATTGTATTTAATTTAAATTACGAAATGCTGCGTGTATTTCATAGTTTACTCAACATTACAACATTTGTACACTCATTTTAAATAAAAAAAAAACATATGCACTGAACAATAAATAAATAAATAAAATGAGTTATAAGCACAAAGTATTAATCACTGATAACTTAATAATTAAAAGTTAAGTTAACAAACTTCGTAACGTATATTTATTATTTAAAAAATTGCTCCAGTCTGTAGATCCTCTTACTCAAGACTCGACCCTTAACTGAACCCCACAGTACTCGACTAAAAATTATTATTGATAATAGAGAGCCTGAATGTTGGGTTGTGCCTTTTCAGGTCTAGAGGCTCTACAGTTTCTAGATATACTGTTGGTTAGTAAAGAAAAATTTCTGATGTGAACAGACGGCATGGACGACCAGATTGTAATACTTTTAAGTGGGGATACAATCGCGTATATATTTTTAACATGGGCCCATTTTGTTTATTTATTTATTTATTTATTTATTTATTTATTTATTCAGTAAATTATTTCATTTATTTTTCAAATTTAAAAATTTCTTTCTGTAAATTTATTTAATTTTTTTATTTTTCAGTTTGCTTTCAAAATTTATTCAAAGAAAAACGAGACATCTGTTATGACGCTTTCTTAACATGTGTTGGCTGTTGTATATATTTGTATGTATATATATGTGTGGGTGTGTGTGGGTGAATTGTAAATGTATTGAAATTCTTTGGGAAAGTGAGTTTTGGTACGTGACTGTTAATTTTACATAACTGATTCGTGAATAGAGAAACAAAGGATGTTAATTTATTTATTTAATTTTTTTTTTAAATAAATTAATGAGTAAAAAAAATTTTGAATTTTAGAAAGTACTAGGGAATTTGGAGTAAAATTTCGTGGAGTTTGAGTACCCACATGCATATATTTTAGTTATGAAATTTATATCGAAAAAATTGTTGTTACTATAAAAAAAAAAATATATGAAAAATAAATTTAATGGTTTTTTTGGAGTACGGGGTTGTTGGTACTCTTTTGACTGGAAATTTTATGAACTATATAGAATTAATATTCATTTGTGTAAAAAAAGTTGAATTTTTTTTTTTCAAGAACAAAAGCGATGATTTAATTTTATTACTGATAAAATTTCATTTTATTTGAGTACCCACACTGATATTTTGAAGAAATATATAAGAATATACTAAATGGATACTTTATAAAAAATTAATTAATTAATTAATTAATTAATTAATTGAATTAGAAAAAATTTTCTGTACGAATTTTAAATTTATTTAATTAAATAAATTTTTTTACAAAAGAACTGGAATTTTTTTTTTTAAGTTGAAATAAAAAATTACTATAATTTTCTAGATGAAATTCCCTTTCATTTTAGTACCCACTCTACGATATTTAAATTCCGACCGTTAAAAATACAAAATGGCCGCTTTATAAATAATTATTAAATAAATATATAAAATAATAAACTTATTAAAATATATTACTGTGGGTATTCATTTGAACCAGACTAAAATTCTATGTGAAATAAAATTTTAAATTCAAAATTTTATTAAAAATTTCTAAACAGACTTTTTAAAAAATCATAAAATAAAAATTCCACAGAACAAAAGAAATTTTTAAAAAACTGCAATTAAACAAAGACTTTAAAAATTTACCACCCGCTTCACCCATCACTAAAAATTAAAATCAAATTTAAAAACCACTTACTCCAAATATTTATTTATCACTGAAAGAGAACGAAAAAAGTCTTTTAAAAATTCAAGTTTTTCCCATAAAATAAAAAATGTATCCAACTAAAAACTCAAATTCAACTCAACATTATTCTGAGGCGTAACTTGACAGCATGATAAAACATTTCACTCTACCAACAGCGCATGCGTAACTTAATTGTCAGACAATACTCATTATAAATAAACAAGAGCATCATAACAATATATCATTAAAAGTACATAAGAATTTTAAACTTTCAAATTAAACTGAACAAAAAAAACTTAAAATCAATAATTAAATAAATAATTAATAATAATTACACCCTATTACTCACAGCCAATAAAAAACTAAAATCCATAAATTATTTAAAACAATTAAACTAAAAAAAGAAAGTGAAGTAAAAAAAAATTGATGCGCAAGAAACCTGCGCGTCAGTGTAATTTGCATATTAATAAATGTCAATTAAATAATTCATGTAAATTATATTAATATTGATATTTATTATAAATAATAAATAGTAATACTAATAATGATTATTATTTTATTAATATTAATAATAATAATAACAATAATTACCAAATGAAAGCGAGACACCCAGAGATAATTGAGAGAACAGTAATGGCGATGGCTTCCTTTTTATAAAATCTTGTTTATTTATATATTTTTTTTGATAAATAGTCATATATATACATGCATATATATGTATATTTTCACATATATTATATTATTATTATTTAAGGTATATTTTATTTAAAAATAGTACTCGTTAGATTTAAATTTGAATTTTTTTTAGATGATTAAATAATAAGTTTGCGCGGCCCCACCCAACGTCATTGTTTTATTTTAAAAAATTAATAAATGTCTACAATATATTTTATAAAATAAAATATATATATTTATATATTTAATCACTTATGTAGATCTAAGACACTGGTTAAGTGGAACATGACACACAACTGTCAAAATAATAATAATAATAATGATGATAATAATAATTATTTAAATTTTAAATTTATAAATGAATATTTAAATTTGAATTTAAATAACACTCGCGGGTTATTTGTTTAAAATTTTTTTACGCGATGTTGAATAATTACTTAATGGATAATATATATTGAACATTATTTTTTATGTAATTTATTTTATTTGTTAATTGATGTGAGAGACGTATTAAAGCGTGAGTCAATAATTTTTTAAGATGGCGATACAAAATTGTTAAATTTTATTTATATTTTAGGTTGAGGCGATTATTTCGTTGAATATGTAATTTATTTATGTTTATTATAATTGTTATTTTTAGATGGTATAATTTTAAACAATAAAAATTAAATAAAAACAATTAATCCGGATTGCGTAGCTCCGGATTTGTGGTTGGTACTGATACTGATAGACAAAGACAATATAAATTTGCGAGAAAGTCAGGCGTGACTTTAAAGAACTAGACACTAGTGACACTGATTTTAAATCACGGCGGGAATTTCGTTTAAATTATTTTTATTTGCGCGCTAGTTTTTGAAATTTTTAATTAAGAGTTCCCAAGTGAATCGATTGTTTGAGAAACCCCATAAGTCAAGAAAACAAAATTTTTCAGAAAACACAAAAAACATTTTTTTGGAAAAACTTGACGTTTAAATAATAAATTAATAATTGAATACAATAATGTTAGCGTCTCTAAAAAAGATTCCAACAAGAAAAATGTAATTTTTTAACTGAAATTACTTAGAAAAATTATTTGAAGTTGATTGACTTATGGGGTTTCTCAACCAAACGGAAAAAAAAGTTATAAAATCATTGTTTTTTTAATTGTTTCCATTCAAATCATTTATTATACTGATAAAATGAAGTATTAAATATGTATTTGAACTCTGAAACTCAGAAATTACAAAAAATTATAATTAATTTAAACATTTTAATTAGTCATATAGCAGTCAACAATAAAACAACATTTGAAATTAATTTCCCAAAAAAATCGCGAATTTTAAATTAAAAAAAAAAATATATATATTTCTGTAAAACTAAAACTGCATATGTTTATTTGAGTCATTGACTTATGGGGTTTCTCAACCAAACGGAAAAAAAGTTATAAAATCATTGTTTTTTTAAATGTTTCCACTCAAATCATTTACTACACTGATAAAATGCAGTGTTCAATATGTATTTAAACTCTGAAACTCAGAAATTACAAAAAATTATAATTAATTTAAACATTTTAATTAGTCATATAACAGTCAACAGTTAAACAACATTTGAAATTAATTTCCCAAAAAAGCGCGAATTTTAAATAAAAAAAAAAAAAATATACATTTCTGTAGAACTAAAACTGCATATGTTAATTTTAATTACCCCGTTAATTTTTTTTGAACGCTGGTTTAATGCATATTTTGATTGATTTCTATGGAGGGACATCCAAAGAACCCAAAAATGAAAAAAAACCCAATTTCGTAAAAAACATGACTTATGGGGTTTCTCAAATAAACTATTCAAGTAGTACAGAGACAACTTTATGTTGTCATGGAGATGCTATTTAAAAGAACAAGAAAATTTTTTTTTGCCTCAAAGGCAAGTTTATTTAAATCAATAAGACATACAGACGTTGGTCTTAAGATTCATAGGAAATTTGTGTTCTTTTTTCCGTTTAAAAAAGTCATTTCAGTTTAAATATCGTTTAGGTGATGACTTATTTGACAATTATTTGTAAGCAGATATTTTTTCGGTGACATGAATTTCTGATTGTTTTATCAACATTTTGGTGTCTTATCAATAAGTCAAAAATCAGCCTTAAAACTGCTATTTTATAGATTTCACAAAGCCAAATGTGGTACTTGGGTCATCAGATTTAATTTTTTACAAAACTAATCAATCTATTGATGATATATTTATTCAACAATAGACAAATATACAAACAAGTCATGAATTAAATATTCATGATATTGCAGTTAACCGATGTCTAATCATTTTTGGATTTTTTTTAAAACGATAAATTATTTGTAAAAAAATATTTCAAAAAATTGCACCTGGAGTTTTTTTTAAATTTTCTACATGTGCATATTTTTATTTTTTCGTACTTGATTTTTTGAAAAAAAAATCAAAAAATTTCTGAATGTTAGCTGATTCAGGATCATAAAAATTCAAATCTTCCCGCTAAAAAGTTTGAATTAATTTTCTGACAAATCGCTGCAGTTTCCGGATCAATTGCAGTATTAAATAATAAATAAAATTATTACATTAAAATTATGATTATCATGAATAAATTTTTCAAAATTTGAATTTTAAAATGATTAAAAAATTATATAAATTTAATTACGTAAGTAAACATAATAATGATACATAAATAAAAATAAAACAAGTAAGTAATTGGAGTGGAAAGTAAAACAAAAATGGCGTCGACTGACTAGAGTGGGGGCGAGTAGTTCAGTATTTGAAATCATGCGCAATTGTATTTCGAGCCCAGTGTTAGTTCATCCGTGGTAACAAGTTGACACAACAACAGTTCAGTCTGTGCTGTTTTATTGTTTAAATCACCACAAATATATAATTCATTATATTATTCAAATTTAAATTACAATAATTTACTGATAATAATTATCATTATTTTAAAAAGTTTTATTTATTTTAAATAAATAAATCACGTAATATCATTACGTATTAAAAAAGTTTATTTAAAATTTCAAATCATTAATTTTTTATTAATGATCATTTTCGCTATTAAATTTAAACAGCCAGATTTTGAAAAGAGTTTGAAGTGAAAAAAATTATATATACATATATGTATATATAAGAAATAAAAACGTGGATTTGTAACAAAGGCGTAAATATTTTTGAAGAAGTGAAGCCAAGCGGTGGCCATATTGTGTGTTCGTCCCCAGCTGGCTCGTCTGTTTTTTTTTTATACAAAAAAAAAATATATAAAATTCAACCAGGCGATATTTTGAGAGCGAGCAAGAGCTAGAAACTTACAAGAGAAGAGAAAGTTCATTTTTAAAAACTGCTGATTCGTGAGTTTTTTTTTTTTGTTAACGGATCTCTGTGTGTGACACGTCGATCTCGAACTGTTTTGTTTCTTTTGTTTAAAATCGTTACGGATATATATATACATATATATATATGTATAGGACGCCATTTTAGTTTTTTTTTCCTTTATTAATGAAGAATTATTGCGCAGTTACAAAGTTCGTGGATTTTCAAGGTAAATTATTTAAATATTTATTTTTAAATTTTTATTTATTTTTTTAATAGATTTTATTTAAAACACGTGTTCATTTTAGTCATTAAATACTTACAGTAGAAGTCATATTGGGACAAAGAAATTATTGGAGTAAAGAAGTTTTAAGTCTTACTAATGATCAGGATTTTCCGATCATTTACGGAATTGTCTTTTAATGAGCATCCATGTAATTATATTTTAATTATTTTATGGTAATGAGTACCCCCTTACCCCTAATTTTGGAGCTCATTACTTCATCTTCATTATTTGTTAATTAGTGAAATTAAAATCACATATTTAAATACTTGATGCAGAATTGTCTGGTTGAATTTAAAAAAAATATTGGCTTCATTAGTTGTGGAAATATTCGACAGTAAATACACCTGATAAGTTTTAACACCCGTAGAGACAAGAAAAATACATTCTCATTGTTTGTCTATCAAGAAGTGAGTTTATTTACTATATTTATTTTTAAATTATCAGATTATAGTGAACTTGTTTATAGAGCGGCCATTTTGAACTCCAGTTTTACTTTGTCTCAATGTGATTTTTTTTTATACAGACGGTTGCGAAGTCGATAACAATTTTAAATATTTTTACAAGCAAGTGACTTGTGATTAAAAATAAGAAAAATTTGAATTTTTAATTACTTAAATTTCCGGTGTAAATAATTTGCAACTTCCTGTTAAGAAAATTAAAAATTGTCAAACAAAGAGAAGTTATTGGTTGCGGTCCGATTTTTGAAAATCGAGTTTTCATCAGATCTTGACGTTTTGAGGTGTTACGAATTTATTCGGACTACTTCCGGTAGACGTGCGTGTGAGTGAGTAAGTAAATGTGTGTATGTGTGTGTGTGTGTAAACTTTTTTTTTTCGACGATTTCTTTAGAACGAATCAACCGATGTGGCAATTAAAAGGCTGACTAAGATTTAAAACTGATTAAATTTAGAATTCGATCGGTCGAGTAGTTCATAAGTTATACAAAAAATCGGTTGATTTGTTCCGAAGATATCGTTGGACAAAAATTACTTTTTTTTGGCAATATGTACACATTTGTGGTGTATCCGTTTTTTGAGTTCCTCGAAAAGCTCAAGAGTTTATCAATAATGACGTTTTCGAGCTCGAAAACAGTGGGAAGACGTAGGGTCGACTTTCAGGGTCAACCGTATTTCAGATTTCTTTTTTATTTTTATTTGGATACTAGATAAAATTAACGGTGGAATGAGTACTCACATCGATATAATGCGATAAAATGTTTATTATTAAATATATGTGTTAACTAATTATTAACTATGTGGGTATTATACATGTTAATTAATTTTTGTCTGAAGATATTGATGTGGGTACTCGTTTAACTTCACGGAATAATATTTACGTACTAGTAGTTATTTTCTTACAAAAATAGAAAATCAATTGAAATAATAAGAGTTCTTAAATAATTATAAATATATCGATGTGCGGCTCAAACGAAAGCGAATTATCTGACAGAGTTAAAAATTTTATAAATTATATTTTTTGATCCTTCGATAGCCAGGGTATGAGACGGGTTTTATTTGCAAAATAACTGGGATAAATAATCCAGTGTCGAGATTTAAAAAAAGCCCGCGAGAAATTATTTATTACAAATTTATATGTCCAAATAGGTTTAGAAATTTTAAAGCTGATTGTAGACTAGTTAAGTTTTATATTAATGCTTATAATTGTCGATAAAATATATCAAAAAAATATAAAACTAAAAATAAGTTTATTTGGCTAAAAAATATCAGAATTTAGCTCCCGTTTATTTTTAATTAAAATATTAATTTAGTGGGATTGGATAAATTGTTTAACAAGAAATGAGTAGTCGGTAAGATAATAAGTAATTATTTGTATTTAAATAATTTAATTAGTAGAATAGATAAGGGGTTAGATACTGGTATAAGTCTGACAGATATTTTGCCCTAAATGACTAGAATTTTTGAAGTGCTGGCTCTTTCCGTAGCTTGCAACTCGTCAATAAACTCATTCATCATTCAAGTTTCTTATTAATTTTTTTTTTTTCTGTGTTTAAACTTACGGGTCATACTCAGTAAGACCCTCGTTACATTGTTGTTATCAATGCAGGAAAATTATTAAATTATCACTTTAAAACATGTATATATTTTCTTTAAATAATCATTATCTAGAATTGATTAAAAAAATTATGATTATTGCAATACCAAAACGTGTGTTGACGTTTTTAAATATTTTAAATATTAAATTATAACGCATAAAAATTAATGGATATTTAAAATCCCAATAACTACAATAATTAATATTTTGAATAACTTATGATTAATACTTTTTTCGGACATTAATATAAGAAATTACAAATTATTTAATTTAATTCTTATAATTATTGATGTATTTCATGTATTATTCTCTGCAAGACTCCAAAGATTATTTATTTCAAAATCACTTCAATAGTAATTACGTATTTAAAATAACATTAAAACATTTATATTTCATAGATTTTTAAATTGAATACAAAGCTCATTAAGTAAATTATAATCAAATTATATAAACATAATTTTCTCACAACTGACTTCGTGTCTCAATTTTAAAATCAAAAGTTAGAACTAATATCCATTTAAAAAATAAATAGAGAGTTAATTTATACTAATTATTAAAATCCAGTAGTTTGTCATAATTAACAAAACTGCATAATTAATTGTCAATTTTAAAGAATTGAACTAAAATGCAACCAAAGATCGGAGCGTTTTTCACGTACCGTGTTTTTGACATACCAGCATCTATATGCAAAACCTTTAAGAAATCTAATCCACTGAATTTTTTTTTTTCATTGCGCGAAAAACGTTCCAATCTTCAGGTACATAAACTAAGAAACATCGATAGTAATAATAATAAACTAAGTATTTCAAATTTTTTATTTTATAGACATAAGTTGACCTGCTGGATTAGGAAAAAAATATCAACTTTCTAAAGATAAATTCTATAATAAATCAAGAAAAAATAAAAATGACGAATTCAACTCCCAAAATGAACAACAAAGTAGAGAGACAGGCATCGCCCAGTTCAAGCGCCAAAAAACGCTCTCGTGGCACACCACGATCTACGTATTTCAACAACAACAAATATTCAAACTCAACAACTCCAAACCACAACAACAACAACATCAACAACACCAACATCAACAATTCAATTACCACAGGAAGATTAAGCTTCAGTCCATGTGGTAAAAATCATTCATACTACTCGCGTAGTAACGATAGTTCTGGTTACTCAACATCATCATCATTATCATCGCGATCATCGGGAAATGGCAGTCCAACGAATAATTATTTTGCCGGTTCAAAATGGTCTGATCCACCATCAGCAGCGGCATTGCCACAGCCGCCGAGTCACTGGACACCAATTCAATGTCAACAATTACACGATAATTTGCTATCCAATCATTTAAAAGTGATTTTAAATGTCCAGGCTTGATATATTAATTATTAATTCATATATTTATTGATAATAATTATTATTATTGATATTAATGATTAATAATTAATCAAAAAGACTATAAAATTATAAATAAGTTCCCGTTCCAGTGATAGTGCTTTACGTTTTTAAATAAAAAAAAAAGAAAAAAAACGTTTGATAAAACTATGGAAGGATCGATACTGTGTTAATTTAAATATTTAAATATTAAATACAAAGACAAAGACAAATTTGTATTACACGTGAGTAAAGATTTATTGGTTTTAAAAAACAACAACAGCAACAACATGAAATCTATACCGGCAAGTGAACTTTATTAATATATGTACAAAGTTGTAACTATTGTAATTTAGATTATCATTTATTGTAATTAATTTTTAATTATAACGGACTTTAAATAATTAAAGAAAATTAAAACGCGTACAGTAGAAATATATAAATATATATTTCAATAAATATAAATATGCGAATTACAAACTGATGATCTAAACAACAAATAATAATAATTATTGTTTTAGAGATTTATTTTAGTTTGTAATTAAATAATTATTTTTAAATTTATAATTAATTAGTAATTTTATCTCGAGAGTCTTTTAAATTTAAACTGCCACAGGATTTATTTTAAAATTAATAAGGATTGTTTTTTTTTTTTAAACTAAAATTATTATTTTTCAAGGCCATCAAATTTTTCAATTTTTAAAAAAAATTAATTAATTAATTAATTGAAAATATGTTAAAGACTGACCGTACTTGATAACTGTGTATTTAATTATTTAATTAATTTATTAATTTATATTATAAATATAAATAATAAATTAATTTAATTAATAAATCAGAAAAATAATTAATTTCTTTTTAAATTTTAATTTTATTGTTTAAAAAAAATATAAAAAATAAAAAAAAAAAAAAAAAAAAAAAATTTATTTATAAATAATTGTTAAATTTTCTGTGCATTGTCTTTTTTTTTTTAAAGAAATTGTTTTTTTTCTCTATAAATTCAAAAACTTTGGAAAAAAAAAAAATGCGCAGTGCAGTACAGTACGAGAATGAAAAATTGAAAATATGAAAAATAAAAAAAAAATAAAAAATTAATTAATTAAATTTAACTGTGATGACGGTCTACCGATACTTTAATTGTTTTTTTTTTTTAGTATTAAAGATATTCAGCTACACTATAAATTTAATTAATATTAATATATATTATATTACATAATTACATATCTATGTGATGAATCGTGATAGATAAAATATATACATATATAAATAAATCCTCTGTACAAATTTAAATAGAATATACGTTTTTTGTTTTTATTTAAATTAAAATTTAAATAAGTTGTGGCCGGTTTAAAATATTTCGTAAAAATAATAAATATATACACATGTGTGTACATATATGAATAAATATGATAAAGACAATCGAGAAAAAATTACAAAAAATGAAGCTGAATTATTGATTAATTTGAAAAACAAGATATTATTTTTGTTTGATTTTTATTAATTTTTTTTTTTAACAGATTTTTATTTAACAATAATCTGGGTATTTGCAAGCTATTTATATTTATATATTATATATGATTAATGATTAATGATAAAAAAAGATAAAAATTATTAAAAATAAAACAAAGATAATAATTATGATAATTGGAATAATAATAATTTTTTTTTATAAGTTTACTAATTTATTATTTTTACTGCATCATATTTTTTTTTTATTATATTACCAGATACCAAAATTGAAAATAATTTTAAAAAAATTTTACATTATTAGTCATTAATAATTGATTTTTTTTATCAACTCAAACAATAAGTAAACTTGTAATTAAAGTTATTATTAGCAATTATTGTATGTCTTGTTTTTTAGTGATACGAAAAAACAGAGTAAAAGAAAATTTAATTGATTTTTTTTTATTGTAAATTGATAGTATTATTTTTATTATTGTAATAATTAAAAAATTGAAGCGTATTTTAAATTATTTATACAAATTTCAAAAATAAATTTTTCGTTACAATCAATTTTTTTTTTTAAATTAATTTAAACATTTAAAATCCAAAAGTAAAATTACCAAAAATAATTGAAATAAAAAATTGTAATCACCGTAAACTTTTTTTTTGTTAAATCAGTTTGTAATGACAAAAAAAATCCACGAATAAATAAAAGTAAAAATAAAAATTAATTAAAAAATTGTGAATTGCAATAACAAAAATGTTTAAATTAATTGCATTAAATTGTGTCTTGTGCACAAAGGTATGGGTAAAAAAAAATTAATTATCAACAATAATTATAATAATAACATAAATAATAATAAAAATCGAATGGCTTAAAAAAATAAATATTTTGAGTAAAAGAAAAGAAACTTCTATTGAAAATTCGTCAGTGATCTTGTGTAATTAATTGATTATAAAAAAAATTTCTAGATGATTCTCTTGTACTTGTATATGTAATTATTAAAGTAACAATAATTATATATAAATATAAATATATATAAATGTAATATTAATAACGATAATAATATTATTAATATTAATAATAATAATGATAATAATAAAAATAATAATGAAAAATATAATCGAGTATTGTAAATTGTAAATAACATTGTTAATTTACAATGATGTAAAAATTAATGAGATACAGATACTGAAATTGCGATAAAGAGGGATTTAAATAGAAAAAAAAAATTAATAATAATGATGATGATACTAATGAAAAAAAAAAATTTTATACGATGACGAGTTTTCTTAGAAGACAAGTGTGTGTTGTTTAATTAATATTAAATTAATAATAACACACGTGTTATTTTAAAAGTGTTATTATTAATAATTTGTAATTAATTATTGTAGAAATTAATATGAAGAAAAAAAAACAATTTTTTTTTGTCATTACGTTTAAAAAAAATTCTTTATTAAATTTTTAATTAAGTTGATTATTAATTGAAAATTTTATACTTTAACAAATTAATTGAATATTTTTAAAAAATTTAAATTTTTAAATTTGAAATCAATTCTTTTTTTTTTTTTTTATAAAATTAATTAATTTATTGAATTTAAAATTAATTTTCTTCAAATTTAAAATTCTGGAATTTTTTTTTTATTCAAAAAATTTTTTGTATCAAAACAAAATTAATTAATTAAAAAAAATACTTAATTAATTATTTAATAAATATATAAATTGCGATAATAAAATAAATTGAAATATTTCTCAAGCGATTGTGGTAAAAAAAAATTTAAAAAAAAAATACAAAAAAAAAAAAATTAACAATCACTGAATGAAATATAAATCATAAAATATGGAGATTATGATAAATTACGTAATGATCAAGAAAAAAAATTGTTTTTTTTTTAAATCTACAATAAAAAATCACACGAGTCTAATTAAAAATATAAATAAGTAATTAAATATAAAGAAAGAATTATATATAAGTATAAGATTGAATGATAAATAAGGAGAAGAAGAAGAAGAATAAGAATAAAATGATGAGGAAGAAATAAAAAAAGAAAGGGAGAAATGAAATCTTATCATATACTTTCTAAAACACAAAGACAAATTCTAACAATTTTATGAATCCACAAAACTTTTGCATTTATATTAAATAATAAATATAAATAATAATGAAAAATATAAATAGATCTTAGAGTTTTAAATAATAAATAGAAAGTAAAATAATAAGTAACGATGATAATGATTTAAAATGATGGCGAGTATCAATAAGAAGTAAGAGGTTCAAATAAAAATAAAAAAGAAGAAGAAGACGATAACGAAAAATGTTTTTTTAAAATAATAAAAAACATTTTTTTTATTGTAAAAATTTTTCATTGTAAAGTTTTTCATGAAAGTAAAATGAGAAAAATTTATAAAGAAGAAAATGAAGGAGATAATAGAAGAAAAAATGTTTTTTTTTTATTAAAAAAAACGACATTTTTTAACATTCAAATTTTTGGCAATTTAAATTTAAAATGAAGAAAAAGAATAAGAAGTAGAGGAGAATAAAAAGGGAGGGGGTATGAAGAAGTTGAGAAAAGAGAGAAGGAGAAGGGGAAGAAAGAAAAAATAATTTTTAAAAAAGAAGAAATAATAGTGAAGGAAAAAAAATAATGAACTATAATAACATATATATTTAATGAAGATAAATATAAAACCGTCCTTATCCTCTCACAGCCATCGAACAAATTTAATTTAATATATGTTTAATTAATATATTAATCAATTAATTATATATGCATGTATATTTAATATTAAATGTATATGCGTATGTAATTAATTGATTAATGAATCACATGAGCCAGTACATTGATAAATTTAAAAATTTGGAATTCAATAATAAACAATTAATACGTTCATTAATAATCGATAATTGTAAGCGGGAAAATTTTAAATTAATTAATTAAATTTTTTGTTTTTGAAAAGGGCTCAATTTTTGGTATATTTTTAAATGATGGAAATTTGTAATGTTTTGGATTTTGGTTTATTTTTCTCTAATTGTGTAATATTATGATAGTTGCCCGTTTATATAGATTATATATATATATATATTTGATTGATTGATTGATTGGAATTTATGTTTAATTTAAAATTGTAAATTTTTTTTTTTTAGGGCCCTTTTCAGGGCCCGCAAATTTTTCAACACGTAAGACAACCTGAGTTTTATTTACTCAACAAAATGTCCTTTTAAGGACAAAAAAATGTCCTTTTCAGGACAACAAATTGTTCTTTTTAGAACAGTAAAAAAAAAGAAAACAAAACAAAACTGTCTTTTTAAAGACAAATTAAATAATTTTATTTTTCAGGAGATGAAGATTTTTTTTGATAGCACGGTAATAAAAAAGATCATCGGGTAATAAATATAAATTATTTAAGAAAATATAATGAGACCAATCGCGGGACAGTGAAAAAAATTTGAAAATTTTTGTATACAAATTTAAAAAATTTTAATGTGTGTAAAAATGTATGAAGAATTAGGAAAAAAAATGATACTGAAATTAGCCGACGTCTCATAATTTTAGGACTTTTTAAAAAACGATAAATCATGAAAAAAAAAATATTAAAAAAAATCGCACTTATAGTTGTTTTATTTTTCTACATGTGCATATTTTTAGTTTTTTTTTTCTTTAAATTTAATTGTTAAAAAAAATTCCAAAAAATTTTAATTGTCTGCTGACGTCAGTATCATAAAAAAAATTATACCTGCAAATTTTTTCGAGTTAAACAAAATAATTATTGATCGCTGTCCGGTTACTGGTCTCGTTACTTTTTTAGAGAAATTTAATGATGTGAGATTATGGAAAAAAACAAAATGTTATATTCATAAAATGATGACAGATATGAATTATTTTTAACATTTAGTTACTTTTTTTTTTGGGAATTTTATTCAAGCTGGCGGTTATGACCCGGCCAATGACCGGTGTGACCTCGAGAGTTAGGTCATCTCAGTCAAGTACATCTTTAAATTTATTTGAGGTCGTCTGTATATTTTTGTTTTTATATTTGTTATCAATTATCATATATATTAAATAATAAGATTATTTTGTTTATTCCAAATTTTAATCACTTTTTTTTTTTAAGTCATTGATCTCATTTTTAAACCATATAATATATAACTATATTAGGGTGTGCCATTTTGAGGTGACTTTTTTTTTTTACAAAAAAACAGGCTGAAAACTTGAGGGAAGGTGAGAAAAGAAGCCTGTTAAAAGCGAAGCTCAATATTTTAATTCCAAGCTCGTAAAAATAATATTCTTCTAATCTATTCTGAGAAGTTAACATTAAAATGAAAATAACTAGAAAACAATGCGGAATTTCAAAAAACTTCATTGAGAATAATTTGTAGGGAATAAAATTGTCTATAAAAAAGATCCTATGACATTTTTTGATAAGTTTGATAGTTTTGCTGGAAAAGTAAAAAGATCTGAAAATTTATTATAGATTTGACTTCCAGCTCCAATAGCTTTCGAATGGATGGATTTATCAAAAAATGATAAGAGACCTTTTTTGTAGAGCGTTAAATTCTCTACAAGAATATTCTATGGACTTATTTATATGAGGTGCGAATGCTGAGCTAGAAAAATAAAAAAATAAAAAAATTTTTTTCCCATGTTATTTCAATGGGAAATGGAAAATTAGAAATAGGCACCTCTAAATATTAATATTAAGAGCTCCACTTTTAACAGGTTTCTTTTCTCACCTTCCCTCAAGTTTTCAGCCTGTTTATTTGTTGAAAAAAAAAAGTCGCCTCAAAATGGCACACCCTAATCTATATATATTAGGACGATTTTGTTCTGTCCTACTTGAAAGACTGATAATTTATTTAAAAAAAAAAAAAAGTAATGGGTCTTTGACCTCATATATATGTGAAGGTAATACTGAAATAAATGTAATATTTTATTTTTTCAAATGATGAAGAAATTTATCTTTCAGATAGTGACGTCTTGTTTCAAAACATAAAAAAAATTCCAAGGACTTATTGTGAGAATACTTAAATTTCCAAGGTCGATGATCTATAGATAATTTACAAGGTTTTTGAGTTAAAATATATGTATATATATTCAGAAATAGAATATAATAAATTGTTTGAAATTTACTCAATCACAAATTTAAGTAACGTCTGTTTTTATTTTTGTTTTAGCGTTTAACCAGGAGTCAATTTGGGAGCCAAAGAAAACGCCAAAGAATAATATGTAAATTGAAGATTTATTTTTATAAAATTATTTATTAAAAATGTGCAAAAAAACTGTTAATAAAATTACAATCACAAATAATATCAGTTAATTGTTGTTTGAGGTGGAATTTTCCATACTTCTAAATTACCAAGTACATCACCAATAGCAATAGTATTTCTGCAACAAAAATATATAAATATAAGTTATTTACATTAGTAGCATTGTTTTAACCCTTGGCATTTTGACCCTAGACGATTTTTCAATTTTTTATTTTCTAATGAACACAGGGTGGCCACGAACCGGGAATATCGGTAATTATCAGGGAATTTAATGCAACCGGGAAATATCATGGAAATGTCAGGGAATTTCAAAACGTATCCGGGAATTAAATTGTAACAGTTCAAAATTTCAAAAATTTTAAATTATACACTAGTTATAAAAATTAAGGGATATTAAAAAAATTTCAAATTTTAAAGTGATTTTCAACAGATTGTAACTCGAAGGAAAATGGTCATACGACAAAAACAAAAAAAGCAAACTGTAGCTTCGCGTGTCTAGTTTTCTGATCTGGTCTTTATATTTTTTTATTATGTGCGGTTCCGGAGTAATCCTAAGAAAACTATCGAAAAAGAAATTTACCAAATTTTAGCTCGTCTTAAAAACGGTCTTCGAGCTTCAATAAATTTTTTTCGATAATTATAATTGATTTTTGATTGCTCCGGAACCGTGCATAATAAAAAAATTTTAAGACCAGATCAGAAAACTAGACACTTGAAGCTACAGTTTGACTTTTTGTTTTTATTGTACGACCATTTTCCTTCGAGTTACAAACTGTTGAAAATTACTAAAAAATTTGAAATTTTTTTAATATCCCTTAATTTTTGTAACTAGTGTATTTTAAATTTATTTAAATCATAAAATTTCTTATTAAAAATTTTAACTTATACATTTTTAACATCGAATAATCAAAAGTAGGCAATATTAATTTATTTTATTGCCCTTTTTTTCTGGTTTCTCGCATGATTTAATTATAAAATTTAATTATTAAAAATGAAAATATAATAAAAACTTTGAATATCTAAATGATACGAATAAAATTTCTTAATCAGGGAAAAATGTGAAAAACTTTATTGGAAAACCGGGAAATATCAGGGAATTTTGAAATCATTTCTTTGTGACTACCCTGGAACATAAAATTTAATTAAGATTGAGACTTTTTTGTAAAAGTATAAAATATGTTACAGAATTTAATTAAATTTAAAAGAAAATTTTGTATTTTGAATACTTGGTTATTTTTTCACGCAAGGGTCAAAATGTCACCTATGACACATACGACATTTTACAACCATGTGTCATTTGAAAGTTAAGTAAAATACTTGGCAAGAATCCTCAGCCTCTTACGGAAGATTCCAACAATACTTCGTAAGTATACTTTCTGTAGATTTCATCAAGTCTTACTTAAGATTCTTTTTAAAGATTTAACAGAAACAGTCTGCAGCAATTCTTAATCAAAATAGTTACTACAACAATGTAAAGTTAGAATTACTTCGGAATTCCTTAAGACATCGGGCGTAAACCATTTTTTTAGCATTGCCCGAGACTTAAATTCAGTTTCTATAGCAGACCCAGGGGTCTTCATTAAAATTAAAAACGCTAAAAATTATTAATTTTATCGGTTGATAAAAGTAATTCGAACATCAAGTGATTAGCTCTGAATTTACTATACTAATGCTGAATACACGGATCGGTTCTATGGCTTTTGATCCACGACAAAATATCCTTGGATAAACTTTCAGTTTTTTTTCGTCTTGAACAAAATTTTCCGTATAATTTTAGAAAATTAATAGTCGATTTGTATGGAATTATTAAATATATAAACTCATGTACTTGAAATAGTACTCTACTATTTATTCAAAAAAAATTCGACCAATACTTTTTCGAAAATTTTTGTAACTGAAATGACTGGTATAAGTTAAGAATGTTAAAAGAATTGATGTACCTGAAGATCGGAACGTTTTTCGTGCAACGAAAATGAAAAAAACTTATTTAATTTTACTTAAGAAGTAAATGGGGTAGGCTGCAATTTTCGGCTGACGTGCAAAACATTTCAGAAATCTAGATCCAGTAGATTTTTAACTTTTCATTTTCGTTTCGCGAAAAACGTTCTGACCTTCAGGTACATAAAAAATGAAGGAATTCCCCAAAAAATTCAATATTTTGTCCGCGGATCAAAACGCCGATTGCCCACGGGTCAGGAAGTAACAAAGTAAAGGCAGTCATCTGCAGATAGCTTAAGCAATTCTTCAGCAAGTCTGAACTAATGGGTCTTACGCAAATATCTGAGCCAAGGAATACAACATATTGGGCGTGTTTGGCCAAACTAAATTCTGAGTAAACTGAGTTTGGCTAAACACGCCCATTTAGTATACTAAATGGGCGTGTTTGGCGAACTAAGTTTACTCAGGATTAAGTTTGGCCAAACACGCCCATTTTTTCAAGATTTGTATAAAACTTCCTGAAAAATGCTACTGAGGTGTAATTAATTACTTAAAATTATTGCTAAATTCACTTCTTCGAAAATTATTCAAGGTTGAAGTTAAGTCAAACCCTGGTGGAAATTTTTCGGAATTTTCTCTGCAAAACTCAGTTCTAAAGTTCTAAAGACTTTTTCAAAATTCTAAAGACTTCTTCAGAGTTTTTCAGAGAAAAGTCCGAAAAATTCCCACTACGGAAACGACTTCAATAACCTTGAATAACTTTAAAAGGAGTAAATTTAGCAAAAATTGTTGTGTCTACCCATATAGCAGTTTTTTTCAAGGCTTGTACAAGCCTGTTCTCAAGTTCGATAATTGCGAGCGTCACCATTCACCTATGGGTCTTGCTCCAGATATTTGAGTCGGATTTGAATTACAAGTCTTATGCTAGCCTTACACAAGAATTTTGGTGAAGTTATTGTTCAATTCAAGGGGAAAATCGGCGCCAAAAGTATGTTGAATCTACCTCGCGCATGGCTTGCTCAAGATCTGCTCAAGTTAAAACTGGTCGGGGAAGGAATAGTATAGGGAGTATCGTGCGTCTTGAGCAGATCTTGAGCAAGCCATGCGCAAGTATCTGCTGCAAGTTTCTTGGGCAAGAAATGCGTCGGAAACTTTTGGCTGCACCATGTTAGAAATATCTTAAATATTCTTGCCTACGATACCCTGAGCAAATCATGCACAATTTTTAAGTCAGTTCCTTGCTACACAATCTTGCGCAAGGCACATACGTAGAAAGAGACACTAGTAACTATGGGCCTTGCACAGAGCTCTTATTCAAAAGCACTTGCTTAAATACGTGTTACTTGAGTAATAATAAAAAATAGAAAAATTACCTTTTCAATGAAATATCTAGGGAACTAATTAAATGATTCTGACATTTTATTTTTAAATCTGAACAAATTTGTCCAGAATTGACATTAAAAAAGTTGATCATCTCATCAGCGCCATATGTTACTACAATATTATTTATAAAATTCAATCCTGTTACAGTATGTTCCATACTAATGATCCTTATTATCGACATCTAAAATAATAAACTTGTACATTAATATAAATAATAAATAATTAATTATGTAAAATAAAGTAATTAATTATCACCTCAGTAATATTATAAATACGTATTTCTTTGTTACTATTACAAGTTATTAAAGTATCCTGTACACTCAGACATTTTAAATCAACAATAGAACCATTGCAGCGTTCGTATTCATCGACAACTGGATCAATCAATGACTCGTCTCCTGAAAAAAAAACAATAATTGCTGTTAGTAATTTAAAATAAATAATTGTTATAAATGAATCGTTTATTTGAGAAACCTTATAAGTCATGTTTTTCATGAAATTGAGTTTTTTGCATTTTTGGGTTCTTTGGATATCCCTCCATAGAAATCAATCAAGATATGCATCAAATCAGCGTTTAAAAAAAAATTAACGGGGTGACAGCAATCTCATTTAATTAAGAAACCCCATAAGTCAATGACTCAAATAAACATATGCAGTTTTAGTTTTACAGGAATAATTTTTTTTTTTTTAATTTAAAATTCGCGCTTTTTGGGAAATTAATTTCAAATGTTGTTTTATTGTTGACTGTTATATGACTAATTAAAATATTGAAATTAATTATAATTTTTTGTAATTTCTGAGTTTCAGAGTTCAAATACATATTTAATATTTCATTTTATCAGTATAATAAATGATTTGAGTGGAAACAATTAAAAAAACAATGATTTTATAACTTTTTTTTCCGTTTGGTTGAAAACCCCATAAGTCAATCAACTTTAAATAATTTTTTTAAGAAGTTTCAGTTAAAAAATTAAATTTTTCTTGTTGAAATCTTTTTCAGAGACGCTAACATTATTGTATTCAATTATTTATTTATTATTTAAATGTCAAGTTTTTCCAAAAAAATGTTTTTTGTGTTTCCTGAAAAATTTTGTTTTCTTGACTTATGGGGTTTCTCAAATAAACGATTCAAATAATTAACGCAGTAACGCACCTTGGACTGGAGTTGTCGCATTAAAACTGCATTTATATAAACCACCGCATAAAGTACCGATAATAAATATATCATTGTTTTTATATGATATATCTAGACATGTTATTGATAGTCCTGGTTCTATGGTCCGTTCATACCGTCCACTGGCACTTGGTGGTCGACTATTTTCAACTGGATTATGTTCTTTTATTATTTTGAATCTGTTATAATTAATAAATTTATTTATTAAATGATTCAATTTAATAATTGGACGTAAGTGAACAATAACGTGTCGACCCACGAAAAATCAATTTTCGATATTTTTGTACCAAATGATTTCTTACGTACGTTAGTGCTTATCTACGTCCAATTATATAATTGAATTGAGGATATAAAATTAAGTTTTACAAAAAAATTAGTACCGGTTTATAAGTTTTGAATCAGTAAAATTGTCAATTAATTTATTTATATAAATATAACCATCGGAGCTTGTTGTTATCAGTAATGATGAATCTGTAGTTATTGTTGTACGTCGCCACATTAATGATGTTACGACCTCGTTGTGTACGATAATTTGTAATGGCTGTGATAAATTATCGGCAATATTCCATAGTAATACATCACCTATTAAATTAAATGTTTTTTTAATTATAATTAAATTTGTTTAAAAACTGATCAATTTTTTTGAACTCCGGACATGAGAGATCAAAAACCCGGATATTAAAAAAAAAAACCGGATAACTGAAAATTTTAATTATTTTAATAAAATTAACAAACTTGGGGCAGGTTTTTTTTTTTTTAACGAACAACATTTTTTGTTTTTTTATTAAAACAGACTACATATTTTTGTTTTTATTAAAGTAAATTAATTTTAAACAATTATGAGAAACTTTTATCTAATAATTATTTTTTTATTGATCAAAATTTTTTAATTAAATTTATTTTATTAATCTTGCAGATATTTAGCAACACTATTAATTTTTTGTTTAAAAAATCGTCTTTGCTTTATAAATAATAATAATATTTCAAACAATCATAAATATTAAAATTATATTTAGTTAAAAGTATGGCAGCAATTTTACTGGGTTTTAATTTTTTACTTTTTTCTGTCTACTGTTAAAAAAAAATTAATCTGCTAAATAGTTTTTTATTATTTACTTTCTAAAAGTTGGACGTTAAAAAACCCGGACAAAAAAGACCTGCCCGGATTACCCCGGACTCTTAAAAAACCAGATGTCCAGAAAATCCCATAATTAAAATTTAAAAAAATATTTTGATTATAAATAATGAATTAATAATAATAAATTATATCAACAGAAATGCCAGTAGTGTATGACGTTAAGTCCAGTTGGGCTGATGAAGTTGAAGAAGAAGGAGATGTATTGCCTCCACCATCAGAGCAATATTTAAATAGAATGAAAATTCTTACTGAATATAAATTGAATGAAGACAATAAAGAAGTTAAAATTCTTCTTACTTTTAAAATTTAAGATAAACCGGGACAGATGGCAACCCTACTCTTAGACTAAAAGTAGCAACGATCTGCAGTAATATTTGCACAATTCTAGAGCAAGAAATCTGGCGAAAGTTTCTTGAGTAGATTCAAAAGTAAGATAATAATAATAATTACCATTAAATAAACCAGCGGCAATAACAGACGGCTCAATAGGATGATAAGCCAAGCATGTAACACATGAATTAGTTTCATAATTTTTAAGCTCAGCTTCACTCAATTTATCATCATTGCGATTTAAATTGTAGAATTTAATACGCGATTGATGATCGCACCACGCAGTGTGATTGCTACTGTACGCCACAGCAAGAGTCCCGCCATTTTTGCTCCAACTCAATGAGCTTATTTTTTTCTAAACATCAATTTATTTTAATTAGCTTACTATCGAAGACTTTGTAATAATTAATGATTGATAATTAGTCTCAGATCATTTACCTGTTTGTCGAATTCATCAATGGTAGAAAATTTATTTAATAATTTTAATTGATAATCATTGTCACGTGAACCAATAGGTTCATATGAATTAATAGTATGATTGTCATATATTTCATCAAGTGCTTCAAGTACTTTAGGCGTTACCTTATTTAAAAATGCTGCTAATTTATCATAATCAACGGCAACGTCTTTCGGTGATTGCCCAGCTTCTGTCTGTGTCTTAATTAAAATTTATTATCATTAGTATTTGTTTGATTAAATGGGCTCTCTAGCTCAACTCTAAGAGGTCGCTATTTTAATTTTAATTTCCCGTCTAATTAACGTGTGAAAATTGACTTTTTCACTAAAAGTGTAATTACTCGTAAGCTGCTCAATATTTTTCAAATTTATACAGAGATCTTTAAAGCTGCTTCCTCAAGCTTTCCATAACCCTACAACAAGTCAAAATTATCGTCAATTGAAGCTAGTAAAAAAAAATGAAAATTAACAATTTCATTTTAAAATAAAAAATCGATACTATTTAGATAGCTTCAATTGGGGTTTTAATTATGATAATTATAACTTGTCATAGGGTTTTGGAAAGCTTGAGGAATCAGCTTTAAAGATCTCTGTATAAATTTGAAAAATATTGAGCAGCTTACGAGTAATTACACTTTTAGTGAAAAAGTAAATTTTTACATGCTAATTATAATTAACTGAAAATTTTCTTAAATAATCTAAATTTTGTTACTTAAAATTAATTATATTAAATTTTCAGTTAATTGCAAATAACTTATGACTCGTGAGAAATATCGAAAATTTTCTCTGAGATAAGTTATAAGATATGAAATGCTCTACAAAAAATGTCCTATAAAATTTTCCGATAAAGTTGATGGTTGCGTCAAAAAATTTAAAAAATGTAAAAATTTATCGTCAATCTAACTTCAACTTCGAATAACTTTTGAAGAAATAAAAATATCGAAAATTTATAAGAGACCTTTTTTGTAGAGCGTCAAATTTCCCAGAAGAATATGTCTTGAACATTTAATAGTATTGGTCCCACCGTCAGCTACAAAATTTCAAAGCTTAAAAAATAAATTTTCCCATGTTATTTAAACGGGAAATAGAAAATTGCGATGCGACAGCTGTTAATATTAATATTAAGAGCTCAAACTTTCACAGTATTTTTTTTTTCGTCATTTCCAACAATATTTTCGATATAATGAAGGAAAAAAAAATTAGTCGATTTTTTTGATACACCCTAATATATACATATGTATACGTATATAAAGTAATAAATATTAATTACATATTTACCTCAACACTATGTTGCACAGTAGATTGTATATTTTTATTTTTATAAATTAAATCATCTGTTTGTAATGAATTACTTGATTTTTCACTGTAAAAATAATAGTAATAATGAATATATAGAACATAAATAAAAATTTATAAAATCAAATATTTATAATAGTGTCCGTTACTTTGGTGATCTAAGAATTTCATTGTCGCCGGCCTAAAAAATATGTGTATAATAAGAGCAGAAAAATTCCTGGAAAACTTGAATTTAATTCTCCGCGGCACATAAAAATTGTTAACTTCTTGTTAAAATTAAAGCTGCTATTTGTTACCATTTCGTCAAAACCAATCGTTAACTTGAATTTAACAAGAAGTCAATTTTTTTGTGCTGCTTGATATCCAATAAGTTTGACCTGCCCCCAAAATGATTGAAAATTTAAGCATATAATGCATTGATTTAAAAATATCGATGCGTAAAAATGATGTTCATACTTTCTAATAACTATAGAAAAAAAAATTTCACTTGATTTGTAGTTTAGTTTTCTACAAAATCATCATTTTTACGATTTTGTTCGGCAACAAACTACAAAATACTTAAACTTTTTCTGACATTTGATAAAAAATCTTAACATATTTTTTTAGAACGAATGAAATTTCAAATTTACTAAAATAGCTGACACTAATATATATTTACTTACGTTTCTGTAGTGACTGTTGATGAAAAAAATTCCGGATCATTTGATTTATTATTAAACATTTTTATTTAAATTTTTCAATTCTTATATTTATTTCTATTGTTGTCAACTTGTTTTTTTTGTATACTAGTACATTTAGTACTTACAAATTTGTATACTTATTTATATCATACATAACCTTATAAAATTTTATGACATGACTTGAGCGATATTTAAAAAAATTCAAGTTTCAAAATAAAAAAAATATGAAATCTATCGTTCAAGTGAAATTCTTATTTTTTTACGGCTATACAATTAAAATATCAATAAAAATATATACAATATGACAGAAAAATTATATATCATGTCTATAATTGTCTCAACAACAGTTTACTTCGGGTTTTTTTCTCCTCTCCCAAAAATAAGAAAAGCGCACGCGCTTGCCCATTTAATTTACAGAACCCGATTTTTTTAGAGTGGAGGTAAAAAACCGATAATACTCGAAGTATTTACACTCTTTTGTTGAGACAACTATGTCTACATATTCTCAGAAAAAAACATTATGAATTAGAGAAATCCGAGTTTTTGACAGGAACGAAAAAAAAAAATTCAAATTTTATTTAAATTGAAAAAGCGATTTTATTTAAAATTCCATGATATTATTAATTATCATATATATATAATTAAATTTTATACATATGTAAAGTTTTATGTATATATATATTATTTTTGATAAATATGAACAATAATTACTTATAAATATTACTTCCATACTGTAATAAATAATAAATAATTTTTAAAAAATAAACAAATCTTGATATTTTTTTAAATTATAAAAAAAATATTTTGATAAAATTAAAAAAAAAAAAAAAAATTAGTCCAAAAAATAAAAAAAATAATAAAAACAGTTTTTAAAACAAAATCGAGGATCGGAAACTCCCTAAAATTGATGACTTCCAATAACGAGATTTAAAAATAAAAAAAAAAAATTTTATTCTAAGGACTAATTTCAAAAAATTTTAATTCAAACATCAAATCCGAACCCTGTCACCTAGATCTTCGTGCAGTTTTTCTCTTGCTCTCCCTTTTAACTCTTCCCTGTTCTCTCTGCATCACCGTCAAATCTCTGGTGATAACGATCCCCTGCAAGACAGTCGGCAGCATCATCAATCTTCTGAGTCTGCTGTGTTCCAACAATAGAGCATCGACTTTATCTTCACCAACGATAACCCTCAGCGGCCTTGGAACTCCAGTTCCAAACTCTCCAATCCTAGAGCATTTTGCATCAGGTACCACTTGCTTCAACCCATGGAGTATTCGTCCAACCAATTCCTCGTCATTGTTCCCTCGTGCGTCAATTCCCGTTCCCGTTTCAGGAACTCCAAACAAAATAATATTGTCTTGTCTTCTTCGTCGGTCTTGAAATTCTTCAGCCATTTCTTCCCAATGCCGATAATCTTCAGCCCTTAACTCCGCAGTGTTGATATGCATTCGCAAATCATCGGTACCCAAATGCCTGACAATTAATTCAATGCAATGATAAGGCATATTAAAACTATCAACTAAAAATTCACATAAATCTTCAGTGCGTTTCAATAATTTATTCCTTTCAATTGCTCTAAGAATTTGGTTCATTACCATGGGATAGTAAATAGGAAACTTAGTTTTATATTCGCCTGAATTAAGTAATCCCAATAAATCAATTTTGTTTGCTAACTTAGCACAGTAGTTATCAGTAATCCGTAATAAATCCCAGCAAGTGATATTCTTACATACTCGTTCTCTTTTCATTTTATCTACTTCAATTTTGCATTCGTCAGCAAATACTTCTTCGAATTTACGCGGCACTGAATTAAGATTCTCTTTGCAAACATACAATTGGGCCATTTTTAGCATCACTATATGCTTTATCAGAAGATGTAACACCTTAAGCAATGGCTCTTTAGGTTGCTGAGCAAGGAGTAGCATCAAATCCAAGTCTTCGATTGAAGTATCACCAAATAGTGCTCTAGAAGCGCTGGAATTGAAGGCAGTTAAAAGCGGACTTTGTTTATCATTGTCCAGGCAGTTTATATTGGCTCCGTATTTTAGGAGCATTAAGATAACGGGAAGTTGGGACCGTTGTACGGCGTAATGCAGTGGAGTACGTCCAGCAACATCACGTGCATTGACATCACCACCAAATTCAAGAATTGTTTGCAGTACACCTTGATAGCCATTGGCTGCTGCTAAATGGCAGGGAGTACGACCGGTTGCGTCTTTAGTGTTGATGTAAACACCGGCTTTAAGAAGAAGTTTTACGACTTCATTGTTGTCACATTCAACAGCAAGATGAATTGCTGTTGTACGTTCATCGATGGTTCCATGCTCAACAAGGCACTGGACTATTGATAAATGATTACCATCAATGGCCATACGTAGAGGCGTTTTGGTTCCCGGACCTGTTTTACTACTGGGAGGTGTCTTGGAACCGGGACCATCAGCCTTAGAACTTGGGCCAGATGTTTTGGTAGCTGGAGGTGTCCTGGGACCGGAACTATCAATCCTGGGACCTGTTCCATCAGTTTTATAACTGGGACCATCAACTCTAGTGGTTGGACCAGATGTTCTGGCACTTGGACCATCAATCCTAGCGCCTCTAGACACCAGTAACTGGACCATGTCCTTGGCGCAATAAGTAACAGCCAAATGCAACGGAGTACAGTCTTTAAAAAACAAATTACCCATTGCATTGATGTCTGCATCGTGATCCAGCAGAAATTCAACCAATCCCAAGTTATTCTCCAGAACTGCCATATGCAGAGGAGTCACACCATTGGAATCGCGTCCATTAACAGAAGCGCCTTTGCTAATTAAAAGATCAGCAATTTCAATGTTTTTGTTACAAGTCGCCGTGTGTAAGACCGTGCATCTATCAACCCCTCGCTTATGAATATCTGCCCCAAGAGCCAGAAGGCATTCAACAGTCGCCAAATGTTCTTTGCGCACTGCAGCATGAAGCGGAACAATGCTACTTGATTTCTTAGCGTTTATATCTGCGCCATGAGCTAACAACAACTGAACCATGTCATCATTGCCATTCATCGCGGCCAGACAGAGCGCTGAACAGTTTTCACGGCAATTTAATCTGCAAACTGCATTAACATCTGCCCCAGCTGCTAACAAACATTCCGCTATTTCTAGACTGTTTTTATCAATAGCTACATGCAATGATGTCATATTGTTAGCATTACGTGCTTCAATATTTGCTTTATGGGCAATCAACAAATTTACTAAATCAGCCTGTCCATTATTGACCGCCGCATGCAAAGGAGTATGATGTTTTTCACACCTATAATTACTAATAGAATTAGCAGTTGCTTGATGAGCCAAAAGATGTTTCGCTAAATCAAGATAACCCTTTTTAACAGCAATATAAACCGGAGTTTGATCATAATTGTCCGCTAAATTAATGTCCGAATAAGGAATCAAAAGATCCACCATTTTGATATCATTAGACTCGATTGCGTAACGTAATGGCGTCTTACCCAAAACATCCTGAGCATTCGGATTGGCTCCTTTGTCTAATAACTGCTGGACGACACTAGCGTTCTTGTTTTTGACAGCGGCATGCAAAGGCGTACTCTTGTTGGTTATCAATTGGGACCAATAGCTGTTTACTTTGTTAACGTGAGCGTTGTTGTGCAGCAAGTAGTCTATTATATCCTTGTGGTTAAGCTTTACCGCTTGGTATAGAATCGCAAAACTATCTGGCCATGTTGAAAGCGAGGTCGATGTGGAAGTTATCAATGATTTAAGTTTATCAATATTAACTTCATTTATGGCAGCTATGAAATTACGGGTATCAGACATTTTTATCTGTAAAAAGATATTCTTATTACTATAATAGTAATTTTTTTAGCTAATTGTTTGGATGCTTACATAATTTGTTGATTTAATATTGTTATTATAATTGTAAATATTTATTTAAATTATTTGGTATAAATCCTGATATTTTGAAATGTTATTTGCTTATTATATTTATGCCTACTCCATCATGTCTAATTACTGTCACTGTTTTAGAAAATTTATTTATATTATATTTATGTTATTACACTTGTTACTGAGAGATAAGGCTGCTGGTATTTGGCAGTATTTGGTAAGCTGATAACAAAACATTGAAGAAGGCCGTTACTCCATCTAGAGAATGCTGGAGAACTCAGCAGGAATTATCAAAAGGGGTCGGGCTCTTAGTGCCCTGAAGATAGATCGTAGCCTGAGTGAAACGCAACTTTTATCATTGAATCGATACCAAATGACAAGAGAATGTGGAAATTGAGCACAAGATGGCGGTGTATGGTCTGTAACAAATATCAATTTATTGAACCGTTTTTTGGTTTTTTGGTTTTAAAAAGGATTTTACTTTTTCAATATTTTCTCTTATACATCAATAAGTAATAATATCCTTAATTAAAAACTTATACACTAATTTATATTTTAATTTTGATTTGGCACCAATGATGTTCTTATCAATAAACAGTAATTGAAAATAAATATTCTCTTTAAATTCTTAATTTTCTCTAGTCTAATAAATATTAATTTTAAAGATATAATTTAAATGTTTAATGCTATGGAAAAATTTTAAAATTTTTAAAATATAAAAAACCATTGCAACGTTAATTTGCCTCCTGAGGGCTGAGTGAAGGGGTGGGGATGGAATCAGGAAGGGGTATTAGGTATGGGTAGATGAGGGGTATAATTATTTACACTAAATACATATATAATATACATTATTTACAAAATTCTGCGGGTGCAGAATATTTTACTGCCTATGTGATGTCCGGCTGTTTAAGAGCGGTTGTACTCTTTGTTGTTGTTGGTTTTGCTGCTTTTTGAACCTTGCTCTCCTTCGTAATTCGTCTAGATGTTTAGCTTCACCCTGAAGCCACCAGTATTTTTCATTTAGCCTGTTCAGGCTATCGTGATCTCTGGTCGGGAGTGCGGTCGAGTATACTATGGACTCTGGTGGTAGATGGTCCATGTCAGTAAATATGGCTTTTCTTGTACAGTGTCTTCTTATGTGATATACGATAGGCACATTATACTCATTTTGGATGCAGCCCATACGGTCAAGGTTGGTAAATAGCTCTGGTGGACTATAATTGCTTTTGGCCATCCTTCTCACTTGTTCAGTGTTCTCCACCTTCAGTTTGTGGATGGTGTCATTACCAATTTCGTACATTGTACTAAAGTAGTTCCTTGTGAGAGTGAGGCAGAAGCAATCGAACCTGGTAATGTCGGCTTAGTCGTATATTTCTTTGTTGCTAAGTCGCTTGATGTAATTAGACTCAGCTGATCTGTATCTACCTAAGCAGGCTTTTATGCAGGATCTCTCGAATTTACGGTACTTCTCCATGACCGATGGGCCAACATTTTTGTTGAACCGGTGACTATGGCCGAGCGGTCTAAGGCGAAGGAAAAAAAAAAATGAAACTAGTAAGTTAAAGTGGTTTTTTTTAAAGGGATCGTCTTTTCCACTTATTTATTTAAAAATAAAACTAAACAAGGTGTGTTTGACTATAACAATTAAAATAAATAAAACTCAAAGAAGCACATAATTATAAACCTCACAAGAAATCAGTATTGGCCCTAAGCTGCACCAATCAAGGAGACGAAGTGGCCAAAATATATTATTAATTCTTTTTAATAAAAACATGTATGGCTAGTTTTTAAGTTAATTTTGCTGCCTGTAATATATTAAAAAATTTGTATTTCCCTAATCGCAAATAAACTTCTTTATAAAAAAAAAAAAAAAAGCGGTCTAAGGCGTAAGACCTAGGCCTCTTGAACTTGATCACTGGCCAGACGTAGGTTCGAATCCCAGTGGTTGCCGAAAGAATTTTTCACACAAAGAGTGTGAGGTATTCCGGCCCTGAGGGTCATTCCGTCGCCGATCCATGAATTTGATCTGGTTTAAAAATTGAATTTGGTTTGGTTGAGATGTGAATTTGATTCGTATATGAATTCGACTCGATTGGCTAGATTGGGAATGCCCAAGGCCTTAATATATACATATATATATACATATATGTCGGAGATAAAATAATACTTGGGTTTTTCCTGAGACTTTGGAAAGTCCCAACTACATTGAGTTCGTTTTTAGACAATAAAAACTTAGTAAAAATATTTTACAATTTAATCCGCTTAAGATTTTGTTAGTTTTCATATTTACGTTTATGACGGTATACTTAAGTCGAAGGAGCCCGTCTGGGCATCCAACGTAGACACGATCGAGAGATAGCAATATTTTCGGTATAATGAGTTTTCAAACATATGGAAGTAATTGTATGAGTTTGTAAAAATTACCTGAGATATAGTTTTTGGTCGATTCGGGGACTCAAGAATATTGGGTACAGAGAGTGAGTTCTAATTGAGCAAAGGAACGGACGACATTGCTATCCGACCGATCGTGTATTCGTTTCGATTTTAACTTTACCGCCACGCACATTTCACAACAGTAACTAGAATATTGTCAAGAGTTGTTATTTTCTAGTAAACTAATCGCTTGTAATAATTTGTGTATTTAATATTGTGTAATATTTTATATTTTTGTAATCTTTAATATTTTCTTGGATACTTTGACATTGTGTAGTTGTCCGGTACTGATATTATTGCTTGTAATCTTATTGTTTAGTGTATACGATATTTGTGAGTAGTAATTACCTGTGTGTGTTCGTTAATTTGTTTAATGAATAAGATGAGTGGCAAAGATAACAACGTAGACCCGAGTCTCCTTAATACCTCAACTGGTAATTCGACATATACATATATATATATACCGAAAAAAAAAAAAAAAAAAAAAAAAAAATCAATTTATTGTTAACCCGGATAGCCAGGGTCGCTCTACACCCTTTGCTGGTATTTTGATGTCCAATACCGATCGTAAGTTTTGAGGTAAGTTTAATTTTCAAGTTGATGACAATTTGCAGTTGAAATTGTTATTAGGGAATCTTAGAAGTAGCGGTAGTGTCTGGCTTAATGCGTCTCATGCAAGTATCTTGGCCAAGTATTACAAAATACTTGAAATATCTTATGGAAAGAATCCAAAAAGACTTAGTTCAAGGCTTCCAAGTACAGTCTTCCGCCCTACCCTATTCAAAAATTCCCATGAAATCCACTCAAATGCGACAAAAACCGCATAGAAACCAATACAGTCAATAGGGTTCTATGCGGTTTTTGTCGCATTTGAATGGATTCTATGGGAATTTTTGGATAGGGTAGTAGCTATCTTAGTCAAGATCTTGAAATTACAGTATATATAGATATAATATTTCGCTGTATTCTCCTTGACTTGCTCAAGATTTGCTCCAGAATTGATCAATATTTCCACTAGGGCAAGAGAAATCGAAATCACAACCACTTTTATCAGAATGCGCCTACACCACTATAACCTCAATTACAGTTTTCATTCCTCATTAAACAAAACGATCCACTCAATGATGAATGTACATCTATATAGTAGTAAAATTAAATTGGTTTGAATCGTTTCTTTTAATCAGGGATAGAAAGAACCTTACAGAATCTCCGACTTATCCATGCAGCTCACCCACTCAAGACCTGAACCATGTCTTCTTATGTCCAGATTACCAACTGCAACGAAAAACGATAGTTAAAATACTACGCAAGCTTATGACCCTCTATCAACAGACGTCATTTCTCTTCTGGAAAATCCAACGACGAAAATCACCAACATTATGGAGACTGCAGTAGCAGATGGAACATGGAATCTACTGGACGTAAACACGTCTCACTAAACGCAGACTACATACAAGCAAACCAAGAGCATAAAACGGTCGAATGGGTAAACACCCGGAGCCTTATAAAATCTAATCTAATCTTATGGAAGTGTCTTGTATTAGTCTTCCCTGAGACAGATGATTGCAGACGCTTAAGAAAAGATACAGATGATGGAGACTTTAAAACTATAAAAAAAGTTTTCCAATTAATGAACATAAATGAAATAAATTAATAATCAGTCGCATTATTTTATTATTTTATTTTTTTATTAAACAGTCATTTAAATGGAAATTTACAAACAATCAATAAAATCATCCACAAGCAAACGATGATTAATTTCAAAAGTTATAGTCATCATGAACATAAATGGTTTATGTGTAGGTCTTTATTTATTGAAAGTTACCTATCGCGAGGTTTACACCCCTTTCGATACAGTAGAGTTTCTATAACTTTTTCGTTCTGTAACTTTGACTTCCCTTTATTTCTTCTCCGACTGCAGGGGAAGTATTCTCCCACTTTGTCACTCAACTGTACATGCGCAAAAGTAAAGTGCGGTTCTGCGTATAGGCGTTGCGCGTAAACTGAGTATTCTAACCCTAAATTCGTATACGTAAATAAACATTTAAGTTAAATATGCTTTAATATTGCGAAAATCATTAAAAAAAAAACTTATTACTTAGTAAAAAATGAGTTTCACTGGAAAAATTGATTTTCTATTTAAGAAGTTGAACAACAATAAAATTGACATATTAATTTTGGAAAAACTTAACCTTTAAAATTTAAAAACTCGTGGGTCGTTTCGACTGACTCACACTTTTTTCAAGCCACGCCTTCTAGTAAAAAGAAGGGGTACTTCTAGAATTTGAATTCCTGAAATTTTGGATTCGTCTCAGTCAACGTTAGAGAGACTCCACTGTATCTAATAAATTTTATTATGAATAAAAAAATTTGTTTGGGCTTGATAATAATTTTTTTTAAGTGTAGTTTAATATTCAGTATTACTGTAGCAAATGTTAATATTTTAACTTCACAATACTTTTAATAAAATGTTTTAATATTCATCATCTACGGAACAAAAATTCTGACTAATATACTAATCTTTATTAAATCTAATAATCATTTCTACTTCTTGTAAGATTGAACTATTTTTATTTGAATAAGTAAATATTGATTTTTTCCAAGTGAAAATGTAACAAAGCTTTAAGGTAATTTTAACAATTAACTTGAATTTTCTACAAATGATAGTAATTTTTTATGCATAATTGTAATTTTTAATTTTAGATAAAATTTTTCAATATCTAATGATAATTAACATAAATTTAAAAATTATATTTTTGTTTACATAATTGTAATTTTTATTTAGCGGGACAAAATCATTTTTAGATTCAAATTAAGTAAAAATTACAGTTTTAAAATAAAAATTATCAAAGTCATGAGAGATTTCTTACTTTTCTAAGTAATTATCTTTACGAAGGATTGTAATTATTATGATAAATGAAAATTACGATCTCAATAGTAATAATTGAAATCAAAAATTAATTTTCTATAAATCATAGTAATTTTTTTTATGGGTTGTAATTTTTAATTTGAGATAGCAAATTTTTAGTCATGGTTGTAATTACTATTTAATTTTCAGAGGCATTTTTCTCCGTGTAATTAATTTTCTTTCAATATATTTCTATTTCTTTATTATATATTGTTTATAATAATAAGTCGTCGCGGAAAACCCACACCTATGAACTCCTGGTTGAGCCTCTCTCTATCACTAGCTAGTCTATAAGATTTTCTTAGTTTTTATCGCTTTTCAAAACTAAGTGGCGCCCGTACAACATATAAGTACCAGGACATCACTGCTTGGTTCTGGTCGGCAAGTAACTTCCGGCAGCATGTAGGGGAAACGCGGTTATGTTGTCTATTTTGTTGTAAAAAATAGATACCCCCTAGCAATACATATTACAATGAATAATTTATAGTTCATTACATTCTTCTAAATGGATTAAAAAGTTAAAACTTCTTTGACGAAATAAATCTAACGATTCTGATGTTCTGAGTTCCAGAAAGTACAACCTACTACAATAAATGACTTTTGATAGCAGGTTGAATGTGCAAAAAGAACCTGAAGTGTATCCATTCGCAATGGATTTATACGTGAAACTTCATTAGATCCAAGTTTCGGTTGATAATTGAATAGACTCGGTCTCCCAAGACACAACACCATACAAAACTCCCTAGCGGATCCGAATCACGGTAAATACAGTGATTTACCGTAATTTACCGTAATTTACGGTGCCTAGCCGAATTACCGTAAATTACGCTAATTTACCGTAAATTACGGTAATCTACGGCAAATTACGGTAAATTGCCGTAATTTTACGGCGCCTAGAAGAATTACCGTAAATTACGGCAATTTACCGTAATTTGCCGTAGATTACCGCAATTTACGGCAATTTACCGTAATTTGCCGTAGATTACCGTAATTTACGGTAAATTAGCGTAATTTACGGTAATTCTGCTAGGCACCGTAAATTACGGTAAATCACTGTATTTACCGTAATTCGGATCCGATAGGGCTTACACGCAAAGATGTATAATCTGCGACTCTGTAGCTTTAGCCATCCTAAATTGCGTCTTTAATGTGATAAATGTTCATCGCGTCTAAGACGTAGAATGAAATGCACACAATTAATTAATAACACTGAAAGTGACCTACCAATTTGTTTCTAAGATTGGTCAAGTCCAAGTCAATAAACTCTTTCGATTGCCGCAAAGCACGTGCAAAATGGTCACTTTAATCCAAAGACATCGTCGGACAAAAATTACTTTGTCGTAGCGGAATGTATTGTGTTCGGTGTGACGGTTTTTTCTCCAAAATTTACCGATAATAACGTTTTCGAGCTCTCTGAGCTCGAAAACAGCTGAAACTTTCGGGATTGGCCCAGAAGGACAGCCGTCTTCAAGATTTTCAACATTGGTTCCATTTCAAAAACGCTGATTAATCTGTTTGATTGGTAACTTTTAAAATCAACGCAGAAAAAATGATAATAATGATACTACACTGTAAAAAATCACCGGGGTAAGTCCAAGCAGTGTAGGTGTTAAAATCGGCGGTGTTAAATTTCAACACCGAAAGCAGTGTGAAAATAACGCCGCCGCCGGTGTAAATAATCTGTACCAGTGTTAAAAAAAAATCTCCGGTGTTAAAATAACGCCGCTGCCGGTGTAAATATTCTAGACCAGTGTTAAAATAACGCTGCCGCTGGTGTAGATATTCTTTACCGGTGTTAAAATATTTTATTTGTAAATATTTGTACTTACTCGATTACTATACTTGTTGATAAATGATATTTTTAATTAATTTTCATAAAGAACTGACATTTTTTGTGTTTTATAATCTTTAAAGTTAATACTCCGAGCAGACGCAGTTTCTCCTGCTTTAACACCGTCATTACTCAGCTTTTACACCGGTCACCCCGCTTTTACACCGATATTATTCCGTTTTTAGACCGGTTACCCCGCTTTTACACCGATTTTACTCCGCTTTTGCACCGGTTACCCCGATTTAACACCGGTGAATTACTCCTCCTACACCGGTGTAATTTTATTTTAACACTGGGCGAAGTTAAAATGAGTCCATGTTTAACACCGCTCTTTTTACAGTTTAGTAATAAATGATTATTCAATTTCTTGAATTTCTATATCGACTTCAGGAGGCTTCCTAATGAGTTGAGTACTTTCCCACCGTCTCAACATTCTTCGATATTCGTGTTGACACTTATAAACTATTATTTCCAGAATAAAAACAATTAGAGAACCCATCAATAGGTAATAAGCCAACCAATAAAGTAGAACGAAGGATTTAGAATTCAATTGATTATACTCTAGTCTCCAAGGTTTTACGATTGTTTTGCGTTTATTGAGTTTGTCATACAATACCCGTTTATCCCAATAGTTTATGATACCAGATTCCCGCAATCTTAGAGCGACGTCATCGATTCTATTTTTAAGCGCCCAATTCCGTCGCGTCCAGTACGAATAATACTTATCATAAACAGTTTTTTGGACAACACGCATATTGTTATATCCTCTATTCAAAGCTTCCACTTGATTCTCAACAGTATCAACGCAAACATGATAACTATCAGCTCTAAGATAATAATCGCAATATTTGTTGCTGTCTGTCATTTCACGGAACCAAGATTTATTGTATTTTTTACTTTTATTTAGCGATGATATATAATTTTCCATATCTTTTGATAAAACTTTAGGATAATAGATGACTTTAAGTGCATTTTTTATTTGACGGGTATCGTTGAAATTTTCTATATAAGACTTTTCGAACGAAATACACAAAATAGTGGATATTTGGCTCTGTAATTCTGGAATTATCGAATACATGGCTAAAGTAACAATTAAGAATATCAAACGCGCTGATGCCCTCTCTAATGGTGCCTCAATTCCGAAACCCAATATCAATTTTAAAATATCCCGAAAACCTCGTACATAGTTTCGATAACCGACACTATCTATACTAAACACCGTAATGATAAATGTAGCTGAGAGTACTAGTACTAAAGCAACAATAACTTCATTACTTATGTATATTAAGTCACCTAATGAAGTATTTTTTAAACGCATTGGATAATTTCTCGTAGATAAGATGAAACCTTGTTGATAATATAATTTAATAGCGTCAATATCCTCGTAAAAATCTTCATCTATTTTACGTAAATTTAACGCGATATCGTGTGTACCGTTAATCAATGCTTGCAAACATCCTACGGCTGTATTATTAACTAAATCACCGGCCTCGTCAAAATTGATTATCGGTGTGGCATTTATCGCTTCGAATAAACTATCAAAAAATAAATAACTTATATTTGAAACATTATCTTTTATGCTTTCCAATGGTTGTGTCTTATTTTTCTGCTGGCTCAGCGATGGGTTGCGATTAGGATAGGCCACTGCTTTGACTGGATATCCATCGAGGGATTTCGTCTTATCAAATTGAAGACTGCTACAAATTCCTTCATCTGCACAATAAATATGTTAACACAGACGTTAATTTCGATTGAATAAAAAAGATAATTATTGATTGTGTTTATTAAATTACCAATAGATAGCGACTGTCTAAACAGTGTCCAGTATTTGTCAGAATTATCGGCATTTCTGACTCTTCTCCAGGGCTCAGGTGCTCGGTTGGTGTAAGGATTGTAAGTGTACAAAAATACTTCACTATTCTTCTGGCACACATAGAATGAGTTAATCAAATCATCTTCCCAAAGTACTTGGAGCATTTTAGATGAATCTTGGCAATTGTTTTCTGCAGCATCTGATTCAATAATAAAAAAAGAAGAAATTATATTCCAGACAGGTAAATCTTTTAGTTTGTTCAAAATTTTCCGAAGTTTTTCCGGTGATTCAGTTGATAAGACGTATGTAGGGTAAGCAGGATAAAATGCTTGAATTATTTTCGGATCAAAATCGTCATTAATCATTATAGCGTTTGAACTCAAAGGATCCCATGATTTTTGATTAATTATATCATTCAAGTTTTGAGTTATAATTACTGGATTTAATTTATCAGAAAAACATAATTTCATCAATTCCACCTGTTGGAATATAATTATACTTCTTTAATTTTTATTCATATATTCTTAAAGCTAATAAAAAAAATATACTTACCACTTGATTCTGTACATCAGAAGTTCGATGTTGAGACAGTATACGTTGTGACAATAGATTACCGCCGCAGGTATTGAAAATCAATAATAATAAAATAATTTTTGCAATCCACATAATTATTAGATCGTAAAAAATTGAGTTTTCTTATTTTTTATTTTATTAAAAAAATGAATAATTTTAAAAATAAATTATCGATGAATACTGTTTGAATTCTAATATCCGTAATAATTAAAGCTGCCGGGTATATGTTAATGTTTTGCTGCGAGAATCGCAACTGATCATAGCACCTGTAATTATTCGCCCCGGTGAAAAAAGCCACGTCATATATAGGTCATTTTTAATCGAAAATCGAAAAGCTTGCATGTGATTATTTTTCTAGAATATCATTCGCCAGGAACTGTCGGAAAATTGCACAACAACCGTTTCGGATCCACACCCTTTCTCTTTCAGTTATTTGATTTCATTACCAGAGCAACCGCAAATAGTAAACACTATAAATCAATATTTACTATTCTAATCCTTAATTTAACAAATTAAAGTCTCTATCTCTGTAAATGAACAAGACCTTCAGGAAGGGTTTGAATTAAGTAAATTTCATCAAGAAAAAAAATTAGTTTTGTAAATATCTTTATTCAAGCAAACAGTTATCAATGTTATAGACACTCACAAATATCATAAATTATTACTTTTAGAATAAACGAAGCCAAAGATTCAAAAATACTCACTGTCAGAAGAGGTCAAAATTTAATTTGAGTACTAATTCGGTCACATGACCTAACTTTTTCTAACCAGAAAATTATTTAATTATTCAATGTCTATAAATATATTGTCAACAGAAGTACATATCTATAAGAATATCATAAATGAGATGCATATGAATCATTAGATTATTTCATCGGTGGCGGTCATTCCAAGAATGCATTTCTATCGCGAACGCACACGGAAAAAACCAATCTCGAAAAAATTATATTATTTCATCTATTTTGTTAAGAAATACTAGTGCACATCAATAAATGCATTACATTAACTATTTGTTGCTAAATGCAGCGTAAAAATCACAAAATGCTAATTATTACGATATGATTACCTACAAAATTTCTATATGATTACTTTTATTATTAATTCATTCTTAGTATTGATTAATAGAACAGCAATTTTTATAAAATAAATATTAAATTATTACGTCACGTTGAGTAATGCATTTCATTATACGATTCCTGGATAAAAAAAATTATACGAAATTACATATATTTATATGTAATTCATATCTAATTGTATATATTCATTAGGGATGTGCGAATCAGGCTCGAATTTAATTAATATGTTTAATTCGAATTTAGAATCGAATAATTCGAATTTCTGAATTATTCGAAAAATGTAATTTTACAAAAATATATATAATGGTTTTTTTTTTAATGTATATATAATAATAATGTATATATGATTGTATGTAATCATATAAAAGTGTATGTAATTACATACAATTATAGGTTATAATATCCCTGATTAAACAAAATGATTTGTGGAGATTAAACACGATTAAAAATTTAATCATCATTAATCGTCTACAATCGTTATAATCGTCGTGGTGTTTCACATTCAATCGTCTCATATCGTCAAAAGATGATTCATCATTTTACGATTAAAAACGATTATTAACGATTAAAATTTCAAATCTTCATGAATCATCTTTAATCGTATAATAATATATAGCAATTTCTGGTCCTGCACGAAGATTAAAAACGATTTAAAACGATTAAAAATTTAATCGTTTTTAATCCTCTAATCATCAATTGACGATTCTTGATGATTTGAAACGATTAGAACAGTTTTAATTGTCACAAATCGTTTTGTTTAATCAGGGATGTTACTTTATGTGGTTAAATACAATTATTTTGATGACGTATCTACAACTACATATAATTATGTATATAATCATACCATTTTATAGAAATAAGCTATAAAATAGATGTATTCTAAAAGGAAAAGGGTCCTTTTAATTTTTTTTCAATCCCTAAAAACTGTCCAAAACGTTCACATAAGTTATTATAGGGGAGGGTGGGGCAGAGCGGCCCCCCCTGAAATTTTGATCAAAAAAAAAAATTTTTTTTTTTCGACTAATTACTATAAATCCGATATGTTTGCACATTTTTACCCCTACGCATGACATTCGGGGCAAAATGGACCAGCCGAAACTTCCGAAAAAATTATTTTTTCATATTTTTCGGCCGTTTCTTTATGTAAGAGGCAAATTTGGTCACTAAAAATTTATAAAAATTAAATTTTTTTTTTTTAGTAGATAAATTTTTGAAATAAAGTAAAATTATAGAATTGATTTTTTTTTTATTAAATAACAATTAGTAATTAAGGTAATCGAGAGTGAACGATTTTTTACGCTTTAAAAAATTTTTTTCGAGTAATATAAAACCAAAAATAGTTGTCAAAAGAAAGAAATACATTCTTAATGATGAAAACAATTTAAAAAAAAAAAAAAACGAAAAAAAAAAATTTTTTTATCACTTTTTGGAGGGGGGCCGCTCTGCCTCACAAAAAAAATTTTTTTTTTCAGAATTTTGGCAAAATATCTATAAATTTGTTCGAAATAAGACAAAAGCAAAGTGATCTTATGGTTGAAAGCCACAAAAAATAATAATTGGCTTAGGGGGGCCGCTCTGCCCCACCCTCCCCTATATAATTATATTGAGCCATTCTTCACATATAATTATATATAATTTTTTTTACGCGGCTTCAATGATTTTTATTCTGTAAAAATATTAAAATTTACTAAAAATATGCATTAAATACAGAGAATATGTAAAAATTACAATCTGTTCAGTAATTTCTGAAGTTCAGGAGAATAGTATAGTATTAGGTTTGTAATGTTTCCAGAGCAGATCGATAAAACTGAACATTAGTAGAGATAGGATATACCAATATGTATTACAAGTTCGAAGACTTTCGTTCAAAGAAGACATCGGAGCGACAGACTGGGGGGAGAATTCGTACGCGGGAGGTCAGGGTTCAAATCTCGGTTAAGTCAAGTGATTTTTAAATTATAAAATTGACAGCAACATAATATAGGTAACATAGATAATAACAATAATAATAATAAAATGATAAAAGACTAATATAAATTAAATTTCAATCAATTTAATTCTATTATAGTAAAATTTTCTAAACTGTATAATAAATTTTTCCAAATAGTACTAGGTCTTTTACATAACTGTACGGGTGGAAAACTGTTATCTGCGGTGATTTTACTTTTTGAATGTTGAATCAAATAATTGGAGGTTGCAATTAATTTATTCATGCGATGACGAGAATTCAATTCTAATTACTAACATTTCTTATTATTATTTTTTAAATTAACGATATAGCAAGAACAGTGTCAAAATATAGGTATTTAAAATTTTTTAACATCGGTCCCATTTGGAAAATTTTGATTAATCTGTTTGATTGGTAACTTTTGAAATAAACGCAAGAAATTGATAATAACGATACAATAATAAATTATTATTCAATTTCTTGAATTTCTATATCGACTTCAGGAGGCTTCCTAATGAGTTGAGTACTTTCCCACCGTCTCAACATTCTTCGATATTCGTGTTGACACTTATAAACAATTATTTCCAGAATAAAAACAATCAAAGAAGCCATCAAGAGGTAATAAACTAACCAATAAAGTAGAAAGAAGGATTTAGAATTCAATTGATTATACTCTAGTATCCAAGGTTTTATGATTGTTTTGTGTTTATTGAGTTTGTCATACAATACCCGTTTATCCCAATAGTTTATGATACCAGATTCCCGTAATCTTAGAGCGACGTCATCAATTCTATTTTTAAGCGCCCAATTCCGTCGCGTCCAGTACGAATAATACTTATCATAAACAGTTTTTTGGACAACACGCATATATTGATATCTATATAAAGCTTCCACTTGATTCTCAACAGTATCAACGCAAACATTAATACTACTAGCATTAAGATAATAATCGCAAAATTTGTTGCTGACGTTCATTTCACGGAACCAAAATTCATTGTATTTTTTACTTTTATTTAGCGATAATATATAATTTTCCATATCTTTTGATAAAACGTTAGGATAATAGATGACTTTAAGTGCATTTTTTATTTGACGGGTATCGTTGAAATTTTCTATATAAGACTTTCCGACCGAATAACACAAAATAGCGGATATTTGGCTCTGTAATTCTGGAATTATTGAATACGTTGCTAAAATGGCAACGACGAATATCATACGCGCTGATGCCCTCTCTAATGGTGCCTCAATTCCGAAACCCAATATCAATCTTAAAATATCCAGAAAACCTCGTACATAGTTTCGATAACCGACACTATCTATACTAAACACCGTAATGATAAATGTAGCTGAGAGTACTAGTACTAAAGCAACAATAACTTCATTACTTATGTATATCAAATCACCTAATGAAGCCTTAGTTAAACGCATTGGATAATTTTTCGTAGATAATATAAAACCTTGTTGATAATATAATCTAATAGTGTCAATATTCTCGTAAGAATCTTCATCTATTTGACGTAAATTTAACGCGATATCGTGTGTACCGTTAATCAATGCTTGCAAACATCCTACGGCTGTATTATTAACTAAATCACCGGCCTCGTCAAAATTGATTATCGGTGTGGCATTTATAGCTTCGAATAAACTATCAAAAAATAAATAACTTATATTTGATACATTATCTTTTATGCTTTTCAATGGTTGTGTCTTATTTTTCTGCTGGCTCATAGATGGGTTGCGGATAGGATAGGCCACTGCTTTGACTGGATATCCATCGAGGGATTTCGTCTTATCAAATTGAAGACTGCTACATATTCCTTCATCTGCACAATAAATATGTTAACACCGATATTAATTTCGATGGAATAAGAAAGATAATTATTGATTGTGTTTATTAAATTACCAATAGATAGCGACTGTCTAAACAGTGTCCAGTATTTGTCAGGATTATCGGCATTTCTGACTCTTCTCCAGGGCTCAGGTGCTCGGTTGGTGTAAGGATTGTAAGTGTACAAAAATACTTCACTATTATTCTGGCACACATAGAATGAGTTAATCAAATCATCTTCCCAAAGTACTTGGAGCATTTTAGATGAATCTTTGCAATTGTTTTCTGCAGCATCTAGATCAATAATAAAAAAAGAAGAAATTACATTCCAGACAGGTAAATCCTTCAATTTGTTCAAAATTATCCGAAGTTTTTCTGGTGATTCAGTTGATAAGACGTATGTGGGGTAAGCAGGATAAAATGCCTGAATTATTTTTGGATTAAAATCGTCATTAATTATTATAGCGTTTGAACTCAAAGGATCCCATGATTTCTGATTAATTATATCATTCAAATTTTGAGTTACAATTACTGGATTCAATTTCTCAGAAAAACATAATTTCATCAGTTCCACCTGTTGAAATGTTATTTAACTTCTTTAATTTTTTATTTATGTAATTTTAAACCAAGTAAAAAAATAAAAGTAGTTACCACTTGAATCTGAACGACAGAAGTTCGATGTTGAGAGAATATGCTCTGCGACAACAGATTATCACCACACGTATTGAAAATAAATAATAAAAAAATAATTTTTGCAATCCACATAATTGTTAAATTGTAAAAAATAGAGTTTTCGTATTTCTTATTTTATTCAAAAAATAAATATAAAATATCAGTTTATGCCGATAAAATTTAAATCGATATAACTAATAAAGCTTTCGAATGCGTGTTTATGCTTTGGTGCGACAATTGCAACTGATCATTACACACGTAAGTATCTACCTTGGTGAAAAAAAAGCCACGTCATATATTGGTAAATATCCAATATACATCGAGAAGCTTGCATGTGATCATTTTTCTAGAATATCATTCGCTAGGAATTTATTTTCAGGAAATTCACAATATACGTGTTCTAATCATATGCAACCCTTTCTATTCCACGGTCATTTGTTGTCATCACCAGAGCAACCATACAAAGCAAACATTATAAATAAATAATTATTTGCTACTTATTTTAATTAAAAAATTTTTTATACTGCCCGACATATTATGATACTTAAATTTTCTAATGAAAAATATTTTTCAATTATTTTACTAGAAATTATTCAGCTTCAGTCTTAGATATCTTAAATAATTATAATGGATCCTTCATGTTTCCAGTTTTAAAACCTTCTAATATTTAAGTTGTTTAATTTTTATATCTTTAGATTATTATTATTAATTGCTGCAGTGTACAGCCTTCTATATAGGCCTTTTATACTTGTGCCTTTTATCGCAACTGCTGTCTTCTTCTATTCTCTTCCTTTACCGCGCGGCTGTGGACCATTTGTGCTTCTGTATTGCATCATTACGTGATACTCTACATCTCACCTTGCGGTGGGAGTGTTGCGGTATAGGGAAACCACAGAGAAAACCCATTCCAGTACGTAAATATGAATTTTATTGATCCTTGGATCTTCAACCCGCGCATAGCACACAGAAACCTTGACTCAAGCTCAACGGGCGGCTAAGCGGTCACTCAATGACCCAACCAAGTAGCAAACATATGCTTGATGCTACTTAACTTGATGATTGCCGAGCCACACGCGAAGCGAATCGCTGCCTCTGCCGCTTTTTAGTAGATTTCATAGAAATCTAACTATTGAATTTGTCTTCATGACGGAATTTTCGAAACATTTTGCTGCCTCTCGACTCAGCTCAGCGAGCTGAGTCAGGAAATAAATATGGTTCAAAAGTTTATATATATATTATATTTATATATTTATATGATAGGCGTGTCACGACGATTGCGTCCACAATTCTTAACTGATCTCAATGAAACTCAGCACACATTTTCTGTAGACGATTTCCGAGATCAAATTCGAAGATGAGCAAAATCGGTCAATTAGTTTAGAAGTTATGGGATTTAAAAATTTTCAAAATGTCAAAAATTCATATTTATACTGACTCTTTCTTCAATAACTATTAAATGTGACAACTTATCGAATTTTTTCAAAATGCATCTGAAAGCTCTTTAAATAAGCTTTAATTTTCATAGCTATATATTAGGGTGGTGCAAAAAAACCGACTATTTTTTTATTTCAATCTCCCATGAAAATTTGTTGGTTTACGATGTTTTGAGAAGCCTCTCCAAAAATCAGCTCCATAAAAAATTTTCAAGAGGTCGCTCACGAATTTTGAAAATATCAAAAATAATCGAAATTCGGATTTTTATTTCTAAATTTTTTTCTTTCTCGTGGCAATAATAGTTTATATTTGTGAAATCATGACTACACTGATAGAAGGATTTAATACTGAGTACTAAATGGATTTAGTAACAAAATTTTTAATCACTTATTTGGGAGAATAAAATATTTTATGCCCATGAATATAATTTATTATAATTTAATAAATCATTTTTTTGTCTCAATTAAATCTTATTATGGTAAAATAAATATTCGTTTCCACCAACTAAATATTTGGTAATCGGTACTAAATATTTTTTTGGTAAGTTTTGTCGGTAGATGGCTTATTTGGGATTGAAAACTACGTATGTATTTGTGGGAAATATGAGTGTAGCGTATATGTGTGAATACATCACCGCTTTCACAGTATAGTACGTTTCGTCTCAATCGGAGTTAGTGTTGTGATTTCCAAATCAATTTAGTGATTTTAAAAACATTAATTTTCAATTGATTTCACGTGAATTATTTCAAATTATGGAGGAGCTCTTAAAATCTTTATTTTTAACATATAGTATTTTTAATACATAGACAAAATAAAAATATATCAAACCGTTACAAACTCATTTACTACTAAATGGCTTATATTTCATTTCTCATCGAAGTTTAATTTAAAATTTTTAACTTATGTATATTAAAATTATGTGTGTTATTTGTATAATTAAAACTTATTAAACTAAAAATTTGTTATTTCTCTTAAATAAAAAATTATAATAAAATGAGGTGAATTTCTTTATAATACTGTATATTTTCACTTAAAATTATTCATTATTATCATTTTAATTTATTTTAATTGGAACAATTAAATTATGCGCTAAAATAAGTTAAAAGAATTAGTTCTTCAATCCTAATAAATGATTTATTGTGCACCAATAAATCATTTCTTAAATACTACTAAATATTTATTTGGTGGAAATAAATGAGCTTTACAAAATAATTTGGTACCTGTAACCAAATATTTAGTATTGCAAGGTTCGTTACTAAATCTTTTAGTAAATACAACCAAATCTTATTAAATGCAACTAAGTCCTTCTATCAGTGTCGCAAATTTCTATTTTACGTTTAAATAACATGGAAAAAAAAATTTTTTAACTTTGGAATTTTGCAACTCATTTTGGAATTAACATGTCGGGGTGAGAGATACATATTTTTGAAGGAAATTGAACGCTCTAATAAATTGTCTCTTATGTTTTTTCTCTAAGTCTACTCCTTTAAAAGTTATTCGAGTTTAAAGTTCAACATGTAATTAATTTAACCTTTGTTTCTTATATTTTGGTATAATAATAAAACTCATCTTCGAAAAAAATTATTTTACAGATTTTAGAAGGTATAGATAATAACTTTAAGTTTAACACAATTAATTTCAGTTTGTAAAATTTACGATTTTCATTTGAGCTATCAAAACTATGAACAATGAAATGCTAAGAACAACAATTAAATATCAATAACCCAACAATGACATTTTGATGAAAAAACATCATAAGTTTTGCAGAGGTCACTCTCATCGAATGTCTTTTTGTGTAATATTGTAGCACCACATTAAAAGGTAGCCAAGTATTATTTATTTATCGATAAGTCTCATTAGTAAAATTACAAAAATTTCGGAAATTTGAAACGAGATAACTTGTAGAAAATGAAATGTGTAACGGGGTAAATTGGGTTACTTTATCGACCAAAGTCGTGATTTGTCACTGATGATCACCTACCTTACCCTAAATGAGCATTCAATTAAGTTTTTCGATTTGTCGCTGGGCGCGCTAATTGAAAATACTCTCACGCTAGGCCCAGTCATAATCAACTATGGGAGGAGTTTTCCGATCATGGCCGAAATTAATCGAGCGGAATTAATAAAACTAGAAGACAGCAGGAAAACGGGACAGAGTCGACAAGACTGGGTAACGACCCAGGCGCTCCCAGGGACAGAGTCAGTAGGATCAGGCAAACATCCAGACGCCCAAAGTTAGAACCGGGAAGATAGAGCTGGGAGGACCAAGCAACTACGAGACAATACACGAACCAGGACAACTACACGGACCAGGACAACTATTACTGGATGAGCGACGGAAAGAATTCAACGTAAATCACAAAAAGTATTCTGTAAAATAACCCAGACGGGAAAGCCGTAATACCAGGCAGGTTGTGTAAAGCATTCGCCGGAAAAGCAATTGCGATCTAGTCAAAATTATCTAGTCATTAATAATAGGATAAATTAATTATAATTAAGTTAAATAAATTTAAATAAAAATCAATTAATAAAATACAAACGTTGAATGTGTGGTTAAGTAAAACGTGTTCGAGTTTGAGTATTGGATATATGGAATAAAATGTTAAGCGGTAAAATAAATCCTAAAACCAGCTTAACAAAATTGTTGATGAAGGAAGGTCAATGTTTATAAGAAAGTAGTTGTTGTTAATTGATTAGTGATTTTAAATGTGGTAATTAATTATATGGGAATTAATTTAAATCAGAAAATAGGTGTGATGAAATTTTATATTGTAAAGTGTGTGAGTGTAGATAGTGTAATTATGAAATTTATGGATAAGTAAATAAGGTTTTATCACGTAGGGTGAAGGTGACCGCGTGAATTTGTTGTAAAAGTCGCGTAGAGGGTCCAGGAGACCGCGCGGGAAAATATTATGAAAAGTCGCGCGTGTGTGTGTATTATAAGTCCAGGGAACTTAGTGTGAGTGTGTGTGTGTTATAGCCAACTGTAGTTGGCTTATATTAAGTGTGTATATTCGTCAAAGGTAGTTGACGTTAGGTAGTAGGTTCATAAGGTAATAAGGTTTATAAGCTTTATAAAATAAAGGTATAAAATATTGTCAAGGTTAAATAAATAAAGGTTAAAATTGTTAAAAGTGAAATAAATGAATTAATTATAAATTATCCTTCCTCTTCCTTCTCTTACAAATCAATTTTACAACGACCCTGACGATCTAAGATCCGGCTCTGGGAGGCCGTTATTACTTCCAGTGGCGCCCTTAAATGTGGACGACCAGAGTAGCAGCATAGCCCTGTTATGAATGATCTACAAAAAAGGTCCGATAACATTTTAAGATGAGCCAAGTAATACTAAAATAGACTATAAATTTTCCGATACACTGATTCACTGGTGAGTGATGAAATTCCAAACTTCAAAACAAATATTTCCCGTGTTATTTAAATGGAAAATTGAAAATTGCGATGAAGTAGTTGTTAATATTACTATTAAGAGCTCAAACTTTGATGTTAGTACCTTATATTGGACAGTGTAATTTACTACTGATCAGACTTATCGATGGTTAAATACTTGGTTACCTTTCGATGTGGTTCTACAATATTACACATAAAGACATTCGATAAGAATAAACTCTGCGAAATTTATTGTATATTTCATACAATATATCCGAGCCTACACTGAATATATACATGAGTGTCATGCATAGATAATATAAATTTAACTTTGTCTCCACGGTAACAGAATAAATACAAACCCTTGGAAGTCAAATTCTGGAAATGAAAGTCAATAAAATGATAGAGTCAAATATTGTCGTACGTCGAAGACAAAAACTGAATTCGGCGAATGTCGAAAGCTATCATTATAATAAGTATCATCTATACCACGCATCGATCTCTCTACTACACTATATATGATAACGGGGTAGCAATGTTCGGTTCTCATTCTAAGAACAAAAGTCGAAATAGAAAAAGGGTTGGAAGGAATAGGAAACCGGTTGTATCTACTACGCATAGAAAGTCATTATTTATTCATAGACATATGACATTTTCTTTAGATAGTAATTTTCATAAACGTTTAGCCGTAACTTTGTCTATCTCTTGATATTGTATTATCTATTTCTGTAAGTTATGAACCCCCAGTAACACTACCCCTCACTGTTAAATAAATTTTCGTCGAGTCAACATGAAAACTCTGTCCTACAGTTTCATTGTACTCGAGTTCTTCGGCGGGTGGAAACCACTCGAGTGGAACAGAAGCATAAAAGGAAAGTTATATGATATGTATACACTAATGGTCGCCTTAACAATGGGCACTTTCAGTATATCTTGTATGTTAGATTTATTTTACACAACAAATTTTGAAGATATTGTTCATGATATGGCAGTGTCATTTACTTTCATAGTTAACTTTTTCAAATTGGTTTTTCTCAAGTGGAGATATAATGAATTAAAAAACGTCATTAAGTTATTGGACCTCAATATATGTAAAGCCAGATGCGCTAATGAAGCTAACATACAATTGAAATTTGATAAAAAAGTGGAGTTTGTATTATTTTTTAAATTCACCTAAAGAATTGCTTTTCATAATCTATCTCTGTTAAAGGTGACTTTGTTTTAGTATAGAAGTCTCGTCAAAAAGTATGGAGGTTTGGTGTCAGGTGCAGTTGTTGCAATAACCTGTGCTTCAGTATTAGACAATACTTCCGCTAAAACGCTTCCTTTCAATGGCTGGTTCCCTTATCGACATAACGACAGCACCGGATTTTGGGTCGCATATTGTCATCAAAGTATCGCACATTTTTATGTGGCAATGATTGGATTTTCGTTTGACACTGTTGTTTATGGTGTTTTGTTACAAAATTGCAGTCAATTACAAATTTTAAAAAATCGCCTAGAGAATTTTGTTGAAATAATTAATGAAGAAAAATTGAATAACAAAACTAATGGATCGGTTTGCACAATAAGAGAGAGTGAACGTCATCTTATTAAGCAATGCATTCATCATCACTGGATTATTTTACAGTTGAGTATATTTTAATAATATTACTTAGAATTTCCTCATGAACTTTGTGTTTTTTTAAACAGATTTTCTCAACGATCTAATGATTTATTTGCTCCGATGATATTTATGCAATATTTTTTGAGTTCTCTGATACTTTGTCTAAGCGTTCAATCATCAACGAAGCTTGTTTTTATGAGTCCTGAGTTTATATTTATGGTCATATACCTTGGATGTATGTTATCGCAAATATTTTTATTTTGTTGGTATGGCAATGAAGTAGCGCTAGAGGTATACAATTCTATATTTTTACTTATCACGAAATTTAATTTTAATGAAAATCCTCCATTATATATTTCGGGAATTCATTTCGACGGTTTATGGGAAAGTCAAAATTTCTAAATTAAAATAAATGTTAACTTTGAAATCAAGAGTGCTACAAATAGTATATTGTGTGACAAGGGATAAAACAAGACGATTTCAGACTAGGGTGCGGTTGGCTCCCCGAGCCACAGGCGAGGGCTGACATCAACTGCAGTCTGAAATCGTGTTTTATCCTGAGTCACACACTATATTTTTTCATGATTACCTGCATCGGAACTTCAAGTTCCAGTGTCAGCAGCCAGTAAGAAACAACACGGAGAGAAATGTCAAGTAAATATGCCTATGCAGCATAGTAATAATTACATTACTCTATAGTTTGTGTCACGTCGCTCTTATGTGACTGCTTGTACAAACTATAGAGTAATGTAATAATTACTATGCTTCCGTAGGCATATTTACTTGACATTTCTCTCCGTGAAGTTAATTTCAAGCCAATGATGTGGAGAACTGTTAGAGAATAAGAAATATGTGATTTACAGTCACTTATTAAATAGTAAATAAGACAAAAATATTATTTTCACTCATTTTTTAGTAATTTTATTTGGTTAATTAAAACTGTCACTTAAAAAATGAAATGAGTAAACTGAATTGACAAGTAAACAAATGATTGTAATAAGGCTGCAAATGAACATTAAATATAACTGACACCGGGCAGAAACAATTGTTTCTTCCCAAGGAAAGAAACACGCATGTTTCTGCCCGCTGTATGAAGGTATTTTCGAATTACGAATTCGCTAGCAGTTCTTTGCAGCATCGGGTTGAAATTAGCTTGTTTCGACAGGCTGTAGAGACACTGAAACTTCGAGTTTCGATGCTGGTATCATGAAAAATTCATTTATTTTTTTTATTATAAAAATTAAATAGCTATTCCGGGTTTGTAAATTCGCTAGTGTTTAGAAAGCAACCAATTTTGTTTAAGTTCATTTCGTGTGTTCCAAAATATGAAATATAATTATTTTATTCTTAACTAAGACAATTATTTTCAGAGTTCAGGAATACATTTTGCAATTTACAATATGAATTGGCAAGTTTTGACAACTAGAAGTCAAAAAGATTTGTTGATAATAAAAACCCGGGCTATTTTATCAATTAAATATACCAGTGGTCATTTGATAGAACTTTCATTAGATTCATTCACTAAAGTTTGTGTAATTTATTTGTTTTGATAATTAAATCATTTCTCTTAACAATACAATTTATTATTTCATCTTTTGTGCCCTCTAGCTCATTAAATTTTCTTACTCGGCGTACAATCTTCTTCATCAAAAATAGTTTAAATTCCAGTAAATTATAAATTTTAAGTTAGTATTTAGTAGTTTGTACACTGCGCACAAAATTGAAGAGATGAAAAGATTAATATTAAATTGTTTTAATTAAAATACAATTACGTCTAACTCTAAAATAATGGAATCGCGAAAAGAGATCTGGAAATGGGTTGGCCCTGCGGGCTAGCCCCAGAACTTCCTGCTGTTTTTAAGCTCAAAGAGCTCGGAAAAATTATTATTATTATTATTATGAATAAAGTCAGTGTTTTCAGACAAAAATTAATGTAAGTGATCAAAATTAAGATTTAAATGAGTTCTGACTCATATCAGAGCGTTAATACAAAATATCTGAAAAGAAAGTTAAAGAAGGTGTTTCTTAAATTTTTTGTTGATAATATTATTTAAACTAAAGAACGAATTGCAGCACATTACATGCAGATCCAGAGCGATCATGAAGAGAAAGAGTACAGGGAAGTATGGATTTACACAAGAATCCATGGGAATCAACATTGAAAAGTATGTATTTATATAGTCATCCATAGAAAAAAGTATGGAAATCTGGATTCCTGTATAGAAAATTCATTTGGAAAACTATGAATAACTAGCCCAGTCCGGGCTATCTATATTTTTCTCAATTAATCTATAAATTGTCTTATTGAGAAGGTTCGCGTGTTTAGGTTCCACGATATAAAATTGGTATATTACAGTACGATGGACGGTGTGACTCAATAAGTTATAGATCAAATTGAACGGAATATAAGTACAGTGCCGGATAGCTCAACTGGTAGAGCATTCGGCGCGATACCGAATTGGTCTGGGTTCGATTCCCAGTTCGGGCTATCTATATTTTTCTCAATTTATCTATAAATTGTCTTATTGAGAAGGTTTGCATGTTTAGACTTCCACTATATAAAATTGGTGGATTACCGTACAATAGACGGTGTGGCTCAATAAGTTATAGACCAATTTTTAAATATAGTGGAAATTTAAACACGCGAACCTTCTCAATACTACAATTTATAGATTAATGAGGAAAAACTAGCTAATGTCACGATTCACATAAGTAGTTGACACAGATCAGAAGCGAGCGAAGAACTTAGATGGGGGAGCCTAAATCTTGTATTTCCCCTACAGTCTCTAACGACTGCTTAAATAAACTTCGGCTGTACGTTGACAATTAATGAAAATTCGAGTTTCACAAGACTGAAAGGAAATAAAACCGCTAATTTTCTGATGAACGCATTTAATTAACTGTTGATCTTTGTGACACTTATCGATGTTGGAACACTTAGTTACCTTTTAATGCTAAATTTTATACACTAAATGTGGATAACGATACAATAGAACACAAAAAGACATTCGATAGGAATAAACTCTGCGAAACTTATTATACATTTCAGCCAATATATCAGAGCTTACCCTGAATATATGGATGAGTGTCATACATGTATAATATAAATTTAACTTTGTCTCCACGGTAACAAAATAAATACAAACCCTTAAAGTCAAATTCTGGAAATGAAAGTCAATGAAATGATAGAGTTAAATATTGTCGTGCGTCGGAGACAAAAACTGGATATGTCAAATGTCGGAAGCTATCATTATAATAAGTATCATCTATACCACGCATCGATCTTTCTGCTATACTGTCTCTGATTACGGGGTATAAATATTCGGTCCTTATTTTAAGAACAAAAGTCGCAATAGTAAAAGGGTTCAGAGGAAATAGGGAACCGGTTGTATCTACTACGCATAGAAAGTCATTATTTATTCATAGACATATGACATTTTCTCTAGATAGTAATTTTCATAAACGTTTAGCCGTAACTTTCTCTATCCCTTGATATTTTATTATCTATTTCTGTAAGTTATAAACCTCCAGTAACACTACCCCTCATTGTTAAATAAATTTTCGTCGAGTCAACATGAAAATTCTTCCCTATAGTTTCATGATACTCGAGTACTTCGGCGGGTGGAAACCACTCGAGTGGAGCACCAGTAGAAAAGGAACGTTATATAATATATATACTTTAACAATCGCCTTAACATTGGTTACTTTTTGCATATCTTGTATAATAGATTTATTTCACACTACAAATTTCGAGGATACTGTTCAAAATATGTCGATGTCATTAACATTTATAATCGGCTGTTCGAAACTGATTCTTCTTAATGTGAAGCGTAATGAAATATTAGATGTCTTACAATTATTCGACACAAATATTTGCAGAGTGACATGCGCTGAAGAAGCTAACATTCAATTAAAGTACGATAAAAAAGCAAAGTTTGTATTATTTTTTCTACTTACCTAAAGTATTACTTTTTAAAATTAATATCTCTGTTCAAGGTATTCTTGTTTGACCATAGGGATCTCGTCAAAAAGTATGGAGGTTCAGTGTGTATTGCAGTAGTTATTATAAACAGTGCTTCGGTACTCAATAATATTCCGACAAAAACACTTCCGATCAGTGGCTGGTTCCCTTATCGCCATACCAACAGTAGTGGATTTTGGGTCGCATATTTTCACCAAATGATCGCGCTTTCTGTAACCTCCATGATTGCATTCTCATTTGACACAGTTGTGTACGGTGTTTTTTTACGAAATTGTAGTCAGTTGCAAATTTTAAAAAATCGTCTAGAGAATTTTGTGGAAATACTTAATGAAGGGAAACTAAATAACACAACTAATGGATCGATTTGCACAATAAGAGAGAGTGAACGTCATCTTATTAAGCAATGCATTCATCATCACTGGATTATTTTACAGTTGAGTATATTATTATAAAATTCCTTATGATTGTTTCATGAAAATATTTTTTTTTCTAATACAGGTTCTCCCAACAGTCCAATGATTTATTTGCCCCGATAATATTTATCCAATACTCTTTTAGTTCTCTGATACTTTGTCTGATCCTTCAATCATCAACGAAGCTTGTTTTTATGAGTCCTGAGTTTATATTTATGGTCATATATCTTGGATGTATGTTGTTGCAAATATTTTTATTTTGTTGGTATGGCAATGAAGTAACACGAGAGGTATCAAATTCTATACTTTTACTAATCACGAAATTCAATTTCAATGAAAATCCTCTTTTATATATTTCGGGAATTCATTTCGACGGTTTATGAGAAAGTAAAAATTTCTAAATCAAAATAAATCTTAACTTTGAAGTCACGAGTGCTACAAAAATTAATTTTTTTATTTTTATTATAAAAATTAAACAGCTATTCTGCCCGAGTCAAAATTAAAAAAGTAGTTTGAACCTCCGAAGCCTCAGTTCTTTTGATCTTTGACTTGCCGCTGAATGTAATATGGTATTTAAGTCCTCAATGTCCTAATAGAAGTAGCGTATGAAGGAGTAAATCACCTTTTTAAAATGGTATTTTAACCCTCCATGGCCTATCATATATTTTAAAATGCTGTTTAAGTCCTCAATGCCCTAAACGAAGCGTATAAAGGACTAAATCAACTTTTTAAAATGATGATTTAACCTTCCAAGGCCTAGCATACTTTTAATATGTAATTTCGAATGAGCTCAATTCTTTAGCATGATATTATTGTTACAATAGCTGCGTTCTAACTAGATAAAGATATTTCCAACTAATCGTGAGCGTCCGAGTAGCAATGTGGCAGTGGTTATACTTCATATTCGTTAGGTCTTGGTTTCGAATCCCGGCGGCAGCAGATTATTTTTCAGCGGTTTTTTCAATTTCTTTGACAGTTTCCGTTATCCAGCACATCCTTCGTATTTATTGTTCACATAAAATGATTAATTAATCATATACTAAAAACTTAAAGGTTCTAATTATTCAATTCGAATTTCGAATGACTTAGTACTATTCTATTCGAACGCCTATTCGTATAACTTTAGCTATTATTATTAATATTTTAGATTTCATTGTTTTTAATCGTACGACAAAACGTTTATTCCTAAAACATTATTTTTGTCATTTTTAAATTTCAAATTTTCTTCGATCAAGGCGGCCATTTTTAATTAGTGGCCCACTTTTCTCTTCTGTTTCTTTACCAATTGTACGCGATCCGATGAGAGACTTTCTCGGTCTATAAATTTAGGCTCTGGAGGCTTATTTTACATTTTTAAAAAGATGATTTAAACCTAAACTTGGTAAAAGTGGACAAAGTTACCAAGTTTAGGTTCAAATCACCTCTTTGATGTATGGATATTCATATTATAAAAGGACGATTTGAACCTCCTTACCCTCGTGTAGGATTTGGAGGCTCAAATCATCTTTTTAATTTCGACTCGGGCGGGTTTGGAAATTCGCTAGTATTTAGAAAGCAACCAACGTTGTTTAAGTTCATTTCGTGCGTTGAAAAATATGAAATATAATTATTTTATTATTAACTAAGACGATTATTTTCAGAGTTCAGGAATACATTTAGCAATTTACAACATGGATTGGCAAGTTCTGACTACTAGAAGTCAAAAAGATTTGTTGATAATGAAGACCCGGGCTATTTTACCAATTAGATTTACCAGCGGTCAGTTAATAGAACTTTCATTAGATTCCTTCACTAAAGTTTGTGTTCTTTTTTCTTTATATTAAATCAACTACTTTCCTCAATAGTGTAATTAATTTATGAAAAATTTTGTTGTTTAGCTCATTAAATTTTCTTACTCAGCGTACAATCTTCTTCATCAAAAATAGTTTAAATTATAAAAAAATTATCAGTATTATATTATTCATCAGAATTTAGCAGTACTTTACATTCAAAAGTTAAGAAAATCAAGAGATGATCCCAAAATTCTATTGAGTTATAAACTACAATGACGAAGTCTAATGGAATTACCACATAACAAAAATATATTAAAGTATTGGTCGAGTATTTAACTTCAATACCCTGTTCACCTGACCATCCCAATATATATTTATAAAATTGGCATCAAAATATTGAGTTTCTGTGCCTGTTTTGGCAGTCAAAAAAGCCAATTTTAAACCAATGCAATTTAGCGGGTATAAACTAATCAGTTTTTTCCCTAAGAAAGGTACTCATTAATTTCTGACCGCTAAAATAGTTTCTGATTTTATTTCATTCCCGTCAAAACTTGTATCTATTTGTTGTGAACCTCTAATTAGTAATTGATTAGATTATTAACAAGCTCCTTTACCGGTTCAAATTACTTGAATTCACATATTCAAAATACAGTATAATTTATATGCCGCGCTATCGATCAGAAATTAGCCTGATGCGACAGGCTCTAGACATTCGAACGTCCCGCAGTATCAATGCATGTGATATGAACAATATAGTGCGTGGCACAGAAGTAACTACGATTTCAGACTCCGGGTGATGTCAGCCCATGGGCTTTCAATTTCAACCTGACCCTCAACTGAAATCGTCTTATTTCATCCCTTGTCACACAGTATAATATCTTATATCAAATTCATAAAGATTACTCAGTTGTGTATCGACAGATGATAGTTAAAAATAAATACATGTTACAAAAATATCAAATAAATTATTTCATTACTCAACATTTTTGAGTTGAACAGTATAAGGTATAAGACATAAGTCTCTCGAACTTTGATCACTGACTAGGGGTGGGTTCGAATCCCAGTGGGTTTGCCGAAACAATTTTTCACACAAAAAGTGTGAGGTTTTCGGTCCTAAGATACGTCCTGTCGCTGACCTGTGAATTCGACCTGGTTCAAAAAGTGAATTCTATCTGGTTTAAAAAGTGAATTTGATTTGAATTTGAATTTGAACGTGACTCAGGCGGCCGAATATAGGATGGGTCCGAGGGCTAACAATATATACCTTAAGAAAAAACAAAAAAAAGGACGTCAGATGGCTAGTAAAAATTGGAAAGCGAAATTCGCTGCCTGTCTGCCGTCATTTTTACTCCTGCACGCTTGTATATATTCGTATAGACGCTATCTACTGGTTATCGTTAACATTCAACAATGATGACGAGAATCGTCACAGTGGGTGCCTACGGGAATGCAACTAACAGCAACTTTCGGTTTTACAATTTTTGCTGCTAAACTGACGTCACCTGGGCGACAACGAGGTGACACTAAACTGTCTCGCTGTTGTACGATAACCTGATTATAAATTTTGGAAACCCACTAAAGCTACTATTTGCTTTTCTTGTTTTCACTGTGAGATCGGTTCCCTTCGAGTTACAGAATGTTGAAAATCACTTAAAGATTTGGAATTTTGTTAAATATAGGGGAGGGTGGGGCAGAGCGGCCCCCCTAAGCCAATTATTATTTTTTGTGGCTTGCAACCATAAGATCACTTTACTTTTGTCCTATTTTGAACAAATTTATGGACATTTTGCCAAAAATCTGAAAAATTTTTTTTTTGTTTGTGGGGCAGAGCGGCCCCCCTTCAAAAAGTGATAAAAAAAATTTTTTTTTTCGTTTTTTTTTTTTTTAAATTGTTTTCATTATTAAGAATGTATTTCTTTCTCTTGACAACTATTTTTGGTTTTATATTACTCGAAAAAAATTTTTTAAAGCGTAAAAAATCGTTCACTCTCGATTACCTTAATTACTAATTGTTATTTAATAAAAAAAAAAATCAATTCTATAATTTTACTTTATTTCAAAAATTTATCAACTAAAAAAAAAAATTTAATTTTTATAAATTTTTAGTGACCAAATTTGCCTCTTACATAAAGAAACGGCCGAAAAATATGAAAAAATAATTTTTTCGAAAGTTTCGGCTGGTCCATTTTGCCCCAGGTGTTATGCGTAGGGCTAGAAATGTAGAATTATAATAATTTTTTTTTAATTTGACGATAAAAATATGAAAAAATCACTTTTTCAAAATTTTGGGCTTGTCCATTTTGCCCCAAATGTCATGCGTAGGGGTAAAAATGCGCGAACATATCGGATTTATAGTAATTAGTCGAAAAAAAAAAAATTTTTTTTTTGGTCAAAATTTCAGGGGGGCCGCTCTGCCCCATGGAGGCCGCTCTGCCCCACTTAGACACGCACACATACACACACTAATATGCCATTTGCAAAGAAAAATGATAACAATTCTTAACACTTCCAAACGTTGACGCTCGAATGAATCTCACATACCAAATGCATATGTTGATACAATATTACACAAGAAGACATTCAATAAGAATAAACTCTGCGAAACTTATTGTATATTTCATTCAATATATCCGAGCTTACCCTGAATATATACAAGAGTGTCATACATGGATAATATAAATTTAACTTTGTCTCCACGGTAACAAAATAAATACAAACCCTTGGAAGTCAAATTCTGGAAATGAAAGTCAATAAAATGATAGAGTTAAATATTGTCGTGCGTCGGAGACAAAAACTGAATATGTCAAATGTCGAAAGCTATCATTATAATAAGTATCATCTATACCACGCATCGATCTCTCTGCTATACTGTCTCTGATTACGGGGTAGAAATATTCAGTTCTTATTTCGAGAACAAAAGTCGCAATAGAAAAAGGGTTGGAAGGAATAGGAAACCGGTTGTATCTACTACGCATAGAAAGTCATTATTTATTCATAGACATATGACATTTTCTTTAGATAGTAATTTTCATAAACGTTATGCCGTAACTTTCTCTATCCCTTGATATTTTATTATCTATTTCTGTAAGTTATAAACCTCCAGTAACACTACCCTTCATTGTTAAATAAATTTTCGTCGAGTCAACATGAAAATTCTTCCCTACAGTTTCATGATACTCGAGTACTTCGGCGGGTGGAAACCAATCACGTGGAGCACAAGTATAAAGGGAAAGTTTTATGATATATATGCATTGACTATCAACTTAACAATGGTTACTTTTTGCATGTCTTGTTTAATAGATTTATTTGACACTACAAATTTCGAGGACATTGTTCAAAATATGTCAATGTCATTAACAATTATCATCGGCTGTTTGAAACTGTTTCTTCTTAGTGTGAAGCGTAATGAAATAATAAATGTCTTACAATTATTCGACACAAATATTTGCAGAGTGAGATGCGCTGAAGAAGCTAACATTCAATTAAAGTACGATAAAAAAGAAAAGTTTGTTTTGTTCTTCTAATTTATCGACAATATTACTTTTCACAATTCATGTCTCTGTTCAAGGTATTCTTGTTTAACCATAGGGATCTCGTCAAAAAGTACGGAGGTTCAGTGTGTATGGCAGTATTCCTAATACAAAGTGCTTCGGTACTCAATAATATTCCGACAAGAACACTTCCGATCAATAGCTGGTACCCTTATCGCCAAACCAACAGTAAAGGATTTTGGGTCGCATATTTTCACCAAACGATCGCGATTACTGTAACCGCCATAATTGCATTCGCATTTGACACCGTTGTGTACGGTGTTTTCTTACGAAGTTGTAGTCAGTTGCAAATTTTGAAAAGTCGTCTAGAGAATTTTGTGGAAATACTTAATGGAGGAAAACTAAATAATAAAACTAGTCAATTGGTTTTCACAATAAGAGACAGCGAACGTCATCTTATTAAGCAATGCATTCATCATCACTGGATTATTTTACAGTTGAGTATATTTTTATAAAATTCCTTATGATTGTTTCATGAAAATCTTTTTTTTTCTAATACAGGTTTTCCCAACAGTCCAATGATTTATTTGCCCCGATAATATTTATCCAATACTCTTTTAATTCTTTGGTAATTTGTCTGACCGTTCAATCATCAACGAAGCTTGTTTTTATGAGTCCTGAGTTTATATTTATGGTCATATATCTTGGATGCATATTGTTGCAAATATTTTTATTTTGTTGGTATGGCAATGAAGTAACACTAGAGGTATCAAATTCCACAATTTTACTAATCATGAATTTTAATTTTAATGAAAATCCTCCATTATATATTTCGGGAATTCATTTCGACGGTTTATGGGAAAGTAAAAATTTCTAAATCAAAATGAATCTGAACTTTGAAGTCAAGAGTGCTACAAAAATTCATTTTTTTTTTTTATTATAAAAATTAAACAGCTATTCCGGGTTTGGAAATCCGCTACTGTTTAGAAAGCTACACGGAAAAAAAATTCACGGATTTTTTACGATTTAACTATCGTAATTTTCATTATATAGTATTGTAACGCTGGACTATAAGTTTTCAATAATAATTTTTACAATAGACTATCGTAATTTTTATTTTATAATTTATACTACTACCTGAAAGAAAAAATCAGATACTATAGAGTAAATTATACAATTTGCGTCAACATAAATTCTAATACAACTATCGTAAAATGAATGAGTCGGTAATGTAGAATTTCTTTAAATATAAAATAATAATTAGAAGTCAATGGAGTAAAATATATTTTCTTAAGAAAGTAGAACTTATAATTAATAGAAAAGAAAAATTTATCATTTGGAATTTTTTTTTTTTTTTAACAGTTAAATTGAGAAGGAAAATACAATCTTGAAATAAAAATAAAACATGTTGAAGTAGTAATAATAAAATATTTATTTAATATTTTTTCGAATATATTTTTTCGGTATATATAAAATTTATTATTAATTATTTTAACTTTATAAGTTATAATATTACATCAGATTCCAAAAGTATTATAATTTTTTCCTTTTGAATAAATAACTCATTTCGTTGTATTCAAAATACGCACATGTAGAAAATTAAAAAAAACCATAGGTGCAATTTTTTCGAATACTTTTTTTCTATAATTTATCATTTTTAAAAAAATCCAAAAATTATTAGGCGTCTGCTAACTTCAGTATCCATAAAGAAACTTTAAATGTCCATAATTTGAGGTTATTGTCGACAAATGAAGAATATCCTGTAAGAAAATTAGGAGAATTGAATTTATTAGAAAAAATAAATTTTCATTCATTTAGAATCATTTATCCTATGACCACATAATACTACTAAATTGTTTATAAAAATAAACTTCATGTCCAGATAAATAATTTTAATACCCACAGAATATTCAGTTTAATAAAAATTGAATAGTATAAATTATACTTACACCACCAAATTATTATATTCCAGAATCTATGTAGGTTTGTAATGAAGAAAGCACAGTTTTTTTTTTAAATTTCTTATTTACAATTGTCCGAAAAACGTCATGAAAAATAACCTCTATTTCTGCACTACACTGTGGATAAAGATAAACTGATTTATAAATATATATAGTTGAACCACAAATAATACAGACAAAGTAGATGTCATCATTTGTATATATATATATATACTCACACAAGCATCACATCATGGTATTGTGACATTTGTCTTTCATACGGAAACCCTTCAGATGGCATATACTATACCATGTCAAAAAATTTACAATTCAACTATCGTAATTTTTGTGACTTGTATTGTAAAAACATAGAGGCAGCACTGTAAATTAAGAGGAAGAATAAAAGAATAAATATTATAATTAAATCTCATTTTTTATTCTTTTACTATTTACGATAGTAACATTGTCATATTTCTTATTGAATTTTATACAACAAGCTCTTAATAAAATTACGATAGTGAATAGTAAAAAATCTTTTACAAACTGTAAATTTTCGTATCATATATTTGAAAGTTACAGATAATAAAAGTATAGTCTAGGATTACGATAGTAATATTGGAATTTTTCGTCGAATTTTTTTTCCGTGTACCAATTATGTTTAAATTTATATTGAGTGCTAAGAAACATGAAATATAATTATTTTATTATTAACTAAGACAATTATTTTCAGAGTTCAGATATACATTTAGCAATTTGCAATATGGACTGGCAAGTTTTGACATCTAGAAGTCAAAAAGATTTGTTAATAATGAAAACTCGGGCTATTTTACCAATTAGATTGACCAGTGGTTACTTAGTTGAACTTTCTTTAGATTCATTCACTAACGTTCGTGTTTTTTTTTTTTTTATCTCATTAAATTCATCATTTCTGTCGATAATATAATTTCTTATTTCATACTTTTTGTTCTTTAGCTCGTTAAATTTTCTTACTCTGCGTACAATCTTCTTCATCAAAGAAGTATTCAATAAGTTTTAATTATGAAGAAATTATAAGTAGTATGTTAGTTATCACTTTTTAGCAACAGACTTCGTTTGAAAGTAAATTGATCAAGATATAAACCTCAAATTTTATTAACTTATGAACTACTACGACAAAATCTAATGGTATTTCTCCAAAAATCTAAAGTATAGACTCTCTTAGACATATTTAATTTTATGTTTTGCTTGTAGGTCAAAGTATTGGTTGAGTATACACTGTTAAAAATTTTTGTAAAATTACAATATTTTTACAAAGCAGTGGTGTGGTAAAAATACAAATCAATGTATGTCAATACAAGATTATAAAACAATTTGAGTAATTTTCCATGATGCGTTAGGAAAACTACTAAAATGAGTTGTAATTTTACTATCTTTGTGTATAAATTGTACACGAGTTGTAATTTTCAAAACAGTACTTTGATTTTAAATAAAATGCGTTTAAAATTTACAAAAGATATTTGTAATTCAATTTTCTACAATTTGCAGTAAAATTACAACAAAATATTGTAATTAATATTACAATGAAATCATTGAAATTTTACAAACCTTAATTCTTTTTTTACAAATTTCACCGTAGAATTACAGAGTGTCTTGTAATTTCGCCCTAAATTTTCATTTATTATACACGAGTTGTAATTTTACAAAACAGGACCTTGATTTTAAAATAAAAGCGTTTAAAATTTTCAAAAGATATTTGTAATTCAATGTTATATAGTTCTTAGTAAAATTACAACAATATATTGTAACTAATATTACAATGAAACCATTAAAATTTTACAAACCTTAATTCTTTTTTTACAAATTTTATCATAGAATTACAGAGTGTATTGTAATTTTACCATAAATGTTTGTTTAATGGACACGAGTTGTAATTTTACAAAACAGGACGTTGATTTTAAATTAAAAGCGTTTGAAATTTACAAAAAAACTTGTACTTCAATTTTCTACAATTCTTAGTAAAATTGCAACAGAATGTTGTAATTAATATTACAATCAAATCATTAAAATTTTACAAAGCTCAATTTTATTTTTGCGAATTTTATCATAGAATTACCGAGTGTATTGTAATTTTACCATACATTTTTATTTATTGAACACGATCGAGTTGTAATGTTACTATACGATACGGATAGTCAAAAAAAGAGGGTTAAACGTGTACAGAAACGAAAAAAATTTGTTCTTATCCATTTTGAACTTATAGATGGACATCCATTACTAAAAAAGAAAAAAATTTTTTTTGAAATTTGTTTTCCCAATTTTGTTTTTTCAGAATTTTTAAAAAATATGAAAAAAATCATGATAAAAGAAAAAATTTTTTTCTTCACTTTTGTTCTTTCAGGTGATAAATAGAAAACTTAATGAAAAAAAAAAAAAAAAAAATTGTACTTTTTCTTGTGCCTCGCTTCAATAGGGTAAAAGGGTAGGGACAAATCGGATCCTCTAAGAACAAACGTGTTTGTATATGCGGATATATCCAAAATGTACTTATATTTTTTTTGGCATGGGATGCCGGTAGTCTGCGTTCATTTACTTCATTACAATATGATCCAGTCTGCTTTGTTTTATTGAATCAACTTATCTTCGATATTTTACGAATAAAAGTGACCCTGAACAAATTCTGCTACAGAAGCTAAATTGGTTAGTATTAAAATTATTGTTGAATAAAGAAATTTATGATAGCTACATAATTTGAAGACTGAGTATCAATGAATAAGAATTGTTTCTACATAAACTTTTTTATATGATGAAAAAAAAATTTGTTAATAAGTAAGTAAATAAAAAAAAAACATCGATAATAATAATATTAATAATTAAAGAATTACAAACATAAAAATGTGATACTCAAGTTTTTTTAAATATATTTAGTAATAATAATACTTTTCTCTACAATTAGTTCCATGAATCGTATTGAAATGTTTTTCTTTTTGACTCAGACTACATTTTGAAATCAAAAATGTTAATAAAAACTTCTAAAAAAATAAAAGAAGTCTTATGTAGTGTATCACTAAACTCGGTAGTCACTGTCGGTTGCGTAGCCTAGTCGTTAAAGCGTCGGTCTTTCGTTTGTAGGGTCCCGGGTTCGAATCCCACTAATTCGTGTGCGGTCGTTAATAAGTGTATAGCGTTTTTTCTCTGAATTAAGAATTTCTCATACAATTAGAAATTCAATTATTCGCATACCTAATAATCCCAGCATCGCCAAAATGGTTAAACAAAAAATGAAAAAAATAAATCAATCTGCTTTTTATTTTTTAATTAAATAAAATCTGGTCATGTTCAATGTTTGTAAAATTACAATACTATATTGTAAAATTACTTCAAAGAAAGCATTTAGATGTTTTGTAAAATCAAAGAGAGATATTGTAATTTTACAAATCTGGCTGATTAAAAAATGTGTGTAAAATTACAAAATGATATTGTAAAATTACTTTAAAGAAAGCATCTAGATGTTTTGTGAAATAACAAAACTGTTTTACAATATCATTAATCTAACAGAGCTTCATATGTTTTGTAAAATTACAAAACTCACAATGTAAAATTAGTAGACTAACCCTTGTAAAAAGTTTTGTAATATTACTATGATTACTTTGTAATATTCCAAAGCAAATACAGTAGGAAATGTTTTGTATAATTACAATACCTAACTTGAATTATGGCTAAATGTTTTGCCTATTAGCTTCCAATACAATTTTTGTAAAATTACAATAGAAATTTTTAACAGTGTAGTATTTTCCTGAATCTCATATATATATTTATACCATCTGCGTTGGAACTTGAAGTTCCAATGTCTGTTCTGCCAGTCCAACAATGAAACTCGAAGAAGGTACAAATCACAGGTTACCATTTTGGTCTGATTAAGAATAACAAACATATTATTGCAATGCGCCTGCGTGAGTGAAAAAATAAAGCAGTAATCTTCTCTCAAAGACAGAATGAACCTCGGAAATTGCTCCCACGTCCGGTTATTTTTAAACTACACATGCAGAAGGACAATTAGGAGAACATTTACTACATAAAACACTCAGGGTGGGAGTAAAAACCAAAAACACCAGAGCAATACTCTTTTGTTGGGACAATTTTAGGAGTATACAGAGACAAGGCTTCCACTATCTTTTTCTTTCTAAAATGAACTATGATTGCTCAGTGATTCGTATATACTTCCTATGGCTAATTATTTCTCAGCGCAGGAAAGTCATGCTGGAAAGTCGAACATCCGGTTCATTATGCGCCGTTCTATAGTTTAGTCAATTTTCGATAGGATGGGCTATTTTACTCATGCCATAGGACGCTCGAATATTGTACTTAAAAGGCAAAAGTTGTAAAGAAGCGATTTGTTTTCTTGTTAAATTACTTGAATTCACATATTCAAAATACAGTATAATTTTTTTGCCACGCTATCAGTCAGAAATTAACCTAGTGCGACTGGCTCTAGACATTTGAACGATCCAGTATCAATGCAGGTGATATGAAAAATATAGTGCGTGGCATAGGAGAAAATATAATTTCAGAGTCGGGTGATGTCAGCTCACGGGCTTTCAACTTTAACTTGACCCTCATTTTAAATCGACTTATTTCAGCCTTGTCACGCAATATAATATCTTGTATCAAATTCCTAAAGATAAATCAGTTGTGTATCGACAGATGATAGTTAAAAATAAATTCATGTTACAAAAATCTTAAATAAGTTATTTCATCACTTAAAAATTTGAATGTATATGCATCTGCCAATTTCTACCGACAGCTTCATTGGTTAAAATTGGAAAAATTAAGATTTTTTCCCATTTCAACAAATAGATCTGAATTTTTGGTCTTGTTCCCAATAGTCACATGGTTGCAAACTGACGTCAGAGTATGGAAAGACTTGATGCCAATTTGTTGACGCAGTTGGACGATTGATTAATGTAACGGAGCTAGCTCGCATGGGAAAATATATACGTGAAAATTATATGCAACATATATGTCACCTATATAACATATATGTGGGCAAAAAAAAAATATGTCAACTAAATTTTCAGACAAATGTATGCGTAGATGAAAACATATATATGCTTACATAAAATTAAAAATATATAATTTATATATTATAAATAAATGCTATATAAATGGAGATATATATGTGGCTATATAAGTAAACATATTTAGTAGGGGTGTGCGAATACTCGAAAGTTCGAATTATTCGAGACGAATCGAATCGAAAAATTCGATTCGAGATTTGCCTCGAAGATTCGAAATGTTCGAATAGTTCGAAAGGTTCGAATAGTTCGAGAGGTTCGAATAGTTCGAGAGGTTCGAATAGTTGGAAAGGTTCGAATAGTTCGAAAGGTTCGAATAGTTTGAAAGGTTCGAATAGTTCGAAAGATTTGAATAGTTTCGAAACTTTACCGAATCTTCGGTAAATAGGGGGGCCTGGGACACGAATGCTCCCCTCAAAAATTAGGTAAAAAATTTTTTTTTATTTTCCGTCAAGTTATGACCTCTGTAATGTTTTTATCATATTTTAGGCCAATATGTGATATGTAGGGTAAAACGGACCACTAAAAAAAATTAACTTGACGGAAAACGAAAAAAAAAATTTTTTTTCGAGTGGTCCCGTTTACCCCGCATGAGGGGGGCATTCGTGCCCCAGGCTCCCCTATTTACCGAAGATTCAGTAAAGTTTCGAAACTATTCAAATCTTTCGAACTATTCGAATCTTTCGAATTATTCGAACCTCTCGAACTATTCGAACCTTTCCAACTATTCGAACCTCTCGAACTATTCGAACCTTTCCAACTATTCGAACCTTTCGAACTATTCGAATCTTTCGAACTATTCGAATCTTTCGAACTATTCGAATCTTTCGAACTATTCGAATCTTTCGAACTATTCGAATCTTTCGAATGCTTCGAACTATTCGATATTCGATTCGAATATCGAATCGAATCTAACTATTCGACTCGATTCGACAAAAAAAAAATATGTCAGAATATATATTTCATATAAGTAACATATATTTTTATATTTTTGACATATATAACACATATATGTTTGCATATATTTTCCATTTATATATATTTCCATTTTCCATGCGGGAACTAGCGACCAGTCACTTTCAAACGTTCACCCTAGGGGTGCGCGAATAGTTCGAACTAACAAACTATTTGTATCAAATCGAATCGAATTTTTCAAATTATTCGTCTGACTAACCATAAACCGACATGATCATGTCTGACGGTATAAATTGATTCAACATAATTATGCCTGTCTATGTCTGACCAAGCCTGATATGTTGGGCTAAATTAAAAAAATTTAATTAGCGATAACTATAGATGAATTTACTTTACAGTAGGATTTCAAGGGTTAATTCAGAAAAAAAATTTTAGACTCTTTTTTACTGTCATAGAGTTTCGAAAGTATAAAAACCTGTCGACATGTGGAGAAGAGAAATGGAAGGCGGGAAAAATAAGTTGCATTAAAACTAAAAAAAAATTCTGACCACAAAAGTATTATAGAGTAGTTAATAGATAACTCTGATGTGTGTCTTAGACACGCGCAAATAAAAACACAATAGTATGACATTTAAAAAAAAATGATAACATTATTAAACGTTGACACTCGAATGAATCTCATATACCGAATGGGTATGTTGATACAATATTACACATAAAGACATTCAATAAGAATAAACTCTACGAAATTTATTGTATATTTCATCCAATATATCCGAGCATACACTGAATATACATGAGTGTCATTCATAGATAATATAAATTTAACTTTGTCTCCACGGTAACAAAATAAATACAAACTCTTGGAAGTCAAATTCTGGAAAGGAAAGTCAATAAAATGATAGAGTTAAATATTGTCGTGTATCGGAGACAAAAACTGAATACGTCAAATGTCGAAAGCTATCATTATAATAAATATCATCTATACCACGCATCGATCTCTCTGCTATACTGTCTCTGATTACGGGGTAGAAATATTCGGTTCTTATTTCGAGAACAAAAGTCGCAATAGAAAAAGGGTTGGAAGGAATAGGAAACCGGTTGTATCTACTACGCATAGAAAGTCATTATTTATTCATAGACATATGACATTTTCGCTAGATAGTAATTTTGATAAACGTTAGCTGTAACTTTCTCTATCCCTTGATATTTTATTATCTATTTCTGTAAGTTATGAACCTCCAGTAACACTACCCCTCATTGTTAAATAAATTTTCGTCGAGTCAACATGAAAACTCTTCCCTACAGTTTCATGATACTCGAGTACTTCGGTGGATGGAAACCACTCAAGTGGAGCACAAGTATAAAGGGAAAGTTATATGATATATATACACTTATAATTACCTTAGCATTGGTCACTTTTAGCATGTCTTGTATAATATATTTATTTTACACAACAAATTTCGAAGATATTGTTCAAAATATGTCAATGTCATTAACATTTATAATCGGCTGTTCGAAACTTATTTTCTTAAATGTGAAGCGTAATGAAATAATTAATGTCTTACAATTATTGGACGTGAATATTTGCGAAGTCAGATGTGCTGAAGAAGCAAACATACAATCGAAGTACACAAAAATAGAAGAGTATGTATTATTTTTCGAATTTATTTAAAATATTACTTTTCACAATTCATGTCTCTGTTCAAGGTATTCTTGTTTAACCATAGGGATCTCGTCAAAAAGTACGGAGGTTCAGTGTGTGTTGCAGTATGCGTTATACATAGTGCTTCGGTACTCAATAATATTCCGACAAGAACACTTCCGATCAATAGCTGGTTCCCTTATCACCATACCAACAGTACTGGATTTTGGGTCGCATATTTTCATCAAATAATCGCACTTTCTTTTACCTCTATGCTTGGATTCTCGTTTGACTCCGCTATTTACGGTGTTTTCTTACGAAATTGTTGTCAATTGAAAATTTTGAAAAATCGCCTAGAGAATTTCGTAGAAATTATTAATGGAGAGAAACTAAATAACAAAACTGATGGATTGGTTTTCACAAGAAGAGACAGCGAACGTCGTCTTATTAAGCAATGCATTCATCATCACTGGATTATTTTACAGTTGAGTATATTTAAGCAATATTACTTGGAATTGTTTCATTAACTATTTTTCCTTTTAAATAAAGTTTTTCAGAACAGTCCAATGATTTATTTGGCCCGATAATATTCATTCAATACTCCTTTAGTTCTCTGATACTTTGTCTGAGCGTTCAAACATCAACGAAGCTTGTTTTTATGAGTCCTGAGTTTATTTCTATGATTCTTTATCTTGGATGTATGTTATCGGAAATATTTTTATTCTGTTGGTACAGCAATGAAGTGACACAAGAGGTATACAATTCAAATTGTTCTAATCAAAAACTTTGGATTTAATAAAAACTCTACTTTCTATATTTCGAAAATTAATTTCAATGCTTTAAAGAAATTTAAAAATTTCGAGATCAAAATAAATCTGAAATTTGAAGCCAAGACTGCTACAAAAATTCAAATATTTTTCTTGTCATAAAAATTGAACGCCAAGTCAGTGTTTGGAAATCTGCTAATTTTTAGAAAGCAACCAATTATTTTTAAATTTATTTCGAGCGTTCCCATATGAAAAAATAATATATGGTTAAAATATATGAAATCATATATGTTTACATCAAAAAAATTTATGATATATTATAAAAAATCATATAGAGATTTTGGCCGATTTAATATGAAATTATATACAGTATTAAATATATGTATTCCATATATGTAACTTATATGTTGTTTATATTAAGCTATATATACATTTACATTTACCTCATAATATGTTGTATTGATATATTTCCTTTTATATTTACAAAATATAAAATTTTTATATGAACTGAAATATATGGTAGCATATAATTTATATTTGTATGGCACCATATATTTTCTTTGTTATATTTAAGCATATATTTTATTCGGTGTATGTATATGTATATGAGTATATTATATATTCGTATAAAATTAACTAATTTTGAAAATTTTGACTGCAATTTAAAGAGTATATTAAAATTTAGATCTAATTTAATTGGAGTTGGTCATACGAATAAATAATTTTTTTTTCCATACACAATATAAATATATGTTTTTATATATAATCAGAATATATTTTTCGTATATGATAGAAATATATATTTTTTTGTATGATGAATATATAGTTTTCGTATCCCGATAAAAAAAGATTTTATACAATTATATATAGACTATATGTAATTATATATAGACTATATATAATTGGATAGAAAAAATGGCCCGATCCAATTGTATACAATTTGTATAGAAATTGTATACAATTCTATACAAATCGTATACAATTCTATATAATTACATACAATTCTACATATCGCAATTATATAGAATTGTATATAATTATATAGGATTGTATACAATTTGTATAGAATTGTATATAATTTGTATAAAACTGTATACAATTTTTATACAGTTGTATACAATTAAATCGGGCAATTTTTTGTATATAATTTTATACAATTGTATAAAATCTTTTTTCATCGGGATATGACAAGAATGTATATTTTCATATATGATAAAAATGTATTTTTTGTATATGATTGACATATATATTTTATATATGCTAAACATATACGGACTCGTATATGATGAATATCATGTTTTTTAACATAAAAAAAAATATATTAGAAAATTTAGTTAAATTGGCCACATATATTTTCTGATATTTATCATATATTTTGACCATATATGTTATTTTCATACGGGTTAAGAAATATGAAACATAATTATTTTATTATTAACTAAGACAATTATTTCAGAGTTCAGGAATACCTTTAGCAATATACAATATGGATTGGCAAGTTCTGACAACTAGAAGTCAAAAAGATTTGTTGATAATGAAGACCCGGGCTATTTTACCAATTAGATTCACCAGTGGACACTTAATAGAACTTTCTTTAGATTCGTTCACTAAAGTTTGTGTTTTTTTTTTTGTTTTATTAAGTTAATCATCTCTGTTGATAATATAATTTAATTATTTCATATTTTTTGTTCTTTAGCTCGTTAAATTTTCTTACTCGGCGTACAATCTTCTTCATCAAAAATAGTTTAAATTATAAAAAAATTATCAGTATTACATTAGGTATTAGTATTTAGCAACACATCGATTAAAAGTTAATTAATCAAGATATGAACCTAAAGTTTTCATTACCCTAGCAGACCTGATTTACCGTAAATGACTGTGAATCTTCCGTAGAATACGGGCAGATTTACCGTAATTTACGGCAAGCTACGGTAGATTTACAGTAAATGGGTTAATTTCGGTGGGTTTGCCGTAAATTACGGCAAATCTCCCGAATTTTACGGTAACTTACCGTATTCTGTGGCATTTTTACCGCAAATTTACCGCAAAATACGGTAAATCTACCGTAAAAATTCGGGTGGATCACTGAATTACCGTAATTTACAGTGGAGTACAGTATTTTACGGTGGATTACCGTAATTTGGGTCCGTTAGGGTAACTTATAAACTACCATGACAAAATCTAATAGAAGTTCTCCAGGAAGAAAAAATATGGAATCTCTCAAACATGTTTGATTATATGTTTTGCCTAAAAATTGGTATGTACTTTAAAGACAAGAAATATATTGTGTTATAAAAAGCAATTCGTCTTCTTGTTAAATTACTTGAACTTGCATCTATAAAATACAGTCAGCATTCAGTCATTAACGAAATTTAATTCGAAATCGTATAATAAAAAAGTCGTTGAATGTAGACAGCCTCCTGATCGAGGTGAAAGATTCTATGTAACATAGATATATTCAGATTTAACAATAATACACATTTGAGTCAATATACGAAAAGTGGCACGCACGTAATGTCAATAGGTAAAAGTATTAAATTCAGGAAAAAAATTTTAAAATCACTCACAATCGGAGAGTTTCATAAATATGTAATAACTGTAGACATGTATAGAAGAGAAGTAAAGGCCAGGCAAAATGAGATAGGGGAGGGTGGAACACACTCTCATTTTCTGTAGCAAATTGTTGTATTACTACTTAAAGTATTGCGTAGTTACAGAATCACCATAGAATAGTTAACATATATCTAAGCTCTCTTAAAATAGATCATCGAAAAGTCCGGCAAATCTTGGGTCTATTTGTGCAATGAATATTCACTGATTGAAATACTTTTCACTGATTGATGTTCAGAAAGTAAAATGTATCATAGAGGATGACACTGGAAAAGATTTCAAATTTTTAAAACCTCAATAAAGTAGATAAACTTTTCATTATTCAAAAACTAATATTTGAACCGCCAACTTTTTCTGTAGAACAAATTTCGAGAATTTTCTACTGTTAATGACACTCATTGATGGCTAAACACTCGGTTACGTTGCAATACTGAATCTTATATACTAAATGTATATGGTATTATAATATTACACTAGAAGACATTCTGTACGAATAAACTCTGCAAAACTTACATTTCATCTGATATATACGAGCTTATCCTGAATATGTACATGAGTGTCATACATGGATAATATAAATTTAACTTTGTCTCCACGGTAACAAAATAAATACAAACCCTTGGAAGTCAAATTCTGGAAATGAAAGTCAATAAAATGATAGAGTTAAATATTGTCGTGTGTCGGAGACAAAAACTGAATACGTCGAATGTCGAAAGCTATCATTATAATAAATATCATCTATACCACGCATCGATCTTTCTGCTATACTGTCTCTGATTACGGGGTAGAAATATTCGTTTCTTATTTTAAGAACAAAAGTCGCAATAGAAAAAGGGTTGGAAGGAATAGGAAACCGGTTGTATCTACTACGCATAGAAAGTCATTATTTATTCATAGACATATGACATTTTCTTTAGATAGTAATTTTCATAAACGTTTAGCCGTAACTTTCTCTATCCCTTGATATTTTATTATATATTTCTGTAAGTTATGAACCCCTAGTAACACTACCCCTCACTGTTAAACAAATATTCGTCGAGTCAACATGAAAACTCTTCTCTACAGTTTCACGATACTCGAGTACTTGGGCGGATGGAAACCACTCGAGTGGAGCACAAGTATAAAAGGAAAGTTATATGATATATATACACTTACAATTACCTTAGCAATAAGCACATTTTGTATGTCTTGTATAATAGATTTATTTTACACGGAAAATTTCGAAGATATTGTTCATAATACGTCAATGTCCTTTACATTAATAGTAGTCTGTTCGAAACTAGCTCTTCTTAAAGTAAAACGTAATGAAATAATAAATATCATTGCACTATTGGACATAAATGTCTGCAGAGTAAGATGCGCTAGAGAAGCTAACATTAAATTCACGTATGATCAAAAAGCGAAGTTTGTATGATTTTTTCTACTTTCCTAAAATATTACTTTTTGAAATTAATGTCTCTGTTCAAGGTCTTTTTGTTTGACCATAGAAATATCATCAACCAATACGGAGGTATGGTGTTTATTGCAGTATTTGTCATAACTAGTGCTTCAATATTCAATAATATTCCAACAAAAACGCTTCCGATTAGTGGATGGTTCCCTTATCACCATACCAACAGTACTGGATTTTGGATCGCATATTTTCATCAAATTATTGCACATTTTTTTACAGCAATGATTGGATTTTCCTTTGACTCGGTTATTTATGGTACTATGATACAGAATTGCTGTCAATTAAAAATTTTGAAAAATCGTCTAGAGAACTTTGTTGAAATGATTGAAGAAGAAAAACTTAATAATAAAATTAATGGCTCGGTTTGCACAAGAAGAGAGTGCGAACATAAACTTATCAAACAATGCGTTCATCATCACTGGATAATTTTACAGTTGAGTTTATTTTAATAAAATTAATAACATAATAACAATTGTTTTCAAACATCTGCTCTGAAACTAAAACTTTCAATGCTCATTCCTTTAGTCAAAATTTGGGTGAAGCGAAACTAGGCTAATACCGTGACAAATCGTGAATTCTCTGTTCAGAAAAACTCATAGAGTCCAATAGATTCTCATCAATTTCTATAGAGATTTTATAAGAATGAATGAGTTCTGTGGGAAGTGCTATAGTTAAGTATAGGGCCTTATACATTCAGCTATAAGAATCTATCGGATTTTTAACCCTTTCCCGGTTGACCTTGAGTCCCTACTCTCAATTTGAATCGTACGTCTTCGTCTTAAAGCGAGAGAGCGCTAGCCTGTTGAGAAGGGGCAGAAAAAAATAGTAGAAGGGGGCGCATGCATGCACTACTACGATTAAACCGTTACTTACACAGCCTTAACAACGAACTCTGATTGGCGCTACCTCCATAGTAATAGAGCTCACACTGATACATTTCGATACACACTTTCGGGAAAGGCAAGGTTACTAGAACTATTCTAGTAACCTTGGGGAAAGGGTTACAGGGTTCACTCTCTGGATAGTAGTCAGTACTATCCTAGACAGTAGCGGATACAGTCTAAATAGCATACAGTACTTTCTGAAATTTTTTTTTTTACAAAAAGTACTAAGTAAGGTAAGTGGCCCCTCTATCGGCCAGGCCCCCTTTATCGGCCACTTAGTCGAAAAATCGATATATTTCCACAATAAGTACGCATTCATGCGTAAATAGTTTTTTTAAAAAAAGCAAAACTAGACTAGTTTAGATTAAACATACTTTGATTATTGTAAAAATTCATTTTATAATTAAAAAAAAAATAGTAGCGCGTCAGATGCGATTTCTGGTGATTTCTTATCAGGTAGGTTAAGTATTCTTGTTTTTTCAATAACCGATTACTAATTAAAAATAACAATAAAAGTCCGTTTTTTTTTTGTAATCTTATTAGCTTGTTTCATAGTAATTTTAGGAGTTGAAAATTTTATGATTTTTGCCTAATTTATATTAAAAATAGGGTGGCAGAACATAGATACAAGAAAATTACCTCTGTATGCATTATCGGCCACCTTAGTTTTTTTTAACTTCCCGCTAAGAAAATTGTAAATTTTCAAAAATTCGGGAAGTTATTGGTTTCGGTCCGATTTACGAAAATCGAATTTCCATCAGATGTCGACGTTTCGAGGTCCTAGGAAGCTATCCTGACTAATTTCACGATGATGTCCGAGTGTATGTATGTGTGTACGTACGTACGTACGTACGTATGTATGTATGTAAATATTCATAACTCTTGAACGGATGAACCGATTTTGATCGTTGAGGTGTCATTCGACGCGGCTTGTTAATGTCTTGAGGCCGTAGAAATTTGAACTTAATCGGTAGGGTGCGTTCAGAGATATTTCAAAAATAAAATTTTTTCGAAAATGTTTTATTTGGATAACTTTTAATTTGCTCGATGGATTTATTCCAAAATCTAATCAGCTCTAAAACTCTATAAGCCGCGTCGAATGCCACCTCAACCATCAAAATCGGTTTATTCGTTCAAGAGAAACCGTTGACGAAAGAATTCAAAAAAAATTTTTTCCTTGGTTTTTTTGAAATTTCTCAAAAACGGCTGAATAAATCAATTTCAAAATTCGACCAGCTTTAGAACTTGATAAAACACGTCGATTGCCACCTCAACCATCAAAATCGGTTAATTCGTTCGCGAGATATCGTGGAAGAAAGAAATGCTAAAAAATGGTTTTTTACAAAAAAATGGCATACAAAAGTAATTGCGAGCTCGAAGAGCTCGAAAATATATTCACAATAATGTTTTCGAGCTCAGCGAGCTCGAAAACAGCGGGAAGTTTTGGGGCTGGCCCGCAGGGTCAACTGACAGACCGATTTTTTTTTGAGGTTATCAGCATTTATATGCAAAATAGTCAATTTAATTTGTTAATGTCAAAATAAATGAACAAATTGATGAAGTTATATTTCAAAATAAATATAAATATTTAGAATAGATGTAAATAAATTATATACATCCGATCAGCTAAAATTTTATCTAAAAGGTGGCCGATAAGGGGGTCTAGGCAAGCCGATAGAGGGGACATCAGGAATTGAAGTTATTTTCATTTATTATTTAATTTCTTATAAATATTTTTGCATATATTTTTTTTTAATTTGAAGTTAAATGTATAAGCTTTGTTCTATCACTGTTTTATACATGAATTGGTTTTTTATATTTTAATTCTTAATTCGAAAAAAAAAAAATACGCTTAACCGGCCGATAGAGGGGTCACTTACCTTACTATTCCAGAGAGTTGCCACTACTATATTGATTTTTCCATGTAAATCTTTAGAAAGAATCTTAAGACGTGTTTTCATTTGTTTCTTCATTTGCACTCAAGTGGATTGACGGTACTATCTTTGTTGCACTTGTACAGTAAATGGAAACTTTGTCTAAGTTTTTCTCGTAAACAAATGGAAGTTATCAAAAAATTGAAGAGCACTTCGCTAGTTCATAGAGTAAAGCATTGGGTCCGTGTCTTTATTTTGCGCTTAGGGCCTTTATTTCAGAGAAAAGCTTGGACGAAATTATCTGATAACCGTTCTTGTAAGACGACGAACTCCGCAGAAAGATTACTTTCGATATCCATTTTCTTCAGGGGTTGTTTGAATTTTCGTCCAGAAATTTGCTGAAGGAGTTTCGTCAAGTAATTTGACAATGCTTAAGACAATGCTATGAAAGTACGTCATATGTCAAAATAAAAGACCGCTTTTATGTATAAATAAATGAAATTCGTCTTGATTGCCATTCGGTGTTAGAACATTGATAACTTCCTACATGATGAACCTGAAATTAAGTTGCACTGACCGGTCTCAATCATTGAAACTTTAAGTTTCATGTGGAAGATATTTTAAATAAATACTACGGGTGATGAAGACTGCAAAAAATATGAATGCAGGCACGAGTAAAGTCAGACAACTTTACCCAGTCGCCATTTATATTTTGCTTCATCGCTTGTCACTCAATATACTGCTGATGAACATTTTCCTTTTAACACAGGTTTTCACAACAGTCCAATGATTTATTTGCGCCGATAATATTCATGCAATACTCTTTTAGTTGTTTGGTACTTTGTCTGAGCGTTCAATCATCAACGAAGCTTGTTTTTATGAGCCCGGAGTTCATATTTATGATTCTTTATCTTGGATGTATGTTATCGCAAATATATTTATTCTGTTGGTATGGCAACGAAATAATAATAGAGGTATGCAATTCAATATTTTTACTAATCGAAAACTTTGGATTTAATAAATCCCCCTTATATATTTCGAAAATTCATTTCAATGCTTTAAAGAAATTAAAAAATTTCGAGATCAAAATAATCCCGAGTCCTCCACACGGAAAAAAAAAATAGGTGCCGCAACAGGGCGCAGTCCTGTGGGAGCGACAGGATAAAATCCTGTTGCAGCACCTATTTTTTTTTCCGTGTATTGAAATTAAACCCTATTTCAGTCCAGAAGCGCCTACATACATTCGTTTTCAGACGAGTTAGGTTGAAAGAGATTTTAAATTTAAACTCCCTTTTGGCCCTACTCATGTTCGTTTCCAGGCGAGTTAGGTTGAGAAAGGGTTTTGATTAAAACCAATTGATTCAAAAGAATTTGAGTAAAATTTTCATCATACTTGTCACTCTTAACAATTTTACATATAATTTATCACAATATCAGTGTAATCAAGCCAATCAACATTTTTGACTTGGAAAATGAAATATTTTATGTACTTTCGAATTTCTATTAACTCAATCATTAAAGTCATTATTCAGTTATTCTATTATCTTTTATTTATTAATTTCTTGTATTTTTTTTTAAATTTTAGTTTCTTATCATTACTACAAGAAAAATAGTTTCTAAGTTTTAATCCCATTTTCATCCTAAACAAAAATTTACAGGTTCGACTAGTTTAGGTTGAAACAGAGTCTTGAATTTCAAATTAAACCCTGGTTCATTCTTTTTCGAACTTTTTTAAGACGTACTAGAATGAAACAGAGTATTAAACTTTGAACTAAACCCTAGTTTACTTCTCCTTACCCGAATTTCAGGCGAGTTAGGTTGAAAAAAGTTTTCAAATCGAGTCAGTAAATGCCCACATCAAAAGGTTCAGGCTCTACAAGGCTCATCAGATGGGGTTTTAATATTTCGACTCGCCAAGACTGCTACAAAAATCCAATTATTTTTCTTATTATAAAAATTAAACGCCAAGTCAGTGTTTGGAAATCCGCTAATTTATAGAAAGCAACCAATTATGTTTAAATTTATTTCGAGCGTTAAGAAATATGAAATATAATTACATTATTATTAACTAGGACAATTATTTCAGAGTTCAGGAATACATTTCGCAATTTACAATATGGATTGGCAAGTTCTAACAACTAGGAGTTAAAAAGATTTGTTGATAATGAAAACCCGGGCTAGTTTACCAATTAGATTTACCAGCGGTCACTTAATTGAACTTTCATTAGATTCATTCACTAAAGTTTGTATATTTTTGTTGTTCTTGTTATTAAATTACTCGTTTCTGTTGATAATATAATTTAATTATTTCATATTTTTTGTTCTTTAGCTCATTAAATTTTCTTACTCGACGTACAATCTTCTTCATCAAAAATAGTTTAAATAAGAAATCATACCTTAGTAACGGCTCTTCGTCAATATAGGGGAGCGTGGGGTCGCCCCGGTCACCTAAGAAATAAACCTTCAAAATTTTTCGAATTGTCCTTATTAGATCGTAAAACGGACGTTATCTTATTCTATAGAATCTAGAGAACCAAAGGCATACTTAAAAATGAAAGTATAAAAGTAAATAGAAATATTTGATGAATTAAAAAAATTGTAAGTTTGACCGGGGCGACTCGGTCATTTGGTGGATCATCGCGGTCACTGTTAATTTCAAATCAAAAATTAAGAATCTAAATTCGTATTGCTGAAATTTCATCAAATTAAAATTTTATTTGGTCAACTGAAACTTAAGAAGTAAAGAAAAAAATTGTAAAATTAATAATTAACAACATTTAATTTTTTTTCTTTTTTCCGTACTCGCTTACGAGGCATCTATAATTTATTTATTTGTTCATTAATATTGTAACAAAAATGTTACGATGTTGTAGAAGAAAATGCCCCTGATGAACAAAAAAATTTTTAGATTAAATTTTAAAAAAGCTTACCTTAATTCATTAATTGCTTATTAAATAAGATATTGGTTAATATTTTTACTAAACAAACACACGAATTGTCAGTCGAAAAAACAAGTGAATGAATTGACCGTTGTTTGATCGGTACGACCTCAACTAATTTTTGAAAAAATATCCCAGATAGCAAAATGACGTCTTGATGAGTTCTGAATGAGTTCCTATTTATGATTTGGACGTCTTAAAAACACGTTAAAGAAGTCTTTAAGAAGTTCTCAAGATGTCGAATGCGCCACCTAGCGAACTCAGTAAGACATCTTTAAAAGTTCTCAAAGAGTTCTCGAAGAGTTCTTTTTTCTGACTCCGCAAATAAGACTTCAGAATGAACTTACCATGACGTCTTAAGGAGTTCCTAATTTTGACTTCATTTTGACTTCAAAAAAGTTAAAAAAAGAATACATTTAGACGTCACAAAACTGACGTCTTATTTATGAAGTCTTCAAGAACTCTTAATTTAGAGTTCTTAAAAATGACACCTTTAAGAAGTCATTATAAGACTTCTTGAAGACTCCTTCAAAAATACGTCGTAAAGCAGTCATTCTGACTTTAATGCTGTCTGGGTAAACTGAATTTAAAAAAAAAAGGATTGAAAATTATACTTTTATAAAAATTAAAATGGATTAAAAAATGTCTGTAGATTATATACATATCAATTGTAAGCTCTTTTTTTCTTGAAAAATATATAAAAAAACCTTATGATAATGTCCTTGATTTTTAGATCAAAAGTCGATCAATTTTTTTTTTATTAATTATTATTAATAAGTAATTAATTTTTAACATTAGGGCTAATTAATTACCTCTAATTCAATGAGAGTGTAAAATAAAATTAAATTCAAAATCTATTATATGATAGACTTTTCAAAATTTGGGTGACCGGGGCGACCCGCTGACCGGGGCGACCCCGCGCTTCCCTAAATCAAAAGATGGACCTAAATCTTTCATCAACTTATAAACTACAACGACAAAATCCAATGAAATTGTCAAAAAATTAACAGAATGTAATCTGACAGTAATGTTCTATAATTTTACATTTTGCTACTTAACTCAAAACCTTATAATAAAAAAACCGTTAAATGTGTAGACAAGCTTCCTTATTGAACAGGTCGTGGGTCAACACACACACAAGGATCCGAAAAACTGTGAACTTTTTCCTACACTGAGAGAACAATTTATTTGAGCCAAATGAATAGATTTATTCAACTGAACAAAATCATTCATTTCATTCAAATATATATTTGGTTATAGTTAACAAATCTTGGTTGAAAAAAATTCCACTACGGCTGGTGGCGCTACAATGCTACCATCTCAATGCAGATGTGTTAACTATAAACAAATCATTATTTCATTCAAATGAGCCATATCTTTGTCTCAAATAAACACTAATTGGGTCCATTCAAATATGTCATTTGGTTCGAATAAATTGTTCTCTCAGTGTATTACATATAAAAAAAAGGATATAAATCGTAATAATTTTAACAAAATAGGTAACATTTGGTTTTTCAAAATTTAATATTTGAACCGCCAACTTTCTGTAGAGCGGATTTCATTAATTATTGTCTATTAATGATACTCGTCGATGGTTTCCTGATGAAAAATGATATTATCTAATTACATATGAGTATAAATGATTATATATAATTATTAGGGTGCTTCATTTTAGAGCAACATTTTTTTTTATTAATTCCCACCTGAAAATCTTGTAGTCGGTGGAAAAACAAAAATTTTGAGCCGCATGGCAGCTCTTAATTCCGATTTTAACCCGTTGCTGATCCATTTTTTATTTTTTCCATTTAAATAACATTGAAAAATAATTTTTTATAACTTTTTCCTTCCGCTCACCGGATTAAAAATTTTTTTTTGCATTTGGACTTATAGGCTTTTGTAGAGGACTAAATTTGCTACAAAAAAGGTCCTTTGAGTCGAATCTGTAACTCGATGAAATTTCTACACAAATCGCTTCTTCGATCAAAATTTCGTAAAAATAACACTAAATCTCATCTAGCGCCCCAACTATTGATAATGGATAAAAAATGTAAAGAACAATTTTGTAGGAAATTTTATGTCCTACAATTTTTATTCTCAAACAATTTGTCGAAACTCTTAAAGTTTAGTAACTACAGCCTCGTAAAATATAAAACGGGGAAAATAAATTTATTTAAATAATGATAATTTTGCGGTCACAGGAAAAAAATCAAATAAATTACTATAACTTTAACTTTATCCTTGAATAACTTTTAAACCAGTAAATTTATCGAAAAATTATAAGAGGCCTTTTTTGTAGAGCGTTTAATTTCCTACAAAATTATGTATCTCTCGTCTCTGTATATTAACTTGCTTAGGAGAAAAAAAATTAAATGTAAAACGCATCAAAACCCCATGTTATTCAAATGGGAAATTTATTGTCTTTGGGGCACGGTTTAATATGAATATTAAGGGCTTATATGGATCTGATAATTTTTTTTAGCTTATAAACGAAAAATTTAGGAGGCGTTGCTCAAAAAAAAATCAAGTTGGTAAATAACGGACACCCTAATGATTATGTATAATTATATATGATCAAATCTGGCCGATTTCCAGATCTGATTATATATAGAATCATATATAATTATATATAATTAAACAAACTTATTTTTCATCAGGTCAAAAATTGCTTACCTTGCAAAACTGAACTTTATATATACAAAATGTATAGGGTGAGACAACATTACTCAAGAAGACATTCGATAAGAATAAACTCTGCAAAATTTACATTTCTTCCAATCTATCAGAGCTTACACTGAATAAATATGTATGAGTCATGCATGGATAATGTAAATTAAATTTTCTACGGTAACAAAATCATTTGTATGTCAAAAGTTGATGGAATTTCGACTTTTACAAGCCTGAAAAAAATAAATAACGATTTGTTTATTTCAATTAAACATTTCAATCACCACATTTCTGATGAACAAAGTTCATTAATTATTTACTATTGATGACACTCATCGATGGTTAAACACTTGGTTCCCTTTTAATGCTGAATATTAAAAACTAAATGTATATGATAATTCAATATTACACAAGAAGACATTCGGTATACCGATCTTATAAGAATAAACTCTGCAAAATTTATATTTCTTCCAATATATCAAGCCTCACACTGAATCTATACAAGAGTGTCATACATGGATAATATAAATTTAACTTTGTCTCCACGGTAACAAAATAAATACAAACCCTTGGAAGTCAAATTCTGGAAATGAAAGTCAATAAAATGATAGAGTTAAATATTGTCGTACGTCGAAGACAAAAACAGAATTCGGCGAATGTCGGAAGCTATCATTATAATAAGTATCATCTATACCACGCATCGATCTCTCTACTACACTGTCTATGATTACGGGTCAGCAACATTCGGTTCTTATTCTTAGAACAAAAGTCGAAATAGAAAAAGGGTTGGAAGGAATAGGAAACCGGTTGTATTTACTACGCATAGAAAGTCATTATTTATTCATAGACATATGACATTTTCTCTAGATAGTAATTTTCTTAAACGTTTTGCCGTAACTTTCTCTATCCCTTGATATTTTATTATCTATTTCTGTAAGTTATGAACCTCCAGTAACACTACCCCTCATTGTTAAATAAATTTTCGTCGAGTCAACATGAAAGCACTTCCCTATAGTTTCATGATACTCGAGTACTTCGGCGGATGGAAACCACTCAAGTGGAACACAAGTATAAAAGGAAAGTTATATGATATGTATGCATTGACAATCACCTTAACAATGGTCACTTTTTGCATGTCTTGTGTTATAGAATTATTTCATACAGAAAATTTTGAAGATATTGTTCAAAATATGTCAATGTCATTATCATTTATAGTCAGCTGTTCGAAACTGATTCTTTTTAATGTGAAGCGTAATGAAATAATAAATGTCTTACAATTATTGGTCGTGAATATTTGCAGAGTCAGATCTGCTGAAGAAGCCCACATACAATTGAAGTACGCTAAAAAAGAAGAGTTTGTATTAATTTTTAAATTTATTTAAAATATTACTTTTTACAATCTACGTCTCTATTCAAGGTATTCTTGTTTAACCATAGAAATCTCGTGAAAAAGTTTGGAGGTATGGTGTGTATTGCAGTATTTGCTATAAACGGTGCGTCAATATTCAATGATATTCCAACAAAAACTCTTCTGATCAGTGGCTGGTTCCCTTATCGCCATACCAACAGTACTGGATTTTGGGTCGCATATTCACATCAAATAATCGTATTTTCTGTTGCCCCTATGATTTTATTCTCGTTTGACTGCGCTGTTTTCGGTGTCTTCTTACGAAATTGTTGTCAATTGGAAATTTTGAAAAATCGACTAGAGAATTTCGTGGAAATAATTAATGGAGAGAAACTAAATAACAAAAGTAATGGATCGGTTCTCACAATAAGAGAGCGTGAACGTAATTTTATTAAGCAATGCATTCATCATCACTGGATTATTTTACAGTTAAGTTTATTTTCATAAAATTACTTAAAATTGTTTCATGAACATCTTTTTGTTTCTCATACAGGTTTTCCCAACAATCCAATGAGTTATTTGCCCTGGTAATATTTATGCAATACTCATCTAGTTCTTTGGTGCTTTGCCTGAGCGTTCAATCATCAACAAAGCTTGTCTTCATGAGTCCTGAGTTCGTATCTATGATTCTCTATCTTGGATGTATGTTATCGGAAATATTTCTATTCTGTTGGTATGGCAATGAAGTAACACGAGAGGTATACAATTCAATATTTTCACTAATCAAAAACTTTGGATTTAATAAAAACGCTCTTTTCTATATTTCGGAAATTCCCCGAGTCGAAATTTAGAGCCTATATATTAGGCCCCTCTAGCCCGAAATAGATCCGATTTAGAGCCCTGTAGTCCTGTAGCTCTGACTTTGAACCCAGAGGTCCTAACATTCACTGAGAAGTCCGATTTTGAGCCTTCAAGTCCGACAATATTAGTCCCGTAATAAATTTCGATTCATTATAATTTAATAATTTATGATGATAAGAAAAATTAAAAATTAATTACAATTAATTGTAAGCCTTATTTTATTGATATATAACGAAATTTATTAATAACAATAGTTAGATAAGCAGGTGGTTAATTAAATTGTAAACCTTTTTAATAAGGAAAATTTTAGTTTAATTTATTTACCATATAAAAATAAAATTGCATTTATTAACAAAATTTTAATCACTCCGCATAAATATTATAATTACTTACGTTCCTTACTGTTTATAGGAACTGTTATTAAATGTTGATTGCCAATTTTTATATAAAAGCATGGTGTAATAAGTTTTACTGTTCTATATACTTAACGTTATTTGTTCAAATTCTAAATTTTGACCGATAATTTTCTTCAGAGATATATAGATTTTTACATTATGTCACTGTAGATTTAATTCGCATTTATGATGATTAGGGAACTTTCAATTGAAATTTCAAAATATATGACCATAGTTTAATTGTTAATAATAATAATTTTAGAATAAAAACTGCATCACACAAAGAGAAATAATATTATTTCAATTATAATAAGTACTAATAATAATTCATTTCTTTAATTGAAGTTATGATTTTTTGTAATTCATTATAAAAAATTAAACTATTAACAGCATATGCTGTATATTTTGATAATTTTAATTGAAATTATTTTAAGCATTGTAAGTGCAAATAAAATCCAGAGTAACATAGATTATTATTAATCACGATATTAATAATGCTAACGATATTAACAATATGAGTATTATTATTAATATTATAATTATTAATATTATTATTATTACAATAAACTAGGGCTTACAGGCCCTAATTTTAATTTTCATCAGGTCCTAGATTAAGCTCGCAAGTGCTGAAAACGGAAATTTGTAGCACCTCAGGGACCAAAATCGGACCTAATTTAACATGGAAACAGACTCTATTTAGAGCCTCCAAGTCCGAAATAGGTCCGACTTTAGAAGGCTCTAAATGGGCTCTAAATTTCGACTCGGGATCATTTCAATGCTTTGAAGAAATTAAAAAATTTCTAGATTAAGATAAATCTGAAATTTGAAGCCAAGACTGCTACAAAAATTCAAATATTTTTCTTACTATAAAAATTAAACGCCAAGTCAGTGTTTGGAAATCCACTAATTTTTAGAAAGCAATCAATTATTTTTAAATTCATTTCGAGCGTTAAAAACTATGAAATATAATTATATTATTATTAACTAAGACAATTATTTCAGAGTTCAGGGATACATTTTGCAATATACAATATGGATTGGCAAGTTTTGACAACTAGAAGTCAAAAAGATTTGTTGATAATGAAAACCCGGGCTAGTTTACCAATTAGATTTACCAGCGGTTACTTAATTGAACTTTCATTGGATTCATTCACTAAAGTTTGTGTATTTTTTGTTGTTGTTATTAAATTACTCGTTTCTGTAGATAATATAATTTATTTATTCCATATTTTTCGTTCTTTAGCTCATTAAATTTTCTTACTCTGCATTCAATCTTCTCCATCAAAAGTAATTTAAATGAGAAATTATATATCAGTAGTGACTCTTCGTCAATATACCTCGCAAGAAAACTAATAAATCAAAAGATGGACCTAACTCTTTCATCAATTTATAAACCACCACGACGAAATCTAATGAAATTGTAAAAAAAAACAAAAACATGTAATCCGACAGAAACTCTATGTAATTTTACATTTTGTTACTCAATTCAAGATCTTATAATAAAAAACCAGTTGAATATACACAAGCATCCTTATTGAATAGGTGATGGGTTCTACGGAACATTGAAATATTCGGTTATTACAATATTCCACATAAAAGTCAATATACAAATGGCGGCAATCACGTTATGTCAACGGATAGAAGTATCAACATCGGGAAAAAATTTTGGACTCTTACTTACCGTCATAGAATTTCGAAAAGATATAAACCATCTTTCAAAAATATATGACGTTAAAAAAGAAAGATGGAAAAAATTTCAAGTTTTTAAAACCTGAATGAAATAGATAAACTTTTTGTTTCTCAAAAACTAATATTTGAACCGAAAAATTTTTCTGTAGAACAAATTTCGAGAATTTCTTACCGTTAATGACACTCATTGATGGCTTAACACTCGGTTACGTTGCAATACTGAATCTTATATACTAAATGTATCTAGTGATATAATATTACACTAGAAGACATTCTATAAGAATAAACTCTGCGAAACTTACATTTCATTTGATATATACGAGCTTACCCTGAATATATACATGAGTGTCGTACATGGACAATATAAATTTAACTTTGTCTCCACGGTAACAAAATAAATACAAACCCTTGGAAGTCAAATTCTGGAAATAAAAGTCAATAAAATGATAGAGTTAAATATTGTCGTGCGTCGGAGACAAAAACTGAATACGTCGAATGTCGAAAGCTATCATTATAATAAATATCATCTATACCACGCATCGATCTCTCTGCTATACTGTCTCTGATTACGGGGTAGAAATATTCGGTTCTTATTTCGAGAACAAAAGTCGCAATAGAAAAAGGGTTGGAAGGAATAGGAAACCGGTTGTATCTACTACGCATAGAAAGTCATTATTTATTCATAGACATATGACATTTTCTCTAGATAGTAATTTTCTTAAACGTTTAGCTGTAACTTTCTCTATTCCTTGATATTTTATTCTCTATTTCTGTAAGTTATAAACCTCCAGTAACACTACCCCTCATTGTTAAATAAATTTTCGTCGAGTCATCATGAAAACTCTTCCCTACAGTTTCATGATACTCAAGTTCGCAGGTGGGTGGAAACCACTCGAGTGGAGCACAAGTATAAAAGGAAAGTTATATGATATATATACACTAACAGTCACCTCAACATTGGTCACTTTTTGCATGTCTTGTATAATAGATTTATTTTACACAACAAATTTTGAAGACATTATTAAAAATATGTCAATGTCATTAACATTCATAATCGGCTGTTTAAAACTGATTCTTTTTAATGTGAAGCGTAATGAAATAATTAATGTCTTACAATTATTCGACCTAAATATCTGCAGAGTTAGATGTGCTGAAGAAGCAAACATACAGTTGAAGTACGCAAAAATAGAAGAGTTTGTATTATTTTTTATATTTATTTAAAATACTACTTTTCACAATTCATGTCTCTGTTTAAGGTATTCTTGTTTAACCATAGAAATATCGTTAAAAAGTTTGGAGGATTGGCATTTCTTGCACTATTTGTTATAAACAGTGCTTCAATTTTTAATAATATTCCAACAAAAACTCTCCCGATCAATGGCTGGTTCCCTTATCGTCATACCAACAGTACTGGATTTTGGGTCGCATATTTACATCAAATAATCGCACTCTCTTTCACCTCTATGGTTGGAGTTTCCTTCGACACTGCTGTTTACGGTGTTTTCATACGAAATTGCAGCCAATTGAAAACTTTAAAAAATCGTCTAGAGAATTTTGTTAAAATAATTAATGAAGAAAAACTAAATAACAAAACAAATGGATTAACTTGCACAACAAGAGAGTGTGAACATAAATTAATCAAACAATGCATTCATCATCACTGGATTATTTTACAGTTGAGTTTATTTTAATGATTCTAATAACATTTGTTTTCATAACATCAGGTCTGGAACTTATATACTTTCAATGCTCATTTTGCCACTCGAAATTTGGGGTAATACTGTGACGCGAATTGTGACGTATGCTTAAATCAAGAAGTCAATATATTAGCGGAATGAACGAAACTGCTGTCATCTTGAAGGATTGAAGAAATTTTTATTTCTGCCCGCTTAAGTAAATTCATAAGTGTTTTAACTTTATCGGCATGCTAATTAATTGTTACAAGCTACAGACTCTTTAATTATATTTCTAGTGGCATTTTCTTTAGAAAGTTTTATGTAAATCTGTATCTTAAATGAAATTTGTATGAAATTCATAAATTAAATTGATATTTTTCGAATATCTAATCAAAAACTCTTAAAATCGGTACACATGAAAGTTGGATGATAAATATCTTTTGAAGGCTTAATTTAATCGCAAAAAAATAAGACACCATTTTTATAGAGCAGTTCATTTCCTACAAAAATTAATATTGCGCATTTTATAATAGTCATTTATGGTCGAGTAATAAAATTCATAAACAAAAATGAAATTTGTCTTAAAATAATCAAACTTAAATCTTCAATATCATTTAAATGATGAGGTTTACGGGAAAAATATAAGATACCTTTTTTGTAGAGCATTAAATTTTCCACAAAATTTTTCTCAAACATTTTTCTGTACAATCAATTAATGATGAGGTATGAATTTTTTTCTATTGGACTGAGAAAAAAATAAAAAACTGCGGTGAGGGCCATCTTCCTATTGAAATTAAGAGTTCATATTTGGTGAGAATTTTTTTAAGGTGTCTAGCAACCCATTTTTCCGTGTCACTTGTAAAAAAAAAATAGTTGATTTTTTTGACCCACCCTAATGTCCACATAGTAATAGTAAGTATGCTAACATAGGAAAAATTATTGGTTTTTTTTTCTCCGTGTACTAGAGTATTTTAAATGTCAAAATAACAGACAGTTTAAAAGTAGAAACAAATAAAATTCGTCTTGATTGTGATTCGTGATTTAAACATACGCCAACAACTTCCCACATTATTAACCTGAAATTGAGTTGTGCCAACCGGTCTCGATCATTGAAACTCAAAGTTTCATACAGATCTTATGAAAAATGTTATCATTCATAATGAATGCTGGCACGGGTGATATCAGACACCTTTACCCTAGTCAGCGTTCATATTTTGCTTCATCCCTTGTCACTCAATATACTACTTAAGAACATTTTATTTTTCATTACAGATTTTCACAACAGTCCAATGATTTATTTGCCCCAATAATATTTATGCAATACTCTTTTAGTTCTCTGGTACTTTGTCTAAGCGTTCAATCATCAACGAAGCTTGTTTTTATGAGTTCTGAGTTTATATTTATGGTTATATATCTTGGATGTATGTTAGTGCAAATATTTTTATTTTGTTGGTATGGCAATGAAGTAGCGCTAGAGGTATAAAATTCGACATTTTTATGTTTACTAATCAAAATCTTCCTTTCGTAAATTGCGGAAATTCATTTCGTTTCAAAGGAAATTCAAAAAATTCTAGATCAAAATAAATCTGTACTTTAAAGTCAAGACTGTTACTGAAAATATATTTATTTTTTCTATTGTAAAAATTAAACTCAAAATCAGCCCGTGTATAAAAAATTGTTAAAAAAAAAGGTAAAAAAAGTGTTGACTATTCTAAAAAAAGTTCGTCATTGTGTCACGTTTTGAAGTTTAGAATAGTCAACACTTTTTTAACCTTTTTTCAACAATTTTTTTTGTACGGGAGTGTTGGGAAATCCGCTAATTTTAAAAAAGCAACCAACTATTTTTAAATTTATTTCGCGTGTTGACAAATATAAAATGTAATTATTGTATTATTAATTAAGACAATTATTTTCAGAGTTCAGGAATACCTTTAGCAATTTACAATATGGATTGGCAAGTTCTGACAACTAGAAGTCAAAAAGATTTGCTGATAATAAAAACCCGGGCTATTTTTCCAATTAGATTTACCAGTGGTCATTTAATAGAACTTTCGTTAGATTCCTTTACTAAAGTTTGTGTTTTCTTTTCTTTGTATTAAATTAATTAGTTTTTTCAATAATGTAATTTATTTATTCAATATTTTTTATTCTTTAGCTCATTAAATTTTCATACTCGGCGTACAATCTTCTTCATCAAAAATAGTTAAAATTTAAACTGTAGTTTATAAACTGTAAATCATGTTAGTAATAACTAGTTGCGATTATACGTCGCACCAAAACTAATAAATCAAAAGGTGGACCTAAATAGTTCATTAACTTATAAAGTACCGCGACAAAATACAGCGGAAGTTTGAAAAAAAAAATATGTAGTTTGAAAGACATGTTCTGTAAATTTATATTTTGTAATTTATGTTTCAATCGAATAATAAAAAGCCGTTAATTTTATGCTGCCTCTTTATTGAACAGGTGATGGATTCTATGAAACATAGAAATATACAGTTTTTACAATAATGAAAGTAGGAGTCAATATACGAAAAGTGACACGCACGTAATGTCAATAGGTAAAAGTATTCAAACCGGAAAAAAAATTTTCGACTTTTACTTACTGTTATAGAATTTCGAAAAGATATAAACCTGCAGACTTGTATAGACGAGAAATAGAAGGCGGGAAAATAAGATACATTAAACTAAAAAAATGATTTATAATATATGTCTATACTTGACGCACAAATATAAACACAACCATGTCATTTGAAAAAAAAAAAATTATTGACGATTCTGAACATTTTAAACGTTGGCACGCAAAAGATATTCGAGTTTTGAAAACCCAAATAAAATATATGACTTTTCGTTCTTCAGAATATAATATTTGAACCACCAACTTTTTCTGTAGAACAAATTTCATTTATTTTTTACTATTGATGACACTCAGCGATAGTTAAACACTTGATGACCTTTCAATGCTGAATCTTATTCAATAAATGTAAGTGTTGCTACAATATTACACATCAAGACATTCGGTAAGAATAAACTCTGCGAAATTTATTGTATATTTCATCCAATATATCCGAGTCTACACTAAATATATACATGAGTGTCATGCATAGATAATATAAATTTAACTTTGTCTCCACGGTAACAAAATAAATACAAACCCTTGGAAGTCAAATTCTGGAAATGAAAGTCAATAAAATGATAGAGTTAAATATTGTCGTACGTCGAAGACAAAAACTGAATTCGGCGAATGTCGGAAGCTATCATTATAATAAGTATCATCTATACCACGCATCGATCTCTCTACTGCACTGTCTATGATTACGAGGTAGCAATATTCAATTCTTATTCTAAGAACAAAAGTCGAAATAGAAAAAGGGTTGGAAGGAATAGGAAACCGGTTGTATCTACTACGCATAGAAAGTCATTATTTATTCATAGACATATGACATTTTCTCTAGATAGTAATTTTCATAAACGTTTTGCCGTAACTTTCTCTATCCCTTGATATTTTATTATATATTTCTGTAAGTTATATACCTCCAGTAACACTACCCCTCACTATAAAACAAATTTTCGTCGAGTCAACATGAAAACTCTTTCCTACAGTTTCATGATACTCGAGTACTTCGGCGGTTGGAAACCACTCGAGTGGAGCACAAGTATAAAGGGAAAGTTATACGATATATATACACTTACAATTACCTTAGCAATGAGCACTTTTTGTATATCTTGTGTAATAGATTTATTTTACACATCAAATATCGAAGATATTGTTCATAATATGTCATGGTCATTTACACTAATTCTTGTCTGTTCGAAACTGGCTCTTCTTAAAGTGAAACGTAATAAACTAGTAGGAATCATTAAACTATTAGACATAAATATTTGCAGAGTAAGATGCGCTACAGAAGCTACCATACAATTAAAGTATGATGAAAAAGCAAAGTTTGTATTATTTTTTCTACTTGTCTAAAATTTTACTCTTTGTAATTAATGTCTCTGTTCAAGGTTTTTTTGTTTTACTGTAGAAATCTCGTCAAGAAGTATGGAAGTTTGGTATGTTGTGCAGTATTTGCTATTATAGGTGCTTCGATTTTAGAAAATATTCCCACTAAAACGCTTCCTTTCAATGGCTGGTTCCCTTATCAACATGACAACAGTACTGGATTTTGGTTCGCATATTTCCATCAAATAATCACACTGCCTGTTACCTCCATGATTGGATTTTCATTTGACACTGTTGTTTACGGTGTATTGTTACAAAATTGTAGTCAATTAAAAATTTTGAAAAATCGCTTAGAGAATTTTGTTGAAATAATTGATGAAGAAAAACTCAATAATAAAATTAATGGATCGGTTTGCACAATAAGAGAGTGTGAACATAAATTTATCAAACAATGCATTCATCATCACTGGATCATTTTACAGTTAAGTTTATTCCAACTCAATTATTAGTATAATTGTTTTATGAACTGCTTTTTTCTGATACAGATTTTCGCAAGAATCTAATGATTTATTTGCTCCAATAATATTCTTGCAATATCTTTCAAGTTCTTTGATACTTTGTCTGTGCGTTCAACTGCTAACAAAATTGGCTGTCATGAGCCCTGAGTTTATATTTATCGTCGTTTATTTAGGGTGCATGTTAACACAAATTTACTTGTTCTGCTGGTATGGCAACGAAGTAATAATAGAGGTTAAACATTTATGAAAATATATTTTTAATAAAATATTTATTGGACTACAAAATTTTCTAAAATTTTACATTTTGGATGAAATTTTCGCACGCAATTTTGCAAAAAATACTCAACTGGTTTACTTAGTCACGATTTAAGACGACCAAATCTAAATCAAGTTTTATTTTTGACCTGGGCACCGTCAAAATTTCTTTATGACTCTGTAAAACATTCGCGATAACAAGATCAAGTCTTGATATTGATATTTAAAAGCCGCTCGATACGATCGGAAAATTCGACTAATTTCATTTAAAAAATATTGAGTGATCTTTTGTATTAATATTTTAGTATTGTATTTTCCAAATTTTCTTTTTCTACGATAAGTTTAGAAAAGATACTAGTGAGGAACCAAAGATTTTGAAAAAAAAAGAAGTGAGTTTTTGTTGATTTTCAAAAGTTTGAATATTCTTGAACGACCTCTCCTGAATTTTTGATTGACTTAAAGCTTGGAGAGAACTTTTCAAATACTTCAGTCAAAAATTTTTTCACGCGAACTTCTTGATAAAAAAAAAAGTTGAAAAAACATTACCACCCTAATGTAGGGAGACCGGAGCACGACGGCCCTCCTAAGCCGATATTGATATTTGCGGCTTTTGAGCACTGGGTACAAATTTTTTTTAATTATCTCTAACAAAGTCATGATAATTTTAAGAAAAAAAAAAAATTATTTTTTCCAGGGCACGGCTGACATCTTCCCGAAAATGATTAAACAAAAAAAATAGTTTTATTGAAGAGGAAACTTGTAAATTACATCAAACTCATAGGTCGAGATTATGGAAAAAAAATTTTTCCGATTTATTTGAGGGTCCATCTTGCCCCGAGTATTTCGTATCACTTTGAAACTTGGTGGGAAAAATATATCAAACTCATGAAAATATGACGATGACAAACAAAAATTTTTTTTTTTTTTTGGCGGAATGTTTTGAGGGGGTCCGTCGTGCCCTGGTCTCTCCTACATATATATTTATAATAATCATAAAGCTAATTCTTTACAGAGTTCAGGAGTAAGTTCAGCAATTTATAAAATGAATTGGCAAGTTTTGACAAATAAAACTAAAAAAGATTTATTATTTATGAAAACTCAGTCTATTTTACCAATAAAATTTACCAGTGGTTACTTGATCGAACTTTCCTTAGACTCATTCACTAAGGTTAGTATTTTTTTTTTTGTTAACAAAATAATTATTTCGACAATTATCAATATAATTTCATAATTTTATCCTTCAGCTCATTAAATTTTCTTACTCGGCGTACAATCTTCTTCATCAAAAATAATAACAATTTGTCAAATATGTCAGATAGTTAATAATATTTATAGATATTAATAATGAAATAAACATACGGGAGGGCAGAGGGGCGAAACGGCCCCCCTAAACCGGTTATTACTTTTGTGGCATTCAACTATCAAATCAGTTTACTTTTGTCCTATCTTGAAAAATTTCACGGATATTTTACCGAAACTTTAAGAAAAAAATTTTTTTTTTGGTTTCGTAAAATTGTTTTCAACGTTAAGAATGTATTTCTTTCTCTTGACAACTACATCTACTTTTATATTATTCAAAAAAAATTTCGTAAGGTGTAATAAATCGTTCCCACACTTACTAAAAAAAATTTGATTTTAATGATTTTTTCACAACTATTGCAATATAATTGAATTTGAATTTAAAATTGCCGCCAAAATAAAGTAGAAAACACCTGGATTTAGCAAAAATAAAATAATGTCTAAAACATAAAACAAATTGTTTCAAAGTTAAAACTGAAGATTTTAACTGCCTTTATTGCAGTGGACTTTATTCCGAATCTAAGGAATCGCGGATTCAATGTAAAAATTGTAAGAAATGGTCTCATGATTCCTGTGCAGATGAATATTATTCCGATGAGTATATTTGTGAATACTGTAAGAATTAATTTATTACACGCTTCATGTAATTTAATATTCCATTTAAAAATTTTATTTTCGTTACGTTCTTAACGAATTATGATAAATTATAGGTAATGTCATTGCTCTGTTGTTTAATGTTAGAAATTATATAGATTAATGAAGTACTAATTGTTATTTAATAAAAAAAAACAAATCTACATTTCTAATTTATCATTATTTTTATCCAAAAAAACGTGTTTTTTAATTTTTTAGATTATGGATATAACTTTGCTTTATTTAAAAAATTTATCAAATAAAAAAAAAATATTATTTTCAAATATTTTTAGTGGCCAAATTTGCCCCAGGCATAGACAATCAGCCGAAAAATGAATAAGTACCCGTGTAGGAACCACCAGGCATACAATGCCGATGATGCCTATTAATGGCTTGCAATCATTGGTCGATGATCAAAATACCAGTCTTGGGCCATTAATGGTTGACGAGTAGCCTATGGATCTTGTATCGAAATCGCCAGTGATACACTTGGCCAGTCATTCAGCCAATGGTTGGCCGATCAAGAGGTAACCTTGGTTGGCCAATGATCGAATTACATTAATGAGCCAGTAATATTCGATAACCGGCCCATGGATTTCGTAACAAAGACACTGGTTAGACAATCGGCCAGTCATCCAGCCGATGGTAGACCGATCAATGATTATCGATGGTTTGCCGATGATTAAAAAACATTCTTAACCCAGTCGTAAGCTACAGAAGGCTGACAGTATTTTTATCACATTTTCGCGCTATATTATAAGTGGCTGAAAAATCAATCTATTATTAATTTTATTAAAAATATTTAAATATTTAAAATATCAATTAAATATTTAAATATTCATTTAAAATATTATATTTTAAATATTTATTTTATTTTATTCTGTTTAAGTTTGTTTATACTAATAAGAAGTGATTCTTGTCTTTTTTTCTTTTTCAGTTTAAAAATTTAAACGAGTTATGTTTTAAATTAATATTGTTTTTTTCTTTGCGACTAGACTATAGATTCATATACTTGTGGAAGTTAGTCGAGATTATAATCTAATGTGAGACCTCGCTCCCTACACGTGGTGTGTTAGGTGAAATTATAAAAAATAATATTACTAATTTTATTTAATTATTTATAATATCGCACAATTATTATCGAGCGAAAAAACACTATGAATTAAAGTCTGTAGATGATAATGCTGGCGATGATTGTATTTTTAAACGATGGCACTTAATTGATATCCGAGTTTTGAAAACCCAAATAAAATATATAACTTTTTGTTTTTCAAAATATAATATTTGGACCGCCAACTTTTTCTGTAGAACAAATTTCATTAATTTTTTACTATTGATGACACTCAGCGATGGTTAAACACTTAATGACCTTTCAATGCTGAATCTTATTCAATAAATGTACGTGGTGCTACAATATTACACATAAAAACATTCGATAAGAATAAACTCTGCGAAATTTATTTTATATTTCATCTAATATATCCGAGCTTACACTGAATATATACATGAGTGTCATACATAGATAATATAAATTTAACTTTGTCTCCACGGTAACAAAATAAATACAAACCCTTGGAAGTCAAATTCTGGAAATGAAAGTCAATAAAATGATAGAGTTAAATATTGTCGTACGTCGAAGACAAAAACTGAATTCGGCGAATGTCGGAAGCTATCATTATAATAAGTATCATCTATACCACGCATCGATCTCTCTACTGCACTGTCTATGATTACGGGGTAGCAATGTTCGGTTCTTATTCTAAGAACAAAAGTCGAAATAGAAAAAGGGTTGGAAGGAATAGAAAACCGGTTGTATCTACTACGCATAGAAAGTCATTATTTATTCATAGACATATGACATTTTCTCTAGATAGTAATTTTCATAAACGTTTTGCCGTAACTTTCTCTATCCCTTGATATTTTATTATATATTTCTGTAAGTTATATACCTCCAGTAACACTACCCCTCATTATTAAATAAATTTTCGTCGAGTCAACATGAAAATTCTTCCCTATAGTTTCATGATACTCGAGTACTTCGGCGGGTGGAAACCACTCAAGTGGGGTACAAGCATAAAAGGAAAGTTATATAATATGTATACTTTCACAGTCGCCGTAACATTAGTCACTTTTTGCATGTCTTGTATAATAGATTTATTTTACACGTCAAATATCGAAGATATTGTTCATAATATGTCAATGTCATTTACATTAATTGTCGTCTGTTCGAAACTAGCTCTTGTTACAATGAAACGTAATGAAATAATAAAAATCATTAATCTATTAGACATAAATATTTGCAGAGTACGATGCGCTAAAGAAGCTAAGATACAATTCAAGTACGATAAAAAAGCAAAGTTTGTATTATTTTTTCTACTTACCTAAAGTATTACTTTTTAAAATTAATATCTCTGTTCAAGGTATTTTTGTTTAACCATAGAAACATCGTCAAGAAGTATGGAGGTTTGGTATGTGGTGCAGTATTTGCTGTCACAGGTGCTTCGATTTTAGAAAATATTCCCACAAAAACGCTTCCTTTCAATGGCTGGTTCCCTTATCGACATGACAACAGCACCGGATTTTGGGTTGCATATTTTCATCAAAACATCGCTCATTGTTATGTCGCAATGATTGGATTTTCGTTTGACACGGTTGTTTACGGCGTTTTGTTACAAAATTGCAGTCAGTTACAAATTTTGAAAAATCGTCTAGAGAATTTTGTTGAAATAATTAATAGAGAAAAACTCAATAATAAAATTAATGGATCGGTTTGCACAATAAGAGAGTGCGAACATAAATTTATCAAACAATGCATTCATCATCACTGGATTATTTTACAGTTAAGTTTATTCCAACTCAATTATTAGTATAATTGTTTTATGAACTGCTTTTTTCTGATACAGATTTTCGCAAGAATCTAATGATTTATTTGCCCCAATAATATTCTTGCAATATCTTTCAAGTTCTTTGATACTTTGTCTGTGCATTCAACTACTAACAAAATTGGCTGTCATGAGCCCTGAGTTTATATTTATCGTCGTTTATCTAGGGTGCATGTTAACACAAATTTTCTTGTTCTGCTGGTATGGCAACGAAGTAATAATAGAGGTTAAACATTTATTTTAAAATATACTTTTAATAAAATATTTAAGACGACCAAGTGTAAATCAATTTTTATTTTTGACTCGGACACCGTCAAAATTTCTTTATGACTCCATAAAACATTAGAGATAACAAGGTCAAGTCTCAATGTTGATATTTAACGATTGCTCGAAACGATTGAAAAAAAAAAAATAATTTTTTTCAGGGAACGACGGACATCTTCGCGAAAATGATTAAACAAAAAAATTTCTTTTTTAACAAAAAATATATTTTCATTGAAGAGGAAACTTGTAAATTACATCAAACTCATATATATAGATTATGGAAAAAATTTTTTTCCTAATTTTTTAGGGGGTCCGTCTTGCCCTGGTCTCTCATACATATATATTTATAATAATCATGAAGCTGATTCTTTACAGAGTTAATAAAAAAATGAAGACAAAAATTATCTTGGGCCAAGTCAACCTTTTTTTCTGTGCGGGTACAAATTTTTTTTAATTATCTCTAAAATATTCATCATAATTTTAAGAAAAAAAAATAGTTTTTTTCGGGCAAGACGGACAACCTCTTAAAAATAATTGAACGAAAAAAATTTTCTTTTTTAACCAAAAAAATATTTTTATTAAAGAGGAAACTTGTAAATTATATCGAACTCATAAATCTAAGTTATGGAATTTTTTTTTAATTATTTAGGGGGTCCGTCGTGCCCCGAATAACTCTTATCGCTTTGAAACTTGGTGAAAAAAATATATCAAACTCATGAAAATATGACGGTGAAAAAAAAAAATTATTTTTTCTGGCGGAATTTTTGAGGAGGTCGATCGTGCTCTGGGGTTCTGTAACATTTAAACCGAAGACAGTTCAACCGAACGACACTTCAACCGTGGACACTTCAACCAAACGACAGTTTAACCTAGCGACATTTCAACTGAAAACGATGAAACCAAACAATATTCAAACATTTAAACGAAAACTTTAAATTTTAACATGTACAGTATCATATTGTTTTTTAAATATAGTGAAACCTAAACTTACAATTAACCTTTTCAATAAGACAATTTATAGATAAATTGAGAAAAATATAGATAGCTCGAACTGGGAATCGAACCCAGACCATGTTGGTATCGCCAGGAACGAAACCAGTTGGAAATAGGTCAACACATATGCTTGAAATCGTACTGTGCCCTTTTTTCAAAGATTTTGGGAGGGTATTATTTTGGAAATAGGTAAACACATATGTTTGGAATGGTACAGTACCCGTTTATCGAAAACTATAAATTATTTTTTCACTTAAAATATATTTTTCTGAATAAGATTATCGACAGGATATTTTGTCACGGATTTTTTGTCTCTTAAATATTTAGTCCGGGGATATTTTGTCTATCGGATTAAATGTCTTCGGATATTTGATCAGGGATTTTTTGTCGGTTGAAATGTCGCTAGGTTGAACTGTCCACGGTTTAATAGTCGCGGCACCGTGCCCTGGCCCCCCCTCCCTACATATATATTTATAATAATCATAAAGCTAATTCTTTAAAGAGTTCAGGAATAAGTTCAGCAATTTATAAAATGAATTGGCAAGTTTTGACAAATAAAACTAAAAAAGATTTATTATTTATGAAAACTCAGTCTATTTTACCAATAAAATTTACCAGTGGTTACTTGATTGAACTTTCCTTAGACTCATTCACTAAGGTTAGTATTTTTTTTTTTGTTAATAAAATAATTATTTCGACAATTATCAATATAATTTCATAATTTTATCCTTCAGCTCATTAAATTTTCTTACTCGGCGTACAATCTTCTTCATCAAAAAGAATAGCAATTCATCAAATATATCAGATAGTTAATAGAATTTATATATATTTATAATGAATAAACTATAAACCGAGCAAAAAAAAATTCTGTTAATTAATTAATGACAATAATAAAACATTAAAAATACACTGAAAGAAAATACTGCCATGGAAAAGTATGTAGCTCAGTGTATTAACCCTTCAAAAAATTTTTCATATTTATTTGTTACGATAGAAAGTCATTCGTTTCATATTTGTAAATAAATAAATATTTCTACGTATATATTTCCGTCATAATGGAAGGGAATCTGTCATTTGTGACGTAGTATTGATAGGGAGGGTCGCAGAAAATGTGTCATAGTGTGACGAGGGGGGGAGGGGGGTCTAAAAAGGTAAAATTTTGTGTGACGTATTTTATGAACGGACCCTAAGAACACTAGCATTCTTAGTACACGGAAAGAACGAGATGATACTGGCTACCATCTCAGATTATACTCAGTTATATCTGAGGTAAAAAAAAAATTTAGATAGTACCCAGTATATTCTGGATTATACTGAGTTGCATCTAGATTATACTCAGTGTCATTCCAGATGTTACTCAGTAACATCTTTAATTATACAGCGCTACATTATTATGGTTTTCATCCTAGATGGTAACCACATACATCTGGATTATACTCAGTACCATCTCAGATTATACTCAGTACTATCTGAGATTTAACTCAGTTACAACTCAGTCATTTTTCCTAGCGCATGCGCATTCAGTACACTAGATACGCAAGCTCTAGAAAAAAAATGGCAGTTAAATCTCAGATAGTACTGATCTAGGATGAAAACCAGTATAATCTAGCGCTGTATAATTTGAGATGTTACTGAGTGACATCTGGGACGAAACTGAGTATAATCTAGATGCAGCTCAGTATAATCTAGATTATACTGGGTACTATCTAAAAATTTTTTTTACCTCAGATGTAACTAAGTATAATCTGAGATGGTAGCCAGTATCATCTTGTTCTTTCCGTGTAGATTAGGGGTCTAGTGTTCAAATCCGAGTCTCGGCGCTAAACTAAAGCGGCCATTAGTCGGTAAGAAATAAAAGCAGGTAAAGTAGAAAATGATGAAAACCTGATCTGCATAAAAAAACAATATAATTATTAATCATCAATATAATTAATTAATAATACAATTAAATGTTTATTTATATTTGCATTCTTACACTCCAATATTAGGCATTTAATCAATTAATTATCGTAATTATTAATTTAATAAATCAAATAATAAATATAAAATAAAGTATTTATTAATAAATAAATGTATATGTATTTACATCAATAAATAAAAACAAAAAATAAATAAAATAAAATTTTAAACTCGGTTGTTTATAACAACAATGTTTAGTTAAAATTTTTTTTTTAAATAAATAAGAGACTGCTTTGATTAAATAATGATTAATCATAATTATAATACTTATGGATACTTATATTTCTACGATAATAATTATTGTAATTATTATTGTTAGGAATATGATTAGTATTATTATTATGATCAATATTGTTATTATTATTAATTTTAATATTTTTTTCGTAATTTCCTGGAGTTTCATCCGGTTGTCACTTTGAAATTTTTTGATTTTGGATTGTTAATTTTGCTATTTCATCACCTAGTGTATCGATATTATCCTAGTGGTAAAATTAATCAATTAATTAATTAAATATTCAAATAATTTAATAAATAATTGATTAATTAATTAATATACCTTAAGAGTTATATTTTTAAGTAACGCATCCTCAAGTACGGCCTGCAATTTTTGATTTATTTCTAACGATAACTCCAATGTCATATTATCATCAGAGACACGTTGGTGGTAAACTGATGCCATGATACCACCGTGTTTTATTAATTCAGCCTAAAATATTTTTAAATAACTTTCTAATTATATAATTAATTAGTAATTACAACAAAAAGTGTCTTACTGTTCATTTTTATTCAAAAATCAATTTCACGTTCATATTAATATATGAGTAATTTCATTGTTAATCATGTAAAATAAATTGTGGCTAGTATAGGTGAACTTTAGACAAAATTTGCTGAAGTTTGAGTACCCACATCAATATATTTGGAACGAAAAAATTTTGTCCAAAAAAATTTGAAAAAAATTTTTTTTTTTGAAAAATTATTACTAGGAATAATTAGACGATGTGATGACGAGTAAAATGAATACCGACATCCATATTTTGGGAAGTCATACAAATTGAAGATGGCGGCATAGTCATTAACCAATGAAATGATCAAGACAATACTTATTGTGATAAGTTGCTATTGGCGGTTATGTTTCAAAGAATTTTATTAATTACTCAAATACACGAGTGGGCCATTCCCTGCCGTGATTTGTCTTAAAAAATCATGGCGCCCGAAAAACTCGAAGATTAGAGATCCCTTAGTGATGGGTGAGGGCAAGTTTGTGACAATGGGATGTCTGAAGTCTTGTGATTATAAGTAGAGGGAACCCTTTTTAGGCTATTGAGGTGAAGTTGCGTCTGACCACTTATCTCGAAACAAACTGTCGACCATTACAGGAAATTGGTACCACGGGGGGTTTTTCTAAGCCCACTTCGACCAGAGTCTCTTTATTTCTTGAGATGGTAGTAGTGCTTGGCACAAGAGAGGTATGGACTCGTGGTGGTTGTAGGCGAGGCATCCACACGCAAAAGGATCTTTGATCTGATCATTGATCCCAGGGTAAATTATAAGCTTATGCTAATATTATGGTGGAGGATAGGGGTGTTACGAAACGGGTGTATGCCCAAAAGGACGAGGAAACGGCCTCCCGAAAAACGGAGGTCAACTTCGGTTCCGTTACATTAATTAATTAATTGCTCAGTAAGACTCTTTTCCATCATTAACCCGTCAGCACTCACGTGAACTTTTCGATAATCTTTACTCTCATGATGAGAGATTCGCTCACGCTCTGTGCGCATGCGTCTAATATCTCACATGCTTTGACGCACTTGTAACGGAGGATAAGTTTAAAAGTTACGAAGTATGCCGAGTGCGGCCGAACAGCTATTCACTTACGAAGGCACACGAACTGGCCCGAACGTCACCGAAAGTAAATTTTTTTTGTTACATCTATAATCCCGTGATGAGAAGAATGCTCACAATTTCCGACGCGCATGAGAAAAATATTTTTTTATAAATTATATATAATATTAAGGCATTTCAAAAATTCATAATTTGAAAATAGATAAAATTATTCGAAGGTAGAAAAAATTTAATCTACCCTTTCCATTTGAAAAAAAAAGTTATCATTGTTTTAAATCGAGCGTGAGCAAAATGCTCAGAACGTGAGTGCTGACCGGTTAACATCAAATTAATAGTTTAAAAATTAAAAATTAAAATAACCACTAATTCTTACCATGTCCCTGTGACTTTTCAAATTCTTACGCAGCATTAAATTACAAAATGTTCTCAACAATTATTCCATAAAATTCTTACTTGCTACCCCAATATAACCTCAAAATAAAAAAAACACTTACCTTATATCTATCACGTTCATTGCTTCCCATCGCGTCAAAATTTTCATTTAAAATATAGTTCTGTATAATTTTAGTTTTCTTTTGTAACTCCGTCACCAAAACCCTGGTGTGTTCTTCCAAAAAATCTAATTTTTCCGCCCTCTTGACATTAATCCTCTGTAATTTAATTACCCTCTCAATTAACGCCTGCTTATCCAGTTCATTATAAATAATTCCGACATCAGCGTCTCCATTTGTCTCGTCATTCAAAGACATTACCGACGGAGTTCTAGTTCCCGCTACCTTAGCGCCCTCTGTGTTACTTTCCGTTAGCTCTAATTTTTTTTTCAACTGTCCCACTTCCCTAGTCAACTCCTTAATCGTCATCTGATGCTTTCTCTTCAGCACCGAATTCTCTCCCTTACTGTCTTCTAACATCTGCTTCAAATCTTCCGCCATTTTGGTCTGCTCGGCAAGATGTCGCGCGAGGATCTCACATTCATCGACTCGTTTCTTCTTTTCTTCCTTTAACTCTTCCGCCATTTCCTTGATCTTAATCTTCAGTTCCTTGACTTGTTCCCGCAGCGGTCCCTGTTCTCGTTCCAACTCCTTGAGCCTGGACTCCATCATAGTGGAGTCAGATTGTAACCTAACATTTTTATCCGTCAATTTCTGAGTGAATTCGAGCATCTGATTCTCTCTTTCCACACAACAATCCATGTCGTTTTGTAGTTCATTATTTGCCGCACGGAGTCGCTCTAGTTCGTTTTCAATGGCCGCTAGTTCCTGATTCTTCCCGACTAATTCTAACCTAGTAGACTCCAATGCCTCGGATTTTAGGGTCAAATCGCTGATCGCTTTCAATCTTTCCTCGCTTATGACCTTCAATTCTTCATAACTTTTTTTCAATTGGTTACTAATAGCCTCAAAATCATTGCAGCGAAGTGTCAAAACGTTATTTTCTTCAATCAAAACCTGCTGGCGATGATTCAAAGTCTCTATTTCTTTGAGTAATTGGAGTCTTACGGCTTCTTTGTCTTCGACAACATGGCGCTCGAGAATTAAACGCGCGTGTTGTTCTTTTAATTGTTGGTCTAAAGTCACTGCTTTGTTTTCTTCTGACTGTTGAAATTTTTTAATTGACTCCGAGGACTCGCGACGGACATTTTCGCACTCGTCTTTCAATTCGTTAATTCGCGTTAAGGCTTTTTCTAATTTATCTGCAGTTTCTTTGTGTAACTGAGTCTCACTTTTAAGTTTTGTCTGCGTCCATTTTAATTTAACTTCACGGATATCGAGATCTTCGCGGAGTTTTTCGAGCTCTTTTTGCGCGTCGATTAACTCGCGGCATTTAACGTCGAGCATTTGAGCGACGCGTGAGCGTTCATTGAACGCAGTTTTTAATTTTGAAGTTATGATTTCGTTATCGGAAGTTAATTGTTTGAGACGCGAGTGAGATTGGTCGAGGGTACGCTGGAGATCTAGGCGCTGTTTTTCGGAGATGGCGTATTTCATCACCATGCTTTCGCGCTCTTTGTTTGCGGAAGTGTATCGCTGGAGAAGATTTTCTTGGTGGGAGAGGGCGCTGCGCAGTTCGAGGGTTAGACGGTTTATTGTTGCGTCGCGGTTGTCTATTGATGACGATATCGATTCCTGGAATAAATTTTTTTTTAATTTACTGGAACATGGGATAAAATGGGCCACGTATGAAAATTAAATTTATTAATCATTAATTTTAAAATAATTATTGAGATTTTTTTATAAAAATTTTTTCGTACTAAAAAAACATTTTTACTATGGGGTAAAATGGGTCGTGTGTAAAAATTAAAATTTGTATCCTTTATTTTAAAATAATTATAAGATTTTTTAAATGAAAATTTCTTTGTACTAAAAAAAAATTTTAGGGAGTAAAATGGACCGCATTTAAGATTTGATTTAAAATTGATAAAAAAAAATTCAAATTTTTTAATGAGATTTTTGTAAAAACAAAGTCTAGCCGGGAAATTTTTTTTTTCATGGGGCAAAATGATACAGTGTATAAATTTTATAAAAAAAATTGTTTTTCTCTAGTTTTTTTTTTTTTTAATTATTAAGTGAATTTCAAATTAATAGAAATAAAGTTTTTTACTGATGGGTAAAATGGATCACGGAAAAAAAATTCGATAATGATTTAAAATAATTAATTTTTAAATTATTCTTTAGGAAATTAAAATCCCAAATTTTTTGAATCAATGAATAAAAATTATTTCCATTGAAGGGTAAAATGGACCACAAAAAAATTATTAGAACAGTTATTAATTGAAAGTATTAAATCTCGAATTTAAAAGAACAAAATATTTCCAACGGGGCAAGATGGGCCACAAAAAAGATCAAGAAAATAATTTTAAATCATAAATTTTAAAACTTCCTTAACAATTTTCTATTGAAGGGAAATTGGGCCACTAAAAAAAAAGAATTAAAAAAATTATTTATCGAAATTCTTATAATCCCATTCGTAAAAAAATATTTTATCAATGCTGGGGCAAAATGAACCACAAAAAAGTAAATTATCCATTTTAACCAAAACTCTTAATTAATTTAAATGAAAAATAATTAATTAAATAAAAAACAAAAAATACCTTCGAAGAAAATTGATTCCTATTTTCTAATTCTTTAATCCGTTCTTCTAAATGTATTTTATCATTTTTAATTTTTTTATATTCATCTAGCAGGACTTTATACTCAATTTCCTCATCTCGATCATCATCCATTCCACAATTTTTAATTTCTTGACCCCCATTAATTATTTTATCATCTTCCGCTTGTTGCAGATAATTTTCTTTTAATTTTTCTTCATTTTCATCTTTAATAACTTGACTTTTTTCATCATCATCTCCACCATTTAATACTGAGTTATCATTATTAGCACCAATAATATGCTTCTGATTAATTAAATCACGTTGCTGTAAATACTGGGGTAGTAAAGCTTTTTCCATAATATTAGTTGACTTTTCAGTTATAAAATTAAATAAATGACGGCTCTTATTAATAAGCGGAACACTAGATTGAATTAAATTTGAATGTGAAGGCAATGATAATTTATTTATTAATTTATTATTACCATCTACTATCGTACTTTCATTTATTTTTATACTTTTAAATTGTAAATTTCCTAAGTTTATATTATTATCATTAATTTTATCATTTTCATTAATTGGCAACAATTGTAAATTATTTATTGCTGATAAATTTTCTATATTATCTGATAATTGATCCTCATCATTATCTGTTTGTTTGTTTTTCTCATTATCTGGGAATTTAGTCTCATTATTACTTTCATTTTTACTGGAATCTGTTTTAAAACATACATTTTATTATTTATTTACATATTTTATAATTACAAGATAACATTTTACTGTTTATATTTAGAATTTTTGAGTTAGAAAAAAATTATTAAACATTTTTTTTATAAAATATTTAGCTTCGGTATGAAATAATTTTGTTACGGTGATTAAAAATATAAATAACGAGTAAACTATTAAAGATACGGAAAAAATGGATAGAGATAATTTTGTAGAGAATTAAATTTTGCACAAAAAAGTCTTAATCAATTTTTACGTAAACTCAATAGTTTAATTGCTAGAGATAATTATAGCAAATGAATGTTTTATCAGATTCAGATTTAAAAGAATTATTTTTTTCAGAAATTTTAAATTGACATTCTGACGAAACTATTGAAGATACAAAAAAAATTAACAGAACAAAACTTGTAGAGAATTTAATACTCTACAAAAAAGGTCATTATCACTATTAACGTAAATTTAATAGTTTACTTGCTAGAAGTAAAAAACGAATAAAAGATTAAAATCTAAATTTTTAAATTCTTTAAAATAATTTCGAATAAAAAAAAAAATTCTTCATTGTAGAAAATTATAGTTAATTAAAAGAGTAATTACTTACTTCGTCTTTCAATAAAACAGATCTATAAATTTTTATAAAAAAAATTGAATTGAAAAATATTTTTTTCTTAACAGCAGAATGTTTTTTAAATTAAAGAAACTAATTACCTGATAATGAATCAATTAAATCGGAATTATTATTATCATTATGATGATTTATGTCAAATGCATCTGTTGTATTTACAAAATTTAATTCATTACTATTTACATTACATGTTGCCTCCATTGTACGAAATATTCACTTAATAATTTAGAAAAAAAGGAAAACTAAATATTTAAATCACGTTTTGACAAATGACCACTTGATAAATTTAATTTTGTAATTATTTTCAAATAATGTATTAATTAAATTAAAATTTTGATTTAATTCCAATGAGGTTAATGACATATTAAACTGTCAAAATATTTTTTTTGTTAGAATGACAATGACATAGTAGTATAAATAAATTTTCGAATTTTGTTAATAAAAACTCGTAGTAATTTAATAATTAAGTACACTGATAATTTATTTAAATTGATTTATTAATTCCAATAGTATATTGGAATATTTTATGTCATTATTTTTGACACATTGACGTATTTTTTTTTTTTTTTTAACAGGAATAATTTATTAACGCCATCTTACTTGAATGTTTTGAATTACGCGGAAAAATTTGAATTTTATAAATGGCGGGACTTCACTAAATTTAAAATCTCTCGATAGATTTTTTTTTTGTTTACTAAAGTTACCATAAATCCAAAAAATTTTAAAATATCGGAACAATAAATTTTTCGCGCCTCGTCATCTCGACTGCGACGAAAATTTATAAAAGATCGCATGATCCTGAAGTTAGCAGACATTTAAAAATTTTTGAATTTTTGTTTCTCAACATATCAATTGCAAAAAAATAAAATAAAAATATGCACATGTAGATAATTTTAAAAACTACAGGTGCAATTTTTTCAAATATTTTTTTTTTTATGGTTTATTGTCTAAAAAAAAATTCAAAAATTTCTAGACGTCTGCTAACTTCAGTATCATAAGATCGCAACGAAATTTCGCACACTCGGCTAATTACTGACTATAATGCGAAACTTTTATTTCGACTACGGAATATCATTTTTTGAATTAAAAATCCGAAAAATTTCGCCTTCTTATTCATCAAAAGAATTTTTTAAATCAATACCACAAAGTTTGTTTATTCGAAATTAAAAATTTTACATTTTCACATACCATCAGAAAAAAATTTAAATAAAAAATAAAACAAATTAGCATCTGCTTCTTACCTTTTAATAAATTTACACTTAAATAATGCCTCCAATAATTAACACATCACTTTTTATTTCGCACTCGCAATTTTTAAAAAAGTTTTATAAATAATTCACAAATTCAAATTTAATAAACTCACTGCTCAAATTATCTTTAATTTTTTATAAATAATCACACACTTCACTTTACTGTAATTAACAACCACTTATTATTATGATCTTGAAGTTAGCAGACAATTAAAAGTTTTTGAATTATTTTAAATATAATAAATTTCAAAAAACAAAATATTTTAAAAAATTGCACTTGTAGCTTTTTTAATTTTCTACATGTGAATTTTTAAATTTTCTTTTTGAAGTTGGTTTGCTGAAAAAAAAAATTCAAAAATTGTTAATTGTCTGCTAACTTCAGGATCATTCATTATTAACACACTCAATTACTTATTAATTAATTACCTAAAATTAATAATTAATTATAAAATAAACTGTCGCTTTTCATGTCAAGTCCAAGTGAAAACTAAAAGCTCAGGAGTGCCAACAAATTTTTTATTCTAAAGGCCGCCATCTTTTAAAATTACGCATGCGCTAAATTTATAAAAGCCGCGCCAAATTTGAATTATTAAAAATTCCGTTTTTTAAACAATTTTGAATGAAACAAAACTTATAATTAATTATTAAATAATTAATAAGACACAGCTAATAATAAAAATAATAATAATAATAATAATAATAATAATAATAATAATAAATAAATAAATAAATTTTAAAACAACAAATTTAACAATAAGATTTTATATTTTATTTACAACTCTACATTTTTTTCAAAAAAAAAATATCAGCACAAAAAAAGGAAATGAATTATTTTTTTAATTAAATTATTTACAGTCTAATTAAAATATCCTATTAAAAAATAAAGCGAACAATCAATTGTCAGTATCTTTTTTTTTATTTGGAAGTTCTCTGGTATTTTGTAATTCTTCATCAATTCGTTCCTTCGCTCGTACAACTTTGGATTGTAAATAAAACGAACCACCTTTGGATCTGTCGTTAGCATCAAAGAGATATTTGTAATTTTTTTCAAGAGCTTCTGTTTGATCGGGTTTCTCGACATTTAATATTTTAAGTGCTTCTTCAAGTGATAAACCAGTTCTTGCATTAGTCGCAGCACTTCTAGCACCTTTAGCACCACCACCAGCACGTTTAGCAGCTTCTTGGCTTGCTGCTATTTCTTGACGTAACGCTCGGGCAAATGCTCTGCCTACTACTTGCGTACCCAAGACTATTATTTGCACTAAATATTTTGCCATAACAACTATTGTTTTATTTATTGTCCACAGGACAATAGATTTTTTAAAAATTTATTTATTATTTTTAACCTCACTACTGATACTTTGGTGTTGGTAAAGTTTTTGAATATTTATTTTAGGTTAAGACAACGTGAGTTCTGATGGAAAAAAAAAATATAAATGATGCAATACTCAGTCGGTAATTTTATTGCTGCTGATATTTTTATTTTTTTCAAGTTGCAAGACTGATAATTTTTTCATTTTTAAATAGTAATTGATTATTTAAATTTTTGATTACTATAATTTTAATGAGTGTGAATGGAATGACAGTAAAGTTTGCGGACATCAGACAATTTTTTAAATTTTGAAATAAAAAAATAAAATTTTGTAAACAAAAAAATGGGCTTGTAGAAAATTCAAAAATCAGTTAAATTGTTTAATTTTTTTATAGGTGATTCAAAAATTGTAATATGTCTGCTACACCTGGGAAAAAAAATGATACTGAAGTTAGCAGACGTCTAATAATTTTTGGATCTTTTTTTAGACGATAAACCAGAAGAAAAAAAATATTTGAAAAAATTGCACCTGTAGTTTTTTTAAATTTCTACATGTGCATATTTTTAGTTTTTTTTTTCTTCAAATTCAATTGTTCAAAAAAAAAATCAAAAAATTTTGAATTGTCTGCTAACTTCAGGATCATAATTTATTCATAAAGGAAAATTTATTGTTCCTAAAAAACAAAAGAAAATTTTTAATTTACAATAAAAAATGATCCTATAGTTAGCAGACAATTTACAGTTTTCGAATTTTTTTTTTTTTCAACGATTTAATTTAAAAAATAAAAAAACTAAAAATATGCATGATCCTGAAGTTAGCAGTCAATTAAAAATTTTATGTTTTTATTTTGAACAATTAAATTTGAAGAAAATAAGAAACTGAAAAAATGCACATGTAGAAAATTAAAAAGACTATAAGTGCAATATTTTTAAATATGTATATATATAAAAAAATTTTTCTTATCAATAATGAATAAAAAAAATTTCTAAATTATCAACAAAAAAAAAAATTCAACCCAACCTAATAATCATGAATCATGATCATGATATATACATAAATATATATACATATATGACTGTTTATTATTAAAATACAAAAATTTTTAAATATTGTTTATTTTAAATGTCTGAAAACATATATTTAAATACATATAGATAAATATATAATTATAATGTGCGGTCAAGAAAATAAAAAAATGAGTGTACAAGATATCGTTGAATCACTTACTCATGTTTGTATTGAACTTCGTAATAAAATAAAAGACTCACGTGCTAATGATGACATAGAAATTGAAAAATTAATAATAAAACATATCAAAGAATGGTCGAGTACTGAAAACAATTGCGTTAATGATTTTCAAAAAGGTAATTTTTTTTTAAATATTTAAATAAAATTTATTTGGTTTTATTTTTATTATTATTATTATTATTATTATTTAAAATAGGTTTGTTGTATATAACTAGTAATTGTTAATAAATAATAGGTAATTAAATAAAATAATAATTCAAATTCAAAAAAGTTGATCGAGGCGCGAAATAAAATAAAATTAAAATGGACTCGCAAAAAGGAAGAGATTTAAAAAAAAATGATAAGAATAAAAAAAAGAACGTTAAGTCATTGCTGACTAAGATGGAGAAAGACGAGTACGAGAGGTTGAAAGAAGTCGAGAAGGAATTGGATGAGGAGCTTATGAAACTCAAGGAAGAGTTGGAGGCTGGACCCTCGATGAAAGAGACTATTGATGACTTACATGAGTACAATGATATAAAAGATGCTACTCAAGTCGTTCTAGGTGCTATGGCGACTATGAATGGTGTTACTATTGCCAGTTTACATCAAGAGTATGAGTTGCCTTGTAAAGATGATTGAAGAGCTGTAGGGTCTTGCTTGTAGATTTAAGATTTTTTGTTTGTGATTAGATTTTAGTTGTGATTGCTGTTGATCTTGTAGATCTGGGCTCTGAGAGCTTTTGTTTGAGTTCCCACGTGGTATAAATAAAATTTAAAAATTATTCTTTTAAAAACGATGAAAGTAAATTTTTGAAAAAACAGTTTTTTTAAAAATTTTTGTAATTTTTTTTTAAACTAACTTGAGAGCTTTTGTTTGAGTACCCACATGACTATGGAAAATTCAAAAAAAAATTTCTGAAACAGAAAAAATTAAATTTGAAAAAAAAACTTTTTTTTCTTTTTGTAATTTCCTTTACTTGTGGGTTAATTAATTCTACAGCTTTTGTTTAAATGCCCATATTACCAATTGGTCAAAATATCAAATTTTTCAAAAAACTAAAATTTGAAAATTCAAAAATTAAAAATTATCATCATTTCTAATCAAACTAACTCAAGAGCTCTTGTTTGAGTACCCACATGACCTGGGTAATTGAAAAAAAATTTCGTTTACTTAATCATTAGTTACTTTATCTTTCATTATACATAATTTTTTAATCAATCATTTATATTCATCAGTGCCATTATAAAAAAAAAATTAAATCATCAAAAATAAATAAATAATTAATCATAATTTTAATTTAAATTTATAATTATTTTGTATCGAATATTAATTATTAAAGTCACAAAAAAAACACAAAATTTACTTTACCATTTATTTCAATGCCTTCAGTTCATATTCACTTGATTTAAAAAAATTATATATATATTTTTTACTGTAATTAAAAATTAATTAATTTTTTTTTTTTGTTAATCAATTACTTGTATTTTTTTTTAAGGATTAGAATGGTTCAATGTATCAGAAGGATTATCATTAAAAGAAAATCTAAAAGGAAAAATAATAATATTAGATTTTTTTACTTATTGCTGTATTAATTGTATGCATATATTACCAGATTTAGAAGAGTTGGAAAAAAAATTCACAATTCAAGATGGAGTTGTTGTTGTTAGTATCTAATTAATTTATTTATTTAACATATTAGGAATGTGGAAATAGTATACGAATCGAATCGAATAATTCAAATTTTTGAATAATTTGAATTCTTTGTAAATTTTTTAATTATCTGTAATTTTTTAAATTGTTCGTAAGCTTTCGAGTTATCCGCTAGTTTTTAAACTATTCGAAAATTTTTTATTCGATTCGAATATGTATATTCGATCCGAACTTAAACAGAAAGTTTTTGTGCAACTTATGATTAATTATCAAAAATTTGCTACGATAATTTATGAAAACTTTGAAAATTTATGAATAATTCGAATTTTTCGAATAGTTCGTAATTCTATTTATTCGAATAATTCATAAAATGGAATAATTTGAATACTTTGAATTACTCATAATCTAGAATAATTCGAATATTTTTCATTTTTCGAATGAATAGAATTACTAATAAATTATAATTATTTGAATACGTCAAACTATTCGTAAGTAAGAATAATTCGGATATTTATAATTATTCGAGCACTTCGAATTATTGATAAGTTGGAATAATTCGGAAACGCAACTATTCGAATTATTCATAAATGAAAATTATTCTAATACTTGCAATTATTCATACATTAGAATAATTCGAATTCTTGCAATAATTCGAATACTCAGAATTATTCATATATTTAAATGATTCGAACACTTGTAATTATTCGTATACTTCAAATTATTCGTAAATAAGAATAATTAGAATATTTATAATTATTCGAACAATTAGAATTACTCATAAGTTAGAATAATTCGGAAACGCAATTATTCGATTACTTCGAATTATTCATAAAATAGAATAATTCGAATACTTCAAATTATTCATAAATTATAATTATTCAAATACTTAAAATTATTCGAATTATTCATAAATTCGAATACTTTGAATTATCCAATTAAAATTTTGAATCGAATATTATTATTTGATCCGTCACGAATAATTCATGAGTTTCAATAATTCGCACATCACTAATTATCATTAATTGATTTAATTTAATTAAAAAAAAAATAAATCATTAATTTTTCATAACTCAATTATTTAATCAAATAATTTTTTTTTTTTTAATAGATTGGAGTACACAGCGCGAAATTTTCAAATGAAAAAGACTCATCAAAAATTAAATCAGCGGTACAAAGATACAAAATAAATCACCCAGTGGTAAATGACGCGAAATTATCAATGTGGCGGGATATCGGTATCAGTTGTTGGCCAAGCCTAGTTATTTTAGGACCAGATGGACAAATTTTATTTGTGCTAGTGGGTGAAGGTCATCGTAAGGAACTTATTTTGTACACAAAAATAGCATTGAAATATTTTAAATCTTTAAAAAATATTTCAAATCATGAAATTCCTTTGAAACCTGCCGCACATTTGTTGCCGATTGGTCGTGATATTTTATTTCCGGGAAAAATTCAAATTATTGAGTCTGAGAATGGGGATGAGAAAATTGTTGTATCGGACACGGGGAACAATCGGATTTTGATTTTGGACTTTGATGGCCGGGTCGAACAAATTATTGGCGGGTACTCGAGGGGTTTTAAAGATGGAAATTTTAAAGAAGCAAGATTTAATGCGCCTCAAGGAGTTTGTGGACTTGGACATGAAATTTTTGTGGCCGATAATGAAAATCATGCAATTCGAGTGGTAAATATTTTTATATTTCTTATTTATATGAAGAAAATTTTTTACTTTTAAAGATTATTTTTGAGTTAAGTAACTTGTGAGCTCTTGTTTGAGTACCCACATGACTAGTAAAAAGTCAAAAAAATTTTTTGAAAAATTTTGAATTAAAAAAATTTTTTTTTAACACTATTGTTATTTATGTGTTAACTAACCCGAGAGCTCTCATTTGAGTACCCACATGACCAATAAAAATTTTCAAAAATTTTAATAATAAAAAATTTTTTTTGTATTTTTATTATTGTTATTTTTGAGTTGACTGACTTGAGAGCTCTTGTTTGAGTACCCACATGACTAGTCAAAAATAAAAAAAATTTACAGGTAAATTTAAAAGAAAAAACAGTGAAAACTCTAGCAGGTATTGGAACCCAAGGGAATGATTATGTAGGAGGAAAAACCGGTTCAGAACAAGCACTGTCATCACCCTGGGACGTAGCAATTTACCATCATACTCAAAATGATAAGTCGGTACCGATCTTACTGATTGCTATCGCAGGAACACATCAAATATGGGGATACTTTTTTGAAGATACTATTTGGTGGAAAAATCGGTACTTAAATTTTTCCCGATATGTCCCGATAAATTTTTATTCTGGTCTGAAAATATTAATCTTCTTATTTTCACAGTCAGTATAAAGCTAAAACGTGTGCAGCGATAGTGGGTAGCGGAAAAGAAGAGAACAGAAATAATTCATATCCCCATGCTGCGGGTCTAGCGCAGCCGTCAGGTCTAGCTGTCTCCCAGCGACTGAAAGCTGTTTTTTTTGCTGACAGTGAATCTAGTTCTGTACGAAGAGTTCATTTGCAAGATGGAAAAGTAACTGGAGTTGCTGGTGCTGATAAAAATCCTATGGTATTTTTTAATATTTTATATTTTTATATCAAAATTTCTAATTGTTCGGTTGATATTTTTTTTTTCTATAGAATCTACATAATTTTGGAGACGTTGATGGGAATGGATGTTCAGCTAAACTTCAGCATCCACTTGGAGTTACTTGGGACGATAGCAAAAGTGTTGTCTGGGTTGCTGATACTTATAATCATAAAATCAAAAAAATAGAAATTGATGGAAAATGTACTAGTGTTTATGGGTGCGGTAAACCCAGCAAAGATTTTAAGGTAATCAGGAATAAAAAAATTATTCTGATGATTTTGATGTATCGATTTATTGAAATCGATACTGAAATTTTAAAATTAAAAACAACGATACAATAGTGTAGAGTCAAATTTGGATTTTGATGTATCGATTATGTGTATATTAATAGATCGATTTGAATTTCGATACATCGATTTAAATTGCGATATATCGATTTTATTTTTAAAAATATATTGATATGAAAATTAAATATTTAACTTCGATTTATTGACTTACATTTTGATTTCGACCAATCGATTTGAACTTCAATATATCGATTTAATTTTTAAATATACATTGACATGAAAATTTAATATTTAGCAAATTTAACTTCGATTAATTGATTTGCATTTTGATTTCAATAGATTGAATCAAATTTCAATATATCGATTCAAATTGCGATTTATCGATTTTATTTTCAAGTATAAATTGACATGAAAATCAAATATTTAGTAAATTTGACTTCGATTTATTGACTTGCATTTTGATTTCGATCGATCGATTTGAACTTCAATATATCGATTCCAATTACGATATATCGATTTAATTTTCAAATATATGTTGGCATAAAAATTCCGTATTTAGAAAATGTTACTCCGAATTATTGATTTCAATTTTGATATATCGATTTTGATTCCAATATTTCGATTTAACCTTCGATATATCAATTTCTACAATTTTCATTTCGATTTAAAACTTTAGATAAAGATTTTATGAAATTTCCCGCTGATAATTTTAATTTTTAAAGATTGATTTCAACTTCGATTTATCGATTACTTAAATTTCGATACATCAATTAAAATTTTTATAAATCGATGTGAAACTAAATTTATCGATTAGTGATATTTGAATATCAATTAAAATTTTCATAAATCGATTTACAATTTCAAATATCGATTTCCTTAAATTTCGATTTATTGATTCAAATGTCGATAAATTTAAACTAAAATATATATTTCATTTATTTATTCATATATATATATATATATATATATATATATATATATATATATATATATATATATATATATATATATATATATATATATATATATATATATTTTCTAGTTTGATGAACCGAGTGGTCTTGCGATATCAAAAAAATATAACTCCATATTAATTGCCGACACCAATAATCACTCGATAAAATTAATCGACCAAAACGATCAATCAATTAAAACTGTAAGTAAAAAAAAACAAATTGATTTTTAAAAATTATAAATCATTAAAAAAAAAACTAAAATATTTTTCCAGATTGATTTGAAGCTTCCGAAAAATCCAGGCCGTCCTGCCGACAAGAAATTTACTTTCGACATCGACATCAGTAACAAAAAGTCAACTCTGAAAATATTTCTAAAACCAAAATTCAGCAACGATTTAAAATTCACACCCGAAGCTCCCCAGAAGTGGGCAGTAAAAAATTTACCCGCCTCCTGGACCGCTGAGCCAGACTCCGGAGCTATTGGCTCAGCTCTGCTGATTCAAATTCCCGATAGACATCGCGATAATGATAAAGATAATAATAATGATAATGATGATAAATTTATTGTCTTATTAAATTTAGTCGTGTGCAAAACAGACGAGTGTCTTCCTAAAAAATTTGAAATTATTTTTCATACTCACAGAAACGATGATTCGGATACTGATCTAGAAATTTATAAAGAAATTGAAATTAATTAATATAGAAAAATAATTATAATTTTTTTCTCTCTCTAACAAAAGAAAATTTTAACATTTCTCAGTGTGTTTTTTAAATTAATCTCAAATATTAACACAATTATTGTAAATCAATTTTTTAAATTAATAAATAATTAAACTTTATCATCTTGTAGATAAAAATTATTTCCTACATTCAAAAGTAATTGAAATTTATTTTTTTTTAATATTTTTGTCTTAACGCTTTTGCGTCGAGAATAATTGAACTGTCAAATATTTTATCGATATTCAAAGGTAATTGTCATGAAATTTTTTGTTAACAATCTAAAGCATTAATACTTTTTTTTTACTATGTAGTAATTTTTTTGAAAATCTAAATTTTATTAAAGAACAGATTTGAATATTTTTGAAGTTTTACATTTTAATATTTACATTACACTCTTTGCGTAAGCTGCGTAAAATTTTATCGATTTTCAAGGATAATTGTCATGGAAATTTATTTATGTCATATTACTGTCGATTTGTTGAGATAATTTTAAAAATCAAAGCTCAATTTTTAATAAAAATATAAGTTGGCTATTTAAAAATATATATTTTATGTGATTAATCAAGATATTGAGTTTGATTTTAATTTAAAAAATTTTAAAAAAACAATACTAACTTTTTTAAAAAAAATCTTAATTAGTTTTTGATAACTGCGAGTTTATTAAAGTCTTGATATTAAATTTATCGTATTTATAAACTAATTATACATGAAAAAAATAATTTTTAATTAAAATTCAGGTTTTTAAAATAACTATCAGCTTTAAAATAAATATTATTTAAAATAAATTTACTTATGGACAATAAAAGAAACAATTTTTTATATGAAATAAAATAAAATAGATTGTGATTTTAATTTTTGTGACATTTATCACTTGGAAATTTAAAATTATGTTAAAATAAAGTATATAAATAAGTTTATACATAATTATATTCATATTTTATATTTCAGACTGATTTAAACTTGTTAATAATATCAAGTAATTTCCTTGTAATTTTCAGTCCAATTTCGAACATCTGTATTAATTATTTGCTATCAAGAAGGTCAAGTAAAATTATTAGTTGCTTATTAACCAGAAATTTAGTTTATGATAATTAAGAATTTTTATTCCTAGAGGATTTAACTTATAAGGCAAGTGGACTTTTTTAAGAAGGGTTTAAAATGATGGACTGTTTTGAACTTCCAAGCGTGACATGACAAGTTTTTTTTAACGATTAATTAACTTTTGAACATACAAATAAAAAAATAACGGTCGTCTTTACACTTAAAAAAAAACGCTCACATAAAAATATAAAAACTTTAAGAAATATTCAAAAATCAGTTTTTTCTTATCGTGAAAATATTTTAGGAAGAAACTTATAAATTTTCAAATTGATAATACTTTAGTTTATTTGTCAATTTTTTTTTTATTTTATAAGATGAATTACAGTAAACGAACAATCTGCAGTAACTACGTGACTGTCGAAATATCACTACTGAATTTATATAGAATACGCAGAAAAAAGGATTTCTTGCCGCAACAAAATTTTAATTTGCACCAAGAAATTTTATGCATCATCAATTAAATACAAAAATTTTCTTGGGGCGAGAAAAGATTTTTTTGGTCCAGAAATAATTCCTTGCACCAAGTAAATTTTTCTAGTTCTAAATAAATTTTAGTTTTCAATTCACAATGCAAAAAATTTATTGGGGTAAGTAAAAATTTTCTTTAGGCGAGTAAAGATTTTTTGTGTCAATGAATCCTTTTTTTTTCTATGCAGACTTTTTTGGCTTTGAGAAGCTTCCTAAAACCATAAGGGAGTATAAATTCTGTCATTTTGGAATAAGTAACGCGATATAAATAAGATTGCTATATATTCAGTGACATTCATTCATATTTAGTGACAGAATAATTAAAGTATTAATTTATTTAAAGAAAATAAATACGATCGTCTTTTTTCTCGAGTAATTTAAATGTAATTCGAATGATAGAGATAAATCTATTTATCTCAATACTTGGCAATTAAAAAGAGTTTAAAGTATGAAAAGGCACAAATTCAAGTCAAGACCTATCTAATGATACCAATTTAAATAACATTAACTAATTCTATCATATAGCTATGGCGGGAACAAAATTTTTCTTATTCTTTTAATAATATAGATTATATTTTTAAAAATAATAGTAATTTATTTATCATTGGAAGGAAAAATGAAATATCAGTGGGCAAAAATACTAATTATTTGGTGAATTAAAATTACAAATATTAATTTAAATACTCAATACACTTTAAATTTTAATTGCTGACATAAAAATATTAATTTAATTTACTATTATTTAATAATTCAATTTTACTTGAAAAATAATGAGTGTGAATGTAGCAGACATACGACAAATTTAAAATCATAAATAAGTAGAGTAAATAATGGAAAAAAAAATATTTTTAAAAAATGCACTTGTAGATTTTTTAATTTTTTTAATGCGCATTTTTTTCAAATTTTATTTATCAATTATTTACTCTATTTATTTGTAATTTTGAATTTGTCTGATGTCTGCTACATTCACACTCATGAAAAATAATAATTTTTTTTAAAAATGACTACTGGCTGTGGCGGCAATTGAGACTTAATTTTATCATGGCCCTATTCCTGGACGCCATGTTGTTTTAAATCGTGCTCAGTTGTTTACAAAATACTTATTTAGAATAACAACAATTATTAATTCCAATAAATATGACGTAAAAAAAAAAATTAACACAAATTTTTATGTCACTCAATTTTTAAAAACGTAAGTAAATTTTTTTAAACGTAAATAAAATTTTATTTATTTGTTTGTAGTCAAAATTAAAAATTTTCTAGTTAACCTCGAAAAAAAAAAGTTTTACTTGATTCCATAAAATATATATCAATTATCTTATTCCTAATATATATTGAATATATTTATTTTAAATATATAAGTATTTAAATAATAATTATAAATATTCAAGTCAAAAAATCGATAATTTAAATTTTGGCGGTAAAATAAAAAAATTCAAATTAAAAATTTTTTTACAGAAAATGCCGAAAGTAAAAAGGAGAGAAAAAGTATACGGCAGAGATGAAATAGCAGCAGCATTAGCAGACGTCAAAAAAGGAGTTCCATTGAGAACAGCCAGCAAATCCCATGGAGTTCCACGATCGACTTTATACGCAAAGTTCAAAAATAAAACTCCTATTGAAGCCAAACCCGGGCCCTCGACTTATCTTTCTCAGGAAGAAGAGAATCAAATAATAGGATGGATTTTTTACCTCCGTGACCGCGGGTTTTCCGTTACTAAGAACCAGCTCCTCGATAGTGTTCGTGATCTAATAATAAGATTAGGCCGTACGACTCCTTTTACTGATAGCCGACCAGGAAGACACTGGTACGAAGGATTTTTACGTCGTCATCCTGACGTTGCTGAGAAAATAATTAAAAATTTGACTCATAGTCGCGCTTCAGTTACCAAGAAATCATTGAGGCACTGGTTCCTCGAAGTGAAGCATCATCTGGAGGTTAAAAATTTAATTAACATCCCAGGGAGTCGTATTTTTAATGCCGAGGTAAGTAGGTTTCAATTATCTTCAAAACCAGACCAAATAATCACCAGAGATTCAAAAAAACTAAACAAAGACAGCGCTAATGACAGAGACAATATTGAAACTCTATTAATAATAAATGCCGCTGGAGATGTTGTTCCTCCGATGGTGGTCTATCCGTACCAGCGAATTCCTCACAATGTATCGAAAAATCTACCCGAGGGCTGGTTCATGAGCGCGTCTGCTACAGGAGCAATCACTGGGGAATTAATATACGATTACATTAAAAATTTATTTCATCCTTGGGTTGTTGAGAATAAGATCCAGTTACCCGTTGTCCTTTACGTTGATGGCAACTCAAATTTGACGTTACCTCTGGTAAATTATTGCCGGAAAAATAACATCGAGTTGCTTGGACTCTGTCCCAATGCGGCCCATTTATTGCAGCCAATGGAAGTCGCGGTTTTGCGGCCGCTTAAGGCCACTTGGAAGCAAGTCGTCAATGAACATCTTGGAGGAAATTTGAAAGGTTTTAAAAAAGATAATTTCGCGCCTTTGTTAGATAAAGCGCTCAAGTCTATTGACGGACTGAGTGATTTTATTAAAAGCGGGTTCAAAACTTGCGGTCTCCACCCGTTTTCTATTGAAGTTGTCAACTACAATGCGACGAGTGATAAAAAAAACCTGGATGATGATAATGATGATTATGATGATGGGGTTCGTGAGAGTAAAAGTGGAGACTGTGCAGATATAAGTGACCTGAGTTTTAACTACGATTCGGAGGATTACAAAAATCATCTAGAATTTTTTGAAAAACATTTAAGTGACTCTTTATTGCTTAGTTTTAAAGACTCGGAACTCAAAGAAGTTTATGACGGTGATGAGTGTAATGAAGGACTATTTAATTATTGGCTTAATATGAAGAAAAGATGTTCATAAAATCATATATTTAATTTTATTTGAATAAATAATATTTTTTTATTGAAACAAGTTTTCCATTATTTTTGCTGTAGTTAATTGTTTTTATGAATAAAGCAGTGATTGAATTTTTATATTTAATATTTTATAGAAGATTTAAACAAGACTTGGATCAGATGTATTTTATAAGAATAACTACTGCAGGTTTCTTGCAGCAGATTTTTTTCAGAGGTCTTGCAAAAGATTTCTTGCAGAAAATTTCGTATAGAAGTCTGGCAAAAGTCATCTAGCAAAATTTTTGAAAAAAAGTTTTTGCAGAAATCTTGTAAAATATTTCTTGCAGAAGATTTCATATAGAAGTCTGGCAAAAGTCATCAAGCGAAAATCTTGCAAAAGACTTTTTGCAGAAGTCTTCTTACATAAGTCTTGCAAAAGTCTTACAGAAGAGTTCTTGCAGCAGATTTCTTACAGAGGTCTTGCATAAATCTTGTAAAATATTTCTTGCAGATTTCATATAGAAGTCTGGCAAAACTCGTCTAGCAAAAATCTTGCAGAAGTCTTTTTGTAAGATTTCTTCATATATAAGTCTTGCAAAAGTCTTGCAGAAGACTTCTTGCAACAGATTCCTTACAGAGGTCTTTCAAAAGACATCTTGCATAAATCTTGTAAAATATTTCTTGCAGAAGACTTCATATAGAAGTCTGGCAAAACACATCTAGCAAAAAATTTTGCAAAAGACTTTTTGCAGAAGACTTCTTGCCAAAAATTTCTTACACAAGCCTTGCAGAAGACTTCATATAGAAGTCTGGTAGTAGTCATATTGCAAAAGACTTTTTTCAGAAGACTTTATATAGAAGTCTTGAAAAAGTTTTGCAGAAAACTTCTCGTAAAAAAGAGCTTGCAGAAATCTAAAAGACGACTTCTTGCAAAAAACTTTACGCAGAAGTCTTGGAAAAATCTCGCGGCAGACTTCTTGTATAAGTTATGCTTGAGATTATTTTCAAAGACTTACAGAAATCTGTAGATGTCCATTTTAACCCAGATTTCAAATTTGCATACACAGGTGGGTCTTATTGACATGAAATACTTATTAGAGGACTAAAAAGTACAGAAAATGGGGACTTAAATTTTTTAGCCGGTCGATTTCGCTCCCCTCTCTTTTGGTAAATTAAAAAAGTTTTCTTGTGTTCGTTCTACTTAAACATCAACTCAGTAAATATGTATGTAATTGAACAAGTAGTTATATTGTTGTAAAGGGTAAAATTACACACGCGTGAGCGGATTGTCAGCATGCAAATATGTTAAAGACATATATATGTATATATTATACATAACATCTACAGCGAGGCATACAAACTAACTCGTGTCTATGTCAGTTGGATAATTAATGAGTAATGAGTAATGACCGGCATATTAACAGACGTATCATTAGTTAAATCCTGCTCACTATTGTTAACTAACGGAAACAAATCTCCTTATTCATTATTATTACTATTATTAAACTTCTTTTAATCAACAAAAAAAAGCTAATAAACATTTCATTCATCGGAATCAAGTTTCGTGTAACTGTTTTTTAAAATACCGACGAAAGTATCGCAGATACGACAAAAATGTATATAAATAATTTAGTAGGTAATTAAATTCTCTACAAAAAACGTCTCTACAAATTTTATCATAAATTACATATTTAAGTCACCAGACCCATTCAAAGTTTTCCTCAGAAAAAGTCGATTTAAATTTCATACCTTATATTTTTTTTTTTCTATTTTTAAATTAATTTATTTCAATATTTATTAATCGATAACACTTTTATGCCTCGTTGAGTTATTTGAGCCATAAAAAAAAAAAAAAAAAAAAACAATTGTTTCAACAACAATATGAAATAATATACGCGAGTTTAAATGACTGAAAGTATAATCAGGTTTCAATTTAAAAAAAGTTTAATGAGTAATTTTACAAGATCATGAAATATTTTTTCCAATTATTTAAATTTATAATTTAATAGCTTTTATTTAATGGTAGTAAAATATTTTAAATTCTATAATAATAATAATAAAAATCATTTTAATGAGTGTAAGGTATATTAAATAACTATTATAATAGAATTATTGAGGATAAAGATGATTTTATATTCATCAGCAATAGCCATTGCTGTTATATATGTATATATATGAGAATAAATAAGTAAAGACATCTTGCAATTCTCTTTTATACACCTTACACTTACATTACATTACTCGCTTCCCGGCTGTCCTGAGAAAAGCTATTTATAAAGTAATAACCGTCGGGTAGGTCGGGTCTTACGTGTCGACATGAATAAAAAAATTTTTTTTTAAAAATAATAACAAGTCCGACTTGAAAAAAAAAAAATTTTTTTTCTTGTATACATTTCCTGTAATATATATATGTATATATATTTTAATACTAATGGAATAAGGAAATCGATTATTTTAAAAATAATAAATTTAAATTATTCAAATTTTTTTTTATCAATTAATAAATACTGTGAATACTTTTTTTAAATTATGAGTTAAATATTGAAAGATATGACTCAAATTTATACCAGCAATATCGTAGGAAATTCGATTCACAAAAAAAGTCTGATAATTTTTGTCAATTTGAATATTTCAATAAAAATTTTAAATTTTAAACTGGAAAATTTTTAATTTAGATAATTTTTGAATTTTTGCCGCGGAAAATTGAAATTGTGAATCAATTATAAAAATCCATGATTAAAATTTTTTTAATAAAATAAATAATTTGAAAATTATCTTATTATCATAAATAAAATATATATTCAAAGTTTAAGAGATAATTTAAGCCTTAAAAGCTTAACAATTGATGCGTAGGATTTTGTATTAAATTGTTTTATAATAATTGTCTGCATATTTTATTTATTTATTAATATTTATTTATTTCCTATTTGAATACCATTATAGTAAACATATAATGATAATAATTAAAACAAATTATTTGTAACTTATACAATATTTATATTTCAAAATAATAATAATTGTCTTATGTAATTATCATAATTAATATTTACTTTCCATTCTTATTAAAAATAGTCAATATTATTGTGTAATTAAAAAATTTTTATATTAATTTGCTGTATCACTGAAAATATTCAATTTATCAATTCGCGGCATAGGACCTTTTTTGTAGAGAATTCAATCCTCGATCAAAAAGGTCCTTTGGTCTGAATCAATAAATCTAATATTTTAGAAGTTACAGGCAATTAATTAAAAATTAAGTTTTGATGATTTGGAAAATAGTTTATTCGTTGTAATTTTGAAAATATTTAAACCATTGATTCGCGCGAAAAAAATTGTTTTTAGAGAATTTGGAGCCCTTTTGAAAGTTAAAGTTCAAAATATCAATAAATAAAAAATTTTATAAATTATAAAATCAAACTGAATTAAAATTTTAAAAATTGATATTTAATGTTCGTATAACTTGAAAAGTGTTCAATTTATCAATTCGCGGGATAGGACCTTTTTTTGTAGAAAATTTAATGCTCTACAAAAAAGGTTTTATACAAAATTTCCCTAAACTGAATATTTAAAGAGATAACGAAAAATCCTTCAATTAAAAAAATTCAATTTTTAAATCGATCTCCAATATAATTTATATAACTTCTAAAATACTAAATTTATCAATTCGCGGCATAGGACTTTTTTTTTCAAAATTTAATGCCCTACAAAAAAGATCTCATACAAAATTTCCCTAAACCCAATATTTAAAAAGCTACAGCAATATTAAATTTTCCATATCCAAAAATTTTCAATTACTGTCAACTAAATTTATTCTCTCAATTAATTTTTTTGAATTCCTATAAATTTTTTATTTAATATCAAAACTGGCTTCAATTTTACGAAGACGAATCGCCAAATTTTTCAAGATTAACGTCATACTAGTCTGATATTTAAATGTATATACTTATAAATATTAAAAATTTAAATTACCAACTTGCTTTTAATTAAATCTCTAAACAACTAAAAAAAATAAATATTTATTAATCATAATCACCGATTTAATTTAAAAAAAAAATAAATAAATAAAATAAAAATAAATTTCCATTGTTTATTTTATTTTTTACAGTTAACCATTAAAGAAATTATTTAAATAACCAACTTGTTAACTCAAATATATGCAACATTATTTATTATTACTGTTATATAGTATTATTTATATATATACATTTTTTTTATTATGAATGAAGAAGGTACATAATATGGAATTTCATGCCAGTTCAACCGAGCGTGACAGTAACAGGAATTTTCTCGCACTTGCTTGAGAATTTTTTAAATATATATCATAAATATTAAAAATATATCAATAAATAAATATAAGATTTATTTCAATAAAAAAAATTTATAATTTTTTACTTAAAAATTTTAATTTTCATTTTTTAACTCCGAAATAAAAATTTTTAATTATTTCAAATTTTAAATTTCCAATCAACGACTAATTAAAAATTATTAATTAAAAAATAAAAAACAATAATTTATTTTAAAAAATGAAAAATTTAAAAAAGAAAAAAATACTTAATTTATAAAGTATTTTTACCCACTCTTTATCAAGTACTTTCTTACACCGGTTTCTCTCCCTCTCATCGTCCGTTCCCCCGGATTTTATTCCCCGTGTTAAAGCCAAGGGTACCTTCGTTCAGTATACATTTATCCGGAGTTCGTGACGGCCAACGGAGCCGTATTAATATTTTGTTATAACATAAAAATAATAAGTACTAATTTTTTTTTTTTTTTTTTTTTTTTTTTAAATCAAATTATTTTTAAAAATTCTAATTAAAAAAAAAAAACTTGTGGACAAGTGGGTCTATTTAGATTTATAATTATCTATGCGTATATATATATATATCTATTTATATATATATGTATGAAGAAGTGAAGTAAAGAGATAAAGAGTAAAAAGAGGTGAGAGGACGAAGGATTCAAGTCTTAACAACGGGGTCACTACCCTTCGTCTGGTGGCAAGGTCAACTGCAAGATCGTTCATCTTACTATCGTTTTAAAACTTGAAAATTTATATATATATTTATATATAAAAAAGAAAAATTTATATTATTTTTTAAGTCGTATAGTAGGCGATGATTTCCTGATTTTTATACATCGCAGTTTGAAAATATATGTAAGTTATTTTTAAAATACTTATTTATTAAATTTAAAAAATTTTTGAAAAATTACTTTTTTAGTCAAAATTTGAAAGTGAATTAATTAGTTTTGAATTATTAATTGGGAGAGTATAAAAATTATTTTTGAATTTATTTTTATCGGGTGGGAAATATTGGGCGCGATTTTTTGAATTTTCAAAATTAAATTTTATTGATATGAGAATCAGTCATTGGTTTTGATATATTAGTTTTACTATTGAAGATAAGACAAAAATGTATCAGAACAATTTTATGGGAAATTTAATTTTGTATAAAAAATTATTTATGTAAGTTCAATATTTTAGATGCGTACTTAGGTTTGAAAACTATTCAAATTTTTGAAAATTTTTTTAACTATTAAATCAAAATTAAGTTACATATTAAGGATATGACAAAAATGCATACAAAAAATTTGATAGGAAATTGAATTCTCTAAAAAAAATATTTCACTTAATTTTCATGTATAGATGCAAAATTTATCACTAATTAAATCTGAATTGAAACTCATTTTATTTTTAAAAGTTCCCTGAGTTAAATAACTTTTTTTTTCTTTAAATCAATATTTAATTTCCTTTTACCCCAACAAAATCTCATTAATCACTGAACCTAATTCCCTAAAATGAACAATTATTTGAATGTGCATTTTTTTTTTAAATCCAATTTTATTATTTTCTATTCTAAAAAAATTTTATGATCGACCAAAAATTAAAAATTATTAATTAAAATTTTTCAGTTAATGTAACATTTCAAATTGTAAATAATCAATGAAAAACGTCAGTCTAAATCAAAACTTTCATTCAAAATTTCAAAATTTAAATAAAAAAAAAACTAAAATAAAATTAAGTGTCAATGTCAACGAACTGTAAAACGCTTTAAGTATAAAAACATAAAACTAAACGTACATGACCATGTATGAGCGTGTTTAGAAAAATTTACAATTTTTTTTTTTTTTTTTTTTTTTTGTATCATTTTCTTCATCTTTCATTTCCTACATCATTTTGCCCACCTTATTTCTATCACCATTACCATTACCATTATCATTACCCTTACCATATATACATATACATATACATATCTATATATATTTTACACCCATTACATTACTCACATATCTTTAAATAATATAATATATAATAAGTGAATGAATTCGCTTAACGGTATTGAAAACGGTCCAGAACTCTTTTATACCCACTTAAAGTCAATAATATTCCATATTAAGTATTACGTCTTATTCAAATTTGCCGCTAAAAATAATTTAAAATTTATCTTTATTTTATTAATGTCTATTTTTAGCATAAATTCCGAAAAATTTTCCATTTTCGGGCCGATGTTTTTTTTTTGTCTGTCAAATTTTTGAATTTTAAAAATAATTAATGACTTAACGGTAGCAAATTCGTCAAGGCGAAGCCTTAACTGTAATTATTTGCGTAAAAAAAAATAAAAAAATCTTAACTAAGTTTTTTTCTCTTTCTTCGGCGTTAAAAAAAAAATTTCAAATAGACGTGAGATAAAAAAAGATTTATTATAAAAGGGTCTAGACGATGATGTAAGCAGTAAATGGACCCTAATAATATACCTGTCTTAAGGACTACCTAAAAAAAGAGTTTAAAAAAAAAACCGGTTGGTTAACTGGTTCCTCAAACGAAAAACAAGTTCGTTGACTTTAGGATGGACTCTGGGTCAGTAGACTTATGTTATGTGTTATTTTTACACGTGTGTTATTCTATGCATTATAAATTAAAATTTAAGACAAGAGAAAGAAAAACATGTGACAAGAGACTGTTATACAAATAGTGACCTCGAAAATATAAAAAAAAGGGAAATAAAAAATAGGATGGAATACTAAAATAAAAGAGATTATTCGGTCGAACGTGGTTTTTTTTACCGTGATTTAAATTCAATGGGCATCCTGACAATCACAACTGAATTTAGAACGTGTCGTGGATGAATTATTAAACACTTAACGCTTTATATGTCTAATAGGTGTTTTAAATTTCGCTAGAAATAACCATCATTTTTTGTAAATTTTTTTTTACAGATTTAAAAAGATGAATAAAATCGTTGTGTGGATACCACTTGTGGCGTGTATTTTGTTTTTTAAATGGACACACGCCCTTCCGGTTCCTGAGGACCAGGATGAGTCACAAGAGCTCCTCGGTTCCAGGTGAGGACACTAAATAAATTTATATTTGCATTTAGGTGACGGAAATAGAAACGATTTTTTCTTTACAACGGCTTAAAATTTTTTAGCGGTATAACTTTTTGGCTAATAGAGATAGAGGAATAGGTCTTGCGAGAGCTGAAAGCTTGTAATTCAAGCTTTTGATTATTATTTTAGTTTAGGGTCGAATGATTTTTTAATGAGTTATCGGGTGCCGCAGTTCTGGAGACACATCGCGTGTGAAATGCTAAAAGGGTGTGTAAAATTTTGTTTTTGCCAATCACTTTGCAAACATATTCTAAGCTTGAAAATGAAAAAACAATTTTCCAAAGGCAAAAGGACGTCTGTCTCAAATTATATGCCCTTTTGGCTTTAGGAACTTAAACATTTTGTGATCCAAAGTCAAACATATTCTAAGCTGGAAAATGAAAAAAAATGTCGAAGCCCAAAAAGCGTAATGGTCATTTAATCGGATTTTATTACAAAATAAATGTTTAATTTTAATGCTTCAGAAAATGAATTATAATTTTAATCGAAATTGAAGAAACTATGAAATACTATTCGCTACTAAGGCACGAAATTTTAAAAGGTATGAATGTATACACTAACGCAAAAAATTAAACGAACAGAAAAATTTTATAAGTTTTTGGAAGGCTGTAACTTCGTGAAAAATAATCGTATAGATTAAAAAAAAAACATTTTATAGCTTGAAATCTCTAGTTTCGGTGCATTTTCGTCAAAATTTTTTAAGAGCTCCGGCTATTGCGAAAACATAAGAAATACCGCGAGACAAAAAATTTCAAATTTTTTTTTTCCGAAGAGCCCACGGACAGTGGAAAAATTTTTTCAACTAAACCAATGCATAAGTTGTTTAGCGAATATATTCAGCTTCAATTTGGCTTTTTTTTTTAATTTTGTAGGACGATTTGTCGCAGAGACAAATTTCACGAAGTTACAGCCTTACAAAAATTACTAAAAAATTTATAAAATTTTTCTGTTTCTTTAATTTTTTGCGTCAGTGTATTTTATCGCATGGTAATCATTTAAAATGTTTTGAGTTTTTTATTTTATAAGCATTTGAAGAAGTTCATTTTTCTATATTTGAATCACACCAAATAGCTTTAGAAAGAGTATATAAAAAATTAGGTGATTTTCAAAAATTCATGTACTTGAAGATCGGAACGTTTTTCGTGGAAAGATAACGAAAAAACAAAATTACACGAATTTTTCTCATTTTCGCGTGAAAAATGTTTCGATTTTCAGGTATATAAAAATTCTACATAGTCAAATAAAACTAAAAAAAAACCCACTTTGCCCCTTTCTACAGTTCAATTTTTCACCTTTCATATTGCTTCATTGATAGCATTATTTTCATGTTTTGTAAAAAAAAAAAAATTTTGGTATACACCCTTTTGGCAAAAAATCCTATCTAACTGCTGTAGTACGCCTTTTTGGCATTTCGCACGCGACATTTTACCTGGTCTTACATACTCGTAGATAACTCAATTAAAAATGATGGTAAAAAAATTTTTTTTTTCAATTTTGTAGCCGGAAATCTGATCTTTCATGTAGAATACATTTAGGTTTGAAAAATTCTTAACTATTGAAAAAAAACACTTCGTTAAAAAAACGTTTTAGGAAACTTCGTTTTTTTTTTTCAAAGTCCTCTTTGAATATGACGTTATAATAATTAGTAAAGATTATAGTAATGGCTGTAAAGTGGAGATTATAAGCTTTAAAATTCCGTTTTAAACGATATGGTTGAACAAATAGAAGCTGAGATACGGTAGTTTGAATAATTAATTTTTTTTAGGGCCGTAACATCCGTGTCTGTGATGAGTAATAAAAAAGATCGTAAAGCCATTGCACCCGTTTCAAGGTTACCAACATCACCGGTAGACCTTCTACGACCTGATAAAATATCATTCTATACACTCGACAGCAATGGTCAAGTAGTATTGCGCCGAATGACTGAGAAAGAGATTCAAAGTCTGATTGCCGCTGGAGGCGGTCAATTGCCCGTGGCTATTTCAGAGCCACAAAAAATAACTGAATCAACTGGAATGAAGGTAAAGATCATCGGCTTAGATCATTGATTAGATCTCAAGATTCTTTTTTTATTAAATAATTCTTTTATTGGGTACTTTAGGTTTCAGATGTCGTCCAAAATGTTCAAAAAGTATTGGAAGGTGAATTAAACAAACCGCCTCAAACAATGACAGCCATGCCAACGATTCCCGGTCATGCTAATTCGGAATGGAGTAGTATTTTACCAGCGATTCTGGCTGGAGATTCAGATAATGCTGAAACTAGTCCAATTGAAACCTTTGACCAAGAGTCTTATGCTCCTGATGAAAAACCAATGATACAAGTTCCGGTTATTACGATCGAAGAGCCAAGTCAGTACGAGAAACCGGAAGACGACAATCCAGTTTTTCAAATAGTCAATACTATACCTCCGGAAAAAGCCAATGCTTCAATTAATGATCAAGATCAGAGCATTGGAGCTTTAGATCCAAAACCTTTTGCCTCAAATGACATTCCTGTAGAATCAAAAACACCTGATGCGATCGAGAAACCAGATCAGAAGAATGATACTCTGAGTATTGTTTCAGAAACACATTCGACTTCAGTTAAAATTTCTGGCCAAGATGAAATTAAAATACATGAAGAGACTCCAGTCAAACAGGTTCAAGTTGTTCCAACTTTAGACCAACAAGTTGAAGTCAAGACTGAATCATCCACTTCAGCTGAATCAAGTTCAACGTCAGTGCCTTCATCAACTACAACCACAACTACGGAATCTACATTGGAAGTGACAACTGAAAACTCAGGAAATCTGATCGAGTCTTCTTCTTCGGCGAAACCCGCTGAAGCTATTACGGAAATCGTGACAACTGAAGCCGAGACGAAACCGACGAATACTTTCAGTGACATGCCGCCGACGGCAGCAACTTCTATCAGTGAGGAATTGCCGCAAAAAACTCAGTCAGAAGCTTTGCCGACTGAATTAACTGATTCTATTACGAGCATGATATCTCAGGTTTCCGATGCAATTCCTTCGATAATGACCATGGGTGAAAAGTCTAAGACACCTGAGACTGAAGGATCTGGAAGTGGTATAATTGATGCTGAGAGTACTTTAGAATCTACTAGTCCAGTGACGATAAGTACTACGACGGAAGTTTTGGCAAATGAAGAAGAAATAAAAGAAAGTGTAACAGAAAAGTTAGAAATAACTACGACTGAGGTAATAAAAACTGAAGCTCCAGTATCAAAAACTGAAGCTTCTATATCAATAACTGAAGCCTCAATGTCAATGACTGAAGCACCAGTATCCGAAATAGCAGATTCAGGATTGAAAATTGAAACTTCTGTTTCAAAAACGGAAGCTTCTATTCCAGAAGATGAAATTTTGACACCGAAACCTGAAGTTTCTATAAAAATTGAAGCTACAACAATTAACCAATTGAATGGTTCTGCAAATCCAGAAGTAAAAACATCATCAACTTCAAAAACATCATCAACTTCAAAACCAGAAACAACGAATTCCACTTTACTAGATTCGCCTGGAACATTACCGGCCAATTTATTAAATAAACCGAGCGAAGTAGAATCCAAAGAAGACCCAGTACCTGAATCATCAACCGAAAGAGACTTAGCCATCACTGAAAAACCAATCGTGCGTATAAATATCACCGAAATAAAAGAAGAAATAAAACTAAGCCCATTGAATGCCACAAATGTAACAGAATCAAATATGGTGAGAATAAAACTTACTGATCCAGTGAACAAAATACATCAGACACTAGAATCATCACCTGTGCAAACCAGCAGTCCGGAGATTGAGTCTTTAAGTCTACCAACTACTGAAATGGCTGCTAATGGTATCGGTAGTGGACTGATCGCTGGCTTTAACACGGAACAGCCTCAAGTCAGTGAGACTAGCACAGAGTCTAGTACTGAATTGACCATGCAGATGATCCAATTTGATCAACTACCGATTGTCAGTGTGATTCATTTCGAGAACTCAACTGATAAATCTATTGAAGCCTCTACAGTTTCTTCGACTAGTTTAGCTTCCGTGGAGCCTGAAATTGGAGTCACGGGCGCATCAGTATTGAATAGGACACAGGAGATCGAAATCAAAGATGTAGTCAATAAAACAACTGGTGCTGAATCAGTTGAAAAGACACCTGCTGATACTCAAATGGAGACAAATCAGTCGACCAATGCAACAGAATCAAAAATACATGACTTACAAATTCGTAAAGATCAGAAAAAAGAAACTAGTTTAGAAAAAACATCAGTAACGAATCAAATTACAGAAAATACTGATCCAGTAAATGAACCAGCTGAAAAATGGACTCTTATTCCTCAGCCTACTTCAAAATTACCGGAAAAAATTCCAGAAATTTCTAAGCCTTCGAAAACACCTGAAATTTCTAAGCCTACAAAAACACCCGAAATTTCTAAACCTTCGAAAACACCCGAAATTTCTAAACCTTCGAAAACACCCGAAATTTCTAAGCCTTCGAAAACGCCCGAAATTTCTAAACCTTCAAAAACATCCGCAACTTCTGGATCTAGTCCAATGCAATCAAATAATATTCCCGTAGCAGGAAAAATAGAAACTCCATTGCCTCCAAGATCACCAGATCCACCTTCTCAACACATTTCTCTGGATCATTCAAAAACAACACCAGGCTTAGACTCAAGTGTCCAAAATCTTGAACCAGATGTTCAATACTTTTCCAATCTATGCAATGATTTGGCATTCAATTTCTGGTCAGCAGTAAATGAGGGTCTGAGTAAATCAAGATCATTAGCAGTTTCGCCATTCGGAATGACCAGCATGCTTGCAATGATTTTCTTGGGAGCACGTGGTCCCACATCAAATCAAATGAATGACGTGTTAAAACTCGATGACATAACGACTTTTAATCCTCATTTAATTTTCCAGAATGTAACGGATTCAGTGGCTTCCCGTCGTAATAACGGACTCGGTGGTGTTGCAAATGCCGTTTTTGTAAGAGAATTATTTGCAGATAAAATAAAGGTCAATAAATTGATGCCGTTCTACAAAGAACAGGCACAGAAGTTTTATGATGGAATTGTTGCTGAGGTCAACTTCTCATTTGTTAGTAATGCGGTGAGACGACGAACGAATTTGTTAGTTAGAAAACAAACAGGTGGAAGAATTAGAGAATTTGTTAAGGACAACAATTTGTTGCCATTGAGATCACCACTGGCTGCAGTTTCGGCAAATGTTTTTCAAACTGACTGCAGTTCTAGCAACGCTACCTCTGAAGGACGTGACGGAGAACTTTATTTCGCAGTAGCTCCGACAGTTAAATTGAGAAAATTAGTCCCAGTTCCAGCCACACTCTGGAAAGCTGGAGTTCTTGCTGGTTATGAAACCAGTTTGGATGCTACTGCAATTGCACTTGGAGGTCTTGACAAAATGGTGTCTGTTATTTTTGTCATTCCCGGTTCAACTGGTGGCAGTGCCTCTGGAGATAATCTTGACAAACTTGAGGCCCGAATTGTAAATGGAGCTTTGCATGACGGCGCTTGGAATAAATTACTCAAAGTAATTATTCCCCGACCGGGATTGGAATTACAGGTTCCGAAGTTCAGTCACAGGAGTATAATCAACGCGACAGCTGCTCTCAAGACGATGGGGATAGAGGAAATATTTGAAAAACACGCGAATTTGAGGGGAATCAATGATGTAGGAAAGGATTTACATCTTGCTGATGTTTTCCAGGTAACTATAGATTTTTTTGAGGAACGAGGGATCCCATTTACTTAAAATTTTTCTGGGATTATCTTTTAACACTCTAGACTCAAATAAATTTCATACAAAATTAATTTAACTGCTCCGATTGGATTGAAATTTTTATAGAATTTTCTTTGGGAACTATAGATTCAAATAAATATCAATTTAATTAAATTCGAACATGTTGAGGAGATTAAAAAAATTATTTTCGTAAAATCGAAACTATAAGATTATGAATGGCGCGCTCGGGAAAAAATCGGCATGCGTGATCATACATCGCGTTACTTATGCCAAAAGGGCGTAAAAAAAAATTTGTTTTTCTTCAATGAACTTGGGAATGTTAAAACAGTATATATCTATGAAAAAACCGAAAAAAATTTTTTTTTGACATACGCCCTTTTGGCTTTAAGAAAAAATAATTTTAGAGCCAAAAGGGCGTATCGTTTTTTTTTTTTTAAATTACTATCGATTTTTCGCGAAAAAAATTACAAGAATGGTAAAATATATGACTTTACAACTCAATGTATTGGAAACAATATTTATTTAAATGCAAAAAATATTCCTAAGTTGATAGGAGAAAAAAATTTTTTGTATACACTGATAGAAAATTTATATTGACTCAAGAAATATTTTCTTGAGCCAAGAATTTATTTCTGAAGAAAACCAGTTGTCTTGCTTCAAGAAATTCTTGTCTTGATTTAGATTTTCTTGGCTCTATAGATTTTGTATCTTCGATGGATAACTCTCGTGTCTTGACCCGAAACTATATTATCTTCAATCTACTACTACGATACTATCGAATTCTTCAAGCAAGACCACTTGTCTTCAACTAAAAATGTCGTATTATTATTTTAAGAACTTTAAATTTTTGGTTCAAGTAATAATTCCTTGATGGAAGATGTTTTTAAAGTAATGAAAAAAAATTTTTTTTTTAAAATAAATTTCTACTTTAACATATCTGAAGTAAATGAATGTAGCCCTAAAAAATCACTTTTAAACTTTTTATTTTTAAAATAAAAAAAAAAGTTTTTTTTCAAGCTGAGTAAATTGATATCTTGATTTAAAAATCGCGCCATTCTCGAAACGAGTCGGTAATGTCTTAAACCTATATTTTGCCTATCTTAATCCAAGAGCAAGAAATTCTTGAGCGAAATATGTCAGAATTTTGTTTCAAAACAAAAAAGGCTTCATCGAAAAATCAAATTCTCAAACAAAGAATTTTTTTTCTCTATCCGAGAATTTCAATTTTTTGGTTCAAGGACTTATTTCTTGAATTAAAACAATTGAAAATTTTGAAACAAGAACCAAATTTTGAAGAAAAAATTTTTCTTGAATCAAGATAGTTTTTCTATCAGTGTACGCCCTTTTGGCACTAGTAACGCGATATAATTCATCAAAAGTCATGCATGATCATACATGATCATATATGAAGAGGAATGAAATTTCATGCATGAAACTGTATGACAGTATGATTTTACTCGAGCATACATGACCACGTTCAATCTAGCAAAGTCATACTCAATTATGCATGATCATGAATGATGATATTTAGCGGAAAAATAATAGTCATACATTACTGAGTATGACTTTGCATGATCGTACGTAAAAATGCTTGATTCATGTAAAGTTATGCTTCTATAGACATTACAAGAGAACATTTTCATGCATGATTAAGGCATGATCATGCTCGCTCATGGATGGCGAATATTCACGCATGATCATCACAATTTTCATTCATGAGACGAACGCATGATCATCAGACCGTGTCAGAAATTTTTTTTTTATTAAGTACATCTCAAAAGTTACTTTAATAAATATTTTAGATAAAATAAAATTTTTGAAAATCCAATTGTGGGCGCTCGGTTTAAAAATGATTAGTTTTGAAAAATTAGTGCTTCGATTGAGTCAAAATATTCACAGTTTTCTTGAAACTCTAAAAAATTAAATTTACACCCAACGAAACAATCTGAATATTTTAATTAAAAAAAAAAATTATTTGCGTCGAGTTTCGATTGAAAATTTATTGGCCACCTAAATAATTTTATTTTTCAAGTTCTAATTTAATAATTTTGATTCTGTTACAGATGAACTTGTTCAGTACATGTGGTGACGAAAATTTCTTAGCCGGTAAACATCATGAAGAAGTTTATCCAGCGAGTCCACAAAGAAATGCACGATCAGAAGAGGATAATAATGAACGTGCGACTACAGAAGAACATGAAAAGACATACAGTCATTACGAAAGTGAAGCTGAAAGGATAGCACGTTTTACACGTCAAGTTGATAATGAAAAACCGAGATTAAAATTAGACAGGCCATTTTTATATTTCGTAAGACACAATCCCACTGGACTAATACTCTACATGGGTCGTTTTAATCCACGACTTATATCATAATATATATAATTTGATATTTAAAAAAATTATTTATTCCATTATAAATGAATTTTGCTCATTTATTTAAAAAAAAAAAAATATTTTTAAAAAGATCTTGATCATCTTCCAAACTATTCAAATAATTGATTATTGTTACTAAGTTTGGTCGATGATCGAAATGCTAGCAAATATTAATAATCTCATTAATTAATTACATTCATTAATATTTCAGCAATATATTAATTAATTAATTAACCATAAAGTATTAATAATTAAAATATTATTATTATTATTTTTTAAGTTTTTAAATTTAATTATTATTATTATTAAAAAAAAAATGTAAATAAATAACTGTAATCAATGGGTATAATAAATAATAATTAAATGAATATCAAATAGCAAATTAATTAATTCAATTAATAATCACTTAAATTTTAAAAAATAATTAATTTTTTGGGCAGTGTTACAATTCTATTCACAACATCTCTACTCAAGGGAAGTAGCTACAACTTTACTCACTCACAACTTTACTCAGCCTCAACTCCACTCACAATTTTTTTTACTCAGGTTTAACTCTACTCAGTTGTATCTTTACTCAGCTTCAACTAGACTCAGCGACAACTTTACTCACAAATAATTCCTATTTTATCTAAGTTGTAGCTGAGTATAAAGTTGTGAGTGAGCAGAGTTGTAGCTACTTCTCTTGAGTAGAGATGTCCTGTATTAAAAGAATCGATTTAAAATGATTAGAAAAAAAAAATTTTAAATACTTTTTAATGCTTTTAAATACTTTGAATATTTTTGACTCACCCTTCTTATCCCTGGTGGAAATTTTTCAGACTTTTCTCTGAATAACTCTGAAAAAGTCTTTAGAACTTTAGAACTGAGTTTTTCAGAGAAAATTCTGAAAAATTTCCACCAGGGATGGGCATTTAAAATTGCAAATCGCTTCGAATCGTTTCTTTTAATCAGAAACGTGAGTAAAATTGTAACACTGCTATTTATTGAAGCTCAAAAAAAAAATTGAATATTTTGTCAAGTAAAAAATAACATCAAGTAATAAAACTCACTAATTTACTGCCTGACGTTTACCAGTTAATTATTAAATTAATTAATTATTTATTTAAAACAGCCGCCATTTTGTTTAAAAAAATTTTTTTTTTCGAATATATTGATGTCGGTACTCAAAAGGAAATTTACTGGCAAATAAAACCGCTCTAATAATTTTTTATTTAAACTGAAAAAAAATTGTCATTATCATCTAATTAGAATTTAATTATCGATTTGCGAAATCGAACGCTAATTAACTTTAAAAAAATAATTATTTTCTATTCATACTTAAAATTCGAATTAACTTTCAATTATTTTTATTAAAAAAATAAAATAATAGTCAATTTAATCATTGAAATATTTAAAAAATCATTGTTCTTAATTACTCCGTAATAAAATTACTAATTATCAATAGGTAATTACCTAAAATAATTAATAACTTTAAAAACTCACCATTTAAATTTATGAAACTGTCAGATTTTTTTTTTAATTAACTCCAAAAAAAAAAAAAAAACTAAAAATGTGCACATGTAGAAAATAAAAAAACGATGCAATTTTCAAAAATATTTATTTTTTTTTAATTTATCATTTCGAAAAAAATCCAAAAATTATTAGTCGTCAGTTAACTTATGAGTGTAAACTAACCAAACATCAGACGATTCAAAAATTCTAAATTAATTAATTAAAATAATGAAATTTAAAAAAACGCGCGTACTAATTTTTCATTGATCTAAATACGTATTTTTATTTTTCTAATCCACTTACATTTCATTGACTTCCGCTAAAATTAAAAAAATTGCCACTTGTCAATTACATTACCACTCATTGCTAACTTCAGATTATTCAAATTTATCCCGCCTAAAAATTTTTAATCCCCACCACTCGCGCATGCCCAAATTCTTCCCGCGAAATTTACCACCGCGTCCTCTATATTTAATTTTTCACACCAAAACTATTGATCCTCACCAGTGACGTCTCTCAAAACCAACTTTTTTAAAAAAAATAAATTCCTCCCTCAAAAACCATAAAAACTTTTTCAAAAAATTTTACTCTCACCCGCAATTACTATTTAACTTTCCCTCATTTTCCCCATAATTCCCGGCTTGAAATGAACTCTAATTATACAGAAAAAATATTTGAAAATAAACGGCGTCATTACCCCGGGGTGAAAACTACCTCGAATATGACACACTACTGATATACTAAAATTCTATTGGTTCGCGCGTCTTACAAGCGATCATCGTCACCATAAAATTACCCATAATTCCTAAAAACGCAGACGCATTTACAATTCACAATTGGCGTGTCATTCTTCTCCCTCAGATCGTCGTCCAGTACAGACGTGTGTTATTTAATTCTCTTATATCTTAAGTGTATTGTATTTTTTTTTTAAATTTAAAAACTAATACGCGAGTGCTAGTTTACTATTTTTAAATTAATTTAATTAACTATTAAATTAAATTAATTTATATATATATATATATATTTATATAAATATATATTTTAAAATATTTATATTTATTATAAATAATTAATAACAACAATGGCTGAACAAGATAACAAAGATTTTACCGAAGATATTACTGATCAAAGTTATGAACAAAACGGAGATGCGGCTCAAAACGAGACTGGAAATGGCGGCGATGCCGGTGACGCCAATGAAAATGGCCAGGATTCACAAGACGACAAGTAAATTATTATTTTATTTATTATATTAATATTATTTATCTTAAATATCATAAATATATTACTATATTTTATCATATATATTTATTTTCTTTAAATTAAAGTACAAAAAAAAAGTACATTTCAGACGCGTTAAATTTTTTTCAAAATGGCGCGCGCTCCGAAATTATTTATAAATTCAAAAGTAATCCATTTGCATCTTATATTTCTTTACATTTACTACATATTTTTATCTATTGTAATATTTCCTTTTAGTGTAAATATAAGACGGGTTAATATATTTTTTATATATACATAAATATATATGTATATGATTGTTAATTTTAACGTTCGTTTTTTTTACTTGTGTTTAATTGTCGCGTGTACGCCGACGCCGCCGGTCGGGTGACGCTCTTTTTTTTTCACAAAATGGCTGACTAATGATTTTTTTTTAGATTTTTTTTTGCTCCTAAATCTTTCTCACTAATATCGAATATTAATTTTTTTTTCAGTGGGTAAATATTTAATGTTTTGGTCGAATTTTTTATTTAGGAGTAATTAATTACTGATAATTAAACGCAAGTAATTTATCTAGCGAAAAAAGTTTATTGGAATTACAATAAATGAAGGATTTGTTTTATTTTTTGCTTTTTTTTTTTGTAGAAAATTATTCTAATTTAAGAGAAGGAACTGCGTCTCTTATTTAAATATCTATTTTTTGTTGCACGTACACGTGATAAATTTGATGGTAAAAATTTTGGTATTGAAATCAAATAATTTTTTTTTTTTTAATTTAATAACAAGTCTGGAAATTTTTATATTTTCAAAAAAATAAATTTAATATTCATGTTGAATTTTTTTAATTACGCAGACCGGAAAGTTTTTGAATAAAAAAAAAAAAAATTATTTTCGATGATCCTAAACTTAACAGAATTAACAATTTTTGGATTTTTTTTTTCTGCAAATCAATGACGAAAATATAAAAACTAAAAATATGCACGTGTAGAAAATTTAAAAAACTAAAGATGCAATTTTTTCAAATTTTTTTTTATTTATAATTTATCGTATTTTTAAATATCTAAAAATTATTAGACGCCGGCTAACTATGATCCGGAAATTGACAGACAATTCAAAATTTTCGGATTTTTTTCTCTACAAATCAATTACAAAAAAATAATAAATAAAAATGTGCACTTGTAGATAATTGAAATAACTATAGGTGCAATTTTTTCAAAAATTTTTTATTCATAATTTATTGTTTAAAAACTTGAATTAACAGTAAAAGAAAAAGAGAATTTAAAAATCGAATATTGAAATGATGTAGAAAAAATTTTCAAATGACTCATTATTGGAAGTAAAGATATGAGTTATCAAATACATGGTATATATTTGATATATCAAGTTGTAATTTATTAAATTAACTTACATGTATAATTTTTCATGTCGACAGAAAAAAAAGATTTTTTTCGCAATAAATTTCCACTTACCCTTAGAAAATTTTGCATTATAAATTTAAAGGAAATATTTTCTTTAAGCGAGAAAATATTTATTCTGGAGCAAGAAAAAATTTTTTGAGTCGAGAAAAATTTTTATTCTAAGAAATTTTTTCTAGGCTTAAGAAATTTTTTTTCTTTAATTCATGATACAAAATATTTTTCGCGCCAGAAAATTATTTTTTCTGTGTAAGTGCGACAAAAAATTGTTTTAATACGCGGTAAAGATATCAAATTTGATATTGATAAATAATGGGCGTTTCAGTTTATAAATAATTAAAAAAAAAGCAACAGATATTTCATATTTGATTTTTTTTTTTTTATAAAAAATCATGAGCATAAATATAGCAGACGTCAAATTTGAAATTTTAAATAAACAGAGTAAATAATAAATAAAATTAAATTTTTAAAAATGCGCATTTGAAAAATTTAAAAACTAATAAGTGCATTTTTAAAATAATTTACTCTATTTATTTATAATCATGACTTTGTCTAATTTCTGGTACATTCACACTCGTACAGAAATCAAATAAATATAATTTTTATTAATTTCCTTCTCATATTTAATATAAAAATTAAAAATTACCACAAATCCTTATAATTTATTATAATTATAATAAAAATTAAATCTTGTAATTAAAAAAAAAAAATTTAGATCTTACGGTAATCATTAGTAATAAAAATTTTGCATGCATTGAATAAGTTTTTAATTAATATAAAAATTACAACATTAATTAAAAAAAATAATGAACCAATAAATTATCAAATAATTACAATAACACTAGTGATAAAAATAATGAATAATTTTTTAAACCTTTTCAGCTTTACAGTTTAAATCAAATCCCAATCCTTTGTACTCGCGTTTGTTAAAAAAAAAAAAAAAGAAATAGTTAAGATTTATAATTTAATTGAAAAATTTGTAAATTGACCAGCCGAAAAAAATTTTTGTTTTGTTTGTTATTAAATTTTGTTATTACAGAATGGTTACTCGATTGACAATTAAATATTCAAATAAATATATAAGTGATTAAAATTATGTGAGATGACAACGTAATGAAATAACTCGAGTTAATTATAACTATTAATGTCTTCAAATCATCAATGGTCTTTCATCAAGCACTGGATTCGATTTTTGTTAATAAATTTAAATATCTGACATTAATAATTGAATAATTTATAAATATATGAAAATAAATCACCCAGATATATATCAACAAAAATAATTTTCCTGCTGGATCACGCAGTAGAGTCTTGATTATAAAAAAAAAAAGTTTTTATTTCAAAACTTGATTGGGTTAAATCAATTGATTAATATAAATATATATAAATAAATATATACATACATATAACTGATCAATCAATAAATATATGATTAAATGATAAAATCATTTCACAAGTATTAAGAATTGTATTCATTGTCAAAGCAACGTCTAGGTTTCAAAAATATAAAAAACTCAAATTAATCCACATTTAAAAAATATATATGTCTATATATATATAAATATATGATCGGAGTGCAATTAACCCAAGTTTATGTGGCTTGATCTGCAGGTAAAAACAGTTAACCAGATCCACATTAATGGATTATGATGATGATGTTGATGATGATGATTATTATGATGATGATGATGATGATGTATTGTGAGATGGTGATGGGATATTATTTATGATGATGTCATCTTCTACTACGTGGATACTATCAATCAATTAAGCCATGACAATACTCTGGAGTATCATTACTGGTGCCTACGGTATTTATCACCAGCCCTATGATGATTTAATTGCAAAAAAAAACATTAAATAACTCATTAACTAGACGATTTAAATAATTAATGATTTTGTCAATGAGTAAAAATATCGAGAGCAATAATATTTATTTTGTTTATTAAAAACGTTCAATAGAAACAAATATGACCGATCATCTTTTGTGTAAAAATCCATTACAGTCAATCGAATTGTTGAATTGTCCAATTGAATTGAATATAATTGAAAATAATTTATCGAGATTTATTTATTTGATAAGTAATGCCATTGTAACTGCTCGTTTTATTTTTATTTTTTTTTAAATTTATAAATTTTAAAAACTAAGATGTAAAATTCTGTTTAACTTTTGATAAATTTTTGTTGTAAAAAAATTGTAAAAAAAAACATTAATTTGTAAATTAGTATTAAGGTTTAAATTTAAAAATTAAAATTTTTGAGTTTAAAATTTTTTGGTATAGAATTTTTAGGCGCAGCTCTATGGCATCTGGATTTTGTTTATTTTATTTTTTAAATTGAATTTTTAAATTTTTAAAACAAATGTCAATTTATCTTTTTCGCGGTTTAGTTTTGAATTATATATATATTTGGTTTAAAATAATTGTTTAGATTTATTAATTAATTTTTATTCCACAGAGACCACGAGCTACCTTTACAAGGGTATGACAACAATATAATTATTTATTATTATATTAATAAATAAATAAATTGAAGAATTGTTGATACAGTCGTGAAAAAAGAATAAGAAAAAAATTTACAAAATTCAAATTTAAAATTAAACTTTAAAATTCCTTGTCCAATTTTTTATTTTATTTTTTTTTATTACTATTTATTTTTTGTTGTACTTTTTAACAGCAATTCTAGATCATTCCAGGGGATTCGAGTCAGTTCCTTTTGCAAATGGATAATAATGATAATTAATAAATTAATTAATGATTTATGAATAATGATGATAGTAATAATTGATTGATTGATTTAATTGTAATTTTTCATTTTAAAAGATAATATTTTGTACACTGCGTCTATTTAATTACTTGATTGAAAACTTATAAATAGAGTTTTAAATTTTAATTCCATTAGATATTAATTTTTAAATTAATTAAGTTATTTTATTTATTTATTTTTTATTTTTTTGGAGTTTAATATTTTTATTTATTGATTTTTTTTTTCGTTTTTACAGATCGGGCAGTGATGGTAACCAGGAGTCACTTAACGATAGGTAATTTATTTGTTTTTTTAATTTAAAAATATCAAAGGCGGGAAAATTTTAAATTCAAAATTTTATTTAATTTTTTTAAAAATTAATGTCAGGGTAATAGAGAGTGAATTTAAATTCTGATGAATTTTTTTTATTAAAAAAAAAATTGTGAGTTGAGTTTTCAAAAATTCGCGGGTTTAAAAAATTTGAAATGAATTTATTTCGATCTTAAGTATTAATTTTTTTTTTTTTGTTTGATTACAGGAAACTATTTGTTGGTGGACTCAGTTGGGAAACCACAGACAGTAAGTATTAGTTATATATATTTTAACTTGGGGGATTTGATAAATAAATTCTGGGGTTTTATTTAAATAAAAAAAAGAAAAAAGTAAATTTAAAATGATGATTTAACTTAGGACACCTTCAGACGGCAGTTTGGCACTGTCGAATGAGATCAATTAATAGTTTATTTCTGATTTAAATTTTAAATGAATAAAATTAATTAAAGTAACACGATATATTAATTAAATTAAAATGAATTTATTGTTAATTTATTTTATTTTTATTTTTACAGAGGAATTAAGAGATCACTTTGGTAGCTATGGTGATATTGAAAGTATCAATGTTAAAACAGACCCCAACACCGGAAGATCACGAGGATTCGCTTTCATCGTTTTCTCAAAGGCTGAATCTTTGGACAAGGTAATTATTATTATTATTATTTTTTTTTTTATATAAATATTTAATTATTAAAACCATCAGTTTACTGTTTCTCCAAAGCTAATAAAATTCCCAGTAACTTTAAATTAATATTCCCGCTAATCTATTGAAAATACGCACAAAATAAATGAATAAAATTTTTTAGAGAATTAAGTTTTCTATAAAAAAGATATCTATCATTTTTTATCTAAATTCAATCCTTAAAAAATTATAAATCAAAAAAAAGTTTGTAATCAATTTTTTTAATATAAAATTTAACTAAATTTTTCTATTCATCTTAAAGTTTAATTTCTGACTAAACTATTAAAGATTCGAAAAAAATCAATCAATCCAAATTTACAGAGGATTAAATTCACTACAAAAAAGTCTTATGTAAATTTTACTTAAACCTATTACTAAAGCCCCTAAAAATTAAACTCCAAATAAACCCGAATTTAAAATGATGATCTATTAAGTCAGTTCTGCTACTGAGTACAATTGACGACAATTAGGCTTCTGACGCATTCCCCAATAACTACTCAATTTAAAAACTTGAATTACACCTACTAAACAAATAACTTATTTTAAATTTACAGATTATGATGGCCGGAGATCATGTTATTAACAACAAAAAAGTCGATCCCAAAAAAGCTAAAGCCCGTCACGGTAAAATTTTCGTTGGTGGTTTGTCAACGGAATTATCTGACGATGACATCAAAGGTTTCTTTGAAAAGTTTGGTAAAGTAAGTATCCTCCCTCTCGCTCTAATAATTTACTAAAAATATTAAGTATTGAAATGATTAAATTTTTTTTTTAAATTACAGATCGTCGACGTTGAGATGCCATTTGATAAAACAAAAAGCCAACGTAAAGGTTTCTGTTTCATAACTTTTGAATCTGAGCAAGTTGTTAACGAGCTTTTAAAAACACCCAAACAAACAATTAACGGCAAAGAGGTAATTTCATTTATTAATTAATTATCAGGGTGATCACAAACCGGGAATACCGGAAATTATCAAGGAATTTAATGGAATTGGGAATTATTCGGGAATTTAATTGTGACAGTTCAAAATTTTCAATGAAACATTAGTCGAAAAAATTTTGAATATGAAGTTAGCAGGCAATTAACAATTTTCGAATTTTTTTTTTAACATCGACATTTTAAAAATAAAAAATTTATTAGTCGTCAGCTATTAAAAAAATTTCAAATTTTCAAGTAATTTTTCCACAGGTTGTAGAAGAAAAATGGTCGTACGACAAAAAAAATCATTGTAGCTTCAAGTGTCTAGTTTTCTAATCTAGATTAAAAATTTTTTTTATTACACGGTCCCGGAGTAATTCTAAGAAAACTATTAAAAGAAAATTTTGTTCGTCTTAAAAACGGTTCACAGGCTTCAATGAATTTTTCGATAGTAATAATCGATTTTTGATTAATCCGGAGTAAAAAAATTTCAAAACCAAATCAAAAAACTAAACACTGAAGCTACAATTTGTCTTTTTGTTTTTGTCGTACGACCATTTTCCTTCTACAGCTTGTGGAAAATCACTAAAACAATTTGAATTTCTTTAACATCCCTGAATTTTTGTAAATTTTAAATTCCTTTTAATCGAAAAATTTCTTGTCAAATATTTTAACGTACATATTTTTAATATCGATTTATCCAAAGTAAGGCCATATTAATTTATTTTTTTGTTTTTCATGATTCAATCATCAAATTTAATTATTAAATAAAAATTTAATCAAAACTTGAAATATCAATTAGGAATAAAATTTCTGCGTTGAGGAAAAACATAAAAAACTTTACTGGAAAACCGGGAAATATGAGGGAATTTTGAAATAATTTTTTTGTGGCCATCCTGATGACTTACGGATTAAATTGATAAAAAGAAAAAAAATAATAATTCAAATTTTACACATCAGGTTGACGTTAAAAAAGCAACACCTAAACCAGACGGTATGGGAGGTATGCGTGGTGGTGCTGCTGCTGGACGTGGTGCTGCACGCGGTGGTCGCGGTGGACGTGGACGTGGTTTCGGCGGCCAGGGATGGAGTCAAGGTGGTTATGGTGCCGGTGGATACGGCGGCGGTTATGGACAAGGAGGTTACGGTGGTGGATACGATGGCTATGGTAGTTATGACTATTATGGCGGTGGATATGGCGGCTACGGTGGTTACGACTACACCGGATACGGTAATTCAAAGATTTAATTTTTTTTTTTTTTTATTTTTTTTTTTATTGATGTAAAGACAAATTTATTTTTATTTTCGTAAAATAATTTATTTGATTTTACTTTAATTAAAAATAAATTTAAATTATAACTGAAAATGATTCAAAAAATTTTTCTAATTGATTAAAAATTAAAAATAAAATTTATATTCAATGATTTCTTTTTTTTTTATTGAAGAAAAAAAAAATAATTTTTATCTTTGACATATCGTTCTCTTGGTAGTAATGTAATTATTAATTAGTATTATTAATTTTAAATAATTAATAATAATAATTGTAATGTTTAATTATAATAATTGTTTATTTGATTTTTATTTGTTTTTTAACAATAATTTTATTTTTAATTTTTATTATTACTTTCTCTATTAACATTTTAGTTTTTCTTCAACTCTACTAATACTTTTATTTATTTTTATTTTTTTTTTATTGAGTAAATAAAATTCAATATTCGAGTCGATCCGCCCTTAACATACGAGAAAAAAATTTTTAAATCCTCTAGGGTGATAAGAAATCGAAAGCCCTTTAAAATAAGTATCAACAAGCTATACTTATATTTTGATGAATTCATATATATTATATATATGTATGTCAGGAATTTATAATAAGTACGGCTTGTCGGTACTCATTTCAAAGGGTTTTTGATTCTCTATCATTCTATAACTGACACAAATTTTTATTAATTATTTTTTTTTTCAATTGTAAATATGAAGAATGACTCAAAAAACTTACATAAAATTTTTTTTTTAATTTCATAGAATTGTAGGATATTTCATGCCCTTTAAAATGAATACCAACAAGCCATAGTTATTATTAATAATCTAGTGGGTATATTTGTTATATATTTATATACGAATGTATGCGTCAAAAATTTCTAAAAATAAATACAGCTTGTTGGTACTCATTTTAAAGAGCTTTGAATCGTCTATCATTCTATGTAGTTCAAAAATTTTAAATCCAAAATTTTTTAATACCAATTACTTGATTGAAAAAAAAATAATAATAAGTTTATTAAAAATTTTTTTCAACTCTATAGAATCGTTAAGAATTCAAAGCTCTTTAAAATGAGTACCAACAAGCGATACTTATATTCAATATAAATTATATATATTTATAGTCATATCCATATATCTTTGAAACGTCAAAAAATAAATATGCCTTGTTGGTATTCATTTTAAAGCTCTTTCATTTCTCTATTCTCCTACATATCATCAGAACATAAATTTCCTATTCAATGAAAAACACTTGACCGAAAATTAAATTTAAAATACTTTCATATTAATTATAAAATACTCAGTATCAAACGAATATGTAATTTTTTTTTTACTAAAAAAAAAGTAATTCTCCATATATTCTTGAAAAAATCATTTTACAATTTTATTTCGTTTTTTTTTTTTTTTTTTTTTTGTTTTTCCATTAATTGAATAATTATTTTTAATTAACATAATGATGAATATATAATATAAAAACACGGTATAATTGTTATTATTTAAATAATAATAATAATGATAATGATAATTGTAATTCATTACTGTTGATTGTATTTGTTAATACCGTGTGTTCCATGTCATTGAATAACATATGCAGACGGCTATGGCTATGGCGGTAGTTACGACGGTGGCTACAATGGTGGTCGCGGTGGTGCACGCGGTAAAGGTACGCATTAGCGTTCCTTCATCTTTTTAGTTTATTTTATACTTTTTTTGTTTGTCCATTTTCTTTTTTTTTAAATTGATACAAATTTTTTTTTTATTTTTGTCCACCACCTATTTCCTTTTTTTTTATTAATAATTAAATTTTAAATTCGTATCGTACGTAGAAATTTTTGAAATTTGAATAATTCACCGAAGCCATTTTTTTTTTATTTTCGTTGCTTATATATATTTGTTGTATTTTATTTCTTATACTTTTTCTTCTGAGAAATTCTAGATCATGACAAATTTTTTTTTAAATTCGATTGAAAAAATTGAAATAAATTTTTTTGATTTCGGCTCAATTATTTAACTAGAATTTTTGATGGTTATTTGGGACTTGAAATCCGATACAACGGTTCAAGTAACAAAAAAAATAAATGAACACTTTTTTGTAGGAAATTTAATCCTCTACAAAAAAGATTCTTATAAATTTTCACGTAAATTAAATATTTGAACCACAATTTTAATTGAAACAAAATTTTTTTGACTTTCACTAATAATTTTATTTTCTCCAATTTTCAAAGTAAAATTCTGACTCCACTATCAAGAAAATCGCTAAAATCAATCAACACAATTTTACAGTAAATTAAATTCTCTACAAAAAATGTCTCATACAATTTTTTCCTAAACGCAACAGTATCCCCACAATTTTAAATTTAAACTCGTCATCAATAATCATTTCAAAAATTTTCGTTTCCTTAAACTTTGAAATTTAAATCCTCACTCATTTATCAATAATATCGAAAAAACCAATCAATATATTTTTGTAGAGAATGAAATCCTCTACAAAAAAAGTCTTACTAACTTTTCACCCAAAACCCATAGTTTAGTCACAATAATTATATAAAAATTATAAATCTAGAATTTCTCAAGCACGTTACTAATTTCTCTTATTTATTTATTTAATTAATTAAATTAATTAATTAACTAACTAAATTAATCAACACACATTTATTATTTATATGACACTTACCACGTGGTTTATTTTCATACATTTCATTATTCCCGATTTGCACTTTTTTCTTTAAAAAAAAAAAAAAAAAATTTAAATAATACTTGAATTTTTTTTTCTTTTTTTTTTTTTACTGGCTACTTAATAACCCAGAATACTAAATACATTTTTAACTCCTGGCCATTTATTTTGAATTAATTTTTTTTTTGATTTCATTAAAAAAAAAAATTGATTAAAATAAATAATTATTAAGTAGAATAATAATTAATAATAATAATAATTAATAAAAAAATGAACGTTATTTTTTTTGGGACACAGCCTACAGCTTACTACCTTAGCCTGTAGCCTCTTTAGTAGTTAATTTAATAAATAAATAAATAAATTATTTAAAAATAATAAATAATTAAAACACAATTAATTAACAATTAGCAGATATCCATCATTATTTTTTTTTAATTTACTTAATTATTTATTTTTATTTTAAAATTTAAATTTTTATGTATCTGCAATTTTTAACATATATATTTATGTATATATGCATATATTTTTTTTTAGTCCTTAATTAATTTTTTATGTAAATATAATTAGTAGTTATATTTTTTTTTAATTAATTAAATTTGTAGATGTAGATTTTAGTGATTTAATTTTTTTTTTCTTTAATTTACATTAACTTGTTAATATATTTTTTTTGTTTTGTTTTAAAAAGTTATAATAATACTTTTGTTTATAACTTGTAATAATATTGATGATAACAATAATAATAAATAAAATCAATTGCAATAATGAATGAATTTCAGGAGGCTCAGGCTACGGAGGCAAGCAGAGGGGTGGTGGTGGTCGCCAGAACCAAAGGCACCAACCCTATTAATTTGGGGATACCGTATATCGCGAGCTCAATTATGCTGTTTAAATCATTCATTTACCACTGGTGAGTGTCCCGTAATTCTCAATCTATAATCTCTATCCTTCTTATCTATTTTTTTATTTCATTCATTTTTTATACTCAACCATCACTCTGTTAACTATAATGTAGATGTAGATTTTAATATTTTTAATCACATAAATTGATAGAGAATTTCAAGCCCATCAAAATGAGTACCAACAAGCCGTACTTATTTTTTATATTTTTATGAACACATATATGTACATATACATATGTATTAGAATTTTATGACTAGAAGTATGGCTTGTTGGTACTCTTTTTAAAGGACTTGAAATTCTCTATCAATTTATGTGATTAAAAACGTGAAGTATTGATTTTTTTATGATTTGATTATTGACAATTGAAAAAAAAAATTTTTGTAAAATTGTTATTGTTCATCGAGAATAATAGAAAATTTAAAGCCCTTTCATATGAGTACAAACAAGCTGTATTTATTTTTAATAATTTAATAGATATACATTTTATATATTTATGCTCACATATATGTATCAGAAATTTATGATCATCAGTATGGCTTGTTGGTACTCAATTCAAAGGGCCTTCAATTCTCCATCATTCTACACAATTAAAACAAATTTTTACAAATTGTTTTTTTTTTTATGAATGAAAAAAATTTGGAAAAAAATTAGCTTTAGATCGATAGAAAAATTAACGCTCTTTAAAATGAGTACCCACAAGCCTCACTTATTTTTAATAATTTCTAACATATATTTATTATTATCATATATATAAATATATATACCTCAGAAACAATTAGTAATAAATATGGCTTGTTGGTACTCATTTTAAAGGTCTTGAAATTCTCTATCTCACTACACGTACAAAATATTTTGTTAAAATATATATTCCTATATTTATCTCATACGTACAATTTCAAAAAATTCTCCCTTAAAAATTTTACACCCTTATCTCACCAATAAATAAACCTTGACAATTCTGCATGCCAATTATAATAGAAATAAATATATATAATAGATAAATAACTTTGTGTAAAAACAATGTAACTAATAACTAATTAATGTTTATATTTTTTTTTGTTTGTTTATTCAGGTCTTCAATCTTACAACAAATTACATAATTCATTGAATCATCATTCCATAAAATCATCACGTCATCAACAACAACAAAGCAGACAACTGCCGCAAAATAATTATAACAATCAACAACAAGATTCGCAACATCAAAAAAACCACCAACCAAACAATGTAACATACATGCGTTAAAATTTTCCGGCCCTAATAACCTCAATAAAATTTATTATTAATAATTAATAATAATGATAAATAATAATAATAATAATTAATAATTATTAATTGAAATTTTTTAATTACAAACAAAAAAAAATTTTCTTTTTATGAAATTTAATTTGAAACAATAGTAAAAAAAAAACAAACAATCAATCAAATAAAAAGGGTTCTGGATTTTAAAGTAATAAATTAATTAATTATAAATAATTAATAATAATTATTATTTATAATTAAGTAGATGAGTTTAAACGATAGTTGAAATTTTGTTTGCATTAAATCCTCAATCTTTTGTACAGAATATTTTTAATGTATCATCTCCCAATTTAATTAATTGATTAATTAATTTTTTTAATTAGTTAATTAATTAAATAATAATTATAATTATAATAAATAAAATTAAGAATTAACAAATTAGTTAACATAATTAGAAAATAATCTTTTTTTTTTTTGTCTACTTTAATTTTTTTATTTGTCTATTTATCGATTAATAAACAAATAATTACTGTAATGCTGTCTTATTATTAATTATTAATTATTATTATTTAATATTTTGTATAAAAATGTCCGGGGGTTTTTGTCATCTTTAATTAAGATGTTTTTTTAAAAACAATTACTATTGTTTTTATTTTTACGTCTTTAATTTAAATGTAATTGTAAGTTTATGAACAAATTAATAATTAATGTGTAGTAATAAAACTATTAAGTAATTAAACAATTTTTAATTGAATTTTTTTATTGCGAGTAATTGCGGTAGTTATTGATGGGGATTTAAGTACTGGATTTTTTTAAATATTTTAATTACAAAAAATTAATTGTTTATAATTAATTTAGCGGAGAAAATGGGTTTGTTTAAAATTTTTTGGGTTATGTTTAAAAAAAAAAGTTTTGTATGAGAAGTCGATGGTGCGACGCCTGGTGGATTGTTGGGAAGTTGATTGTAGAGGCGCTGAAGTAGGAAATTTAATGCAGCGACATTTTATTGGAGTTGCGGAAGAAAAGAAGGGGAGGGGGAAAATGTTAATTGATGCAGGAGAGCAGAAGGAAGATTTTTTTTACGGCCACGTTCTTTTGGTTCCGGCTGTTGGAGAGATTGGTCGCAAGAATTTTTACTGCAAATTTAAATTTTGCCACGTGGTAAAAAAATTTTAAATCTTTAAAAAATGAGGGATGGAAATATTTTATTTAAATATTTGTTGGGAAAGCGGATAATTACTTTGCGACCAGTTGAATTCAAATTGGGAAAATGAGATTGTAAGTAATTTTTGTAATTTGAATTTTTTAATTTTTTGTGGAAATTTAAAATGATGATTTATCTTAGGACACCTTCAGACGACAGAATGGCACTGTCGCATGAGACTAAAACTATTTATTCAATACTGATTCTTATTTTAAATTCACAAAATTCGAAAAAAAAATTTATTTTGGATTTATTAAATTTTAGTTTATTTTTTTTCTAGAAATTTTTGAAGTAAAAAATGGAGCTGCTCGTATTCAATTTTTCAAGGTCTAAATTCAAGTAAAGGTAATTATTATATTATTTATTTTTTCATAAAAAAAAAAAGTGAAAGTGAGTGATGAAAAAAACTCCGAAAAAAATTTATTCGAGAGTTTAATTTATGGGAATCGACAAATAGATTTTGCGGTTTTATTTAAATTAAAAAAAGAAAAAAGTAAATTTAAAATGATGATTTAACTTAGGACACCTTCAGACGACAGTTTGGCACTGTCGAATGAGATCAATTAACAGTTTATTTCTGATTTAAATTTTAAATAAATAAAATTAATTAAAGTAACACGATATACTAATTGAATTAAAATGAATTTATTGTTAATTTATTTTATTTTTATCTTTACAGAGGGATTAAGAGATCACTTTGGTAGCTATGGTGATATTGAAAGTAACAATGTTAAAACAGACTCCAACACCGAAAGATCACGAGGATTCGCTTTCATCGTTTTCTCAAAGGCCGAATCTTTAGACAAGGTAATTATTATTTTTTTTTTTTATATAAATATTTAATTATTAAAACCATCAGTTTACTGTTACTCCAAAGCAAATAAAATTACCAGTAACTTTAAATTAAAATTCCCGCTAATCTATTGAAAATACGCACAAAATAAATGAATAAAATTTTGTAGAGAATTGAGTTTTCTACAAAAAAGGTCTTTGTAATTTTTTTCATAAATTGAATCCTTAAAAAGTTATAAATAAAAAAAAGTTAATGATCAATTTTTTTAGTATAAAAATTAATTAAATTTTTCTATTCATCTTAAAGTTTAATTTCTGACTAAACTATTAAAGATTCGAAAAAAATCAATCCATCTAAATTTACAGAGGATTAAATTCTCCACAAAAAAGTCTTTACACTTTTTTCCGTAAATTCAATACTTAAGTCATTATAAATTTTTAAAAAATTTGTTTCAAAATGCCTTAAGAAATCTAAAAAAAAATTTTCAATTTTTTAAAATTTAAATAAATAGCAATTCGCTGTAATGACAAAAAAATATTTAATATGATGATTTAAAAAGTCAGTTCTGCTACTGAGAATTATTGACGACAATTAGACTTCTGATAAATTAAAAAAAAATATTTCTTTATTTTTATTTAAAATCTTTAATACAAAAAATATAATAATCATAAATTAATTACAGATTGTATGCTGGTTATCATGTAAAATAACATAATTCACCTCCAAGGTTATTTGGTTACTAATTAACAAGTTAATGGTAATTATAATTCAATCACATTATTAAAAAAAACATTTTCACAAATAATTTTTTTCATCCATAATTTTTTATTTTTAATGATGATTTATAAAGTCAGTTCTGCTACTGAGTATTTTTGACGACAATTAGACTTCTGATGCATTTAAAAATGAATAATTAATTTTTAAAAAATAATTGATTAATTAATTAACTAATTAATTAATTTTTGTTCTTTTATAGATCAAGCAGCCGAAGACGAAATTAAAAAGTTTAATTTCCGGCCAAACTATCAAAGATACAAAAAAAATCATTCAATACAAATTTATAGAGAATTTAATTCTCTACAAAAATGGTCCTCATCATTTTTATCATAAATTAAATATTTATTAAGTTATAGACATTTATAATAAATATATGCGACAAAAAAATGAACCAGCTGAAAAATAACTTTTTATTTTCCTGTTTGTTTAAAATTTATTTCACATAAATAAATTATTTATATATTTGAACCCACAAAAGTTTGAAATAATGTCATAAAAAAAATATTAAACATTAATGTTAATACTGACCAATAAAGTATTACTTTTTTTGTATTCCAACAATAAAAATATTTATTTGGATTAATTAAATTACGTTTTATTTTATTCCTCTATTTAATTGACTGTCCAAGTAGTAAACTTATTAGTTAAAAAAATCCATACAAGAATATTCAATACTATAAAAAGTCTCGACATTTAATTATTTAATTATTCAAAAAAATGTTTAAAATTAATCAGATAATCTTTTTATTTGTAATCCTGCATGTGATGATGGTGACCAATTTTGCCGCACAAGTCGCACAGATCGCAAATGTGTGCCTATTAAACGGACATGTATGTATATCTAAATATCAAGTATATAGAATTATTAAAATCAATTCAGTTTTATTTTACAAAATTTTTTTTGGCATTGATCTGATCTAAATAATTATTGGTAACAAATCTGCTTAAATAAAAACATATATATATATATATATATATTAGAGTGTCTCAAAAAATCGACTTTTTTTTTTTTTCTTGAAGAACATTGAAAAATCGACAGAGTATCTCTAGACAAAGACCCTGTTAAAATATGAGACCTTAATATTAATATTTAAAGGTAGCGATTCACAATTTTCTATTTTCCGCTTAAATAACATGGGAAAAAAAAAATTTTAATTTTGGAATTTTATACCTCGGCGATGGCTTATTGAACAGATAAGTTCAGGATATAATTTTGTAGGGAATTGAACGCTCTACAAAAAAAGTCTCTTATCATTTTTTGATAAATCCATCTGTTGAAAAGTTATTGGAGCTCGAAGTCAAGTTAGAGTAAATTTCGAAATCTTTTTACTTTTCCGGCGAAATTATCGGACTTATCATAAAATGTCATGAGATCTTTTTTGTAGACAATTTTATTTTCTACAAATTATTATTGATAAATTTTTTTCAAATTCTGCATTTTTTTCTAGTTATTTTCATTTTAATGCCAAGCGCTTAAAATCGATTAGAACACTACTTTTTTAGAAGCTTGGCATTAAAATGGAAATAACTAGAAAAAAATGCAGGATTCGAAAAAAATTTATCAATAATAATTTGTAGAAAATAAAATTGTCTACAAAAAAGATCTCATGAGATTTTATGATAAGTCCGATAATTTCGCCGGAAAAGTAAAAAAATTTTGAAATTTACTCTAACTTCACTTCGAGCTCCAATAACTTTTGAACAGATGGATTTATCAAAAAATGATAAGAGACTTTTTTTGTAGAGCGTTCAATTCCCTACAAAAATATATCCTGAACTTATCTGTTCAATAAGCCATCGCCGAGGTATAAAATTCCAAAATTAAAATTTTTTTTTTCCCATGTTATTTAAATGGAAAATAGAAAATCGTGAATCGCCACCTTTAAATATTAATATTAAGGTCTCATATTTTAACAGGGTCTTTGTCTAGAGATACTCTGTCGATTTTTAAATGTTCTTCAAGAAAAAAAAAAAAAGTCGATTTTTTGAGACACTAATATATATATATTATGCGTAAATTAAAAGAATATTTTGAATTTTTAAAAACCTTACGAATAATTAAATTTTTTTTTGATTCAAAATGTTCCAATCGAACAATATTCGCACACTTCTCATATTGATATGCACCCGTGTAAAAAAAGTTCGATTTGTAAAACTTCGAAATGTGAGACAGATTAGAACTTCTTTTAACTTTTTTCCAACTCTCAAGATTTTAATAGTAAAAAATATTTTAGATTTCGAGCTTTACGCTGACGAATTTTAGGAAAAATCAGAGCATTTTTGGAACACGATTCTCAAAACGTATTTTCACTTAATTTTTTTCCGTCTGGGGTAACAGCGCAAAATTCTACAATTTAAAAATTATTATAAGTCTTTAAGTACCCAGTCATTAATTGGAGCTCGGTCAATATTTGATACTGTTGCCCTCATAGAGATTTTAAATTAAAAATTTTTGGCTACTTTTGAACGAGGGAAAAATTTATTTAAAATACATTTTGAGAATTATGTTTCAAAAATCCTATCATTTAACTTAAAATCCGTCTACGCAAAATTCTAAGCCTACTATTTTTTTTTTGTTATCAAAATCTTGATACTAAAAATTTGAAAAAAGTTAAACTTGAAATTTTACTCCGTCTTAAATTTAAAAATTCTACATATCGAATACGTTTGCAACAGGGTTTTTCTGAACGGATATATATATTATATATATATATATATATATATATATATATATATATATATATATATATATATATATATATATATATATAATTGAAAATGAAATTATTAATTAAATTTTTTAAAATAAAAGTCATAACTAGTTTTAATATTTAGATAATAATTGTTATTACTGTTACTTTTAGTGCATGAAAAATAATCAATGCTGCTCAGAAAATTGCTTAAAAATTCCAGAACTTCATGGTTTTCCAACTGGATACTGCACAATGCCCTAATAAATTTAAAACTTAAAAATTTATTATAATTCCAAATTTAAAATTTGAATAATTAAATTAAATTTTTTTCCGTACAAATTGCTGGTTTTTTTTACAGTTTATTTATTCTTTCATAACTGGATAATTGTGGGTATTTTAATAACTCTTAATTAAGTAAAAATGTAATCAATTATTCAATATATTGCCACAATCTTTAAATTAGAATTTATAATGGGATCTGGGGTTTATTTTTCCTGACTTGCTGGACTGATTTGATGCCATTACTTTGTCATAAATCCTCGCTAGTTAATTGAGACATGCAGTTATCATTTTTGTATTTTATTGTCCTCTTCCTGTCTCGGAACTTGGGAAATCTTTTCATATAATTAATTTGTATCCCACATTTGGTTCCCCTCTGAGAATATTGACCACTTTCTCATAATGTAATTTACTCAATTTTACTCTTCTTCAACATAATTTTAATTAATGAAAAGTAAGTTGACAAATAATCTAAAGTAGTAAATCTGAAAATTAATAATTTCTTTTTCAAAATATTTTTACTTTAAAAATAAACTTCTTTTTGATAATTTCTTAAAGTTTTTGTATTTTTAAGTGAGCATTTTTTAAAAATATAAAGTCGACTGTTACTTATAATAATAATAATAATCTTTATTTGCATAAATACTGTACAATTTCCGTTTTTTCTTATAAAATCAAAGTTTATATATTCAAATATATGTATCTAAAGTTTTATATGAAAATACCGAATATTTTTCAAGTTATAGTCATTTTTGTGACAGCACTTTAACTGACCCTTGCATCGACTGAAAACTTTAAACACGTTTTTCTCGAAACTTTTTTGAACTGGTCTCATTTGTAAATTGCATAAATATTAACCGATTCGCAACTTTATTTTTTCCCCGTATTCGTCTATTCAGTAGCTAAAATTGCACGTAGGGATTTTGAAAATTTTTATTTTTAAGATTTTTTAGGGCTGTTTGAATCCAAAAAAATAATTTAAAAAAAACGAAAAATTTTTTAATATGTTGCCATTTTCTTTCAAATCCAAATTTTCAAAATCCTCTGCGTGCAAAGATAACCACATGCGTACAGACTACAACGCAGTTTGGTTTTTTTGTTTCAGATAATCCGTTTTTGAGTTAGAGGTGAGACCGTGGTGGGGGAAATTTTTTTGGTGCTTCACAAAAATGCTTATAATTTTGTAACAACATAATATTTTTTAATCAAAATTTAGGAGAATTATCTTCATGGAAACCCGATCCCCAAATTCTTTTATTATCCCAGTCAAAAAAATTTCCGAAAATCCTTTATTTTTTCAATCCTCACAGTGGCTATCTCCCTTAATTTGTTTTCTTATTTACATTGATTGGTATCATTCATACCTAATTTCCCACTCTTACAATCATTCATATTTCATTAGTGTAATTTGTTCCCTAGTTTTCGCGGGTGTATATTACTCTACTTACGACTTATTACTGACTATCTTTTTTCCTTTTACTTTTTATCAATTTTTATCTATTTACACTTCTTTTGCTTTGCTTTTCTTTTTCCTGACTAGCCAAATCTAAAAATTCTCATAGAATCCACTCAACTGCGACAAAAACGGCATTGAAACCAATACAGTCTATGGGATTCTATGCGGTTTTTGTCGCAGTTGAGTGGATTCTATGGGAATTTTTGGATAGGGAGGCTTTCAAATTTTCTTGTGTATTCTATGACTTCTCTGCTTGGCTTTCCTATCTCTAGTTCTCTCATTCTCTCTCTTGCTTGTTCTGTTTGCTTGCTTTGTACGAACTTTTCTTTGATTTTATTTGATAGCACATGGTCTATTTTATTGTGTATTTTCTTCGCACGCTCATATATATTCTATTGTTTCTTCATGTTTTCTGCATACTCTGCATGTTAAATCCTGGTATTGACTGTTACGTTTGTATTTGTATGTTCAAAAGTTAACTAATCGCTTAAAGGAAACTTGACATGTGACGTTTTCAAATTCAAAACAGTCCATCATTTTGAACCCTTGCTAAAAAAGTCTACTTGCCTTATAAATGAAATCCTCTAGGAAGGAAATATTAATTGCCTGGCAACTTTTGGATCATTAAATTTTATTCATTTATTCAAAAATTTGAAAATTTGCCTCGCACTAAATTTTATTAAATTCCCTGAGGATCATTCGTAAAAAATTTTTCATAGTTCTCTTTTCCAACCCACTAATAATTTATATTATTTATAAAAACTCGGGATTCCCATTTAAAAATAATAATAATAAACCCAATTAACTCAAGTGAGATCTAGCGTTAAAAATTTCAAGCGAATCGAATAATTAATTCATCGATGCGTCAATGGTACGTTAGTTCTCTCCAAGACCCAACTAAGCCGCGACTCGACGCTGGCCTTCATACTCCCCACCAAAGTACTGAAACTGAACCCAACCTAAGCCAACACAAAAATAACCAAAAATATATATATCCTTTGTATAAAGTTAAAGTTTGTTTATTTAACTAATTAAATATTTAAGAAACAGAATGGGTTCCGATGATAACTGTTACGATTCACCGAATTGCGAATTTGAATCCGACCTCAGTGAAGATGAAATTGAAATGGATAATTTAGCGATATGTTTTTCAAATATTGATGATTATTCATACCAAGTGTTGAAAACCGAAGAAATTGTTGGTCATATGTTAAAAAAAATAAAATCAATCAGCGGAATAATTGAAATTCCATCAACGATAACGCGAATTCTACTTCATCATTTTAATTGGGACGAAGAGAAATTATTAGATAAATTTTATACTCAAAATCGCAGTGAATTGTTCAAGGAGGCTCACATTATTGATCCCTCATCATCATCATCAGCAGCAGCATCAACATCAGCAGTAAGTAAAAAAAATAATTCAGTTATTGAATCTGAAGATTGCGAAATTTGTCTGGTTCCGTTATCTTGTAATTTGATGACTGGGATGGAATGCGGGCATCGTTTCTGTACTGATTGTTGGGACTCTTATTTATCAACTAAAATAATCGAACAAGGGGAATGTCAATCAATAACTTGCCCGGCTCACAAATGCGATATTATCGTTGATGACGAAACCGCAATGAATTACATTAAAGATTTTAATGTAAAAACAAAATATCAACATTTGATAACAAATAGTTACGTTGAGTCTGACAGATTATTAAAATGGTGCGAGACACCTGATTGTAATCATGCCATTAAAGTTTCTTATGTTGATTTCAAACCGGTGACATGTCACTGCGGCCGGACATTTTGTTTTAAATGCAACAAAAAATGGCACGATCCAATTCTATGCGATTTGCTACGTAAGTGGATGAAAAGAGTCGATGAAGATGCGGAGACATCTCGGTGGATTGGACTTCATACAAAAGACTGTCCAAATTGTCTGGCGATAATTGAAAAAAATGGTGGGTGCCATCATATGACTTGTAAAAAGTGTAAACATGAATTTTGCTGGATTTGTTTGATAAATTGGAAAGAACATCTTTCACATTATGTATGTAATAGATTTGATGCTGATGATGCTAATGAACGTGCTGCGGAACAGACAAGATCTTCGTTGCGGAAATATATTTTTTGTTCTGATCGTTATATGAATCATTTCAGATCACTGGAGTTAGAGAACAATTTGTACCTTGTTGTTGGTGACAAAATGATGGAGATGCAGAAAATGAACATGTCTTGGATTGCAGTACAGTTTTTGAAAAAAGCTGTTGATATTTTGTGCAAATGCAGACAAACTTTGATGTATACGTACTCGTTTGCGTACTACATTGAGAAGTCGAATCAATCTACTATTTTTGAAGACAATCAAAAGGATCTGGAATCGGCTGTTGAGACTTTGTCGCACTATTTAGAGCAGGATATCAATGAGGAAGAACCTAGTGAAATTAAAAAGAAGGTTCAGAACAAAGCTGACTACTGCGAAAGTAGAAGAAAAGTTCTGCTGGATCACGTTCATGAGGGCTATGACAAAGGCTGGTGGAATTACACAAATCTTGAGTAATTTTGAAAATATTATTATTTTTTTAGAATGACGTGGGATAATTTTTCGAATTTTGTGTTAATCTGAAGCATTGATGCGTGTTTTACTATGTACCAATTGCTTGAAAAATTTGAATTTTATTGAAGAATAGATTTGAATATTTTTCAAGTTATTTTAATATTTACATTTATCGTATTTATAAACTAATTATACATGAAAAAAAAAAATTTTTTTTAATAATAATACAGGTGTCAAAATAACTATCAGCTTTAAAATAAATACTATTCAAAATAAATTTACTTATGGACTATAAAAGAAACAATTATTTATATGAAATAAAATAAAATAGATTGTGATTTTAATTTTGTGACATTTATCACTTGGAAATTTAAAATTATGTTAAAATAAAGTATATCAATAAGTTTATTTATAATTATATTCATATTTTATATTTTGGACTGATTTAAACTTGTTAATAATATCAAGTAATTTCCTTGTAATTTTCAGTCCAATTTTGAACATCTGTATTAATTATTTGCTATCAAGAAGGCCAAGGAAAATTATTAGTTGCTTATTAACCAGAAAATTAGTTTATAATGATTAAGAATTTTTGTTCCTAGAGGATTTAATTTTTAAGGTAAGTGGTTTTTTTTTTAAAATGGCGAGTGTTTTACAAAAATTTCACAGAAAGTTTATTTTGAACGTAAGTATACAAAAAAATATGTTTTGCAAAGTCCCTATCCAAAAATTCCCATAGAATCCAGTCAACTGCGACAAAAACCACATAGAAACCAATGCGGTCTATAGGATTCTATGCGGTTTTCGTCGCAGTTGAGTGGATTCTATGGGAACTTTTGGATAGGGGTGACAATCTAATACATGAGATGTAATTTCATATATAATTTGAAATCCTACACAATAAAGACTCATTCCAGTAATTAATAAATTTTATCATGATTCAGCAGGAAAAACTTTTCATATGTCAGTTTGCTTACATATGTAATAATTTTTTTTTTTAGGTGTAAAGATCTAAGCCCATGGCGTATCAAAAATACAAGCAACCGAACACGCGATCAAAATTATGGTTCTCAATATTGACGAATTTTTGTGCAAGAGACTTGGAACAGATTTCTTGCGCTAGAATTGGAAAAGTTATTGCTTTAGATTTTTACCCTATAAACTTGTACCAGATTGCGCCTTCTAATTTCATATGTTATACTTTTTACTCCATGGAACAAAGAGCAGTGGAAAAATTAGTTTTTAGTGCAAAAACAGGGCTCTCGTATTACAAATATTGGATAATATGTTTAAGAATATATAATATAAGTATTTACTCAATCGGAAAATGAATATTCTATGGATACATTTCAGTTTAACTGAGTAAAGAAAATTAAACTACCGATTAATGAAGAAATGTCTAGAAAGATCAAATATTTCAGTATACATTAAATAGATCTGATATCATAGACGTTTATATGCCAACATACGACTCTATGAAAAACTGCATTAGACTTTTTTGGGTTTAAAACATAATATAGGCTTGGAATGAACCTTTTTGACTTAAAATTTTATAAGTGTGAGTTTATATATATGAATATTATAAAATGACTTATTATGTGTTTATGCGATCCCTTGCAACCTTGAGCGCACGGTGTATATACTGTGTATACACCGTGCACGTGTATATTCGGTGTATACGCGGTGTATGCATCGTGTATTTATACACAAAGTATAAACGATGAATACACGGTGTATACACAGTACTTACAGATTAAGTGACAAAACCAGATACAAGTTAAATATTATAACTTTTGAACCATATGAGACAAAAATTCGGCTCTAGAATATTCTTGTAGGGCATTAAATTTCTTAGAAAAAAGTCCTGGGAGTCGAATTTGTAAATTTGATATTTCGTATACTAACAGGCTATCAAAGTCTAGAGTAAACAGAATCATACAAATTTAAGGCTTTATTTGGATTTTCCAAATACTTTTCTATTATTGTGATCGATAACAAAATATTATTTGTTACAACGTGGATATTGCTGGTGATTTCATTGCACTACATGTAGAACAAATTTTCTTGTAGTATTGATATTTTTAATAATAAAGCCTTAAATTTGTATGATTCTGTTTACTCTAGACTTTGATGGCCTGTGAGTATACGAAATATCAAGTTTACAAATTCGACTCCCAGGACTTTCTTTTAAGAAATTTAATGCCATACAAGAATATTCTAGAGCCGAATTTTTATCTCACACGGTTCAAAAGTTCGAATATTTTTAATCAAAAAAAATTTTTTTGCATGTTATTTAAATGGGCAATTTCAAATGGCTACCGACACCTTTTAGAATTGAGCTACAAATTTTGCCTAATGGGATAATTTTTTTCTCGATATATAGGTCCTTTTTAAGACGTAAATTCGATAGGTTGGTTTTTTTGGCTCACCCTAATACACAGTGAACGAATCGCACAAATCCACGATGTGTACACAGTTCAAAATAAACTTTCTGTTAAATTTTTGGCTGACCCTGACGTCCTCCAGTGGGAAATAGATTGTAATATAATTTATATGAAAAAAATTTATTAAACTAGTAAATAATTAGAAATAAGAAGATTAAAATGAATTTTAAGTCAAATTAATTTTTTTTCAAGCCCTCCTCAGTAAATAAAGCAGGTAGGGTAAGAGCATCAGTACCAGTACCCAGCCCCTAACCAGTAGCCAGCCGGTCATATACTTTAACATTGGCTCAAAATATGTAGAGATATAATTTAACATGAGGTAGCTCGCTACTGGTTTGGGGCTGGGTACTGGTGCTTTTACCCCAGTTAGAAAAAATAATAAGGAGTGGAAATTCGTTCGTACGTAAATTTGTTCGAAAAAAAAAAATATAGTAAGGGTATGTTACCCAGTGGACAGTAACTAAACGGTGTTGTCAGTAATGTAGGTTTCACAAAAACCATGGTTTTTTTTTTTTAACGAATTTCCACTAATAATGGTTTCTTTTATTGTCCATAAGTAAATTTATTTAAAATTAAAAATTTTTTTAATTAAAATGAAACTCAATATCTTGATTAATCACATAAAATATATATTTTTAAATATTCAAATTGTATTTTTATTAAAAATTGAGCTTTCATTTTTGAAATTATCTCAACAAATCGACATTAATGTGACGTAATTAAATTTCCATGATATTTATCCTTGAAAATCGATAAAATTTTTCACAGCTTACGCAAAAAGTGTGATGTTAATATTAAAATAATTTCAAAAATATTCAATCAGTTCTTTAATAAAATTCAAATTTTCCAAACAATTATTGCATAGTAAAACAAACATCAATGCTTAAGATTAACACAAAATTTGAAAAATTATTCCACTTGATTCTAAAAAAATAATAAAATTAAAATCCACGCAAAATTTGAATAAATCCGTTTTGGTCATAGTCCTCATGAACATGATCCAGCAAAACTTTATAAATATGAATGTAGCAGATATAAAACAATTTATAAATTTCAAATAAATAAATTAATTAAAATAATGAAGGTGAAATAATTGTGTACCGATTTTCCTTAATTACCGAACTATCCAAATATGTATTTTTTAATTTGTATTTTACTTACATTTTAATGAAACTGAAGTTACCCGACCTCTAATAATTTTTGAATTTTTTTAAAAACAATAAATTATTTTTAAAAAAGTTTTTTTAGTTTTCTACTTGTGCATATTTTTAATTACTCTGTAATTCATTCAGTGAAAAAAAATCAAAAAATTGTTAATTGCCTGGTAACTTTCAGATCATTAAAATTTATTGATTTATTCAAAAATTTAAAAATTGCCTCCACCAAATTTTATGAGATTCCCTGAGAATCATTCGCAAAAATTTTTGACAGTTCTCTTTTCACACCTACTAATATTTTACATTATTTATAAAATCTCGGGATTCCCATTTAAAAATAATAATAATAAACGCAATTAACTTCAAGTGACATCTAGCGTTAAAAATTTCAAGCAAATCGTATAATTAATTCATCGATGCGTCAATGGTGCGTTAGTTCTCTCCAAGACACAACTAAGCCTCGACTGGACGCTGGCCTTCACACTCGCCACCAAAGTACTGAAACTAAACCCAACCTAAATCAACACAAAAACAACCAAAAATATATATATCCTTTATATAAAGTTACAAATTTATTTATTTAATTAATTTAATATTAAAAAAACAAAATGGATTCCGATGATAACTGTTACGATTTACCGGATTGTGAATTTGAAACCGGCCTCAGTGACGATGAAGTTGAAATGGAAAATTTAGCAACATGTGATTCAAATATTGATGATTATTCATACCAAGTGTTAAAAACCGAAGAAATTGTTGGTCATATGTTAAAAAAAATAAAATCAATTAGCGGGATAATTGAAATTCCATCAACGATAACGCGGATTCTACTCCATCATTTTAATTGGGACGAAGAGAAATTATTAGATAAATTTTATACTCAAAATCGCAGTGAATTGTTTAAGGAGGCTCACATTATTGATCCCTCATCATCATCATCAGCAGCAGCAGTATCAACATCAGCAGTAAGTAAAAAAAATAATTCAATTATTGAATCTGAAGATTGCGAAATTTGTCTGGTTCCGTTATCTTGTAATTTGATGACTGGGATGGAATGCGGGCATCGTTTCTGTACTGATTGTTGGGACTCTTATTTATCAACTAAAATAATCGAACAAGGGGAATGTCAATCAATAACTTGCCCAGCTCACAAATGCGATATTATCGTTGATGACGAAACCGCAATGAATTACATAAAAGATTTTAATGTAAAAACAAAATATCAACATTTGATAACAAATAGTTACGTTGAGTCTGACAGATTATTAAAATGGTGCGAGACACCTGATTGTAATCATGCCATTAAAGTTTCTTATGTTGATTTCAAACCGGTGACATGTCACTGCGGCCGGACATTTTGTTTTAAATGCAACAAAAAATGGCACGATCCGATTTTATGCGATTTGTTACGTAAGTGGATGAAAAAAGTCGATGAAGATGCGGCGACATCTGCGTGGATTGGAATTAATACAAAAGATTGTCCACAATGTCTGACGATAATTGAAAAAAATGGCGGGTGCAATCATATGACTTGTAGAAAGTGTAGATATGAATTTTGCTGGATTTGTATGATGAATTGGAAAGAACATAATACAAATTATAAATGTAATAGATTTGAAGCTGATGCTGAACGTGCTGTGGAAAAGACAAGATCTTCGTTACGCAGATACATGTTTTATTCTGATCGTTTTATGAATCATTCGAGATCACTGGAGTTAGAGAACAATTTGTACCTTATTGTTGGTGACAAAATGATGGAGTTGCAGAAAATGGACATGTCTTGGATTGCAGTACAGTTTTTGAAAAAAGCTGTTGATATTTTGTGCAAATGCAGACAAACTTTGATGTATACGTACTCGTTTGCGTACTACATTAAGAAGTCGAATCAATCTACTATTTTCGAAGACAATCAACAGGATCTGGAATCGGCTATTGAGACTCTGTCGCATTATTTAGAGCAGGATATCGATGAGGAAGAACCTAGTGAAATTAAAAAGAAGGTTCAGAACAAAGCTGACTACTGCGAAAGTAGAAGGAAAGTTCTGCTGGATCACGTTCATGAGGGCTATGACAAAGGCTGGTGGAATTACACAAATCTTGAGTAATTTTAATATTATTATTATTTTTTTAGAATTAAGTGGAATAATGTTTCAAATTTTGTGTTAATCTGAAGCATTGATGTTTGTTTTACTGTGTAACAATTGTTTGGAAAGTTTGGATTTTATTAAAGAACTGATTTGAATATTTTTTAAGTTATTTTAAATTTACATTACACTTTTTGCGTAAGCTGGTAAAAATTTTATCGATTTTCAAGGATAATTGTCATGGAAATTTATTTATGTCACATTAATGTCGATTTGTTGAGATAATTTTAAAAATTAAAGCTCAATTTTGATAAAAATACAAGTCTACTATTTAAAAATATATATTTTATGTGACTAATCAAGATATTGAGTTTGATTTTAATTTAAAAAATTTTAAAAATACAATACTAACTTTTTTAAAAAAAATCTTAATTAGTTTTTGATAACTGCGAGTTTATTAAAGTCTTGATATTAAATTTATCGTATTTATAAACTAATTATACATGAAAAAAAAATTTTTAATTAAAATTCAGGTTTTTAAAATAACTATCAGTTTTAAAATAAATATTATTTAAAATAAATTTACTTATGGACAACAAAAGAAACAATTATTTATATGAAATGAAATAAAATAGATTGTGATTTTAATTTTGTGACATTTATCACTCGGAAATTTAAAATTATGTTAAAATAAAGTATATAAATAAGTTTATTTATAATTATATTCATATTTTTTATTTCGGACTGATTTAAACTTGTTAATAATTTCAAGTAATTTTCTTGTAATTTTCATTGCAATTCTGAACATCCGTATTAATTATTCGCTATCAAGAAGGTCAAGTAAAATTATTAGTTGCTTATTAACCAGAAAATTAGTTTATGATAACTAAGAATATTTGTTCCTAGAGGATTTAATTTATAAGGTAAGTGGTTTTTTTTTAACATGGCGAGTGTTTTACAAAAATTTCACAGAAAGTTTACTTTGAACGTAAGTATACAAAAATATGTTCAGCAAAATGACAATCTAATACATGAGATGTAATTTCATATATAATTTGAAATTCTCCATAATAAAGACTTATATCAGTAATTAATAAGTTTTATCATGATTCAGCAGAAAAAAACTTTTCATACGTCAGTTTACTTACACGGAGAAAAATGTTGGCTCGAAACCTACCAATTTTTATTATGCTGTCGACCGAACTTGAAACAGGAAGGGAAGCATCCAAAAAATTATTATACTGATACGAAAAATTATTCATGCTGTAATACAACACTTACTACGTGCGAGAAACTTATCGATAAGCTTTAATAACAATTATTTTCATACATTATAATAATTATGATGCGGCATAATCATTTTTTATAAGAGCATAATAAATTTTTGAATACTTCACTTCCTGTTTCAAGTTCGGTCGACAGCATAATAAAAATTGGTAGGTTTTGAGCCAACATTTTTCTCCGTGTACATAAAATTTTTTTTTTTATGGTGTACGTTAGTTGGTATGGTGTAAGATATAAACTCATGGTGTATCAAAAAAACAAGCAAATGAATACGCCATCAAAATTATGGTTCACAACATTGGCGAACATTTGTACAAGAGACTTGAAACAGATTTCTTGCGCTGAAATTTAAAAAGTTATTGCTGCAGATTTTTACCCCATAAACTTGTACCAGATTGCGCCTTCTAACTTCATATGTTATACTTTTTACTCCATGGAACAAAGAGCAGTGGAAAATAACTGTTTAGTATAAAAACAAGGCTCGTATTACAAATATTGGATAATATATTTAAGAATACATAATATAAATATTTATTCCATCGGAAAATGAATATTCTATGGATACATTTCAGTTTAACTGAGGAAAGAAAATTAAACTACCGATTTATGAAGAAATGTCTAGAAAGATCAAATATCTCAGTATATATTAAATAGATCTGATATCATAGATGTTTATATGCCAACATACGACTCTATGAAAAACTGCATTAGACTTTTTTGGGTTTAAAACATAATATAGGCTTGGAATGAACCTTTTGGACTTGAAATTTTATAAGTCGATAACATGTGAGTTTATATATTAATATTATAAAATTAATTATTATGTGTTTATGAGATATAATTTTTAATATGCGGAGTTCATATTGCTTGAATATAAGCATATAAAATATACTATATAATATATATATGTATTAGGGTGTACCATTTTGAGGCGACTTTTTTTTCAACAAAAAAAACAGACTGAAAACTTGCAGGAAGGTGAGAAAAGAAGCCTGTTCAAAGCGGAGCTCTTAATATTAATATTTAGAGGTGCCTATTTATAATTTTCCATTTTCCATTTAAATAACATGGGAAAAAAAAATTTTTATTTTTCTAGCTCGGCATTCGCACATCATATAAATGAGTCCATAGGATATTCTTGTAGAGAATTTAACGCTCTACAAAAAAGGTCTTATCATTTTTTGATAAATCCATCTATTAGAAAGTTATTGGAGCTGGAAGTCAAATCTATAATAATTTTCCAGATCTTTTTACTTTTCCAGCAAAACTATCAGACTTATCGAAAAATGTCATAGGATCTTTCTTATAGACAATTTTATTCCCTACAAATTATTATAGATGAAGTTTTATGAAATTTCGCATTGTTTTCTAGTTATTTTCATTTTAATGTTAATTTCTCAGAATAGATTAGAAGACTTCTATTTTTACGAGCTTGGCATTAAAATGAAAATGACTAGAAAACAGTGCGGGATTCGAATAAACTTTATTGAGAATAATTTGTAGGGAATAAAATTGTCTATAAAAAAGACCCTATGACATTTTTTGATAAGTCTGATAGTTTTGCTGGAAAAGTAAAAAGATCTGGAAATTTATTATAAATTTGACTTCCAGCTCCAATAACTTTCGAATAGATGGATTTATCAAAAAATGATAAGAGACCTTTTTTGTAGAGCGTTAAATTCTCTACAAGAATATCCTATGGACTTATTTATGAGGTGCGAATGCCCAGCTAGAAAAATAAAATTTTTTTTTCCCACGTTATTTAAATGGGAAAATGAAAAATTAGAAATAGGCACCTTTAAATATTAATATCAAGAGCTCCTTGAAAAAAAAGTCGCCTTAAAATGGCACACCCTAATATAGATATATCATATTCGTATCCAATACAAAAAAATATATACCGGCAAAATAGTATACATATGACAGTACTAAAGATTCAAGCCGGATGTATACTATTTTACTGAAATATATATTTTTCGCGCGGAATATTTTGAAAATCTATAATTGTATAATAAAAGCGGCAAACAAACAGTTATTTTAATATCAACAATTTTTCACATTATTAATTATACTATAATATAAACTGTGTTATATTATTTAGTATAATTTTAAAATATAAATTTTTTTCATTCAGGATTTAAGCCAACTTACCTCTGCATCATTATTTCACATATATTTAGACACTGGTTTTAATTACATCAGATAATTTAAATTCTTATGAATTATTATCCCTAACAAATCATTTTTTTAACAAAAAAAAAGTCTTTACTTTAAAATTTCTTTCCCTTAATAATTATTTGATATTTTACTCATCAAATTTCATCATTAAAATAAAAAACTCGACTTACAAGTTTTACTCTTAGAAAAAAAATTTTTTAAAAAATGCATTTTTTAATTCCGACTATTTTTAATAAATATAAATTTTTATATGAATTAAATTAAAAAAAAAAAAAATTATTACCGCCTTCTGTATTCAAATATTTTTAAACTTAACAAAAAAATAAATTTACACTTCGTACAATAAAATAATGAATTTTATTGTCCGCAGTAACTGACCCATTTGACCCATACTTCATTTACCTTTGAATAATATTTTACAAATATATCACTTACCATAATATCTGATCTAGATAACATTCATATATTTTTAGAACCAAATTTTTTTACTGCGAATTTATTTAAATAAAATAAAACGCGCGTATTTTAAAAAACAACTTTTATTAAAAAATAAGTCAACTTACAAAATATACAAATATATAAGACTATAAATAGTTTTAAAAAATCATTTTTTATCAATGCGCACTCCAACTCCTCCGAGATTCGTCCGTGTGACCAAAAATCCATCGGCAATCAGTTGACTCGATAACTGATCGACGACTTGATTTGAAATATAAGGCGGTAATAAAATATATCCATACCCGCCTCCGCCCGCACCAGTCATTTTAGCTGACAAATTAAATTTTTTTGCTTCCGCACAAATTTTTTCAAGTGATGGATGTGAAACCTGACAACTCGTAAGCAACCCATGATTTATTTCCATAAAAGTCATTAATTGCTGATACGCATCAACCGATTCTTGATCATCAAGTTCACTTATTTTTCTAATAACAGCCAAAGCTTCTTTCGAAACATTATCAATAGACTCCAAAATAGGGTCATATATTTTAGGAAATTTGTTTTTTAACTCAGCAAATTTCTCTACCAACTTTTTAGTACTGCGAGGAACTTGAGTATCCACAAGTAAAATTTCCATCGGTTTGACTCCAAGTATCGGCTTTAGCTCCAATTTTTCGTCCTTTTTGAATTCAATAACTGACCCATAAATTGCTACCGTATGGTCTATACCAGATGGCGTTCCATGCATTATCTTCTCGCAATTCATCGCGTACTCCGACACTTTATCTAGTTCATTTTTATTCAAATCAGTGGTCAATCCCTTTTGCAAATTTGACCAATGGATAAAACACGTCGAAATGCAGACAGCAAATGAAGCCGAACTTCCCAAACCCGAACCTATTGACAAACCGGTATCGAGAAACAGCTCAAAAGGCTTGAGATCAAAACTTTCACTCTGTAATACGGCAATAAGTAGATATACTAAAGCCTCTAATCCAAGTTTTTGGTTTACTCCGGAGTAATTAAGCCCGCTAACGAATTCGCTGACGTATTTATAAAAATTTTGATGGTTTTCTCTGTACTTAGGGCATTTTTCAACTTTAAAGTATTCAATAATACGTTTCAAAGGTATTTCAATATTCAGATCTAATTTTGGCATTAGTAGATTTATGTTGTCATGATTTGGCAGCTCAGTGAATTTTAATGTTGTACGCAAATCTAAGCTCGCTGCTACTGCAGTTTTGTTATAAACAACAGCATGCTCGCCAAAAAGAATGACTTTACCGGGAGCAGACACTTGGAATTCCATTTTTAAATTATAATTGATAAATTTTATGGTAATTTAAAAATTTTAAATTTGAATTATTAACACAGCACTGACAGCAATTAATACTTTTTAAAAAACGGTTCTTTAAATGGTAATCACATGTGTCACTTAGAAAGCGGACTGTTTATGAGCGACCTAGTATACGCTTTTGACGGTACTGGAGAAATTATATATTGAAAGATATATGACGTAATGTAGCTGTGATGTTAGTGGGAAAAAGTGGCGCGCGCATATTGAAAGTGGGGAACCACAGGCGCTTAAAAATAGTTAAGTCAGGTATTTTTTTTTTTTAAGGCATTATTGCTTATATTCGATATAAACGATATTTGAAATTGTAATTACGTCAATACATTAAGAGATTATGAATTATGATGATTCTATAGATAAGTGTCTTCGTCAATAAAAAGTGTTTTATTAACTTATAATATGAATATGAATAACTTGTAACAAATATATGAAGTCTTGTATAATTAGGATCATATTTTGAAATGTATATCGATAGCTAGTAAAATAGGAATTGCATAAAGTGTTTTTAAAATACCAGTTGGGGCTGGAATCTAAATTGAAATGAAACTTTTGACATCTTGATGATGTACAGTAACTACAAAAAATTGCAATCAAACTTTTTAGCTCTTATATACGTAAAATAACATGTGAATTTGACGTGAAATTAAAGCTGCTAATTTACATTCCTGCATGGAAAAGCTATATATTAGGGTGGGTTGAAAAAAAACTTTTTTTTGTTTTTCTTAGCATGGGGGTAGAATTTGTACCTTGCAAAAAAAAATTTTTTTTGACTCAACATTTTGAGGTGGCCCACTCGTTTTTTAAATAAATAATTGATCAAACGGGGTAGTTCCAACGAAAATAATTTTTTTTTGTCCAAAATCGTGGAACACATCTAACACGTGTCGAATGTGATTTTTTTTTACTCCACTTTCATTTTAATTCAAAAGAAAATGCTTTTCATTTTTTGATTTTTTACTTAACTTACAAAAATAATATTAGGAAAAAAATTTTTTAAACTTTTGACTTTTAATTAGCTTACGAGGGGACACCCTACAGATTCTAGAACACCATTTTTATATTTTTTACTACCACCCGTTCTCAAGTTATTGATAAGAGAGAAGTTAATTAGTAACTTTGAAGTGTTTAATCGAAAATTTTATGAAAATTTGTGATAAAATTGTAGAGTTTTGAATATTTTTTTATTTATAACTAATCGATAACAACAAAATTCATTTATGAACAATATCAACACAATATTAACAATAATTAAAATTCAATAATTTTAAATTGAAAGTACAAAACCCAACTTCTCAATAACTTGAGAACGGGTGGTAGTAAAAATATAAAATTAGTATTATTATACATATTAGACTGATTAAAAAAAATCGACTAACTTTTTTTTTCTTCATTATATCGAAAATATTGTTGGAAATGACGAAAAAAAAATACTGTGAAAGTTTGAGCTCTTAATATTAATATTAACAACTGCCGCATCGCAATTTTCTATTTCCCGTTTAAATAACATGGGAAAATTTATTTTTTAAGCTTTGGAATTTTGTAGCTCACGGTGGGACCAATACTTTTAAATGTCCAAGACATATTCTTACAGGAAATTTGACGCTCTACAAAAAAGGTCGTTTATACACGGAAAGAAAATTATGGGAAGTTTTGCTATGCATTATGGGAATGGTTCCCATAATGGTATGGGAATAGTACCTATACTACTATAGGGATGGTTCCCATATATTATGGGAACCATTCCCATAATAGTATGAGAATAGTTCCCATACCATTATGCGGGAATGGTTCCCATAATATTATAGGAACCATTCCCATAATGGTATGGGAATCATTCCCATACTATTATAGGAATGGTTCCCATATTGGTATAGGAATGGTTCCTATATTGGTATAGGAACTATTCCTATAATATTATGGGAACTATTCCCATAATGTTATGGGAACCATCCCTATAATATCATAAAATTTTTTTTTTGCACAATAGTGTAGAAATTTCCCAAAATTTAAATTTTCTTGAATGTTTTGTGCTGACAAAAAATTCTTGTTAAAAATTTTAATGTTTTTTTGCCAAATACGATTTTTTTTTTCAATGTTTGAATTTTTGTTTTTATGTCTAATAATATTTCTGTGTATTGTAGAAGTGATTACCACACTTCTTTAAAATAATTTTTTCATGATAATATGGGAACCATTCCCATAATATTATAGGAATGGTTCTTATAATAGTATGGGAACTATTCCCATAATATTATGGGAATGATTCCCATAATGGTATACGAACCATTCCAATTGCATTATGGGAATCATTCCCATAATATTATGGGAATGGTTCCTATAATTTATGGGAATGGCTCCTATAAATTATAGGAACCATTCCCATAAATTATAGGAATGATTCCCATAATATTATAGAAAGTATTCCTATAAATTATAGGAACCATTCCTATAATTATAGGAATCATTCCTATAGTGTTATGGGTATCATTCCCATAATTATAGGAACTATTCTTATAATTATGGGAAACATTCCTATAATTATAGGAACCGCTTCCATAATTTATGGTCGTAATTCCTATGATGGTATAGGAAAAAATTTCACAAAATTATGGGAACCGCTGCCATAATTTTCTTTCCGTGTATTCTTTCGATATTTTTATTTCTTCAAAAGTTATTCGAAGCTGAAGTTAGGTTGGCGATAAATTTGCATATTTCCCTCATTTTTTCTCAGAGAAAATTTTCGATATTTCTCACAAGTCGGATGTTATTTGCAATTAACTGAAAATTTTCTTAAATAATCTAAATTTTGTTGCTTAAAATTAATTATATTAAATTTTCAGTTAGTTATGCTGATTAAATTTTAAAGTATCTAAAGAATATCTCAAACTACCATAAAATATGTTGTATATATTTCAACAATACGTAATTTCTAGTGCTCATGACCTGTTGCGCCTGTTTGTAAACAAAATTTCGAAATCCACAGTATGAATGGTCTTTATTTTTCTAATCACTGTCATAACATATAATACAGACTACGATTATCAATATAAAAATATATGACGTATTCATAGATTTGCATCTGATAATAAACAGTCAATTTATCTAACAAGTTCAGTGAGCAACTTCTAAGTGGATTTAATAAATATTTTAAATTTCAAATTTTTTTACTAAAAGTGTTTTCTAAAATAATTTTTTTTGCAAGTTCGTAATTTTCAAATTTCCGTCTGCTTTTAATAAGCGAAAATGGATTATAAATTTTTACATATAAACCGGATGACTATGATTATTATTTATTATTTATTGATACCGATAAATTTATCTGTGGCCCAGTCGCTGAATGTTGAAGAAGCGGCCATTGAATTAATAAATAATTTTGAAAAGTTAATATCAGTTAATAGTACTGACACTGAAATTTTGGAAAATAATCGAGTTAATACATTAAAAAATATACATGATATATTTGAAAAAATTCAGTCATATGATTCATATGATCGTGAAAATAATTATCTGATAGAAGATACATTTCAAGAGGCTCTTGTTAACTTGTCATTATTCAGTGAATGGAAAAAGAATGGGGACTTTTTTGAGTCGCTCAATGATATTGAAAGTCGGTTTAATTCTCAAGTTAAAGATTTCCTGATTATGTACAAGGAATTTTCGACTAGAATGATTAATTATTTTAATGATAACTCGGCTCATTTTGATCATTCTTACAGCAATTCTTTAAATTTTATCGTACGTCATTCTACGGATATTAACGATTCAAATAAACCATGTGCTCACAATATATATGATATGCAAATAAACTTTTGGAAACTAATGGTAAATATGATAAATTATTGAATTATTTTGAGCCTAACCCGGGAAAAATGAAAATATATGACCATATATGAAAATTTGTCATACATGCGTCATATGTATCCATCTATAGAACAAATATGTACATATTTGGGCATATATGCTTCATATAAGACCAATTTTCTTGTACGCTCCATTTATGGACATATATAATTCATTTTTCGCGAAAATGGAAAATTGATGTATCTTAAAGAGGGTAAATGGAAGTAATTTTCAAAATATACGACAGTTCCTGGTAGCACTTTTAGTCAAGATCTTGGAAAAACAGATAGATTAGGATGTGCCATTTTAGAGCACTTTTTTTTAATGCACTAACAGCTTCTATACTTGCAGGAAGGTAAAATAAAGTGTCTGTTAAAATTAGTGCCCTTACTCATTTTACAGATAAGTTCAGGATATATTTTTATAGGGAATTAAACACTCTACAAAAAAAGTCTCTTATCATTTTTTGATAAATTCATCTATACAGTAGTTATTGGAGCTTGAAGTCAAATTTATAGTAAATTTCGAGATTTTTTTACTTTTCCGGCAAAATCATCAGACTTATCAAAAAATATGATGAAATCTTTTTTTTAGATAATTTTATTCCCTACAAATTAGTTCGAATAAAGTTTTTTCAAATTTTGCATAACTTCCTAGTTATTTACATTTTAATGTCAAGCTCTTTAAAAAATAGTGTTCTGATGGATTTCAAGAACTTGATATTAAAATGTAAATAACAAAATTAAAATGAAACCGATTCATTCCGATTCAAAATTTGAAATGGGATTTAATCGGAAAATAATGTTTTTATTTTTGTACATTTTTTCCGATTGAAACTGATTCATTTCGATTAAACTCAATCGGAATTTTTAACCAGGGAATTACTACACGGAAAAAAATAATAAATTTTATAATACGTGTCGTCAATTTTCTAAATATTAGTTACGATTTTTAACGTTCAAATAGTAATTTTTCTTGCATAGACAATAAATTTTTATACTTATCCTGTGATTATTCACATTTTAATCATAAATGAAAAAAAAAATATTTAGAATCTTTGATTAAGAAAAATGATTTGAAATGATTCAAAACAATTTGAAATTATTTAAAATAATTTGAAATTATTTAAAATAATTTGAATCGACTTATATATAGATATACACTTAGCATGGAGTAAATCGTTTTTCTTAATAAGGGATGATAGTATTTATTAATCACTTTATCATTATATTTTACTTGTTGTTCTCAATTTACATAGTTCATTTTTTTTCGTGTAGGGTATAATCAAAATATCATTTTTGCTTTAATTTCTTCACTATGGTTATTAACAAATTTTTTTAGAAAAATCATGACATTAATTGTGGTAAAAAATCAATATATAATGGATTATATGACTTATATAACGATATTTTGATTGGAGTTTATAAAGGATATACTATATCTTTTGTAGATTATGAATTACGTAAACTAAAACAATTTCGTAAGTTATTTTTATTCATTAACTTATAGTTTAAATATAAATTTAATATCATTATTTACATATATATATTTAGAAGATTTTTCATGGATCCAACGGAATCTTTTGGACGATTTTAAAAATACTGTTATAAAGTTAATTGAAACTGGCCATTACTATTTAGATTCAATGAATAAGACTGATAACAGAATGTACAAAAATTGCGATCCAAGAGAGTGGTCGGAAGGTTTGTTTCATATATTTTTATTTTAACACAGCTCAATAGACTTCATTAATTTATTCAATGGTAAAATTTTTAGACAGGAATTATATCCGCATTAAAAATCACGTGTCGTATTATGAACCAAGTACTAAATGGTATTACGATCAAGACGCTTTTTATCTACGGAATCCAAAGCCAGAATTTGAATGCAATGGGACAAAGATATACTATGCTTCTGGAGATCTATCAATAGGAATCGTATATAGCTTCTATTGCCCATTTGTAAGTTGATACGTTTGATTTATGATATTATAAGAATTAATAAAAATTGATTAATCAAATTTCAGGTTTTTCTGGATAATGATGATTACAATAATGATAGAAGTTGTCAATTGTATTCTCCTAGTGATTTCATGCGATACAAAAATAAACATTGGTCATCTGCGTGTATTTCAGGAGATCATAGTGTGTTAGGAAAATTGTGCTCTTGCGACAAACAAAGCGATAGTGATACTAGTATTCGTACAATAAGTTTAAAAGAATATTATACCAATAGTTCCGATAATCGGTAATCAAATCAACGTTTTTATTTAAATAATTTACAATATTAATTGAATTTATTTTACTAGAGTCGTTACGGGAATCAGATTTGCTGTTGAAAAAAATATAATAACGATACAAATCCAAGATGGACAATTGATCGATGGTATAATAGATCCGAACAGTGTTAGATGGAGAACTGATGATGATTATCCATCTGATGAACAAGATCCCAAAACTGTTCGGCTCGATTATAAAATACGAGGGTTTAATTTAGATGACATTGAATTGCCTGAAGGACAATTCGTTACAGGTACAAAATTTTTTAGCCTGTTTATTAGTTGTACCTTGACGGAAGAAATAAAATTAGGCGCTAAAACCGGACAAAATCCTGTTGTAGCAACAGGATTTTCATATTTCAGCAACAGGACAAATCCTGTGAGAGCAACGGGATAAAATCCTCTTGCAGCAACAGGATTTTTTCTGTTGAGTAGATAAAATAAGGAACAAAATTTAGAAAAAAATTCCTCTGTGTAAAAATATTGATACACGGAAAAAAATTAACTACTCTGTTAACATGAATAAGTGAAATAAGTGAATATCCACTAATTCCAAGCGCAAACCGAACCACTTATTTCGAAAAGTGGTTCGGTTGGCTCTTAGAATTAATGAATATTCACTTATTTCACTTATTCATGTTTAGAGAGTATATAAATTGAGAATGATAAGTAATATGATGATAAAGTAATCAGTAAATACTATCATTCTAAATAGTAATTTTTTCGTTTATGATTCAAACGTGAATAATTACAGTATAAGTATAAAAATTTATTATCTATGTAAGAAAAATTACTATTTGAACTTTAAAAATCGTAACTGATATTTAGAAAATAGACGACACGTATTATAAAATTTACTATTTGAATGTTAAAATTCCCCATATTGACAAAACCGGGTTCTGGGATATAATTTCAAATAGGAATTTTTAAAGTTTTTTTTTTTCCGTGTAGAAAAGAATTAAAAATGATGAAATTTGAATTCTTTTCAACAATTTGAATTCTTTTGTTTGTATATATAGATATACAGTTTGCATGGAGTGACCGCTTCTCAATTTTTTTCAATCAGTATTTTTAATCAGGGTCAGTTTAGAAAAATTCATATTTTGAAAAAAAATTTTAATTTTAAAAACGGGATTTTCTCCCGAACTTAATTTTTTTTCAAATTTTTAAATTTTACTATACTGACAAAAAAAAATTGGTGCATGAAACTAGTTCCTTATTTTATTGATTTCACGAAAAATCTTGTTGCCCCACAGGAATGCGTTCTGTTGCAGCGCCTATTTTTTTCCGTGTTTAATAACTTTACAAACTTCTTTTAAATTAACAGGAGTGAAATTCGTATTAACGAAAAATGATCGTATATCATTAGCAGTTAGAGGCTCGATAATGTATGACAATAGAATTGGCAACTTTTCACCACCTGTTGAAGACCAATGGCATTATCCATCCGAAATAAATTCTACTCGAAGGTATAATTTATTAAAACTTCAAAATTACGTTATCAATGTCATGATTTGTTATAATCTTACACTCTGTATCTATTTTAGATCGAACATTGATGTAAATTATCCAAAAAATCCAACAGATTTAAAAGTACTGACCACCGAAATAAGTAAATCAGGACAGCACTACATAAATCTATCGATATCAACATTTTCTAGCTCGAATCATAACACTGCTGTGGTACCGCTATTAGATTCCCGGGCTGTTGAGACTTACCCACCATCAGGAATTGGCGGGCTGGGATTATTTTACACTGGCCACTCAGGCTACGGTGGATTTTTGGCATTCAAATATTTTTCTTCACAATACAAACGATTTTCTCGATTGCCCATACGTTCAATCATCTCCAATATGAAAACTCCTGCAATCTACTTATAATTTATCCCTTCTACAATACTATTATTTGAATGTTTCGCTATTTAATTTTGAAAGAAAAATTATCAAATCATAATTTTTTGAATTGTCAAATATTTCAATTGTATTCAAAATAATTTTTATAAAACCAATAATTTTTTTAAACCCAAGAAGCACAAAGCAATTTGAGTGTTTAAATTACAAATTAAAATAAACGTATTGAATCCAAACCGAAACATTTGAAATCCCGCATTGATTTAATTTATCTTTTTTTTCATTTCTAATTAATGAATTTTAATACTTTCTAATTATTTCAACTCACCTCTATCCGTTATAATCTAATTTTTTGAATCCGGATTTATTATTTTCTATGCCATTTTTAGCACCATTGCAAATTGGATAAAATTCAAATGGATAGAACTCAATTCTCTATAATCTAATTCGTTTTAAGTTGCTGGGTAAATATGTAAATAAATATGTTTACAAATTTATCTATTCGTTTAAAAAATCGAGTTTTCAATGATTTTTTTTAGAAGACCTCCGAGTCAGAATATTGAGCCTACAAGACGATTTTTAATTGTTTTTATCGATAAATAAATAAAAACGAGCAACCTGCAGTCACTACGTAACTGCCCAAATATCACTACTAAATTTATAAAATACGCAGAAAAAAAGGATTTCATGCCACAACAAAATTTTAATTTGCACCAAGAAATTTTATGCATTATCAATTAAATACAAAAATTGTCTTGGAGCGAGAAAAGATTTTTTCGGTCAAGAAATAATTCCTTGCACCAACTAATTTTTTCTAGTTCTAAATCAATTTTTGTTTTCAATTCACAATGCAAAATATTTCTTGGTGTAAGTAAAAATTTTCTTTAGGCGAGTAAAGATTTTTTGTGTCAATGAATCCTTTTTTTTTCTATGCCCACTTTTTTGGCTTTGAGAAGCTTCCTAAAACCAAAAGGGAGCATAAAAATCTGTCATTTTGGAATAAGTAACGCGATATAAATAATATAGCTATATGAATCGTTTATTTGAGAAACCCCATAAGTCAAGAAAACAAAATTTTTCAGGAAACACAAAAAACATTTTTTTGGAAAAACTTGAAATTAAAATAATAAATAAATAATTGAATACTACAATGTTAGCGTCTCTGAAAAAGATTCCGACAAGAAAAATTTAATTTTTTAACTGAAACTACTTAAAAAAATTATTTAAAGTTGATTGACTTATGGGGTTTCTCAACCAAACGGAAAAAAAAGTTATAAAATCATTGTTTTTTTAAATGTTTCCACTCAAATCATTTATTACACTAATAAAATGAAGTATTAGATATGTATTTGAACTCTGAAACTCAGAAATTACAAAAAATTATAATTAATTTAAACATTTTAATTAGTCATATAACAGTCAACAATAAAACAACATTTGAAATTAACTTCCCAAAAAAGCGCGAATTTTAAATAAAAAAAAAAAAATGATATTTGTAAAACTAAAACTGCATATGTTTATTTGAGTCATTGACTTATGGGGTTTCTCAATTAAATGAAATTGCTGTCACCCCATTAATTTTTTTTTAATCGCTGATTTGATGCATATTTTGATTGATTTCTATAAAGGGCATCCAAAGAACTCAAAAATGCAAAAAACCCAATTTCGTAAAAAGCATAACTTATGGGGTTTCTCAAGAAAACGATTCAGACATGGCGTGAACAAAATTTTCCTTATTCTCTTAATAATACAGATAATTACCATCATCATTACTTTCAAATTTAAATTATTTGCCCGCCATCTTCTACAGCTCGCAGCGCCAATACAGACCACCCTTTTAAATTAGTTATCAGTTTCTCCATAAGAGCGCGCTACTTTGAAATTACCACTGCTGGCACCTCTGCTAACCGAAGCCAAAGCTGAAAAAACTAACCAGCAAACTTCATATTATAAAAACCAACCGGCATTAAATCCTCACTGTCTAGTATTACTTGATCACATACATTTTAACAGTGAGGTTTGTGCTGAATCCACGGTGCACAAGGCATCAAAGCATATTTAAGTTAAATAAAGATAGCGATACCTAACACACATTTATAAGACAAAGATCATACATATATACATATAAATACCAACCATAAAACCATAACCATATATATCTATAGATTTATACTTATACATTTAGAAAAAAAAGGTTTTATATTCAGTGTTTAATACACAGTATCCAGTGATATTAAAATAACATTTATTTCATTTAAATAATATTTAAAATTAACTTTTTATACATCTTTAACACACATAAATTTGTTTAAAATAACCAATAACGCTTAGTAAATTTAAATAGTAATTAGTATTTAAATAAATACAATCGTTGCGTTTTTTTTTTAAATTTGTGGACCAGATTAAAAAAAAAAAAAAAACGTGCCATCAAATTGAATTTTTCGAGGTAAGTTCTAGAAAATTTATTACCCGGCTCAATAAATATATATACATATACATGCATATATTTATTTATTTATATTGTTTATAAAATTTGTTTAATATTGCAAATGGCGGATATATTTTTTGAGTTTAAATTTTGTACAAAAAATAACCTAAAGAAGTGAAATAATTTTTTTTTGTTGGCGCGTCGAAAAATCGCCATGCTTGTAACCGGGACCATCATAATCGCTGTCCTTTTTTATATCCTAGGCTTTTCCGTTGAATTTTAAGTTTCATTGTCTCGTTTTTGTGCCGACTAGTAGACTACCATTTTTTTTTTTTTATATATTTATTTGTTAGGTTATTGGATATTGATATTAATTTATTATTTATATTAATATATATTTAGTAGTAAATGTGAGTATAGTCATATATATATATACATATATGTATATATAATTGTATATTTAATAATAATTTTTAAATAAATAATTCTTATTGTTCAAAAATTTGAATTATAGTTTTTGAATTTTAAATATTATTAATTAATAAAATATACGAAATTTAAATTTAAAAAAGTTTTTTATGGTGAATAATTTTGGTGGCGTGTCGGCTTACGAAGGCTGAACACGAGGAGACCGCGTTGTTGTAATGAAAATTCGCCATGTGTATTTTTAAATAAATTATATTATAAATATATAAATGTATGTAATTAGTAATTATTTATTAAGTAATTAATAATTTATTAATAATAACGGAGTTAATCTATTGGTTTAAAAAAATTTTGATATTTAATTTTATTACGACGCATTTTTTTTGTGAATTTAAAAATTTTTCTTTGTCTTCATTATTTTTTTAAATTAAGAATTAATTAAATATTTACTCGAGTTTATAAATAAAAGGATCATATTTTTTTTTTACAGTAATTAATAAACAAATTAATTATAAATTTAATTTTAAAAAATCTTTTGTTTTTGTTTCAGAATTCAATTACGACATAATAAAAAAATTTTTATATAAAAGAAAAAAAAGACAAAAAAAAAACGTTCCCCATTTTGAATTGACTAAAGATTTAAAAAAAAGTAATAGTTTGCAACTAAGTAAAGTAGACAATAATAAAAATTTTTCATTTTTAATAATAACTTTGTAGTGTTGATCGTTTTTGAGTTGATTAAATAGATTAGATTTTTTATTTCTCGGTAGTATTTTTATAAAAATATAAAATATAATAAATAAATAAAAAAAAAAAAAGTAAGGAAATAAGGAAATGGTGATGGAGGCTTCACATTCGGCAGCACACTCAGCACGATCTGTTGGTCGTGAATTTGTTCGACAGTACTATACATTGTTGAATCAGGCACCAGCTCATTTACACAGGTAATAATCTTATTTATTTAATTAATTATCAAATAATTGATGTTAATTAATATTTCATACAAAGTCGAAATTCAAATACTAGATACTCATTTACTAAAAAATTTAATTCCACTACAATCTATACTTTTTTTTTTTTTTTTTTTAATTTTGGAGTCAGAAATTAATTTTAAATAAAAAGAATTTTTAAATTATCGCTGCTCAAATTTTCAGGAAAAATTTAATTATTTTTTGAGGAAAAAATTAAATAATAAAGAAATGACTTATAGATTAAAATTTTTATTAAATTTCAAAATTTTTATTTATTTAACTTAGACCCAACAGTCTAGTGGCCAATAATAGGGTCATTTACAATACTCATAAACTTAGATACAGTATACATAGTGGAAAAAATAAAATTTTACAATATATTCATAAGTATTAATATTACATTATATATTTTGGACTTAAATTATGAACGATCCAGAAGTTAACAGACAATTCAAAATTTTCGGATTTTTTTTTTCAACAAATCAATTGCAAAGAAATGAAAATTAAAAATATGCACATGTAGAAAATTTAAAAATCCACAGGTGCAATTTAAAAAAAATTTTTTTTTTTTTTAAATTTACTGTCTAAAAAAAAATCCAAAAATTATTAGACGTCGGCCAACTTCCGTTTCATAATTATGTAGTCTCACAGAAGTAATAAGTTCTTAAAGAACAAATGAAAAAAAATTTAGGGTTTTACCCAAGAGAAAATTTTTAACTGGAGTAAAAAATATTAGCAATTATATAGCAGAGCACTAAAAATTTCTAAATTCTTTTTTATCTCAGTACTGAGTTTTAAATTTAAACCTGTGGGATTTTCAAATCCCCCACTTAATTAACATAAAAAATAATTTTCTGCTAGATATTTTTTTTGAGTATTTTTTTATTTAAATATTTTTTTACGAAACTGCGCACTGTACTTTTGTAAAGAACTTAACGCCCTACTAAAAAAGTCCTGAGCCTCAAAGAACTTTTATAAATAATTTTTAAACTACAGAATTCTTTTTAAATTTAGGTGTCAGAGCGATGTAATGTCAATTATTAAATATTAATTAATATATCTAATCAAAGTAAACCATCTCTACTATCTAATAATTGATTATTTCTTATAAATATTTCGAAATTCTACCACAATTTTTTTTTTTTATAATATTTCGCTTTTTAAATTTGTCCTGTTTCAAATTTTGAATTTTTCTTTTTTAGTTCAATTATAATTTTTTTTTTTTTTAAACGAAATTCTCTATTCTACGAGTTGTTGTTTCATAAATATCGAATTTCAAACGAAATTTTTTTTTTTCGACAACTACCCGAATTTCCAGATAAATTTCTTAAAACTTGAAAAAATTATAGATTTTATATTAACCGACATTTTATATATTATAACCTTACTTTCTCACGCTGACAAAAATATATATATGTTGAAAAAAAAAAAAAAAAAAAAAAAATCTGAGTAGTAAATCAAAAAAATTATTTAACTTCATTTTGTTTTTATCGTAGAAAAATATTTCAATAAATAATTAATATTAATATGATACTGAAATTAGCCGACGTCGAATAATTTTTGGATTTTTTTTAAGAACAATGAATTATAAAAAAAAATATTTAAAAATATTACTCTTATAGTTTTTTTAATTTTCTACATGTGCATATTTTTAGTTTTTTTTTTATGTAATTGAGTTATTAAAAAAAAAAAAATTCAAAATATTTTGATTTCTTATGATTCTAAAGTTTGCAGAAAATTAACCTTTTTAGGAACTACAAGTGCAACTTTCGAAATTTTTTTTTTTTCTATTTTATCGTTCAAAAATAAAATCCAAAAATTATCAGCCATCGGTTGACTTCAGTTTCATTTTTTATGATTCTAAAGTTCCCAGACAATTAACAATTTTCGGATTTTTGTTTCAACAAATCAATTAAAAAAAAAATAAAGAATAAAAATATGCACCTATTGAAAATTTCAGAAACTACAGGTGCAATTTTTTGAAATATTTTTTTTTCTAATTTGTCGTTCAAAAAATAAAATCCAAAAATTATCAGCCATCAGCTGACTTCAGTATCACTTTTTTGTGATTCTAAAGTTCCCAGACAATTAACAATTTTCGGATTGTTCTTCAATAATAATTTTCTCTTTTTTTATCAGATTCTACAATCATAACTCAGCTTTCATACACGGTGGATTAGACAACACAGACCGTGATGTTATTCCAGCAGTGGGACAAAAGGAAATTCATCAAAAAATTCAGGAATTAAATTTCCGTGATTGTCATACTCGAATCAGTCAAGTTGATTCTCAAGCAACTTTAGAAGATGGAGTTGTCATTCAGGTAAATTTTAAAAATATTCATCTTCATTATCATTATCATCATCATTATTATTATTTTTATTTAAATAAATATTTAAAATTAATTATTTAGGTTACTGGTGAATTTTCAAATGCTGGAGAACCAATGCGCCGTTTTACTCAAACATTTGTACTCGCAGCCCGTGCACCCAAAACATACTACGTTCTCAATGACATTTTCCGTTATCAAGATCTCGGTTTTCCCGATGAAGAAGTTGAGTTAGAAACAGAAACATCAAATGAAATCGCAGAACGTACCGAAACTGAAGAAGGACATGAAGAAATAGAAATTGAAGAAGGCCAAGTACCACCAGTTGTTAATCAGACTGAGCATCATATTGCTCAGGTACCTCAGCAACCTCAAGCGCCGCCTCAAACTCAACAACCGGCAGCTATTCCACCTCAAATGTACTACCCACCGACAACCAACCAGATGATTGTCGTCAACGGAGCGATTCATGATCCGGAAGCAATGATCACTCAAGCTCAAATGATGCCGATTCCTCAACCAGCCGCTCAATTTGTCGAACCTGCCCCTGAATTTACTCAGGAAGAAGTTCCTGCTGAACACCAGCAGTCACAGCCTGAGCAAAATAACGAGGAGACGCGTAATGAAGAAAACCAGGACCAGCAGACAGATAATTTCAATCAGCAACCGGTTAATGAGAATGATAATGAACAGAATCAATCGACGGGCGTCAATAATAAACCTAAATCTTATGCAAGAACTGTCAGATCAAACGTCATGGCCGGAAACTGTAACATGATGCCCAAAACTATGTCACCTGTAAGTTTATTTTTAAAAAAATTTAAAATTTTATTTATTTAATTTTTTTTTTATTGACAAATTAATTTTTTAGCCTCCGGTATCAAATGTCAGGAACGAAGAGCGTCCAATTGATGTGTGGAATCCAACGAACCCAAACATGTCATCAAATGTAATGACACCTGGAGCTGGACAACCGCAGCATCAGCAAAACAGAATTCAAAATTCACAGCCACCACAACAGCAACGTCCCCGTGTTGGTCCACCGCAAAAAGATAACCGAGGCGGCGAAAGACGTCGCGATTGGCCGGACAGTCATCAACTATTTGTCGGCAATGTTCCTCATTCAGCGACAGAAACGGAGTTGAGAATAATCTTTGAACGGTTTGGAAAAGTTGCTGACCTTAGAATATTTTCAAAGGGAAACGAACGCAGCAAAGGACCTCAGGGTTCTAACAATTCAATGCGTGTTCCTCATTATGGTTTTGTTACATTTGAAGACTCTAATGTTGTTTCAAAAGTACTTGCGGCTTGTGTAAGTATTTTTTTTTCTCTTTTTTTTTTTTTAATTTTTAATTTTTAATTGTCTAATAAATAATTAAATTTGCAGCCAATTTGTTATCCGGATGAAAATGGACAAAAATTAAATATTGAGGAGAAAAAAAATAAACCAAGAATACCTGGTGATAATATGAGAAATCAAGACAATATGAGATCATCAATGGGTCCTCAACAACGTGGTCCAGGTAATTAATTTATTATTTATTTTTTAATAATACAAATTTTAATTTAAAAAAAAAATTGTTTAAAAAATTGAGGATAAAAATATTAACTAAAGAAGTTGTTTAAAAATTTAATGACTTAGTTTTTAAAAATGTCCAACTGCCATGTGGCCAATAACAGGGTCACAGTAAGATACATAAGTATAACAAAATGATGTGGCATCGAGTATTAGTATACAAAAAAAAAATATAAGATTAAATACTATAATTTGTCTTCCAAAAAGAGAAAGAAAAACAATATTGGAACATAATAAAAATAAAATAACAAAAGAAACGAAATTTAAATTACGTTATTTGAAGACAAGCTACTAGTGTATATAGTTACCAGTTGTCATGGAGTTAAATGATTATAATTGTTATTAATAATCATAATACTACCAACTGATGACTTAGTACTCATTATTATCGTTATTGTAATTATTAATAATAAGTAACACCAATAATAATAATGAGCAACTTACAGTCATTAGGTAACTGCAAAAGTATTACTGCCAATTTTATAAAATATGATGTGAATTAAACTTATTAAATTTAATAAGACAAATCACATCATTAACTCGGGAACTTATTGATTTCGGATCATGGGATTCTTGAAAAAAAATCTACACGGTCGTTTTTTTATTTTCTCTTAATTATCTATATTATTAAGAGAATAAGAAGAATTTTGATCCCGCCATATCTACATGATAGAATTAGTTAATGTTATTGAAATTGGTATCATTAGATAGGTCTTGACTTGAATTTGTGCCTTTTCATAGTTTGAACTCTTTTTAATTGCCAAGTATTGAGATAAATAGATTTATCTATTTCATTCGAATTACATTTATATTACGCGAGAAAAAAGGCGATCGTGTTTATTTTCTTTAAATAAATTGATACTTCAATTGAATCATTTACTTGAGAAATCCCATTAGTCAAGAAAACAAAATTTTTCAGGAAACACGAAAAATTTTTTTTTGGAAAAGCTTGACATTAAAATAATAAATAAATAATTGAATACAATAATGGTAGCGTCTCTGAAAAAGATTCCAACAAGAAAAATTTAATTTTTTAACTGAATCTACTTAAAAAAATTATTTAAAGTTGATTGACTTATGGGGTTTCTCAACCAAACGGAAAAAAAAGTTATAAAATCATTGTTTTTTTAAATGTTTCCACTCAAATCATTTATTACACTGATAAAATGAAGTATTAAATATGTATTTGAACTCTGAAACTCAGAAATTACAAAAAATTATAATTAATTTAAACATTTTAATTAGTCATATAACAGTCAACAATAAAACAACATTTGAAATTACCTTCCCAAAAAAGCGCGAATTTTAAATGAAAAAAAAAAAAAAATAAAATTATTTCTGTAAAACTAAAGCTACATATGTTTATTTGAGTCATTGACTTATGGGGTTTCTTAATTAAATAAAATTGCTGTCACTCCGTTAATTTTTTTTTAAACGCTGATTTGATGCATAATTTGATTAATTTCTATGGAGGGACATCCAGAGAACCCAAAAATTCAAAAAACCCAATTTCGTAAAAAACATGACTTATGGGGTTTCTCAAATATACGATTTAATTATTCTGTCACTAAATATGACTGAATGTCACTGAATGTATAGCTATATTATTTATATCGCGTTACTTATTCTAAAATGACAGATTTTTCTACTCCCTTTTGGTTATAGGAAGCTTCTTCTCAAAGCCAAAAAAGTTTGCATAGAAAAAAAAGGATTCATTGATACAGAAAATTTTTACTTACCCCAATAAATTTTTTGCATTGTGAATTGAAAACAAAAATTTATTTAGAACTAAAAAAAAATTACTCGGTGCAAGGAATTATTTCTTGACCAAAAAAATCTTTTCTTGACCCAAGACAATTTTTGTATTTAATTGATAATGCATAAAATTTCTTGGTGCAAATTAAAATTTTTTGCGGCAGGAAATCCTTTTTTTCTGCATATTTTATAAATTTAATAATGATATTTGGGCAGTCACATAGTGACTGTAGGTTGCTCGTTATTATTATTATAATTATTTTTGTTGTTATTGTCATCATAATAAATGAATATATATTTTATTGCAGGTGGACCAGGTGTAATGAGAGGTGGACAGCATCCACGTGGTGGTCGCGGTGGTTTTTCACGTGACGGCGGACGCGGTGGAATGAGACAACCAGGAATGGGAAACTCGGGTGGTTATCAAAATCGCCGTTAATAACTTGACTTTATAAAAATACTACCTCCATGAAAAAGAAAAAAAACAATTAACACAATTAACAATTTATTATATATTTAAATAATAATAAATATTAATTAGTAAATTTTTTTTTTCTTTTTCCACTTGAAAATAATTAAAAACAAAACTAAATAATAATTAATAATAAAACACATGCGTCAATACCGTTATAAATAATAATAATAATTAAAAGAAACAAAATAAAGTTAATTAATAATTAATACGTATTGTCGGCTGAACGAACACTACCTTCCAAAAAATTTTTCAAATTATAAAAAATCTAAAAAAAACGTTTAAACGCAATTATTACTATTATTATTTTTCCTTTTTTCATTTAAAATGTTTCTGCCATTTATTTTATAAATCATCATCATCAATAACGTTGACAAAAGTATAAACGTCCGAGTTCAAATGTTGACTTATCGTAAATTAATTGATTAATTAATTGTTTTTTTTTTTTTTTTGTAACTCGAATCGATCGTTAATCTTTAAACGTAATTAATTAATATTAATAATTTAATATTAAGGCTCCAGGAAATTTATTTCCTATTCCTATTTTTTTTTTTTAAGTTTTGTTTGTTCTTTTTTTTTTGTCTTTACTATTAATAATATAATTATTATTATTATATTTTTTTTTTGATTTATAATAAATATGAAAAATAAAAAAAAATATAACAATCATGTGTGATTTTATTTTTAAAATAATTATTATTTTTTTTTTAAGACTGCATTTTATTTTATTTCACTAAAATAAACGTACAAATTAAATTAGTTTCGTTTAATTATCCTGGAGTCTTTGACTCAATTATTATTTTTTTTTTAATTAAATAATTAATTAATTTAATTTATTAGTTTATTAATTTTTGTCATAATTGTAAAATTAAATAAAACTAATTATAGATGTAAATAAATAAGTTTTTTTTCTTAATTAGTTTTAAAATAAATCACTTGTCTAATTAATTTTTCGCGGGTTTCAAAAATCAATTAAAAAAAATTCAAGTTTTGGAGTTTCGTATCTTTTTTACTAAATTCTGGCTAAACTATTGAAGATATGATAAAAATGTATAGGGACACTTTTGTAGGGAATTAAATTCTCTACAAAAAATGTTCCCATGAATTTTTACGTAAATTCATTTTTTCAGACGCTAAGAATTTTTTTTTATTCGAGTAACAAAAATACGTAATGTTCTTTAAACTTTTAATTTAAATTGTGGGTTAATTTTTGCAGATACGGTTCAAATTGACTGGAATGATTTTGTAGGAAATTAAATTCTCTACAAAAAAGATGTCGGCCAATTTTACCGTAAACTCAATTGTTTAGCTGTAATTTTAAATTGAAGTAGAGAATTAATTAGACGTGATAAATTTATTTAAAAATTTATTTTTTTATTTTTTATTTTTACTCAGTTTTATAATTATGACAATTAAAGATTATTGTAATGACCTAATTTATGAATTTCTCAAAAATGTTAATTACTCTTTCACTCATATTAATTTCAATTGAACATTTCATTCTTTTTTTACTTAAAAAAAATTTTAAATATAATACGCGGCATTGGTTTGAAAACAAAAAAAAGCAGATAATAAATTGTAATAATAATTAAATAAATAGTAATTATTTCATACAAAAATAATTTTAATTAATTAATTCTGTTTAATAAAAAAAAAAAAAATTTCATTTAAATTTATAAATTTTAATTTATAATAAAAAAAAAAATTTTAATAATTTTTTTGTTAAAAAATAAATTAACAATAAAATATAAATGAATTTATACAAAAAAAAAGTCTATTTAATTAATTTTTTTTTAAATCTAATTATTAAAATAAATAAATTAATAGAGGAAAGATAAAAATTTTGAGATTAAAAAGTGAACAGTACATCTGGTTGTACGAATGTATATAAATGTATGTATATATAGACATATATATATGTATATTTGTGTTGAAAAAGATCAGAGGGTGTAGGAAGCCGATGAGGTCATGCAGATTGACATAAATATATATCTTGGTGGAAGTACTGATGAAAAGCTTCAATTCAAACGAGTAAATTTAGTTGTAGTTTAGTTTTGGTCCATCTTCCAAACTACGCGGAGCTTAAATAAATTCAACTAAAGGTAATTTTATATTTTTTATTTATTTATTTTTTTTTTTAAGAAAATTTAGTTAAAAACAATTTATTTTATAAACGAAATTTAAAAAATTTTAATATTAATTACTGAGCAGTAATTAATATTCAAAGTTTCTGAAAAGTAATCAATTTTTATTTTTTGAAGACTAATTAGATTTTTTTTTTTTTACGTACGTAATTAATTTCTTTAATTTCATGATCCGTAATTTTAGTTTTTTGAAGACTTACTAGAAGTATCAATTTTTTTTCGTAATTATTTATTTTAATTTCATGACCAGTAATTAATAATTTTAATTTTTTGAAGACTAATTAATAATATCAATTTTTTGAAGCTCAATTATTAATTTTTTTTCGTAATTAATTCTTTTAATTTCATGATCAGTAATTAGTAATTTTAATTTTTTGAAGACTACTTACAAGTATAAAATTTTTTGAAGCTTAATTATCATTTTTTGTTTCGTAATTAATTATTTTGATTTCATGTTCAGTAATTAGTAATTTTAATTTTTTGAAAACTAATTAAACGTAACAATTTTTTAAAGAGTAATTACATTTTTTTTTTTTTTTTTCGAAATTAGTTCTTTCAATTTCATGATCAGTAATTAGTAATTTTTAAACTCATTAGACATTAATTACTACTTTAAATTCATTCAGTATCAAAATTAATAATTTTTTTTACATTGAACGATAAATAGAAATTTAAATTTGCCGATCAGTAGCTACTAGTTTAATAAAAATACATAAATAAAAAATTTTAAATTAAGGGTACTGTGATATTGACATATATTAAAATCAAGGCTACAAAAAAATATTAATTTTTAGAGTTCAATACTAACAATTCATCTTAATAACAAGTAATAAAGTTTAATAAGTCTATGTCATATTTATTTACATTAATCATAATATTTCATTGAGTTTAAATACATTTAATTGAAGCATATTCATATTAATATTTATATATTTACTGGATACTATTTATTTTAATTTTAAACTTCAAATTACAATAGCCATAAAAAAAAATCATACATCAATTGTTTTATTTATAGAAATGAATAAAAGTTAAATATTTAATCTACTGAAGACGCGTTACAGCCGCGAGGAGTTTGCTAACTTGTAACTACTTTTACTTTACTACATTTCATTGCATGTGTATTGAGTCCTACGCACTTCATATATATTTAAATGTATGAAACTAGTACTGGACCGCGGAAGTTAAAGCTGCGCTTTTAAAAATCTTACGCCGGTACTTATTTTACAACAAAAAAAAAATTATTGCGTAGGATTGGAATCTGTATTACTACGCGTACTGATTCCACGCGCTTATTTCCGTTATTATTATTATTATTATTATTATTATTATTATTATTATTATTATTATTATTATTATTATTTGACTTATAAATAAATTTATTTATTAAATAATATAAGATAATAATTTTTTATTTGATTAAATTCAAATTTCCCGGTTTATTTAGTATTATTATTATTTATTATTTGATTAATAAATAAATTTATTTATTAAATAATATGAGATAGTAATTTTTTTTATTAGATTAAATTTGAATTTTCCGGGTGACTGGAGATATGATTAATTAAATAATTATCAATTATCAATTATTATTATTAAATAGTTTTATTATTTATAGGAATATATATTAAATAATATAATAATGCAGTCAAGGCTGCGGTTATTGGCTCTTGCCCTTATTCTGGGTCTTATTATTACCAATGTATCGTCAGCGGAAGTAAGTTAAATAATCTTATTATTTATTTATTATTTATATTCAGGATTGCGAATAATTAATTACTTTTGGTAATTTATTAATATGAGATTCTAAATTTTTTTTTTAATGAATAAAATCTCGAATTTTAAATCGCGGACTATTTTTTTTTAAATTGGTATTTCTTTTAATTTAAACAAGCAACCTGCAGTCACTAAGTAACTGCCCGAATATCACTACTAAATTTATAAAATACGCAGAAAAAAAGGATTTCTTGCCGCAACAAAATTTTAATTTACACCGAGAAATTTGACGCATTATCAATTAAATACAAAAATTGTCTTGGGGCGAGAAAAGATTTTTTTGGTCAAGAAATAATTCCTGGCACCAAGTAATTTTTTCTAGTTCTAAATAAATTTTTGTTTTCAATTCACAATGCAAAAAATTTATTGGGGTAAGTCAAAATTTTCTTTGGGCGAGTAAAGATTTTTTGTGTCAATGAATCCTTTTTTTTTCTATGCACACTTTTTTGGTTTTGAGAAGCTTCCTAAAACCAAAAGGGAGTAGAAAAATCTGTCATTTTGGAATAAGTAACGCGATATAAATAATATCGCTATATATTCAGTGACATTTAGTCATATTGAGTGACAGAATAATTAAAGTATTAATTTATTTAAAGAAAATAAATACGGTCTTTTTTCCCGCGTAATTTAAATGTAATTCGAATGATGTAGATAAATCTATTTATCTCAGTACTTGGCAATTAAAAAGAGTTTAAAGTATGAAAAGGCAAAAATTCAAGTCAAGACCTATCTAATGATACCAATTTCAATAACATTAACTAATTCTATCACATAGATATGGCGGGAACAAAATTTTCCTTATTCTCTTAATAATATAGAATAAACATTAGAAAAGTAATTAATGATTTTTGAAATTTATTTTAAAAATTGACTTATTATTTTAGAGAAGAAGAAAACATAAACGTCGCACAACAACGACAGAGGCTCCGTTTCAACAAGAAGTTATGAATCTTTTGAAAGAAGAGGATTCGTCTAAAGAAAAATTAGTCGCGAAAGATATTAATGAGCAAACGTCGAATGCTGAAAGTGGAGAAAGACATGATGATAATAATAGAGAAGTTTTGAGAATGGATCCTTGTATGGATAAACATTGCGGTGCTGGACGTGTTTGTCAAGTAAAATTTTTTTCACGTTAAATTTTTTTTAGCAAATTATCAATTTAATTTGGAAAATAGAAAATTATACGTTTATTTTTTTCTACAAATTAAAAAATATTTTCTTAAATTAATCCATCAAATTTCATCTATTAATTTTTTTTCTCAAATAATTGAAACTAATAATTCAATAAATCAATTTTTTTGCAACATGAATTTTCATCTTAATTTCAAATTTTCTAAATGAATTTTCTAAAAAATAATTTTTAAATTCTCTATAAATTTTTTCAAAAACGCGAGTCTAAAATTTTGAATCCATCACCAAAAATTAAATTTCTATATTTATAATTAAAATAAAAAATTATTTAGTTCCCTACACAGAAAAAAAGGATTTCTTAGAGCAAATATTTGTACTCGTCCTAAGAAAATTTTCACTTGCTCTAAGAAATTCTTCGCATTATAAATTGAAAATCAAAATTTTCTTGGGACGAGAAAAAATTAACTTGAGCCAAGAAATTTTTTCTAGTCCTAAGGAAATTTTTGTTTAAATTTTCCAATGTAAAATTTTTCTTACGCCAAGATATTCGTTTTCTTCTATGTAATTATTAATAATTAAAAAATAAATTTATTTTTTAGGTAAATGATTTAGGAACCGCAGAATGTGTCTGTATAGAATCCTGTGATGAAGAACAAGATCCACGTCGTAAAGTTTGTACAAATTACAACGAAACATTTGGAAGTGACTGTGAAGTATATCAAGCCCGTTGTTTCTGTGACTCTGGTGACTCTCGTTGTCGTGGTCCAGATTATCAGCACATCCATATCGAATATTACGGAGAGTGCCGTCAAATGCCCGTAAATAATAAAAAATATTTAAATAAATAAATTAAATCCCTGATTTAAAATACTCATTGAAAAGTATTGAAAAAGATGAGAATTGAATACTTTTGAATAGATCCTATTCCACAAGGTTTCTTTGGACATAAAATTAATACTTTTCAATTATATTGAATCTGAAAATAATATAAGAATTTCTAAACTTCCAAAGAATTGAAAAAGATTCAAATAAATTGACATTTTAAATCTTTCTGAATACTTCTCAATAACAAAATAATTTCACGTTCTGGGTCTCGTGTGGTATTGAAAAAAATTCAAATGAATTGACAGTTTTTAATTTTTCTGAATTTTCCTCAATACTAAACTAGTTCCATATTTCCAATTATGACTTGAATTGAAATAAATTAAAATGAATTCACATTTACGAATCTTTCTGAATCTTTTTCTAAAATGATGAAAGATTGAATTCTTTTCAATACTTTTGAATTCCATTATAAGAATCAGAAAGTATTCAAATGATTGAAATTTAAATTCTATTTAATATTTTTCAAAATTTCCGTATGGATTGAAAAGAATTTAAATAATTTTCAATACTTTTAAATAAGCATTTTTAATCAGGGATAATAATTATTTAGATGTGCAAAGAAGAAGACATGATGGACTTCCCTCGACGCATGCGTGATTGGTTATTCAACATTATGCGCGACTTAGCCGATCGTCAAGAATTACCATCACATTTTCTTAAAATGCAACGAGAAGCTGAAACAAATATGACATTACGATGGACCAATGCTGCTATTTGGAAGTGGTGCGACTTAGATGGACATCCTCATGACCGTTCAGTGTCACGTCACGAATTATTTCCAATTCGCGCTCCGCTAATGGCACTCGAGCATTGCATTGCGCCATTCTTAGACGGCTGTGATGAAAACAATGATCATAAAATAAATTTACATGAGTGGGGAAAATGTTTACAACTTGATGAGGTAAATTATTATCATATATTTTTAGTTGGAAAAAATTATGATTGTTAAATAATAATTTGTTTTTTTAGGACGACTTAGAAGATAAGTGCGACGAGTTGGAAGAAGCAGGTCATGAATAAAAAAAAAATATAAACTAAAAAAATATTTTGTTCTTAATTTTTACATTTTTTAATTAATTAATTAATTAATTATTTTTATTTTTACTAATGGATGCTTAAAAAAGTTTTATTATGCATTTGTAATCAATTATTATTAATAAATAAAAAAATATATGATAATAATAATAAATATTAATAGTAAAAATTTTTTAATGATGTGATAAATTAATTAAATATTTTTTATTTAATTGAATACTGATAATTGATATGATTATGGTTCGTTTCGGTCGAAGGTTTTTTGTCTTCGCTGGTCGAGGAAAAGATTTTTTAGTTGAAAAAAAAATTATTGACAAATTTCAGTTCTTGATTTAAATTCCAAGTACTTGCGATTTTATTTAAAAGATTTTCGGAGTCAACGCGGATTAGATTTGGAGTAAATGCGGAGCAGATGACTGTGGGTTTATTTAATCCCCTTGGATAAAATTCACTCCGAGGGAGAGTTTATTTTAATATCAAAACACGGAACCGGAGTGAATGCAGATTTTTAAAAAAATTCAGACCTCCGAAGAGAGAATTCGAATTTAAATAAAATCCGTAATCACTCCGAATTCACTTCCAGTTTTTTTACAGTGGATTTAAAATACACGTAAGTTAAATAACTTCTTTTTAAACTTGATAATACTCAGCCGCTTTTAATGATATAAAAGTTTTATTTGTTGCAATTCGTAGGAAATTTAATGGTCTTCAAAAGTGTCCAAAGTAACTTTACTGTAATTCAAATTTTTTCACCTGTATCCCGAGTCAAAATTTAAATCGTAGAGTTTACAACCTTTCAAAACTTGCAATAAAATAATTAAACTATGTCGGAAACATTTCATTGGCAAAAGACATGTCCAGCAGCTAGAAGACAAGAAATAAAAATTCTTAGCAGCTGTAGAAAAATATTTTGGGCCTGGCAGGAGATAACTCTACTGATGTCCAGTTTCTCGAGCTTTTTTGGGTCTTACAGACTACTAGAATCTTGTAGAAAAAAAATGTTTCTGATAGAGTTTAATTGTTTTATTGCCAGTTTTGAAAGGTTGTGTCTACAATTTACGATTACTCAAGTCTTATTTACGTTTTCGTACGTCAACTACGTCTAAAATACGTTTCACGGCTATTTAAGTCTTCAAAGGTTGAATTTACGTTTTCAACGTCAAGTACGTTCCAATCTACGATTTAAATTTCGACTCGGGATCCTTTGGAAAAGTCAATTTTTATATAAAATTTACCTTCTTTCGCTTGCAGAGTGTAAACTAATAAAAATACACAAAAAATGTTAAGAAGAATTTTGTAGGAAATTTAATCTTCTTGAAAAAAAGTCCTGTGATTTAAAACGCTCAAGTCGATAGTTTACGAGCTACAGACATTCTAATCATTAAAAAAAAAACTTTCTTTTTTTTTTAATAAAGATATTTTATTTTTTAATTATAAGAACATCTGTAGCTCGTAAACTATCGACTTAAGCGTTTTGACTCATAGGACTTTTTTTCAAGAAGATTAAATTTCCTACAAAATTCTTCTTAACATTTTTAGTGTATTTTTACTAGTTTACGCTCAGAAAGCAAAAAAAAGAAGCGGATTTCATATAGAAATTGATGAGCCTGAAGTTAACAGACAATTAACAAATTTTCGATTTTTTTTTCAACAAATCATTTTCAAAAAATAAAAATATGCACGTGTAGAAAATTTGAAAAACTATTGGTGGAATTTTCTTCTATACTTTATCGTTTTAAAAAAAATCAAAAAATTACTAGACGTCGACTAACTTCATTATCAAAAAAATTGTCGTTTCCAACGGACACAAGTAAAAAAATTTGAATGACAGTAAATTTACTTCCGGCACTTTGGAACACCATTAAATTTTCTACGATTTGCAACAAATATCACTTTGAAATCATCAAACCCGCCTGAGTATCATAAAGTTTAAAAAGTTATTTAATTTACTTGTATTTTAAATTAAAAATCTTTCAAATAAAATCTCAAGTAACCGGAACTAAAATTATTTCAAATTTGCCGCAAATTTTTATTCAAAAAAATATTTTCCTTGACCAGTCAAAAAAATTCCACCGGAAACGAAACACCTAAATAAATTAATAAATTTAAAACAATCCCAAAACTTTCAACATTTTTCAAAATTCAAAATTCCCGCGCAAAACAAATCATCGCCCATTGGCTGCTACGTCTCTCCCATTTGGTCAGTGACATCCACCAACAGCAAGTTTCCTTTTTTACTCCAAAATCTTTCATCCCAGATGTCTCTGTCGTCACTAAAAATCTCAGTTCCTGATTGGATGATAATCAGGTGACTAACAGCGGGATGCTATGGCAGCGCCAAGCGTATTTGGCGGGATCGTGGCTCACAACGGCGTCGTCTGTTATACTCTGCGTCGGTCTGTCGTTGTAGCTCGTCGTGCTCGTGTATAATTGAAACGTAAAACAGATATCTCATACTAGCAATGGTGAGTTATCAATTTCTACCATGAGTTTTATATATTTACCCTAAAAAAAATAAACCCGCAAATAAATAATTATTAAAATTCCATTATTTTATTTTACAACTCAGTTGTAATTTTAAAAAATCAATAATTTATTGTATTTAAATAAATAATTTAAACATTTATTTAAAGGTTATTTTATATTTCAGGCTGGCGGAAAAACTGGCAAAGACTCCGGTAAGGCAAAAGCCAAAGCGGTCTCACGTTCAGCGAGAGCAGGCTTACAGGTCAGTTAATATTTTTTTTAATTAACCATTAGTTGATTAACGTAAAAAATTAATTAATTATTATGTTTTTTCCCCGAATTTTTTAAATATTCAAATATTTTTAACCTCCAATTATTTTATATTTTTTTATTTAGATTTAATTTAATTGGCGCGAAAATTTTTTTCTTAAATTTTTTATTTTATTTAACAACAACATCAATAAATTAATTAGTAATCATTGATTAATAATTATATTTAATGTAAAGATTTGAAAAAATTATTTTATTTAAAAACTAAACAATTATTTTAACCGCCATTTTTTTTTGTTTAAACGACGCCATTTTTTTAAATTCAACAATTATTTAAACAATGGAAATTAACCTAGAAAATTTCAAATAATTATTTTTAAATAATTAAATATTGTTTAGTAATTAATTGATAACTAATGAGTTTATTTGTGACGTTAACTTGCGATAATTGCGCGTTAAAAAAAAAAGTAAAATGTCTAAAATCGTTCGATAGACGAACGATGCGCAAAGCGTTATATTAAAAATATGAGTTATTTATTGAACAAACCGGAAGTAAATTTAATAATTATGGATATAAATAATGAATATTAATTATTAACATAAATAATTAATTATTATTTATTGTATTTTAATTATCTGATGTAATTTTGATAACACGCGTTTAGTATACGTATTTAATTGAACAAAGCTTATGATCGTTCAATATATATGTACATATATGTATATATATGTGTATAAAAAAAGAAAAAGTAGCTGACGCTAAGCCGGATGTTTTTAGCACGGGCGCCATTTTGTATTCGTTATAAAAACATCAGGTTTTAGATTAATTTTTATTAAAAAGTAATTAATTGATGATTAATTGATATATTTATATGAATATTAATTAATGATATATATTTTTTATTTTATTTAGTTCCCTGTTGGAAGAATTCACAGGCATTTGAAAAACCGGACAACGAGTCATGGACGTGTTGGTGCTACGGCTGCTGTTTATAGCGCCGCCATTTTGGAATATTTAACCGCTGAGGTATTTTGTTTGTTTATTTATTTTGTTTTATTGATTTATTATTTTTATTATTATTTTATTTTTATTTTAATTCATTTTATTCATGAGAAATTTTAAATAAATTACGGAGTTCGTTTAGTGGAAATTTTAAATGGCGAATTTTCGCGCGCTTTTTTTAAATTTTATTTTATGTTTATTTTTAGAATACAAATTTTTTTTCTTAACTATTGATTAATTTTTATGATTATATTTAAAATAAATTTATTTTTCTAGGTATTGGAATTGGCGGGTAATGCATCTAAAGATTTAAAAGTAAAACGTATCACACCTAGGCATTTACAACTTGCAATTCGTGGTGACGAAGAATTGGACAGTCTTATTAAAGCTACCATTGCTGGAGGAGGTAATTTATTATTATTTTTATTAGTAATAATCACGCGTTTACACCATAAGTACAAACTGTGGAAAAAAAATTATTTTATCAATTTAAAATCGATCAATAAATTAATTATTTTACCGCGGTTTTAATAATTATTTTGTTTGATGATAACAGTAATTTTAATCCGATTTAAATAAAATATTGTGTTTATGAATAGCTCGAGTTTGAATTTAAATTAATGAGGATAATTAATTTATTGGAAATAGATTACAACTTATTTGTAATTCCGGTAGATTTGATAATTAAATTTAATTACTGAGGAAATCGGATTAATTAATAAATTATTAAAATTTGTGAGGAAGGTATTCAAGTTATTTTGATGATTTTATGAAAATTTACTATACACTTTAAATTAAATTGTAACTTTTTTCTTTCCATTCAATCAAAAGTGCGAGATTTTAATGAAATTTCATTAAAATTTTTATATCATTGATTTTTTGTGGAACATGAATTCGATAGGAATTTTAAATAAAAAGAATGGAAGTTTCAAAATAATGGAAGTCGACATTTGGACACTTGTAATTTTATATTAAAAAGAAAATTTTTTCTTTCAATTTTAAAGTTCGTAAACTAGTAAAAATTTTAAGTGAAAATTAATGAAGAAAAAATTTTTTCTATATTTTTTTTTTTTTCATCTAAAAGTTGAATTTACGGCTAAACTATTGAAGATATGAACAAAATGAATGAATACATTTTGATAAAGCACTAAATTCTCTACAAAAAATATTTCTATGATTTTTTTCACAAACTCAAAAATTATCTTGAAATTTGAATAAAAAGTTCTCAATTACAAATTTTAATTCTGTCTACTGACAAAAAATAGTTTTTTTTATCTTCAACTCAAAGTATTCACTCAAATATCAAAAATATCACAAACGCATATCAATACAAATTTGTAAAAAATTAAATTCTCTACAAAAAATCCAATAGTTTCCACTGAATTTCCCTAAATAATTTCTAATAACAAATTTTAATTTTTTCTCCCAACGAAAAGTAAATTTTTCATCTTCCATTCAAAATTTTCGTTCAAATATCAAAAATATCACAAAAACTCATATATACGATTTTGTAGGAAATTAAATTCTCTACATAAATGATGTCTATAACTTTTTCCATAAATTCAATAATTCCCTTGAATTTTGAATAAAAAATTATCTACTATAAATTTTAATTTTGTCTATTGACAAAAGATAGCTTTTTTATCTTCAACTCAAAATTTTCGTCTTAATATCAAAAATACCACAAAAACTCATTCATACAATTTTATAGAAAATTAAATTCTCTACAAAAAAGATCTCTATAACTTTTTCCATAAATTCAATAATTACTTGGAAATTTGAATAAAAAATCATCAACTATAAATTTCAATTTTGTCTACTGACAAAAATAATTTTTTTCATCTTCAACTCCAAATTTTCGTTTAAATATCAAAAATATCTCAAAAACACATGGATACAATTTTGTAGAAAATTGAATTCTCTACAAAAAAGATCTCTATCAATTTTTACCTAAACCCATTAATTTCCCCGTAATTTTAATTTTAATTAAAATTTCCCCCACTTCTAATACAAATTAAAAAAAAAATAATAATATAAACTAATTAATAAATTATTTAAATTCCAGGTGTTATCCCACATATCCACAAATCACTTATCGGCAAAAAGGGTTCACAGAAGCCAGCATAATTTAATAATAATAATCCTAATAATAATATTAATAAATAAAATAAAATAAAGTAAATAACAATAAGTGTTTATCATTATTAATTAATTATTAATAATTAATAACAATAAAAATTATTATTTTTCCTCAATCTCTTTCTCTTAATCGTCAGCTATTGTCTTTTTAATTTTTATATTTTTTTATAAACAGTAACTATTAACATTGTTAAACTTTTTCATTTAACAATTAAGTTATTTAACTATTAATAATTAAAATAAATATTAATAACTTATTAATAAAATGACAAGGTAATAATTCTACATATTTAGACCAATGTTAATAAAAAAAAAAATAAATATATATAATAATAAATAGAGAAAGAGAAAAATAATAAATAAAATAAATTGTTGATAGTGAAGCTGCGTTAATTTGAAAAGAAAAAAGAAAAATAATTAAAATCTGAGTGAGGAATAAAAATAAAAATGGTTTAATTATGAATAAATGAAGAGGCGTGATATATAAATATATATTAAAAAAAAATAAGATATAAATAATTAATATTAATTGAAAAAAAAATAATTATATTTTTTTCTACGGAGGTTTAATTTAAAAAATGAAGTAAAGGAAAAAATTGTTAATCGATTTTATAAATTTTATTGTTTAAAATTTATAAAGTCGATTAATTTTGAATAAAATAAAATTTTTTTAAATGTTGAATTAAGATTAAAAATTTATTAATTTTATATATTAATAAATAATGAATTTCGATTAATTAAATTGTTGAAAGGGTTAAATAATTGATTAAAGTAGAGGATTTAATAAAAATAACCTCCTGTGGCTTAATTAGATTTTATTACATACAATACTGTTATATATAAGTATTAATAATTGATTGATTAAATGATTGATTGATTATTTATTGTTTGAGTTGATAAATAATTAAATTAATGAGTTTTAAATATAAAGTTAGAGTAACATGTCCTCACTTGTGTGTATTGATGAAAATTGTCACTTTTTTAAATTATTCTAATTTAAATTGTAATATTCTTATTAATTATAATAATGATACAAATTAATACATTCAAATACATTACATACCCTTGTCATATATGTAAAACACTCATTTTCATGATATAAATACAAAATAAATTTTACAATAAAATAATTATGGATTTTTTATTTCATTTTAATTAATTATTTAACTAACAATACAAATTTTTTAATTATAATTTTAAAAATTGTATTTTGTTTTTAATTTCTCAAGTTATTTATGATCTGAGAATTTTATTCTAGGGTCAAAAAAAAATTATTAACTCGGGATATAATTTTTTTAATTTAGCAAACTATTTTATTTTTAATTAAATTTTGACAAAAAAAATTTCTTGATTCAAGAATTCATTACTTTGTCAAATAAATATTTTTTAATTTAGAAATTGAGTTCTTGATTCAATAAAATTTTAGTTTTATTTTCAAAATTTTTTTTTGTTGTTTACAAAAGGTGAATATTGGTTCAAGAAAGTTTTCTTCTTGATTTTGAAAGTTGTTTCTTAGTTCAATGAAATGATCAAATTTGAGTCAAGAAATAAATTATTTATTAGAAAATTAGTTTATTAACTCAAGATATTGAATGAGTTTTTCAATTCATTCAGATTAATTTTGAAAATTCAATCAAATCAAATCAAAAATTTTCTTTTTTCAAGAACTTATTACTTTGTTCGAATAATTATTTCCAGATTCAGATCGTCGTCTAAAAACTTTTTCTTGATTCAATTATTTTCTATATTATTAAGAGAATAAGGAAAATTTTGATCCCGCCATATCTATATGATAGAATTAGTTAATATTATTGAAATTGGTGTCATTAGATAGATCTTGACTTGAATTTGTGCCTTTTCATAGTTTAAACTCTTTTTAATTGCCAAGTATTGAGATAAATAGATTTATCTATATCATTCGAATTACATTTAAATTACGCGGGAAAAAAGACGATCGTATTTATTTTCTTTAAATAAATTAATACTTTAATTATTCTGTCACTCAATATGACTGAATGTCACTGAATATATAGCTATATTATTTATATCGCATTACTTATTCCAAAATGACAGATTTTTATTCTCCCTTTTGGTTTTAGGAAGCTTCTCAAAGCCAAAAAAGTGTGCATAGAAAAAAAGGATTCATTGACACAAAAAATCTTTACTCGCCCAAAGAAAATTTTTACTTACCCCAAGAAATTTTTTGTATTGTGAATTGAAAACAAAAATTTATTTAGAACTAGAAAAAATTACTTGGTGCAAGGAATTATTTCTTGAGCAAAAAAATCTTTTCTCGCCCCAAGACAATTTTTGTATTTAATTGATAATGCATAAAATTTCTGGGTGCAAATTAAAATTTTGTTGCGGCAAGAAATTCTTTTTTTCTGCGTATTTTATAAATTCAGTAGTGATATTTCGGCAGTCACGTAGTGACTGCAGGTTGCTCGTTTACTACTTGTTTCAATAATTTATTACTGGAGGCAAATTTCAAATCTTGGTTCAAATAAATTTTTTTCTAATAATAAAACAATTACTCTAAAAATTTTTATCTCATTTCAAATATTCATTACTCGGTTCAATAATTACTTATTTCAGATATTTTTTACTTTTTTTAAAGTTTATTTCCTAATTAAATTAAATATTTAATTGCTTAATTCAAAATTATCTTTAAAAAAAAAATTTTATTTCATTTCATGGCTCAATAATTAATTTCTCAATTCAAATATTTATTTCTTGTTTCAAAACTTATTTCCTAATCCAATTAAAAATTTAATCTTAATTCAAAATTATCTTAAGAAAAAAATTTTCATTTCATTTCAAACACTCATTTCTTGGCTCAATAATTAATTACTTAATTTAAATAATTTTTTCTTTTTTCTAAACCAAAAAATCAAATAACTTCCGTAAACACCCGAGTGAAAAAATAAAAACCACCGGAAATATCCGAAGATCTATTTAACTTAAAACTTAACAGATGGCAGCACGTAAATTTAAAATTTCTCTCTCAGTATGACCAGGACGCTCTGCTCAACTCTAGCCTCTGCCAACTCTCCAGCTTGTCTGGTTGTCCTCCAGCTCCAGTGGCATTTTACAGCCTTCACTGTACAGTCAGCTCACCCAGCTGTCTACTAAATTATAAAATAATAAACAATTAATTTTTAAAATTCACCCTCTAATTTAAACATTATCGTGATAAATCAGTATTACTTACTACCAATAAATTTAAATAAATAATTTATTTAAATAAATGTCCCGCCCTTTTTTATTATTTAAATAACAATACTCGTATTATAAACAGTGTTATTTAAAAGTACATATTTTTAATTAATTAATTGAATAACTAACTAATTAATTAATTTAATCAAGTGATTTAAATAATTAATTATAATAACAATAAATAAAATTAAAAATATTAAATATGTGTTGGGTTAAAAAGTGAATCTCTCTTGTGTTGTGATAACAGAAAAATAATTAAGATGACTGGATTTTCATTAATTACGTAAGTTATTTTTTATTCATCATTTAATTAATTGAATTAATTATTAATTTTTTAAAAATTTGAATCATAAAATTTTATTCGATTTTATTTTACGGTTAAAAAAATTTATTGGTGACTAAATGGACAATAATATTAATATTGGAGTAAATAAATATGTAAAATAATATATATGTATAAATTTACTTATATATATTTATATATTTATTTAAATGTATTTATTGCATTGGAATGCGCGCGAATGTGTCATCAAATAAATAAAGAGAGAGAAACAGGTGGAATTACCGTTATATATTCGGTTATATGGTTTTCTATATATGTATATATATGTATATATATATTGTATGGATAATGATAATTTATATATTTATTGAATGATTGGTAAAGACATTGATTGTAATTAATGCTGAGTAAATAAATTAAATGGCGGGTATCCGGAAGAAATGACTGAGATCTAAAGAGATCTCAGATCATCAAATGTTTAAAAAAAATTATAGATCTTTGATTTATGTAGATCTTCATCGTTCTGAAGATCTTCAGCGATTTAAATTACATATAAAAATATAAGATCTAAGATTCTTGTAGATCTTCAGTTTTGTATAAAAAAAAATAAGATCTCAGATTCCTGTAGATCTTTGCAGTTGCAGAGATCTTCAGTGATTTAAATTATGAAACTATAAGATCTCAGGTTCATGTAGATCTTTATAGTTGTAAAGATCTCCACTGATTTAAATTGCATACAAAAATATAAGATCTAAGATTCTTGTAGATCTTTGTAGTTCCAAAGATCTTCAGAGATTTAAATTATGAAAATCTAAGATTTTGGATTCCTGTAGATCTTCATAGTTTTGTATGAAAAAATAAGATTTCAAATTCCTGAAGATCTTCAATGATTTAAATCATGAAGATATGGAATCTTAGATTTATGTCGATCTTTAAAGTTTCAAAGATCTTCAATGATCGAAATTATCACGGCATAGATCTCAGATTCCTGTTAATCTTCACAATTTTTTCGATTTTTTCTTATAAGGCCTCAAAATCTCTTTTGAAATATAACATTTTAAATATTTTGTCGATAATTTTATTTTGTTCCCTAAGATCTCTAAAGATCTCCACTGATTTAAACAGTAAAAAAATAAGATCTCAGACTCATATAGATCTTCATAGGCCTAGAGATTTTTATAGATCTAAATTACATATATGTAAAAACACAAGATCTAAGATTCAAGTAGATCTTTATAGTTTTATAGATCTCTGATCTAAAGTATAAAAAAATAAGATCTAGTTCCTGTAGATCTTTACTTCCTTTGGCTCCAGAAATCCCCAATGGCTTAAATTATGAAAATATAAGATCTTAAATTACTGTGGATTTTTAGAGTTTCAGATCTTCAATGATCTAAATAAATTATAGATCTCACATTCCTGTAGATCTTCACAATTCTAAAATTTTTTTCTCATGAGGCTTCGAAATCTCTTTAAAAATCCAACACTACGTACTTTGTCGATAACTCCATTTTTTTGCTATGATCTATAGATCTTCAAAGATCTCTCCTGATTTAAATGATAAAAAATAAGATCTAAGACTCATGCGAATTTCCGTAGTTCTAAAATATGTTTCATATGGGCTCGAAATTTCGTTCAAAATCATAAATTTCTAATTCTCATATATAGTAATTAGGAATTCTCATATATATAATTTAACTAACAAGTGTAAAATTATTGATGAACAAAAACAATGCCTAGGATCCACCAGCACAAGTTAATTAGTGCACATTGCAGTAATTAATTAACAAGTTTAGTTACAAGTTAGCAATTCTACAATTCTGTAATCCTGTAGTGGGTTCGCTTGCAATGGAGTTACTTCTAGACGATTTAGATTAGACCAAATCGCTGTACCTCAAATCTGGCTTTGAACAAATAAGCTCTAAATTCTCGAGTGCTTTGGTCGAGATAATCAGTCGGTTGATAAATTTTCTATATATAAAAGAATCAATAAGATTATTTTAGCATTTGGTTTTGTTTACATGTACCTGAAGATCAGAGCGTTTTTTGTGCAACGAAAATGAAAAAAATTTATGTAATTTTTTTTGAGAAGTAAATGGGGTAGGCTGCAATTTTCGGATGACGTGCGAAACATTTCAGAAATCTAAATCAAGTATATTTTTGACTTTTCATTTTCGGTTCGCGAAAAATGTTCCAACCTTCAGGTGCATTTGTTTACTCCATTAGCCATTGGCTTATAAAGAATTTTGATTAATCCGGGGTAATTTTAAAATAATTATCGATTTTGACGTGATATTTGTGTATGACATGTTAGATACGTTCATCTGTCAATATTAAATTTGAAGTTGAACTAATGATAGAATCAATTGGATATATTTTAGTATTTGGCTTTTGGTCCATTAGCCGTAGGCTAATTTCATATGTAGGTTAATATTTAACAGTAATTTTGAATTAATAATTTTATCTGATGGATTTCCAATACGTAATGCTTTTAAATATATAAATATATACGTATATATATGAAAAATCGATAGAAATATTGTGATATTTCATTTGGTTGATATATTATTGGCCGATGAAGATTTCAAGTAAATTTATTATGATTCATTTGAAATAAATATGATTTCTGATAAATTTAAACTGTACTACGACACAAAAAAAGGATTTTTGACCCAAGAAAATTTTTTTTTTTATGAAATGAAAACAAAAATTTTTTAAAATAAGAAATAATTTTTATTTTCAATTTGTAAAAAAAAAATTTTTCGCGCCAAAAAATAATTTTTTTCTTTATACCTCTAAATATATAACAAATAGCCAGAATCAATAGAAATAATTTTGTATTTGGTTCATTACTCGCTCAATTGCTTACTGTATTCATATATTTTAAAATAAGTTTTACTTTCATTACAATATGTATGTACTTGTACATTTTTTTTTTCAAATAAATAAAAGTATAACTTCTGGTTTTGAAGTTTTGATTGACTAATTTTTTTTTAAACAAAGTTTGGAAAATTTTCGTATACTTTTTTTTTTACTGTTGATTAGTTTGTTGTTTTTTTTAAACTTATTATATAATAAATTTAAAATTAATAAACGCTGTCATAAAATTTATATTAAAAAGTTTACGTATGATATGAAATTTTTTTTTGTTTTTAAACTTATGAAATAAAAAAGTTTATTAAGTTTTTTTTTATTTACTACAATTTTACTTCAATATATATCTATATATATATATATATATATATATATATATATATATATATATATATATATATATATATATATATATATTAGGGTGCTTCATTTCAGAGCAACATTTTTTTTTTTCAAATGCTTGTGGAAAAATCATTGTTCAACACAAAAAAAAAATTTTCGCGGAAGGGAAAAAATTCCATGTCGATTACAGACCTAGCTCATCGAAAAATTCGATTTTCCCATTTAAATAACACGGGAAAAATTTTTTTTTAGCTTTAAGTATTGTTAACTCATTAAAAAAATCAATAGATCGAATAGACTAATACATATTTTTGTAGGAAATTGAACGCTCTACAAAAAAGGTCTCTTATCATTTTTCGATAAACCCATTTGTTCAAAAGTTATTGGAGCTCGAAGTTAAGTTGGAGATCTTTTTACTATTCCGGCGAAACTATCAGACTTATCACGAAATGTTGTAGGATCTTTTTTGTTGAGAATTTTATTCTTTACAAATTATTATCAGTAAAGTTTTTTAAAATCCAGCATCGTTTTCTAGTTATTTCTATTTTAATGTCGAGCTCTTGAAATCGACTAGAACCACTTTTTTAAGAGCTTGAAATTAAAATGAAAATAAATAGAAAATACTGCGGAGTTTGAACAATATATATATATATATATATATTACGAATAAAAACTAAATTATAAAAAATGTACATTTGCATAATTAATTATACTTTTATATATTTATATTATAAAATATATGAATAATTAATGACAATAATGCAACAATTAATAAATATGAAATATAAAAAAAATCAGCACAATGTCACGTGTATGATATAAAATTTATTAAACTCATTTAAATGCCTGGTAAATAAAGCACATAAATAAAAATATGATATATATTTTAATATAAAAATATTTTCGCATCAAGTGCTCTGAAGTAAATAGCAATGAAAAATAATAGTATAAATAGTGAATTAAAATTAAAACTAAAAATTAAAAAATAAAACATGACATACTATAGTCTAGTAGTTTTATAATGAGTTGGTATGCCGGTACGGAAACATTCTCTACGATTACGCTCTCTTGAATTGCGTAATTGCTCGGCCAAGTCCCTCAAGTGTAAGTTCTTTCTTACACGATACCTGTATACTCTATATTTATATATTTTTTATATACAACTAGTATATAAATCAATAGATGTTTCTTATATTTTTAAATTTTTAACTTCAACTTCTATTCAAAATTTGAAATTTCCATTTAATTTGAATTTGAATTTGAATTTATTACCATTTTTTTCCAAACTAATACCGAATTTCAAAAAACACTTGAAATTAAAAAAATAACTTTAATTTTCTAAATTTAATTAATAAAAAAAATTAGTTATGGTCAGAAATTCAAAAGTACCAGTAGAAAAAATTAATAAAATATTTTTTAAATTTGAATCTCAATTTATAATAAAGTTATCAGATTTTTAAAAACAAGTGAAATTTTATTATGCAAAAATAAAAATTTTTTATAATTTATTACACGATAAAATAAATCTTATTCTAAATATATATCATGTATATAATAAGAAGAAAAAAAAATTTTAATTTTCTTGGTTTTCTGACGCGTAACCGCAAAACAACAAAACCAGAAACCACTACACGCTATTTGATATATATATATATATATATATGTATATATCCGTATTTCTTCACTTTTCTGCTTCTATTCTATACTCATATTATCACAAATATCAATCTTTTATCTTTATTTCACATCACCTGAACTATTGTTATGGTTGAGAAATTTTTCTGTTCCGTATTTTTTTAAAAATCTCACCAAACAATATTATTATTCTTGTCTTCTTACATTGTATATATCTTATATCTATATCTACATAATTATTATCACCATTTTTTAAACAATGATAATAATTATAATTATCAACCATGTAACAGTAAAAGATTTTCACAGTCGATTACTTGAACGTCAAAATTGTAAGAGCGATAAAAAAAAATCACGTTATTGAAATTAAATTTTTCAAATTCTATTACGATAAAATCCGAAATCTAAAATCAATTAACAAGTAGTCTAACACAGAAAACAAAATTTTTCTGCGCCAAGAAATTTTTTCTTGTCTTAAGAAATTTTTTTTTTCGCTCCCAGTAAATTTTAGTGATCAATTAAATATAAAAAAAAAATTCTTGGATCGAATAAAAAATTTCTTGCACTAAGAATTTTTTTCTTGTCTCAAAAAAAATTTTTCTCGCTCCCAGTAAATTTTAGTTATCAATTAAATATAAAAAATATTTCTTGGATCGAATAAAAAATTTATTGCACTAAGAATTTTTTTCTTGTCTCAAAAAAAATTTTTCTCGCTCCCAGTAAATTTCAGTTATTAATTAAATATAAAAAATATTTCTTGGATCGAATAAAAAATTTATTGCACTAAGAATTTTTTTCTTGTCTTAAGAAAATTTCTTTTCGCTCTCAGTAAATTTTAATTTTCAATTCACAATAAAAAAATTCTTTGGCTCAATTAAAAATTATTTTGAATCAAATAAAAATTTCCCGCGCCGAAAATTTTTTTTTCTGTGTACAATTAAATATTTAATAAAAAAAAAAAATAATAATAATAATAATAACTTGCACTTTTATTGGCTCAAACGTTAGTTTAGTCTCTGTACGAACCCGTTAAGCCTGACGAGGTCTGGGTCATCGACCATTACCAACATACGGTCATTTTAAGTCTGTCTTTTATATATTGTCCCAATAAGTCTCACGGTTTATTGCCACAACCGTCAAGGTAAAACCGTGAAAGTTTATTTAATAAACGCTCAATTGTTTGCTCAATTTACCTTAATAGGTTCTCTGTATTGACACTTATGGTCAATTAATAACAATTATGTTGTAATTGTATTCATAATTCAATTATTTTTCCATCCCACTGTTAGTAGATCGGAATTTCACTCATCAGAATATAATATTAATAAAAATCCTGATAAAAACGTTCGCTTTCCGATTTTTCTGATTGTTTTTTTCTAAAAATAGCTTATTACTAATTAAAATTAATATAATTACGTGACATATATGTATAAAATATACAAGATAAGGCGTATGTAGTAAATGTGGGTGTTGACTCAGTTAGTCATAGAACAAGAGTTTGCTATACAGTAGCTCATACATTCTCTACATCTACATATTCTCTGAGACATATGAGTTATGTATTATTACTGGTGTATATATGACATATATATGTATAGAGCCGTGGCGGTACGAGCAGTTATGCATAGTTAATAATATAGTTTAAGAGTATTTTCATTTTCTATGCATACTGCCGACAAAACCATCATTATAAATTCATGAGCTCAATTTGTACAATTGTCACATATTCTTCTTTAAATATCACAAAATTACTAGACCATATTGTAGTTTTCTAGGGAAAAAAAAAAATATATTATTTGCTATTAGTGTCAATTGACTAAGTTAGTAATTAATTGAATTACAAGTAAATACTTGAGAGTAAAGACTTTTTAAATAAATAATTAGACGTAAACTGTAAAAAATTTACGGAGTAAACATGGATTAAATTCGGAGTGAATGCGAAGCAAATGACTGATTCATTCCGGAGTTTATTGTGTTGTTCTGTAAGGAAAAATCTGAATAAATTCGTAGGTCTTCATTGGACTTATAATTATGCGATATAGTTGTTGCCAGCCCCGAAAATCCCTTTTTCAATAAAAATTTTCATCAAAATTCAAAGGCATGTAGGCTATTTACAGTAGAATATTTGGAGATAAACGACCCATGTTGAACCGATTAAATATTGAAACTCCTGTTCGGAGTGAAACTCATTCCGAAAGGGAGTTTATTTAAATATTAAAACTCTGAATCAGAGTAAATGCGGATTTAAATAAAATCCAGATCACTCCGAAATCATTCCGCTGAAAAAACAAACTCTCTATTTAATCTGTATGTGGAATGATTTTTTTTCAAACTCCGGAACTTTGAGTGACGGATTGAATTCGGGTTGAAATAAAATCCGTGTTCACTCCGAATTTCCTCCCGATTTTTTACAGGGTAGATAAAAAATTGAGTTTAAAGATTTAAAACTATTTTCAACTGAATTTATCTTGAAGGAAAAATTTTAACACTGTCGGGGTTAAATTTAATTCCGATAACTTTAACACTGGGATAGTGTGTACTTACACTCGTTTTTTTTACGGTTTATTTGCTTTTTGTTAATTGATGTTAAAAAAAAATATGAAAATTTGAGGATCTAATATAAGCAGATCCATAAAAAACGAACACAAATTTTGTATTACGAAATATAAAATATTCAATCTGATTCTCAAAAACATTTCACAAGAATTGACTCAGTTTTTCAAAATTACTAATGGTACTTGTCTATTAAATCCACTCTCTAAACATGAATAAGTGAAATAAGTGATTATTCACTTATTCTGAGTGCCAACCGAACCACTTTTTGAAATTAGTGGTTCAGTTTGCACTTGGAATTAGTGAATATTCACTTATTTTTACTAGTTCATGTTTAGAGAGCAATTGATCTCAATTAACTTGACACTGTATTGCTAAAATAATTACTGCAAATATTGTAACGTAAAAAGTTAATTACAAAAAAATTATAAACTTGTAATAAGAAAAGTTTATTTATTATTTGTTGCAATAACGTAGCAAATTACTTGAATTTTGATTCTATAGTTAATGACTGGCCCTCTGCAATCTATTTAAACTCAATTTACTTAACCTGATTTTCAAAAATGTTAATCTCTAGATAACTGATACCTCCCAAGAATTTTTAAAATTTTATGATTCAAAAAAAATTTTCTTTAACGCTAAACTTTTCGAAAAACATTTTTTAGCTGCCAAAGACGCGCGTATTCGATACAAAGATCTCAAAAATCGATTTTTTGTAAGTTAACACGTTATTGCTTATCTACGTCCAATTATATAATATTGAGTTGAGTTGAGTTTTGTGGGGAATTTAGTAAAGTGTATTGGCTGAAATCGCCCTTAGAGACCAATAGATGTAATCAGTCGTCTGTGTAATCAATGTATTGCTTCGGCTTGTTGGTTACCCGACATACATGCACCAGAGACATGATTAACGTCAGTCTCCTCTCCGTCAATAGACACTCTGTGAGAGCGAATTCTATTGAGTGTGGGAATGGGATAGTAACATAGATTGTAATAGACGAGAATCGATTGTAAACTACTATGACAGCCGTAATGACGGGTATTTAATCAATTATTTAAATATCGATGACAATGTCTATTTAACTCTTTATACTATATCTTCATATTATTGTACAGTAGTGTTATAGTATGAACTTATCATCAGTTAATTTAAATTCTGTGACATGTAGAGCTAATATTCTGCTTAAATATTTGAACTGGTTTACTAATTTAAACTTTTTATTGGTTAAAATTACGAGTTTACACCCGTATGAAAAAACAATATATGGTTAAAATATACAAAATCATATATGTTTGCAAAAAAAAAATATATGATATATTATATTGTATATTATAAAAAATCACATAGAGATTTTGGCCGATTTAATATAAAATTATATACAGTAGTAAATATATATATTCCATGTATGTAACTTATATGTTATTTATATTAAGCTATATATAATACATTTACATTTACCTTATAATATATTGTATTGATATATTTCCTTTTATATTCAAAAAATATAACATTTTTATATGAAATAAAAAATATGGTAGTATATAATTTATATTATATATGGCACCATATATTTTCTTTGTTATATTTAAGCATATATTTTATTCGGTGTATGTATATGTATATGGGTATATATATTCGCATCAAATTAACTAATTTTGAAAATTTTAACTGCAATTTGAAGAGTAAATTTAAATTTAGATCTAATTTAATTGGAGTTGGTCATACGAATAAGAAACTTTTTTTTCCATACACAATATAAATATATGTATTTATATATGATCAGAATATATTTTTCGTATATGATAGAAATATATATTTTTATGTATGATAAAAATATAGTTTTCGTATATGACAAGAATATATATTTTCATATATGATAAAAATATATTTTTTGTATATGATTGACACATATATTTTATATATATGCTAAACATATACGGAGTCGTATATGATGAATATTATATTTTTTAATATAAAAAAAATATAGTTGAATTGGCCACATATATTGTCTGATATTTATCATATATTTTTACATATATCTTATTTTTGGACGAATAGTGTCCGAATCGAATATCATTATTTGTTGGATTTAAATTTACTCAGTCGTTAAACGATGTCTGGTCATTGTTAGCCAACTTGAAAAAATATATTGCGATGTTGGAAATTTTCAATTGCAGACTATTTTCCGTTCTCTTTTTGGCTCGACATTTTTTTACCAACTAGTCCATAAGACACTTGACCCGGCAATTTGCCATTGTGAATTTATAACAAAGGCGAATAGAGAACAGAATATAAAAAGAATTTTAAAAATAAAATATGATATAAAATTTTCGACGGAGTTAAAGTGTGAATATGTCAATGAGCAATAAGCAATGTTCTTTCACATATATATGAATATACATATATATGTGTATACATATGAACCATTAGGTTTTAGCAGAACAAAATAAGGAATAACGAGTTACAATGTCATAGAAAGTCATTAGGTGACTTTTTTCTAAAAGACGTACTTTTACTCATATGAAAGTAGGAAATAGTTTTCCTCTACGGCGCTTTAAATTTTACGATATCAAAGTATATGAGTAAGAATACAATCTAAAGAACTTTGTTGTTTATTTAACAACTTGAGGTTTAAAATTTAAAATAAGTTTGAGAATATGCGGCCGTTGCACCCGTGAAAAATGAGTCATATTTGTCCATATATATAATATATATATAACATCTACGATTCATTTTTCACCGGTAGATAGAAGACAATTATGAAAAAAACGGAAAAATTACCGCAGTGAAAAAAAGAATAATTGGAACTTCCAAGTTAATTCACTTGGCAGATGAAAAAAAATATTTACAAGACATAAACCCATTTGTTTTCTTCGTATAAAGACTAAACTAGAGTGACTAAACAATTAACGTCTCTAAGAAACACTAGTTCTGACAAAAACGTAATTAACGATAAATTCTAAAGTTGGTTACGTTTCTCTTGATAATTATACTGGTAGACGTTGTAATTTAATATTTAGTCGAGTACCAGTAGATAAAAGGGTTTTCAAATTAACGACTACTTTACTTTGAATGAAGGCATCTAACCCTTTTTACAAAGTTGTCACAAAACTAAATTTCATTCCACGTTCTACATGTGTTTTGTCAGGAAAAGGTTTAGACGTAGTTACAACACAGAAAAGCTCGTGATGTGGATGAAATAGACGTCTACTTTGCATAAAGAACTTGCAGGGTTTGAATAAAATGAGATGCATGAGTAATATATATTGTCCATTAGTTATGAGTTTGTTATACTATTTCAAACTGGTTTTCATGCCAAAATGACAGGATCCGAAATAACTGAGAAAACTGAGCTAGTATCACGTTTTTAGTACGTGTTCTAGTACATACATGTATATATTTCCAAAAGAGTTTCTAGACAAGTATTTACTACAATATGCATACACATATGTTTGGGTATAGAAATATCTATATCTATATGTATATACTAAACTATATATATATGAAACATAGAGACATGACGTCTTAGACTTTGTTGAATATTTTATCTCTCAAGTCAACACACGACTACTCTAAAGTCAAATCCAATCGAATTCAATACATCAATATATATAACCCCATACGTCTTTTACTTTCTCAACGGACCTATGAAAATTACCGTCTAGGGAAATATCGAACACGGAATGATAAAAATGTTAGAATTTTTTATATCGGAAAAGGAATTCAAGTTTTTTAAAAATATATATCTGTAATTTATTTAAAAAGAACTTCAAAAACATCTTGAAGCAAAATGGAAGTGGGTGAATATTATTCAGTCAGTAATAAAAAAATAAAAGTAATGTTTGACATTTCGTTTGGAAATAATAATAAATTGATAAGCTAGTTTTTTTTCTTCTTACGAGAATCGTTGCCTGGAAGAGGAATGAAAAATTTGGGTTTATTCTACTAGATACTGAAATTCGTAGAAATAGTTCTGAGTACACGGAGAGAATTATAGGAATAGTTTCATGTGCGCGTGGGAGTGGATCCCATACTGATGTATGGAAACTATTCCTATACATTAGGAAATATTCTCATAATTATTAGAAATTCCCTTATAATTATTGAAATTATTTCTATGAGGTATGATAATTATTTCTATAACATTATAGGAATCGTTCTTATGATATTATCCCGAGTCGAAATTTGAAATGTGGTTTTAGTCTAGTGTTACGTCCGATTAATTTTTATAATTTTCGAAATAATTTTTTTAATTCATAAAAAAAATTTTGTACCACACAATGAGTCAAGCGAACATCAAAACATCTATTAAAAGGAAAATTTTAGAAGTGGGGAGAATAATGCGTGCGCCGACTAATGTGAAAAATATGGAGGGGCAGATAAGAAAATTTTGGGCCAGAATAACAAAAAAACTCTCGCTCTCTTCTGCTTGCATTCATCAAGATGGGAACGAGTTATTTTTACAATGAAGAAAAAAAAGAAAAGTGTTAGAATAAATTGAACTAGTATAAGTACTCAATTTGAAGTTCAAGTATTCACACAGGAAAACAGGTATAACAAAATAATTAAAATATTAAATAAAATTTTGAAATGTTCAGTTCAGTTATATCAGAATTACAAAATAACAATTCGAACATATGTAATTTAAAATTAAAATAGTAAATATAATTTTTGAATTGTGTGATTAGTTGGCAGCTAGCCACCTAATACTTTTATTATTAATTATGAAGAACTGACTTAAATAGCGTACCGAAAAATTGTTTAACTGAAAATGATCTAGTACTTATCTCAAACAGTGTTATCAGAGAATAATCTCTCGATCTCAACAATTTTTTAATTGAGTTGACAATATAGTTAGAAATCAAAATTTAACTATCGTTTTATAAATTTAAAAATAAATCTCTCCTCCTTAATAAAAGCCCATACGAAAAAAATATATATCCGGATATATATTTTTTCCGTATGGGAGATCTCTGGGGTTCCCGGTCTATAGACTTCGGTTGGGGCCAAATACCCACAAAAACATCATTTATGTCAATTTCTGACATAACACTAGATACCCTCAATTATTTTGTTAACAGGCTTGTCGCTCATAGTTGAACTGTAATTTTGATCTCCATGTCCTCAAAATAGTATTGGAAAGATACAATAATACTTCCAAAGTGATTTTAGAACTGTGATTTTATCCTCCATAGCCTAAAATTTGATTTGACTATATTTTGTTACACATAAATTTATTAGCTTTTGACAGTCGATTGAATTTTTCTAAGTCCCAAATTTTTCTTATTTATGTTTATTTTATCCTGATGGTTTTGAAATTTCAATTAAATGAATATTTATTTTACCCAATATTAGAATAATTCCAATACTATATGACCGTGCGAAGCACAAAAGTGTTAACTTACTCTGGTATTCATATTCTATATGCGGCTTGGGTACTTAGCACGTCGGTACATAGAAGCGATTCCTAAATTTGTGAAAATGAATCCCATAATATTTAGGAATTATAGTTCTAATTCGTGTATAGGAACCATTTCCATAATCTTATAGGAGTAATTCCTATACATATATAGAAATTGCTTCTATATATTATGGGCAATGGTTCTTATAATTGATAAGAACCATTTGATTTATTTTCTCTCCATACAAAGACTTAGTGATTTAAAATATTTTTGTTTGGTCGGAATTAGTGTTAATCAACGTTTGCGGAAGTTACGGTATTAGTAATTAAACTAATCATACTAACGTAATTAAATTAAGGTTTGCATGCTTGTTGTGTAAACTAACTAAAATCCTCAATGTATCTCATTGTACGTTTTGGGTAAATCCTACTACGCTATACTGACATATTCAGTATCATCATTCCTGTAGATGTGGATTTGCGGTGATACATCTGTATGTGTAATTTCAAACAGTATGTGTACATAGATACCTATAATCTATATCTATGTATGTGTACGTGTTCAGTACACGACGACTATAATCTTAGCTAAACCTCCTGGGGTTGCTGAAATTCCAATAATCCATCGATTCATTCAATTTCGTGTAATCCGTAGTGATTACTTCGATAAAAGTTCTTGAAAACTAGAAAATTATTTCTTACTATACTGCGAACATGAATAAACGGATTGAGATTAATTTAATAATAAATTTCTTACATGTACCTTAGGGTGTGTCAGTTTCAGATTTAAGTTTTGTTGGTATTCTGGACTATGTTGCTATGGACAGTGAATATATATTTAAATAATGTTCAAAAGCGATGTATCTAAAACTGTGAATAAATAAAATAATGAAAAACAATAAAAGCTCTTTTTAAATACCTGCCACTAAATTAGCATATAAATTCTTTGATGTCCTTTTGTCAGGTGGATCGACATCCGGGACATTGACCATGTACAGTATACTCAACCTAATATGGTATCACACAAGCTCAATAAGCTTGTCTGGTTGCCCCTTTAAGTTGAATGTTCGCGTCTTGAGTTTCCGGTTCGTAGCATTGGGAATCCCTTTCCGCTGTCGAACACTCTAGATGGGGATCGTTGAATACTAAGCAGCCTAAAGTACTTTTACTATATATGTATGGCTGTCTATATACACTGCTATATATATATATGTATATGTCTATTATAAATATATGTAGAGAATGGTCTGGTTATAAGCTGGGTATGGTGGATTTGAGAAAAGCGAAAGATGATAAGCTGCTCCATCGCAGCCTCGATAATAGTCTGAGAAGGATTGAAAGCCAACATATAAAAGGAAGAGTTGAGCTGAGTGTGCCAATCTATATAGATTTACTGTAAAGAGGCTAAAGAGAATCGTATTCAAACCTCTTGATAAACTTTCATTCATGCAAAGACAGTCTTCAGTTGACTATATACTCTATATATAATGTAATCCATTATTGACGGTATGAATCATTCATAATAGAGATATACTCATCCAATCATCTCTAAGGACAATAACACAACTTGACGGGTCTCTATATAGCCGATTTCAAAAGCACGGAAATTTATTTAATGATTTTACAAGTGTGTTAATTAAATTATTTGAAAGCCAAATGTCACACAGATAACAATAAAACTATTTTTTATGCAATGAAGATGAGAAAAAAATAATATTTCCCAACTGTCATAATCAAGAGTTTAATTTCGTTTTATAAAAATTGCTAAGAATAACATCCTTTATTTTTTTTTATTCTCTACTGCAAAGAGACTAATGAGAATAATCTGCTTATAATGCAACTCGCACAGCGAGAGAAATTCTCAGAACTACATAAAGTATACTCCATTACATCATAATTTGTGTAACTTATTACGGTTGCAGAAAATGGATAAAAAAATTGTTGAAAAAAAAAACAATGTTCTCATAATTTATCATCTACTCTGTATTCAAAAGCAGTGATTTTTTTAACATACTTATGCATAACTATTTTGTTGAGATTTTTACGAAACAGCTGAGATATGAATACGAGTGACACAAAAGAAAATACAGTGAACAGAAGTAAAAAGACCGAAATAGCATAAGATTATTTTTTTTTAGTGAATATTATTATTATAAATATCTGGCTTGTAGACTTTTAGTTTACAAATGACTACTAATGCATGCAAGATAGCATCCTTTAAACCCATTATGCTAAGCAGCATCTGTTAATACTAATACACTGATTGCAATTTTATGCAAAAATTATTTTATCATATTTTGAAACAAAGTAAAGAGTTGCGGAACAAAAAATTCAAATGTACCCCCAACAAAGACAGAGAAGACACTATGAACATGAATAGATGCACGTGTATTTAATGTAATCAAGTCTATAAATGCATTATCAACACTACAGCCAGTGTGTCGAGACGACAGTAACGCCACCATTTACTCTTGCGTCTGTGGCCCAACCACTAATGGATACAATTAAAACGTATAATGGCGCATATCACGCTTCAGAAATGCTTTGTTAGCTAACGGTATAACTATATACATTATATATATATATAAAGATATATTTTACGTAGTAGTAATGTTGGTTATCAATTTACGAAAATTTAACCAGAGGTGGCAATATAATTCACAACAGCAGCTGTACCAGGGACGCGTATATGCAACTCTTGCTCTACCCGTACTGGGAATCGATTCCCTGGGTTCTCGTCTCTCTGACAAGGATATAAAATGGCGTTTGCCTTGGCGTTACATACTAAACGTGACAGAAAACCATATTCTGGATTCAGTAGTTGAATTCTAAAGCTATATTTCAAGCATTATATAACAAAGATTTAAGATTCAAAAATTCTAGTTTATCGTTTACATTTAAAATATCGATTTCAATGGTCCATTAACGATAAATCTTTATAAGCATCTTGAGATTGTTTTTAGATGCAAGAAAACGAAATTTAGTGTTGACATTTGAATTTAACTTTTATTAAGTTTACCCAGATGACGATGAAAATCCTCACGACTCGGTGGTATTACTCTCAGCAAACGACCAAAAGGACCAAATTCACTCAACAAGAATTTCAATTTTTGAATTTAAACTGCAGACCATCTGGTTGTATGTTTAATGTTAATCCTCTTTACTCAGAGTAAACGGTGTTTTGTTACCAACTATAGTAGTAGTTCGTTAAACTCAAAACTCGGAATTCTGTTCTGTGGTCACCGTCAGTTTATTCAAATATATCTATAGACTGAATTTAAAGCCACCGAACTTAATTTATTTGTTGATAATAGTCCTCTAATTGCAAGCCACGTTATATTGGAAGGTAAAACATGTACAAGAGAGAAATACCTTTCAAATTACGAGGAATGAATTTAGCCAACCAGACTCAGAAGTTCGTTTTAAAACTCTAGCTCACAAAATATTGTTTACATGGATCATCATTTTTAACGTACGGAAAATAAACTTCCCTACGGCAGTTAGTTGTGACAAACAAAAAAACCCACGCTGTAGAATATCAGCAAAAAAGGTTAATAACACGGAAATAAATTACGGAACCTCAACCACAGTGGAAATGTGGTTTTGGTTGTGAAAATTAACAGTGGACAGACGTTCAGAGAGAGTAAGAATGAAAGCTTGCGTAGATTAATACAAGCACAAGAGTTAGTAAGCATCAAACACAGTACTAAACGAGTTTAAACTACAATTCTCTACACGCCCTCATCGTAAACTTGGTCTGCGGTATTCACTGCTAGTTTTCACCCTTTCCTGTCATTGCTGGTGGTTGCTAGCTTCTGCTTGTCGGCTGACTGGCTGACTCTGCCATTCTCTTTCATATACACTTTACCCTGTACCTAGATACTGCACTACACTACTGTACTTCAAGACTACCCTTTAAACTACCCAACCCCTTAGACTAACCTAGACCACCTAGACTATCTCCATCTTGTCAACTGTTCAACTGGCATCCTCACTACGCGACAGATGTTTTCAACGACTTCCTACAAGCCAAAAGTTAAGGTTACCTTAACCGTCTACCATTATCTTTCAATCTCTGTCTCTTTCCCTTTACTACACGCTCACAACAAACATGTCTGCTGTGTATATGTCTCTTATTATATGCAAAGCTTTGCATTTAAACTTTTTGTTCCCTTTATCGTATCTACGTGCCGCGGACTTTATACGTTTCATAAATTTATTCTGTTTACCAAAGCTTTAACTCGAAAATTTATGGATTATTCTAATATTTCAAATTTCTTAGATAGTTTTCGCAAAATAAAAGGTTGTAAAAAATGAATTTCAAAAGAGCGAATAATAATTGAGTGATAAAATCGTTTTTTTTATCTCTTTTGATAGAAACAGCCTCGAAAAAAAAACTATCATGTTAAATTGGTTTAATTGAGTGGATAATTTGATCTTGAATTTAGTCACGTATTAAACTAAAAAAGAAAATTCGCCTTCCTGTCAAATTTTACGATCCGTTTCATCCCTGTTACGCACGAGATATTTCGCTTCTATTTTTCCGCTTGACCTTCTCCAATCGCCTACACAATATTGCCAATCCTCTTGTTGCTTTTTTTTCCAATTTCATTTTTATCTACATCTCAGTCGTACTGTGTGACACTATCATAAAATCTGAAACGTGAATCGGATAAAAAAGACGTTTTTCATTTTATTTCTTTTTTTTTCATTGAAAAAAAAAATTTTGTTTCGTTGGCGTTATATTAATTTGAGTCGTATTATAAAAAATTTCAAGGCGTAAATTTAAAAGAAAATAAAAAATGAATGAAAGAAAAAAAATGAAATAAGCGGAAATACCCATTGAAAGCCATCGTAAAAGTAGTAAAAGTCGCGGTTGGGTTAGAGAAAATGAAATAGCATTGAAAGATGAAGCCACGGGGTTGGGGGGAGGGTTGTTACGCTGGCTTGTAGGGAAAAGAAGTTTTTATGTATATATATATATATATACACAGAAAGTTAACAAAATGGATGAAGAGAAAAGTCCGCGTGGTTAATAGCTGAAAATGAAAAGGCGTGAATTTAATTTAAAGTGTCTTTTGTTTCTGTCTCTGTAACCATCATGCATTCGCGCCATCATGCGGAAGCGTCAGGAAATTAAAAAATTTTCTTTGGCATAAAAAATTATCCAATTAAGTTTAGTTTCTTATTTAAAATAATAAATTTTAATTTCTTAGCTTAACTTTATCATAAAACTTGCTTTGGATCTTGATGATATTATTAAAAATTTCAAATTAACTTTTGATAACAAGATAGGGGATTAACTGTAGATATATCTGTGTCCCGAATAATCTAGACTTAGTTGGTGTTTTCGTACTTAAATAATAATAAACCGTAGATTGGTTTCCCGCAAATAGCTGAGTGTGGAATAAGTAAACTCAACACAACATAGTCAACAAAATCCGATATTTTCATTTACCCTTGTCGTCGGATTCAAACTTATCTAAGCAGTACATTCTTGTCTATTTTACGCTTTCTGAGTACTTTTCTTCTTTTATATTTTTCTACTCCCCTTTTACCTCTCTTTCATTCCTCTTCGGTTCGACTTCCACTTTTCCACCCTTACAATTCTTCGTTTTTTCTTTTTGACATCATCATACTTTTTTTTTTAGTCCATTCGTAAACTCACAAACTTTTAGTCTGGCAATTTATCGCCAGCCGCCATCGATGTCTCGTGAGAACGCGTGAAATATAAAAAAAAATTTCTTTTAATTTTTTTCTCACCCTTACAGTTCTCCCCTGAGTCCAATAATTGAAAATTATTATTTTTACAGGTGCGCTATATTCATAAAAAAAAATTTTATAATTGAGAACGGAAAACCTTTGTCGCAAAATAAAATATTAATTTATAAAAATATAGTGAATGACAATAAAAAAAAAAAAAAAAAAAAAAATTGAATTGTCGTGTTAGCGCGACTGAAAACAGAGAGTATAGTGGGCAATTAAGTTAGTCGAAATGAAGCAAGTCTAATTAACGTTTGTGACAAGTCAGCAGTTAGAGTTCCAACCACTCGCTCGACAAAAAGTTAAATTAACGGAAAACTCAGGACCTAAAATTCTTATTCTTTTTACCATTCATCCCTTTTTCAAAGACCACCTTTTTTATGTTTTCTTTCACCCTATTTCATATAATATTCACCTATCGTACAACCTTCTGTTCGTCTGGGTCATTTAATCTTACGCTAATTATTATACATTCTACCCTTACTCGTGTGAAACACAACACTCTTGTTTACTTCCGTCTACTTCATTCTTCTCCATTTTAATTTTTTAGTTTCCTCTACTTTTCGAGACATTCGTTACTTTTTAATTAATCCTCCAGATGACGGAATTTCGCATAATATACTTTAGATAATTTATTTTAAATCTAAGTAAATAAGGTCATTAAGACTAATTTAAAACAATAATAATTTATATGCCGATTTTTGTTTTCTGCAGTATTGTTTTTTTAAATAGTGAAGTGATTGGTTTCTGCAAATATCTCTGCAAATACTTAGTTATTCAAAAAATTACATAAGATCTTTTTTGTAGCTCTTTCAATTTGCTACAAAAAATGTATCTTGTACTTTTTTTTAAAACTTGATAGCTATTGAGATATTTCGAGTTTAAAACTTAAACAATTAGACATAGAAATTCGGAATTGAAAATTTCCTGGAAGTGCTGTTTTCTTGCATCAATCTCTGTAAATATTGAAAAATTCAAAAAATTACAAGAAACCTTTTTCGTAGCTCTTCAAATTCTCTACAAAAAAGGTGTCTTGTACTTTTTTTCAAAATTTGATAGCTATTGAGATATCTCAAATTTCAAATTTAAAGAATTAAATACCAAATTGGGAATTGAAAAGGTTATGGATGTGATGTTGTTTTGCATCAATCTCTGTAAATGTTGAGAAATTCAAAAAATTGCAGGAGACCTTTTTTGTAGCTCTTTCAATTCCCTACAAAAAAGGTTTCTTGTACTTTTTTTTAAAACTTGATAGTTGCTGAGATTTATCGAGTTTAAAATTCAAAGAATTAGATGTACAAATTTGGAATTTAAAATTTCCTGGATGTGATGTTTGTTTGCATTAATCTCTGTGAATATTGAGAAATTCGAAAAATTACAGGTGACCTTTTTTGTAGCTCTTTAAATTCTCTACAAAAAAGGTTTCTTGTACTTTTTTTAAAACTTAATAGTTGCTGAGATATCCCAAGTTTCAAATTCAAAGAATTAGATACCAAATTGGGAATTGAAACTTTTACGGGTGTGATGTTTTTTTGCATCAATCTCTGTAAATATTGAGAAATTCAAAAAATTACAAGAGACCTTTTTTGTAGCTCTTCAAATTCTCTATACAAAAAAGGTGTCTTGTACTTTTTTTTAAAACTTGATAACTACTGAGTTATTTTAAGTTTAAAACTCAAAAAATTAGACCCACAAATTTTTCGTTTTAAACTTCCTGGGAGTTTATAGATCTTTCAGAGTTGATACTGGATTTGAAATCCAATTATTACTTAATTTTTAAAATTCGAAAATTTTCAACCATTCAAAATTTATTTGGCAAAAATTTTCCAATGCATAACGATTTTTCGAATTATTCGATTCAAATGTCATGTCGAATAGTGATATTTTATTCGATTCCATTCCATCATTATTCGCACATCCCTAAAATAAATATTTCATATACTCGTAAGAAATTTCAAAATAATAAACTTTTTAAAAACATAACTTTCATAATTCAAATATTATCTTTTATGTATCAAGTACTTAAATTCACTACCATCTGGTCGGATTACAAATTCATATTAATATTTCCATTTATTTTATTACCTTTTATGCAAATACAAAAACATTTTATAATAATTCTCTAAAAGCTGCTTGTGCTGATAAAGCATATAAATAAAATACAATGTAGATATATTATATTTATTAATTCAAACATTGTTTTTGTTATTATTTTAGGTTGCGCCTTGGATTATTCACCGCCATTTTAAATATTGCCATAGCTACTGGTAAGTTAAGACCACTTTGTTCTTATAATTTTCTAATAATACCTCAATTTCAAGTGAAATGATTAATTAAAAAGTCATACCCCAGTAGGTTCAATTTAGCGTTTTAATTAAATTCGTGTTTGCAATAGCTTCCTTATTTAAATGTCAAGTCAAGCTTTAAACGTTTAATTCTCAAAGGTTTTTACCAGCCGAAATTCACAGAATATCAAGAGACGAATTGTTAAAGGACTCGGTCTGAAAACAAAGACTAAGATGTTAAGGTTACACGAAAATGTGAATAAGAGATAGGGAGAGAGGGAGAAAAAGAGAGAGAGAGAGAGAAAGAATAATATAAGAAAAGGTAGAGATGTCTAGTCGTAGATTTCATGTGAATGCCAGAGACATTTCTCTTATCCCTGTAAACTAAACTCCTGAGGGAAAACGTGGAAACCGGAAAGTTTTCGGTTCGTCGTATCTATCTTGGTGCCGAAAAAAATAAAAAATAAAAATAAAAGAGAAAACAAAAATACCTTAAGGATAACGCTTTTCCTTGATTCGCTTCACGAGACCATGAGTAACGGGTTCATATCACTAAAGAGGAATTGTCTTGTTCCTTCAAATCCCGAAGGAAATGCAACAAAATAAAAATAAATCATACATGTTTTATAACGTTCTCTCTATTGTAAGTAATTTTCAATTTTTTTAAGTGCAGTTTTTGATAAATTCCTATTTTATGGTAGATTCTATAGATTTATCCTCCTTTTTAAATCTTACGGATGTTCTGAAATGTGAAAAATATTTTTGAAAGATAATTTTAAGCTATTTTTTAGTATTGTGGCAAAAAGTTAGAACTTTTTTTGAAGATTATCCTTAAATTTTATTATATAAAATAAAAGATATATTTTAATCCCACAAAATGTGTTTTCAATCGAATTTACTTCGCAGATAATAAAAAAAAAATTTCAATACATTGTTGGTTATTTTAATAAACGAAGAGCTAGAATTAAGCAAATAAACAAATTTATTCAAATTGTAAGAATTAAATCAAAAAATCTCTAAACTAAATTCAAAATCCGAAATTAATAATTTTGTATTCTCATTACATTGTATTCGGTACATATATACATATGTATCAGATGACGTCTATGATTCTTAAGACCTTGTAAGTAGTTCGTCAGCTTGCCGCTAGATGGCCAAAGCAATTTTACTTTTTCCTTTCTACTGACTTGGGTCAAAGTTGTTAAAAGCAAATTTTTCCACCGTAATAATTACTCTGGTTTCCCTTCAACATACGCATAAATCTTTCGCCTTTTACTAAAGATTTCCGTGGAGGGGGACAATTGATGAGTCTATAAGACAATTTTTTGTATACCCGGCAATAGCTGGGTTCCTAATAAATCCAAAAATAATTCGTAGTTTTATGTGAACATTGGCAGTAAAGTAGATTTCATTCCTTTGCTTAAGAATAAATACTTGGTTCAAATAATATGAAAGTAAATATTGTTTTAAATCTCAAGATTCTCGATCAATACAAGCAGTAGTCGATTGTTCGATAAAATTGTAGTAAAGTTTAAATCTCCAGTTGAAGGATAGATAAGGGTTTGTTTCATGCTGACAGGATTCTAAATGATATTTATAGGAAAAATCTTGAACGGAAGCGCTCCATAATTTTTAAAATCTTAGAAATGTTCAAAGATCGAATTCATTTTTTCTTGCTACGGTATGCATATAAAATAAATTATTTCTTTAAAATGTTCTCTTAAGAGATGAATTTTTGAACGTTTAAGAATATCAAAAACTTGAAAATTTTTGTCTGTTTTAAAATTCGATAAAAAATTTTTCTCTAACTGAGCTTGCATTCAGGGAATAAGCGTAAAAAATATATTTTTATCAGCCGTTCTCGTAAAGAAATTTTTTTTCGTTCCTTTAATAATTTTTGTTTTTATCAAAGGCAAATGGGCAAGCGTTAATTTTGTGCCAGTATTTGTGCCAAAAGATATAGAACGAAAAAATAAGAATGATGAGAGTAATAGGAAATTATAAAAGAGATAAAAAGCTCGAAAACCTGTTCCACGGTTAAATCCTTTGAAGTACGAGAAATTTTTAAGTACACTCTTCTGTAGTCTACGTCGGATTAATAAACTCAAGTACTCTCAGAGAGTTATATATTAGCCGTGGTAAAGTTTTTAAATAAAAATACTAATACAAAAGTCAATTTCGCTCGTAGTTGAAAATATCATACAACTCTAGATTGCGATGAACCCGCGAAATATGAAGAGACATCTTGTAAAGTGGATACTCACGATTCTCACGACTTTTCGAGATATTCAACCCTGCACAGACTTTACTTACTTGATAGTAGGATTGTAAGAGTGCAAGATGATGATAACAAAAAATAATAAAAAAATTGTGTATACTGTAAAGAGAGAAAGGACCAAAGAACCTAGAGCATGTATCGATCGTGTACGTCAGCGAGTATCCTTCCGCGCAACGCGCATTGTGCGTTTTTATTTTCAATTTTTTTTCTTTACATTTTTTTTTCAATATCATATTTTGTATTTTTATTTTATAGTGAAATATGATGTAAGGATTGTTACGTAAAATTGGTTTAAAAAAAATTCAACCATGAAATAAATTCATTTCTCAAAAATCATAAAGCTCTGGATTTTATTCTTGATATGTCAAATGCAGAAAAAGTATTATTGGATAATGTATTTTTGTACGTTTCCATTTCTACATATTTTATTTTAGTTTTTTAAACTTCTTTTCAATATCTTAGTATTTCTTTTTTTTCTTTTTTTGTATCAAATAAACGATTTCTTTGTCATGAAATATGACACAACAAATTTATTATTCTACGAAGAAATGTTATTACCAAAAGTAGAAAAGTTTAAAATAATTTTTTGAACATAAAATTTTATTAAGAATTTCCGGTCATTCGGTCAACAGAATCTCTGCATATTTTATAAAAAAAAAAAAAAAAATATATGACCTACGTTATCGAGTATATATTATTAGACTTGCTTGTAACAATATTTTTATGTATTCATCACAGATTGAAAATTTAATGATCGATTATATTTTCAAGTATTGATTGGGTTAAAAATGTTGTTTTAGAACAAGAATATTTCAATAAATGAAATTAATTAAAAATTTTATAACGTCGACCCAATTTATGTTTATTTCCAGAAATGAAATTATTTTTAATTTAGTATACATATGTATATCAAAGTATATGAAGGAGGATAAAGTTTGGTGGGTTGCATATATATTTACAGCTTTTGACTAAAGCCCTGAGGCAAAATATCGACGGCTGAATTAACCGTCTGATGAAATCTTTGATCTTCATTAATGTGAATTCTATGTAGCGTTAATCCGATTACTCATAGAGTATAATACCCGAATAGTTTGCTTAACAATATTAACATTATTACAATTTCGAAATATTATTATATTAAAAACTTATGAAGCTAATAAAAAATAATAGGGAATAAAGGAGCAGACAGCCCTCTTAAGAATTTTTATTAGTTTATCACATGAATCGTTTATTTGAGAAACCCCATAAGTCAAGAAAACAAAATTTTTCAGGAAACACAAAAAACATTTGTTTGGAAAAACTTGACATGATAATAATAATAAAATAATTGAATACAATAATGTTAGCGTCTCTGAAAAAGATTCCAACAAGAAAAATTTAATTTTTTAACTGAAACTACTTAAAAAAATTATTTAAAGTTGATTGACTTATTGGGTTTCTCAAACAAACGGAAAAAAAAGTTATAAAATGATTGTTTTTTTAAATGTTTCCACTCAGATCATTTATTACACTGATAAAATGAAGTATTAAATATGTATTTGAACTCTGAAACTCATAAATTACAAAAAATTATAATTAATTTAAACATTTTAATTAGTCATATAACAGTCAACAATAAAACAACATTTGAAATTAATTTCCCAAAAAAGCGCGAATTTTAAATAAAAAAAAAAAAAAAATTATTTCTGTAAAACTAAAACTGCATATGTTTATTTGAGTCATTGACTGATGGGGTTTCTCAATTAAATGAAATTGCTGTCACCCCGTTAATTTTTTTTTAAACGCTGATTTGATGCATATTTTGATTGATTTCTATGGAGGGACATCCAAATAACCCAAAAATGCAAAAAACCTAATTTTGTAAAAAACATAACTTATGGGCTTTCTTAAATAAACGATTCATATAATAAACCGACATATATTTCATCAGGATTAACTCAAAAATAGGTTTTCTATACATCATTTTATAAATCTCGTAAAAAAATATTTATGGAGAAGGGCGTGATGGTCCCGCTACGGTAAACTTGACATCGAAAATGAAAATAACAATTGTCTAAATTTTGAGTTTATTTCCCGTGTAAAAAAAATTCGTTCCAAACAGATTCCAAAAAAGTTCTGCATGTAGAACTTCTAAACATATGACAAATTAGAACTTCGAATGGAACTTTTTTGGAACGTTAGTAATTTGGATGTTAAAAAAAAATTTATTATAAGCAAATTTAGCGTCAAAAAAGGACGTTTTTGTAACTTTTTTGGGATTTCATATAAACATTCCAAAAAAGTTCCAGAATCACCACTTTCGACTTCTTTATGGACTAAAAAAGGCATTCCAAATATTCTAAAACCACTACTTTTGAATTTTTTATAGGAAAAAAATGTCTATAAAAAATTTCAAAAAAGTTCCATTCGAAGTTCTAATCTGTCTCATTTTTAGAAGTTCCACATGCGGAACTTTTTTGGAATCTTTTCGGAACAAATTTTTTTTACACGGGTTGTGTTTTTAAAAAATATCAATATTTATTCGTAAATAATTGTTTCTTAAAAAGGTGCCGTCTCTCCCCCTAACTATTTCCAGTTCCCCGTTAAAATTAATCTTTATTTACAAATAGAGTGAAATATTTCGTCATTCATTTTATTTGAAAAGTTCTAATCGAATTTTAATGAACGAAAAAACCCATTTCTTTTCTTTTCTTTTCGTTTATTTTCTTTCCTTCAACTTTTTACGTAATTTTTTATTCCAACTTCTCTTGGTACGTTGTTAGCTCGACTGAGTAATTCTGCAAACAGTCAAGTGGTGGCTTAGAGCTTTAAAACAAAAGAAGCTAAATAAAAAACTATTAACTTTTAAAAATAAATATTAAAAAAACATTCATTATACTCGACTACTTTATATTTGATTTGCAGTCTTCCTTATTGTATCACGCTTTATTATCATTCATTTTAATAATAACGTTCTTTGAAAAAAAGTAAAGCTACACTTGAAATGTTGTAGAGACAATAGCCCTTTTGTAATAACTAAATATTTTGTACTAAAAGGACTTTTTGTTTGAAATAGCGTACGCTTACTTCAACATGAATGAAGATATAACCAACCCCAGAGAAGAATTTCGTACGGTCTGTAGTATTTAATATAAATCTAAGTACATTTTTGAATAAATTCGTAACTAAAACTATTAAATTCCTGTCGAAAACTCTGTAATTATTATTATAGAGAACTAAAACTTTCTACAAATTAGTAATTCATTATTCGCAGGAGTTGTTATGGAAACGGATCAAAAGTAAATTTTGATATAATGACCACTTTAAATATATTTAAAACTTTTGAACTAATGACCTAAGAGGCTTAACACTAATTGTCCATTCGGTAGGAATTTAATTTGAAATTGAATTGAACTTAATATTAGTATTTGAATCGGAAAAAACGATTTATTCGATTAGATTTAAAATATTCGGTTTAAATTTCAAAAATTAAATCTTAATTCATATGAGATAAATGATAAAAAACTTATAATAATTAAGAAATAATTCTGATTTTTCGAATAATTCGAAAACTGACGAAAACTTTGAACTTGGAATTATTAAAAGAATTCGAATTTTTCTTTTTTAGAGTAATTCTAAAAATTCGGATTGTTTAATCAAATTCTTACAATAATATACAAAAAATTCGGATTTTTTGATTAATTAAAAATCTTACCAATGATATGAATTTTTTTAATTTTTAATATTAATTTTTGAATTGACTAGGGTAAATGCACCAATTATTGACCGATTAAGATTTTTTTTTTATTGTAATAAGCTATAAAATAAGTATTAAGTTATTAGCTGAAATGAATAATGGATTTTATTATAGCTAAATACTTGATTATTGATAATCTTATTCTATTTTTATTAAAATTATCGAAAATATATTAATTTTATTGTTTAAATGTTAATTTATTAAAATCACCAATTATTGACCGGGGGAACCCAATACATGACCGACTGTTCTCCAATTAATTGACCGCTGAAATAAATTAATTTTGACTCAAACTATATGTATGTGTAATTGACTTTATTTAGTACTTTTGAAGAATTGACTTATAATTTAGACAGACTTTTTATATCTTAGATATCAATTTTTTTATAAACAAATAATAATAATAATAATAATAATTATTATTATTATTATTATAATTGGTGATCGCGGCATTTAAAACTTCAGGTGAATATTTTTTATTTAATGCTTGTTTTTTTTTCTTACTTTTTGATTATGTCATTTTAATATTATTTTCTGATGCAAATAGTTCAGATTTTTGAAATAAAATAGATAAACTATAATTAGGAAAATATATGGTGGCTTACTGAAATATTGAAAGAAACTAAATTAACTAACCAACAAAAAAAAAAAAAATTTCAAATATCATTTAAAATACGAATATACTTTTTACATTAATAATATTTAGATTTACTACTACATTGAATGATTAAAATACTTTGAGTACTTGACAGATCTACTTTTGAGGTTAGGACTCTTAATTATAAATATGCGGTCATTTATTGGATCTCGATAAAATCAGAAGTTCCAATAAATGACCGATTGAATTTTTGACTGGGTAAACGATCTCTGACAGATCCAATTATTGACCGGTCTTGAAATAATATTAAAATTCATAATTTTACTTCAACTATTTATAACAGTTGACATCTGATCTTCAACTAACGTAATAACACAAACATATTTAATATTTAATCAATTAATGTCATTAAATTCATAATAAAAAGCACTCACCTTTCAAGTGTATCTAGTTATTTTTGACCGGTTGATGGTTAGACTCGTTGTGAACAAACACATAATATTTATTCAATCGCGTTGGTAAAGGCGTAATGATCTGCGCAATTTTTTATTGTGAAGATTAAATGGACGGATTTTTGCAATAACGTCTTAACTAACCTCATAAGTTAAGACGTTATTGCAAAAATCCGTCCAAATACTATATTTCATATTTAAATTACATCTAAAACCAAAATACCTTTGTAAGATATTAATTAATTAACTTTTATACACATCGGTCAACTAACTGGTGTCCGGTCAACAATTGGTGCATTTACCCTATAAATATTTGACTGTACATGAATAATTCATGTACTTGAAGATCGTAACGTTTTTCGCGCAACGAAAAAAAAAATTGAGAGTAAAAAATCTACTGGATAACTAGATTTCTAAAATGTTTCGCATAGAGATGTCGATATGTCAGCCGAAAATCTTAGGCCACCCCCAACCTCCGGAATAATCTCTTGAGCAGTCAAATTATATAAATTTTTTTTCATTATCGTTAAGCGAAAAACGTTCCGATCTTCAGATGCATAATAATTCGTAAGTTCACATAATTCGCATACCCCTACATATATATATTGGCAGAGCGTTTGTTGCTTTTTAAAGCAGCCTATACATATATTAAATAATATATATAGTTACAGTATAAAGTAAAGCCGATATCTTCTATGCGCATGTAACTCCCACGACAGTGTTCGATTCATCAGGGAATTCAATTAGCGCCAGTTGCCGGAAACCTCAAGTAATTTGCACCCAGTACACGATTCCTCTTACCCCGTTCTATTATAAAACTTTTTAAATTCTTAAACTCCCGCCCATTTTTTTTTACATTTATCTAGAATCTTCTTTTTGAAAGCACAAAAAAAAAAATAAATAAAAAAATTACCACAACTCTCTGAGGTTCGAAAAACCCAAAAAACCTCAAACCGCGAACTTTAGTCCTTTATATAGGACTATGTGGTTTGAGATTTCTCCCATGACTGCACGTGTGTCTATATAACTTTTGGCAACTTTTAAACTCAATTTATAAAGCTATTAAAAGTCTTTTAATCTTTTAATACACCACTTTAGCTTTTTTTTTTTTATTTTTTTATACTTATATTACTATTAATAATTCATTTTTTTCATATAACTTTTAGAATTCAATTTTTTTCGTAAACTTTTTCTTACATTTTAGATTAATTTTGTTGTTTTAAAGTTTCATTCACCTGTAGCCAAATATATTTAGTAGGTCTTTGATCTATTTCTTTGAACTTTCAAGTGGTTTTCGACTCCTTTTATCTTATCGTTCAAACAACGTTAGTTTTCTAAGATTTTACCATTTTACATCCTACGAAACAACTACTGTCGTGGTGTTGAAACCACAAAGTTTGTTGCCCTTTTTAAAATTTATGTCTGACACGATCAAAAGACTGAATGAATAAGAAAGAAAAACTTCATATATTTTTTTTTAAATCAAAGGAACTCGGGTCTAAATGAGGCACCATTTTGAAACAAGAAAAAGTTTTAAACTTCCCGCTAAGAAAATTGAAAATTTTCAAATAAAGTACCTGAAGATCGAGACGTTTTTCGCACAACGAAAATGAAGAAAATTTGTGTTATTTGACTGCGAAACATTTTAGAAATCTAGATCCAGTAGATTTTTTACTTTTCATTTTGTTTCACAAAAAACGTTCCGATCTCCAGGTACATGAAAATTGTGGAAAGTTTTAGGGCTGGCTGGCAAAACCAGACCGTTTTTAGATTTTTTCTTTCGAAAACGTGGTCCATTTTAACTGATAGCTTTTCCCAGTTTCTACTTTTACTGTTTAAAAATAATTAATACCTACGCCGGGATTCGAAACCACGACTTTGATATACTAGACTTGCGGTTGTTGAAAAACAATAAATTCCCCTAGACAATAGATTCTGATTTTTCGATAAAAAAGTAAAAATAAATAACGATATAAATTGATAAGAGTGAAAAATAAAACAGTTACAAAAAGATAAATGTGTGTTCGCTTAATTTCCGGACTGGCGTAAAAGATAAACGAGAGTTCCGTCCCTTATCATTTCCGGCTGTCGAATGATAAATACCGTTGATCCTATCCTAGACCTTCAATTCCGGCTCATTCACTCTATCCGACATTTTTTAAAATCCCTCTACTTCTACTTCCTAAAATAAAAACAATTTTAAAATAAATCTGTTAACAAAATTTCCTGCTACACAGTTAATAAATTATTATTTTATTTAACGTATAATTTATTCAAATAATTTATTACATTACGGTATTAAATCGATTTGCCGGAAATTGGTGTCAAGTTGTCTACTAAAACATTTTATTTCTCCAATAGATAAAAAAAAAAAATCATATCTTTCACTCTGTTATCAATAAATCTATCATATTTTTTGCCTAATACAATATAATCTTTTCAATATTTTTATATTTTTTACCCCTAAAGATATATATCGGAATCTTTTATCTCAACGTACTTGAGTGTATTCACTCGTCCGGAATAGACATACGTACTTGTGGAATAAATCCCAACCAGGATTTATTGTACATTAAAACGATTGATGGATTAAATATATAGTCCTTGTTGAGATAGGATTTTATATTTTATGTTTATCTATAAATTTATCTCAGTATCGACACTCATACTATCTTTTTCTACCCTTATTCTTCTCCGTTCCTACTTCTAGAAGTTACCACTGGTTACAGACACTAGCAGTTTGTAAATTTCCCAGGCAATCTGATACAGCACCTGTGCCTTTAATCTCTTTTAAAATTTTCTACAATCGGGATGTTTCGGAACTTTTTTACTATTTTTATTTTTTTATAGAATTAGTAGATGACGCACCTAGAGAGGGAGTTAATCAATTAATGTAACGGGACCTAAGTCCTATGCCCTTTTGGGCATACTCGCGTTGCGTTAATCCCTGTCCTCTACCATAATATTATGAAAGCTCACATTAGCTTACCTTTTAGGCATGCAATGCATGTGGGTGCCTTACCACCAGCCACGACGAGTCCAACCTCACTTGGGCCCATCACTCATCCCATCTCAGGATATACAGTCGACTCTGTCTAAAGGTTCTCTGCCTAAAGGTTCCCGCTGTCTAGAGGTTCCGGGATACATTGCTTAAAGGTTCCCGGATTCCCCCACCCGCTTTCTCGAGTGACGAATCACAATTCAGTTTCCGAGCGCTAACTTTAAATGCACGTTTTTTTGAGGTTATGTTTACTGCGCAATGTGTTCGTTTTAGCGTGCGCCTCGGCGCTCGAGGGGAATATATTGTAGGGGAAGTGCTGATGGTGGGGAGGGAACCTTTAGGCAATGGTCCAGTCCCGACGTGGAACCTTTAGACAGAGTCGACTGTAGAGAGACTCTGGTAGAAGTGGGGCTTAGAATGAGCCCCCCATGGTACCGATTCCCTGTATTGGTCTTCAGGTTACAGATTAGTGGTCAGATGCAACTTCTTTTTAGTACCCTAATAAAGGTATTTTTCACTTGGATCTAAGACAGCATTTATAAAAGATTGCCTTCAGTACACCACTGAATGATTATCACTATATGCTAGTGATAGCATTATGTACGGGCTAGTATCACTTAGATTTTTTAGACAGTCAGAAGGGTTGGAATCGCCCGCGCACCTAGAGAGGGAAGTAGGGCATCACAATCCGTGTAAAAAAAATTTTCGTTCATAATTAATTTAGATCTGAATTTCATAACGAAACTCAGATCGTGACACAAATATGACTTTCATCATGAATTTACTTCAACCTTTCGTCTAGTAAATCAGTACCAATTATAAAATTAATTTATTACGTCTTTGAATTGGACTTGGAATGACTTGGATAGTAACTTAACTGAATTTTTACCTTTTGTCAAATTTATCGATTCAAAAATTATCAATAAACTTCTTCTATTAAGTACTTGATTTACGTAAATCAGTTTCGATTGTAAAATTAATTTAGTGAATGAACTTCGGATCACTTGGATTTAAATTTTACTGTCATAATTTTGACAATTAAAGTTGATAATACAAATTCATGATGAAAGTCATATTTGTGTCACGATCTGAGATTCGAGATGAAATTTATATCTAAATTCATTATGAACGATAATTTTTTTACACGGGTACCCGCTTTTTTGTTAAAAAGCTTAAAACTTTTACTTTAAAGTCTTTTACAAATTGGTTACAATTTTAGGCTGCGCGTTAAAAAAGGTGTAATCTTATACAGTGTCATTTATGCTACTCCATTTGCCGATACGATGACCACAAAGCGTAGTTCAATTATTACTAGTTTATTGTGATGAACGTAACCCCAGCATTTTTTTACGTATGTAAAGAAACGTATTCTAGAACGTAATTTAAACTTCTATGCTGCACTTATTTAAGTTTCTGCACTCTAGAAGTTCAAATGGGATTCTATTTTTTGACTAGGATTCATAAAGTTCCAAATAAAAAAAAAAGTCATAGTTTTGATTAATCGCGTTAAAGAGCGTCAAGTTTTAGCTTTCAAATAAAAAGCTCATACTTTTTTTTTAATTATAGTTTTAGCACAAGTACTTTTTGCTTTATCATTTAATAAAACGCGAATGGATTGATAAAAAGGAATTTAAAAAAAAAGTAGGGTTGAATGACTTCGCTAAAATTAATTAATGGCAGGCTTAAGTTTGCACTAAAAATCAATTGGGTTTAATCCTACATTAGTTAAAAGCACTAGCCTGATTTTATTTCATTTTCCCACGATCATTTTTTTTGTAAATTTTTTATGATTTTTATAAAAAGTGCTGATCGAATTGTTTTCAAATAAACGTACAGTTATGGAAAAAATATTTGTAAATATAATTTTGGGTTTAAAAGGGGATAAAAATGTGTGAAATCAGCTGACAAAAAAGGGAAGATTGAGTGTATGATTTAGGAGATACTGGTACAGAGATAGGAAAAAAGAGAAGGGAAGAGAAGAGTAAGGTAACGATGCTTATAAACGAATATTCCCTGTGGGTGTGGGTCGATGCCACACGACAACAGATCCTTTCTTGGTCGTAGATGATTAGGTTACCCATGGAAACCAGGCAGGCGTCAGAAGTAAAGAAGATGAGGCGCGGTTTTTATTATATGAAAAGCAAGAATGAAAAACGAGAGATAGCTGTATTACACTATAAAAAAAATGTATATCCGTTTATTTCAACATTCTTTTTTTTTTTTTTTTACTATAGCTCTAGTAAATTCGTTTCTGCTTAGAATTTTTATCTTTTTTAATCTATATGCTATGTAAAAAATGTTATTTATAAATTTATATCGTCATTTGTGTATAAATGGGTTCGCTCTATAGAGACACTTTTGAGATGATTAAAAATTCAAAATGTAATCCGCGTTTTATTTTGCAATCCTCGATAAATATAACAAAATAATGGGATTAACATGTCACACTAACTGGATATAAAAAATCTGGGACAATATTTTTTAAAAATATTCATAAAACTTGATAATAATTAGTTGAGAGTGATTTTATTTTAAATAACTAAATTTTATGGATCTCGTATAATTGAGTGGCTTGAAAGGTTTTTAATAAATAATTTCCTATGACTCTTGACCTATTCAAGTATGTGGAGCAGTATTCAGAGGAATATTTTAAGATGGTTAATTATGAATTCATGAAACGAATGGGTACAGGTAATATAATTCAATTGTGCGACAGGTTCTCGAGATAAAATTAGATATACGAACGTGGTTATTATCGGAAAGTGTTAATATTAATGCATCGTTGTCTTGGGTCATAAAATAATATTTGGATATTGATTTGAATCTTTGAAAATACGATATGGAGAATTTTAATGTCTTAAAAAAAAAATTGTATGCAATTGAACGAAAGACTTGTCAGTTAGTGATAAAGGTCGGGAAATATATCAATTTTTGAAATTCAACGTGTGCTGTCTCTATCTGATGTGTCAACGTGACGACAGGGAAGTCAAATTTTTTAAGTCATTGCCAAAGTAATGTCTCATCTTATCAAATAATAGTCATAGTGACCTTCAGATGTTGCCAAAATATTATTAAATATTATGCGGAATAATAAAATTAATCAATATTTTGTAAAGCCAAATAGAATAAGAGTTTGAAAAGAGCCAGAAGTGAAGACATTTGACTTTTTCCTCATGAATGTTTTTTTTTGTTTATAAACAAAAAAATAAATTATAAAAATCAGTAATTGATAACTAAAAATTTAGAATGGTCACAATTTAATATCATTTCAAATGGTAATTTCGTGGTTTTATTGAATATATGTAAATGGGAGTAATTTTATAAAGTGATATAGTTTTTGCTACAATAATACCATCGTTATAAATTATTCAGTATCAAATAATTAACCATTTCTGAACACATCAATATTTTTTTTAAGTTTAATCATGGGTTTGTTATTAAATTATTAATAAAATAAGAGGCGAATTTTAATTAATGACGTCACATGTGTCGTGAAGCTAAGAAACGACGGCAACAGCGTAAAATGACGACCGCGGGAAGTTTGAATAATTAATAATCATTGGTGTCGGACCTGAGCTCCAGCTAGTAATAAACTTTGTCACCAACAATAGTACACAAAAAAATTACTAAAAATTAGCGCGCTGTTGCTGTACTTCCGCGTTTATTTTTTAATCACTTATTTTATTAAAAAAAAAATTTTCTATGATTTAATGCAATAATAATAAAAATATATTTTGTTAATTCTTAAAACTAAGTTAATTTATAATATATTCTATCAATGAAATTTTGGTGTGTAGGAGTTGTAATCTTGCAAAAATACAATAGAAAATCTACGAGATCCCCGAGAAAGATAATCGGTCTCGAACTTCCTTAATGTATGTGAAAGAATTAACCTAAAGTATTACTGATGCGCGGCTATATCTATATATGGCAAGATGACGTATTTTATTATTTCAAACAATAAAATTTAAAAGCCAAGAGTGACTATTTTTTTTTCATATCAATATATTTTAGAGAATCATTCTTATACTTTTTTGCTTTCAAAATTATATCATTAATGAATTACCTTCTTTGATGCGGACTTATTGTTCAAACAATAAAAATGAATTGAAAATCCGAATAAAATTTATCATTTTTTTTTGCGTGTAAAAACTAATTCACATAATAGCTATTAAAAGAACCCTGTAGCCGCAATACCGGAATTAATTGGTTTACAATAAAAATAAAAATTTTTATTCTCCATCACTTGATATTTGTTCTGTGTGTCATTTCAATCACGTTAATTTTTATATATTTATTTATGAAAAAAAATATTTGCTTTCATACATTCTGCAGTTATTTTTTTTCATGATAAATGATAGTAGGGTGTACACACAAAAAACACGAATTGAATTTCAGAGTAGATGAAAGCTAGAGTACTCAGGTTTGGCGTGAAATCCGTTGGACCGAAAATGAACATCGATTGGAAATTTTGATTGTGCGCGTTTCGGGTAACCAATACAAATGAAAACTCTTCTCTCGCATCATCATTTTATAGTAAACGTTAAATTCAACAATACTTGATGTATAGAGTAGTTATTTGCAACCGTGTCATACGGGCTACATCAATAGGATCATCCAAAAACATCAATTAAATCTTTCTTTTATATATTATATCTACTTTTATATATCAACTATTCACTAAATAAATTTTCAAACCATTCATATCTACATATACATTTTTTTGCAACTATATTTAAGCATAAGAACATCGTTATGGAGAATTTTAATGTCTCCAAAAAAATATTGTATCCAATTGAACAGAAGACTTGTTAGTTAGCGATAAAGGTCAGGAAATATATGCATTTTTTAAATTTAACGTGGGTATTTAACACGTATTTATATATATATACATTTTTATTCAACTATTCGTTTTCGTTTGAAGAGTTTACGAGCATACGAAAAAAACAGTACTTGTGGAATCTCAATTGCATGAGGAATCTCGAGCATTCTATTCATATGAGCTGAATAATTCAAAACATTTCGTCGATTAAATGCCATAGCTATTTTTTAATATTAAAATTTATATTTAAAGTACAACGCTCCTTTACAAATTTTTTTTATAAAATGTAATAACATCTTGTTCCCGTTTACTTACACTGAAAAATTTATATAATATAAATTTCTAGAAGTAATCCTCTACCAAAAGATTGAAAAAATGTTAAAAAAGTGGAAACTTTTCGCGTATGTGCTAGTATGTCAGCCAAAAATTGCAGTCATCCCCAATTAGTCCTTAGCTCACCTTAAGCAGTGAAATTACATGAATTTTTTTCATTTTCGTCGCGCGAAAAAGGTTTCGATTTTCAGGTACATTACTTTCAGTACAATATAGTGGAGGGAGGGGCAAAAGGGGTACTTAAGGAAATACCAAGTTTTCGAGGACTCAAATACGCTCAATTTTTTTTTTTAATGATATTCAAAGTAAATAGAAGAAATTTTCAGTTACCGTTGAAAAAAAAAATTTTTCATTTCTGCGGGCAAAGTGGGGTACCCCCTAAAAAAGGTAAAAAAAAAAAATTTCTGGATTTTAAACGAATTTGATTAAGTTGAATTTTTTTTTAAGTAATTTACATGAAGAAAAATTATATTTTACATGTTTATTGGATACAAAAGAAGAAAAAAAATTTTTAATAGTTTTTATCATAAAACAAAAGTCATTAATATTTTTCAACTGACAATTGATTTTTGAAAAAGTTTACCGAAAAAAATTCAAAGTAACGCTTAATTATATTTACAGAAGTGATTTTGGAATGTTTAAAAACCATTTAAAATATAAAATTTTTTTTTATCAAATTTTGGAGGTACCCCGTTTTGCCTACCTTACCCCCTTTTGCCCCCCCTTCCCCCGTATCAATATAAAAAAAGGTATACAAAGATACATATGCTAAACATACTTAAAAAAAAGTTATATTGATAAATAAACGATCAATATATAGTAGCAATATATTTTTTTTCAATATATTACCTTATATTAGTATGGCAAAAATATAAATATCATTTTTTATATTGTACAATATATCACATTATAATATTCATATATTTTATCGCATAAAATTTCTTCATGCGGGTAGATGCGTAATATACTATTTTTAAAACTTTACTCTCTTACATTATAAAGTAGGAAATAAAAAATTTAATTTTAAAATTTCAATAAAACCTTCGATCCGAAAATAAATTTAAATTAACGATTCAACCAATTTGTACTTCAATACAACTTATTTACCTAGAGCTTAATGATTTCGATAATTAATGGAAATACTTTACCCTATGTAAATTACTTGACTCGGGAACTTATAATGAGAGAACTTAAGTCAACTAGTACTTCCATTTCCTTTTGCGCCGCATCCGTAAAAAATTATTAAGAACGAAAAAAAAATTAATATCTAAATTTCATTTATATTCAAACTTTTTTCTTTTTCATTTATTGACTTTTTAAATTGCCAAAGTTATTACCAAAAGTGATAAAACCCATTATATAAATTACTTATTCGTCTATTTGTTTGAAATGAAAAATTTATCATAAAAACAAATAAAGAACTAACTAATTTAACGTGCGAATGAATCGATTAACTGAAAATTCCCGCGGGTGCTGAATATTCGCGTGTTAAATAAAAAAAAATTCAATGCCGCACTGGGATGAGACATGAGCTCGGCTCGGCTTGTATGTAAAATGTTGTATAGAGTCGAACAATTGGATTATAGAGATTACATACTGACCGCAACAACGAACAATAGCAATTCTCGAAAATTACATTTTTTACTTTTATTAGTCACGGTCATTTATTTGCTCACATGGTTCATTTGTATGTGAATAATTTCAAATTTTTTTTTAAAATGAATGTTTGTTTATTCTAGTGTAATAATTTTGTTTAATTATGCATAAGGGCATTTATTCAATTTTATCTGTACAATAAATGTTTATTTAATTAATTACGTGTATTTATAATTAAATATTCATTATCGGTGATTGGCAAGTGGATTTGTATTGATAAAATTATATTATGTTTGTATTAAAAGTGTATTATTAAATTGAGCTGAACAAATTTGTTTGTGTTTATATATTATTGTTGATAGTATAAATTGATGCATTAATTGTTCTCAGAAATTTCCAAAATAAAAATAAAAACAGTATAACAAAATTTTTTGGACGTAAATAGAGAAATTTTAAACTTAGTATCACGGAACTGGTGACCGGTCAGAATATCCATCATGAAAATATCCAATGCAAAAATATCCATGAAAAATCTCCAATGCAATAATATCCATTGAAAAAATTATCCATAAATAAACATATCCAAATGAAAATAATCAATTCTCAAAAATATCCAAAATAGCAATTCTTGGAATTGTTTTTGCCATAATGTTAATGATTATGGATCAAGGTTAAGGAACCCGGGAAAAAATGATCAGAACTGACCATGCCTGCTCATGTCTGGTCATATCTTTTCATGTCTGAAGCATTAAATACGCTCAGGAATGATCATACAAAAATTTTTATTATTTGATATTTAGGCCATTCGGTTGCGAATAATAATTCTTTGCAAAAGTGGTTCATTGATATGAAAACAACAATTTATACATGGATATTTTTAATACCATTATTGTAAAAATATAGATTTTTTAATGAATATATATATATATGCAATAATGATAAAACAAATGTGTTGTAACTGTTAGAAAATAGGGTATTTTTGTATTAATGGCCCATGAAATAGATATAGAACATGTTAATAATATGATATTTTTGATGGATTATTATAATTTTAATGTATTTAATGTATAATTACTGATAATAAATCTTATAATTAGTGGATACTGATCGGCAAAGTGGTTATGGATATTTTTGAACACGGATTTATTTCAAGTGGTAATTATTACTTATGAATATTTTTTCTACTGGATATTTTTTCATGGTTATTTTTACATTGGATATTCTGGCCTAGAACCCACGGAATTATTAGCAAAAAAATGAAGACGAAAAAAATATTAAATCTGACAAGATACAGCCAGATTTGGACAGATATGACCATATTTGATCAGGTATTGATATATATGACGAAATCTGAACATTAAAAAAAACTTAGCTGATATAAATTAGATCTGATAAGATATGTCCAGATATCATCAGATTCAAATCCAATATATGAATTTGTTATCTGTAATATATATAATTTGATATCTGATCTGATCTTATGTCGTTAGATTTCATTTTTTTTACGGTAGCCAATATACCCGCAACAAAAATATGTATGAGTTATGATATAAATAAAGTATAAATTTACCCGGGTTGCAAAATTAAACTTCAAATGTAAGCTGCAAATAAATCTGATTTCTGACACCAAATGGTAATAACTAGTAACTTATAATTAATAAATTACTTATTACATTAAAATAATAACACACAGACTAGAAATAACAATACCATAATTACAGTGGTTAAAGAAAGACAAAGAAAAGAATGTATATGGAGATACAAGATGTACGCCGTTTAAATGTCAATCTATAACCAAATGACTCTAGTCGCGTTTCTATCCAATAAAAAGAAGGCATTTGTATTCTAGTAGATATTCAAATGTTTTAAAATAAGTTTTACTTTTGTTGCAGTATTATAGAACCTCGTTTTAACTTTTGTATTGCGTTTATTTCCGTTTAGGATGAAAAATGAATCATGTAAGCTCATATCGAACATATATGATACATATATGAATCATATACTGAGCAAATATGATTCATATATAGATCATATATGATTTATATGTAGAGGACCTATGGTTCTTATGTGGAGCATATATGAATCATATACTGAGCATATATGATTCATATATAGATCATATATGATTTATATGTAAGGGACCTATGGTTCATATATGGAGCATATATGAATCATATACTGAGCATATATGATTCATATATAGATCATATATGATTTATATGTAAGGGGCCTATAGTTTATATATGGAGCGTATATGAATCATATACTGAGCAAATATGATTCATGTATAGATCATATATGATTCATATGTAGAAGGCCTATGGTCATATATGGAGCATATATGAATCATATATTGAGCATATATGATTCATATATAGATCATATATGAATCCTATATGATACAAGAATAGAGCATATGTGACACATGTGTAGAGCATGTGTTACATATATAGAGCATATATGATTCACATATAGGTTATATATTTATGATATATGCTCAGTATATGGTCTATATATAGAGGATCTATAATTCATATACTGAGCATATAGGAATCATATATAGAGCATATATGATACATATATAGAACACGCTAATTCTTATATGTAACCCATAAATGGGCATATATGATTCATTTTTGATGGGTTCTACGATATAGAGGTTCAAATGAGGTCTTTTTTATCTAGGGATGTCTATTTCCTTCTACTGGCGCTATCTGACTGCAGCGTCTATGAACTACTTCAATTGAATTATGATATATATTTCCACCTAAAAAGTTTTTTATTTGATAAATAACATTAACAGATAAATATAAATTACACTTAAATTGATCGAGTATTGCTATTAATTAGTATTTCTCTTGTAATTGATGTATATTCACAAAATTCCACTCCATAATAGTTTGCAAATTTCCATGAATTGTTGGGTTATGCAGTTAATCCGGGTCCATAATCCTCTTGGAGTGTACTCTCGACTAAAATACCTAGAATAATATAGATATTTAACTATATAATTTATTCAATCAATATTAGACTATAAATTATTCATTTCCTTCAATTATTTAACACAAAAGTGATCATTAAAAATTATTTTATTGTTTTAAATTTAAACTCAAGCTTAAATCGACGATAAAAAACTTGAAAATTCCTTTTAAAGTAATAATAAAATAAACTTATAAAATACGATCGTAATGAGAGTAAAATATATTTAAGATTTTAAAGCTACTAGTCGGATTTTTAAGTGCATAAAAGACGACAGACTGACAGCAAAGTGACAAGATAAGAGAAAATTGTTCTTAACTTGATCATTATTTCTTTCATTTTTTTTTCCTATTTTACTATTATAAATATTGAGATAGAAAAGTAAAAAGAACAAGATTGAGTCGCCATCTAGATCGATAATTTACTTAATATTTCTTTTGTATAGAAGATGCACGGTTGGCTGCTACAGTGCAAGCCATTTCCTAATCCCTTTTCTCGTTTACTTTCCAATCGATCGGACGCCTTGACTCGCTGCGATAAAGCTCCTTTTCCCTGATTGGCCTGCGAACATGAAAGCTCTTGCTGTTGCCCGTTACGCTACCGGCAGTATAAAACACTCGGTAAAAAAGCGTAAGCGTAAAGCTTCCAAGCTTTACTTTCATAAGTATCTATATAATAGGAATGGGAAAGTAGTAGTAGTAGTAGTAGTAGTAGACGACATATATGTTTAATGTGGTAGTAGTTTTAACATTTCTTTTATTTTTTACCCAAGGGTGTTTTTCACTTTCGCTAAAAGGCCAAGGTGATTTAGTTCATTTATATGTCTTTGTGTGACTTAACTTGTCGGCAATATTTATTTCAAACCCAAAAACCTGGAAATAAAAAATTGTATACCATATTTTTTTTTATATGCATTTTCTGTTTTATATTTAAATTTTTTACGCTGGAGTTGAGAATTTTAATTGACAAATTCGTCGGCTTTGAAGCCGTGAATGTTGACGTTTTATCGGTTTGTAAATTTTTTTTTTTAAATTGAAAAACCGTCAATGCTTCTGTTTACTTTTCTATGTATATTTTTTTAGTATTCATTTTTTTTATGTTTTATGCGACGAGAAATTGACATAGAGTTTTTAATAAATTCTGAATTTTTCAAATGGATATTTCAAGATTAATTGAAATTTTTCGAAAAATGTTTTTTTGCAATTAACTTACAATACGTGATTATAAATTTATCAGTAAGTAATTTTCTATTCGGACAATGAGTCCATATGCGAATTTTTTCCAAAATGTAAACAAAAATTGATCTTCTTTTATTTCTGGAAAAACGTATCCAATATTCTACTTGTATACCTGCCATATAATAAATTTCCAATAATAAACTAATCAGGAAAAAATTATTTTGATTCCAAGAAAAAAAAAACTGAAAACTGCCTGACCCTGTGGACCGGTCCTAAAACTTTCTCCTATTTTCGAGCACTTGAGTTAAAAAATACTATTGTTAATTCATTTCTCGGCTTTTCAAGCTCGAAAATAGTAATTTCGCACCTCCCATACAAAGTCGCCGTTAATGGAAAAAATGCCGTAGATCGGCCGATGTCTGACTGCCGTCACTCGGCCAGACATTAGCAATTAGTTACTCAAACCTGGTTAATTACCAGCAGCCATTTAATTTTTCAAACGACGCTGCCGATGGCTGGCCAATGAATGGCTACTTATGACTGGCCCGGCGATGGGCCATCCAAGGGCCGGTTTCCAAACTTTGTATGGGCTTTCATTGCGAATATTCGAGTAATAAACAATATCACAAAAAAATAATGAAGTAAATCGTTGTTTTTTTTATTTTATATCAGCAACATCTTTTGAAATAACGTTCAAAAAAAAAATTGTCATCAATTAGCTCAACAATTTGGATTTTATTAGAAAAAAACACGTTTTCGAAATTCTTTCGACAACGATTTTTTTTGAGCAAATAAACCGATTTTGATGGTTGAGGTGGCATTCGACGTGGCTTATAAAGATTTAGAGCTGGATAGGTTTTGGAATCAATCCATCGAGTACATTACAAGTTATCCGAAAAAAAAATTTTATTTTCAGAATATCTCCGAATATACTATACCGATTATGCTCAATTTTCATCAAATTGTTGACATTAATAAGCTGCTTCAAACGCCACCTCAAAAAGCCAAATCGGTTCATTCGTTCAAAAGTTACAGAATATTTACATACGTACGTACGTACGTACACACATATATACACTCGGACATCATCTTGAAAATAGTCAGAATAGTTTCCTAGGACCTCAATACGTGAGATCTGTTGAAAACTCGGTTTTCGAAAATCGGACCGAAACCAATAACTTCCTTTTTTTTGAAAATTTTCAATATTCTTAGCGGGAAGTTAAAAACTCAAATCGCCCAAATGTTATATTTGAATTTTTTTTTAAATTCCTCTAGGGTTTTAATTAAAAACTACATTCAATAAATTTTTTATCAGAAGAACATCAAAGCGACGTTATAACTCAATAAAATATCAATATCACGCATATTTATTTAAAATTTACCAAAGTTTTGCATTTATTGATAATGAATAGCAAAACGTTAATTAAATATTTGGTTACATCATTAAAAAAATGTAAATCTTTTGATGTTTCAGCTAGTAATAACGTAAATGAGCCACCGATATTCGATGCGGGTGGTTACCCCCTTGGTCTCCCAATGTCCGAGGCAACTGCAGTAGGCACCAAAGTATTTACGCTCAAGGGTCACGATCCCGAGGGTTCGGAGGTTAAATATGGAATCCAATCAACTGACAAATTCACCGTCGATCCAACAACCGGAATCATAACTCTCGCAAAACCATTAGATCGGGAGGTAAGTTAAAAATAATATTGAACTAAAACATCCCTGAAAATTCGAAAATTTCAAAACTTTGTAAAGTTTTCATTTCATTTCCGGGCTTTTATTAAGTTTAGCTTGACAAAAAATAGATTTACTACTGTAAACTCTATCAGTCTCATGTTCGTGTATAAAGCGTTTAATGAAAACTAACAAATATACGTTAACAAAATTTAACAATAGGAGGATGACCATGTCGAACAAAACGTTTTCCAATACGCGACGAGTATTGGCTGAGGTATTTCGTGCATAGAGAAAAATAAATAAAATGAAAGACGCGCTGGGGTGAAATTGAATGGAGAAATCGAGAAAAATGAACATGACTATAAAAGAAAATAATAAAAAGAAAAAAAACCGATCTACCGATAGAGTTTGGTAGTTTGTCGTTCTTTCACGTTTTCGTTTTTTTCAGCTAGTTAAAATAAAAGACACGAGACAAAAGAATGAACCCTCTTTTTTTGTCCTGTATCCAGTGTCTGGAAGGTATATACAATATCATGATCCAGTTTATGACATTATAATACACCAGACGCCATTGTTATTGTCTTTTCTCATACATCCTTTACCTCCTCTTTCTTTTTCTTTTGATACACATCTGTTGTAAACCGGAATTGAGCCAATGATTTCAATATTTTGCGTGACTTTTACAAAATACTGTAATTGAACCAAATTATAGTCATTTCATTATTGCCCTTGGAATTTTTTTTCCATAAATAGTAAAGATATTCTTCCAATAATGACCAGCAGCCTTGATAATACACATATTCTGATGCTAATTTGAAACTTTCTGAATTATTCGCAAGTTTTTGAATATTCGCATATTGAATAAATTTTTGTTAGATGTAAATAGAGCTCGCGAACTTACGAAATAATTACTTTTGGATACTTTAAAAAACTAAGCTCTCCGTTAAATAAAAATTGAATCGTCGGGCTCTTGGCCAAACAGTCCAAAGGCGTATGAACCTAGATCGTTCGGATGTTCAATCGGCCAGGAGCTGGGTTCGAACCTTAGTGAGAGTGCAAATATGAATTTTTCACAAAAGCGTGAGGTCTATTTGCCCTGAAGATGTCTCAACACTGTACCCACGTTCCACACCCAACAGTTAAGTAGTCACTGATGACCCTGAAAAATTTCGAATTATCCAATTCGAATTTCTATATATAATATAAATACGATAATTAAAACTTTTCAGACCATTTCCATTTAAATCCTTTATCTATCACGTATTCTATTGTTCCTATGACATTTTAATTTAATTAAACAAAGCCCGACATTCCTTTGCTTTCTTTTAGTTTCTCTATTCACAGCAAAAGCTAAGCGCGTAAAGCGTATAGCGGTAGAACAAGAAGAACCAGTATAAGCACAAAAAGATATAGTAGTAGTTAGTAGTAGTAGTAGTAGTAGTCACGGTAAGAGAAGACGCCCTGTAATCTCATTTGAACTAAGAGCCAGAGCTTTGCTTGGCTAGGTAATTGTTAGCCGTGAATACAAATGCCGTATCTCTAAAGATACCCATGAGACTTGAAATTCTTAAGCAGCAAGAGAAGGGGCGGGTAGAGTATGAAATTATTGGACTGAGAAATTATTAGGCATCCCGAAACAATTTTCATCAGACTTGGGTGCATTCTCTAATTCTCTATTTTATAATTCCCACTTTCGTAAAATCCCTTTTATTTTATTTAGCTAACAAAGTTTCACTCAAATTACGGTTATTGTTAATAGAACAAGTCCTAACTGTTAATTGTTAATTATAATTATTTTTTGAACCCTAATGTAACATCTCCCCCTTAGCAATCACGAACGGAATTGATAAAATTTCTGTGTTCTTTTAGGAAAATGATACGATAAAATTTTTAGTAAGTCTTGAAGATCGTGTACTTGAAGGCCAACAGCCGAATATTGTTGGCGTTGAGGCATACGTTATTGTCCTTGACGTTAATGACAATCCACCAAAATTTTCTGGAACTCCGTATGAAGCAGTTGCCAGTGAGGATACACCGATTGGCACAACAATATTACCAGGCATACGTGTAACTGATCCAGATTTACTTGGTGAAAATATTGAGTTAATTTGTGTTACACAACCCCAGGTATTTTAATTGTGATCATTGATTATATTTTTAAAAATATATCCGTCAAAATCTACGGGATACTTTGAGTCCAAATGAGCATTGAAAACCCATATTAGACTTTTTAGGACATAATCATTGTACACGCTTGAAATGAATCGACTTAAAGGCTTAAATTGAATCTACTTAGGCTTACAATGGCCTAAATTAGATCTACAAAAACATATATCGTGAAACGAACGAAGTCAGGCTGCCTGTGGGATTCAATCCACCCTTGGGTGTCATTTGCCCACTGGAAAGATGACTGGATCATTTGCATCAATTTTCCAGTATTCAAATTCTCCAATTCATGCCTCCATAAGTCTAAGTAGGTTCAACTCAAACCTTTGTAAGTCTAGGTTCAAAGTATGCCTTAGATTTCGACTCTAACGATAATAAAAATGATAATAATTAAATAATGGAATTAATATAGTTTCCTGACGCCTGTAATAAATTTGGTATTGTTGATGTGGAGAAGAGTGAAAACACATATGTAGGAGCTCTTGTATTACGTGAGCCACTTGATTACAAGCAAAGACCCTTCTATCAATTATTATTACGTGCAAGTGTGAGTATTTCACTTAAATTAATATCTACACGTATGCACGTCATACAAGTGGGATTTTAATTAAACTAAAATGTTTTAGTAGCACGTTCACAATTATCTCTCACGTACAATAACCCACTTCAATTATTTTACACAGTTATTTTTTAATAGTATATAATTTAATTAATAATAATATCTAAATAAATTAGGATGGAACAAACAATGAAACAACAGGAGTTGAAATAAAAGTAACAGATGTACAGAATAGTCCGCCAGAATTTCTAAATTCATTAACGGGAATTGTGTATGAGAATGCGTCTATTGGTACACTTGTCATGACTGTAAAAGCACGGGATGGCGACCGAGGAATCCCGCGTAAAATTGTTTATGAATTAGTGACCAGTAAGTTTTTTAATTAAAATTATGGGCTCAATGTTGCTTCCAATTTTTGAATGCATAGAACTATGTTACTATTGATGAATAACTTGTAGATCCATTTGATTACTTCTTATTGGATCCAATCAGCGGTGAATTACGCACGGCAAAACCTTTGGACCGTGAAGCTCTTGAAAATTCAACGGGAGTATTGAATCTTAAAATCAAAGCCCGTGAAGTAGTAAATGGGGTTCCTGGGGATGATGAAACGACAGTTTCGACTGCTGAGGCAACAGTTACGATAAAAGATGTGAATGACGAGCCACCGACATTCAATAGACGTGAGTACAGTGTCGAGATACCAGAAAATGTTCCAAATGGTATGCCATTGCCGCATCTTGATATGACTGTCAAGGATCCTGATTTGGTAAGTCTTTTTTATTGCTTAGGTTAACTATTTTCTAGGTAAAGTGATTTTTGAACACAATCTGACGTTCTAGGATCTTGGAGCCGAGTTTAGTTTGAAGCTCGAAGACATTTCCGGTGCGTTTATGATCGAACCTCAGCATGCAACAGGCAGTACGTCTGTAACAATTCGTGTTTCTAACGCCTCCCTAGATTACGAAAATCCGAATCAGCGTAAATTTATCCTCCTTGTTATCGCGACTGAGGAAAAAACAGCCTCAAAATTTTCGTCAACTGCCACAGTGACAGTAGCCATCAAAGATATGAATGACAATGCGCCGTCATTTAGTAGCGCGACTTACACAGCTATTGTTTCGGAAACTGCAGCACCAGGTACAAATATCGCAACAATACGCGCTAGCGATCGTGACAGTGGACGTTTTGGTACCGCGGGTATAGTTTACCAATTAATGGGCCAGGGTTCCGAGCACTTTAACGTCGACAAACGTAATGGTACAATAAGCGTTGCTGCTTGTCCATCACCTGGAACCTCACCGTGCTTAGATTTTGAAGAGCAAAGTGAATATTTTCTTAATTACAAAGCAACCGATGATGACGGAGAAGGTCAAACTACAACCGTTTCATTGCGAATATCTTTAGCTGATTCCAATGACAGCCCGCCACATTTTTTGCAGGACAAATACCGTGCGGTAATTGATGAAGGCTCAAATAAATTTGATCCTGAGCTGAAAGTTCAGGCGCGCGATCGTGATAAGACTTCAAAAATCACATATTCTATTGCTGAAGGTAATGAAATGGGTTTTTTTAACATCGATCCCAATAGCGGCGAAATCACAATATCCGACAATGGGCCAGTTGATTTGACGAACTCGAGTCAAGATTGGATCGCTTTGACTGTGGAAGCCACTGACGGCACTTACTCAGATACCGCAGTAGTGAATGTAACAGTGCGTGATGTTAATAACAATGCACCGGCATTCTTACAAGACGTTTACACGGCCAGCGTACCAGAAATATCGCCTCTAGGGTCTGCAGTAGAAGAGCTCGTCGCCACTGACGCTGACAGTGGTGTCAATGCAGAACTTAAGTATCGCATTCAGAAGGGCGCTTTCGATGATTTCGTTATCAATGAAACTACGGGATTGGTCACTGTCTCAGGTAAATTAGATTACGATACGCGCAATGCTTATCATATTGAAGTGATTGCTTTAGATGGAGGAATCCCTAGTCTAACGGGAACCGCGACTTTGATGATAAAAGTTGAAAATAATAACAACAAACCACCAAATTTTGAACCTACGACCCAGAGAGCCGAAGTGACTGAAGACTCGCCAGTAGGAACTGTGTTTACTAGTCTGAAAGCCAAAGATCCTGACAGTAGTACAGTAGATGCTCTGAAATACTCAATTACTGAACCAATAACGGCTATTGACAAAAATGGTCAGTTGGTCACAAACGCGACGGCATTCAAAGACTTCTTTGCGGTAGATCCCAAGACTGGTCAGGTTTCTGTTGTCCGACCACTTGATCGCGAAGTAGCGGCTACCGTGAGCCTTAATGTTGTGGTAACTGACACTAGTGCCAAAGTACTTCAGCAAGGGGTCGGAACCCTCGTGGTAACGATTATCGATGTCAATCACGAAGCGCCCGAATTCTTGAAACCCTGGACACGTGAGAACCCTAAATACATGATTGAAATGCAGGAAGAACAACCAACGGGCGCTATTGTCGGCGCATTCACTGCCACGGATGCTGACAGTAATATCGCGGGTTACGCTATCGAACCTCCTAGTTCTTACTTCAATATCGACAATGTTACAGGCATAGTCCGAACTAGTCAGGTAATCGATTACGAAGAGACTAAATCCCTGGAGTTCAATGTCGTTGCTTATGACTCTGGATTCCCTCAGCTCTCATCAACCGCCAAAGTCACAGTAAATGTGATTAATGTTAATGATCAAGATCCGAAGTTTGAAAAAGAGTCTTACCAGGTTTCCGTGAAAGAAAACTCACCTCCAGGCACCCACGTGACCGTTGTCAAGGCATTAGATGCTGACGAAGGTGTTTTTGGTGAAGTGAGTTACAGTCTAATTGGAGAACATGCTTCGGATTTCAATATAGGCCATGATACAGGTGAAATAACAGTAGGAAGTGCTACTGTGTTAGATCGCGAAGAAAAGTCTGAGATGACTATTACAGTAATGGCAAGTGATGGTGGTCCTCTTAATTCCCGCAGGTCCACGACCGCGCAAGTGGTCATCAATCTTGAAGATGTCAATGACAACAAGCCGATCTTTACTCAACACAGCTACCGAGCATCAGTAGCTGAGAATCTTCCCATAAACCCTCCGGCGACTATTCTCCAGGTTCACGCAGCAGATCCCGACGAGGGTCTCAACGGTGACGTTTGGTATAAAATTGTCAGTGGCAACGAAGACGGTTCGTTTAATCTGAATCCCGAAACAGGATTCCTTTATCCAGCGGTGATGCTGGTCGGTCGAGCCGGTAGTTATCGGATCGAAGTCGAGGCACGAGATGGCGCTGGTCATGGTCCTCATGCTGATCGTGCTTACGTTGACATCCGCGTCATTCCCGTGAATCAGCACAAACCAGAATTCATTATGCCCGAATTGCCAAACGCTACCGTAGAAGTTCCTGAGAACGCTGGAGTACCAAACTATCTTGTAATGACAGTACGAGCTGTCGATAACGATCCCGGTGAAAACGGGCGTATAAGTTATCATCTAAAAGTTGGTAATCGAAATGTCCAAGAGAATGAAGAGTTTTCGATCGATTCCGAAACCGGAGAATTGCGTGCCAAAATAATTCTAGACCGTGAAGTTAAAAATAAATTTGAATTGGTCTTAGTCGCTACCGATCACGGCAGTCCGACTTTCTACGAAACCTTAAGGCTTCTCACTATTTTATTGGTTGATACTAATGACAATGTACCGCAATTCTACGACGACTATCATTTTATGATCCCGGAAAATCGACCTAAGGGTTACGTAGTGGGCCAAGTAATGGCCGAAGACAAAGACGAAGGGCGACATGCGCGCGTCTATTATTACATTGAATCGGGCAATGAAGACCGGTCATTCTATATCGACAAATCTGACGGGACAATTTACGCCAACAAATCATTCGATCGTGAATTACGCGACAAATATATGCTAACAATTCTCGCGGCTAATGATCCCGACATTTACATTAGCGACTCGAATAAATTTACAACCGACTACGGACACGTTAACGTGACCATTAACATCCTCGATGAAAATGACAACCCCCCGGAATTCGAACGCTCGGATTATTATGCTGGCATTAATTCAATGGCTAATGTTAATGATTTGGTGGCTAAGCTCACTGCTACTGATCTGGATCTCGGTGATAACGGAACCTTACACTATTACGTCGCTAGTGCTAACTTGTACAAGTACGGATCGGATAAACCGTCGGGATCGATTGTACCCAGTCCATTTAACGTCAGTCAAGATGGCAAATTGGTCACCAGTGGATACATGGCTGAGTATAATCAAGATAGGTTTATTGTGGAGGTTATTGCCAAGGAAACTGCCAGCCCAGAACGTTATGCGATGGCTCGTGTTCATGTAAGTCGTTTTTTTTTTATAAATTTATTAATACAGCTTTCTAAAGCCTGCAATAAATTACTACTTTATGAAGGGGTTCGACATTTTTTAATAATGGAGAAATTTTTAATTTTTTGACCTCGGAATATATTGATGTGGGTACTCATTCCAGAGGAAATTGAAAATTAAATTGATTTTTACCAAAATTTTTCAAAAATTCAAAATTTTCAAAAGTTGACTTGAAAAGAAATTTTCATAATTTTTGTTCTCAAAACATAGAGATGTGGGTATTCATTTTAGAGGAAATTTATTTTTGTATTCATTCAAAAAAATAAGTTTCAACATATCAAAAATTTTGACCTCAGAATACATTGATGTAGAGGTACTCATTCCAAAGGAATGGAAAGTTAAAATTGAATTAAATTTTACAAAATTTTTTCGAAAATTCAAAATGATTTTTTCTCAATACATATACATGTGGGTATTCATTTTAGAGAAACTTTCAAAATATATTATTCAATAAGGAAAATTTCAAAAAATCAAAAATTTTTTGACGTCGGAATGTATTGATGTGGGTACTTATTCCAGCGGAAATTGAAAGTTGAATTGATTTTTACCAAAATTCCTAAAAAATCGACTTGAAAAAAATTTTCAAAATTTTTGTTCTCAAAACATATAGATGTGGGTACTCATTTTAGAGGAAATTTATGTATTTATTTCTTCAATAAAAAAAGTTTTAAAAAATCAAAAATTTTTTGACCTCAAAATATATTGATGTGGGTACTTATTTCACAACAATTTTTCGAAAATTTAAAATATTTAACTAAACGAATTTTACAAAAAATTAAAAAGTTTTTTTTCTCAAAATATATACATGTGGGTATTCATTTCAAAGGAAATAAAAAATATCTATGAAAACTAATCACTAAAATCTTTTTACAATGTAGGTATGGGTTTTCGAGCCTTCACAACTAATACGAGTAATATTGTCCCGGCCACCTGAGGAAGTTAATCGTCAACGCGATGAAATAGTGACAGAGTTATCTAACGCAACCCAAAGCCGGGTTGTAGTTGATGAAATAAGATACCACGTTGACTCCTCCGGGCACATACGTCGCGAGTGGTGCGACATGTATCTACACGTCGTGGACACCAAAACCCAAACTATCACACTAGTACCACAAGTGCTTAAGGCAATCGACGCCAAGTACGACCTTCTGAAAGAATACTACAGCGGTTTTGCCATTGAAAATGTTGTAGTAAGTATAAGTCATTACTCATTATTCATTATTATCTATCAAGTAAATAACTGAATAATTTTTTTTTATAGCCAGCCTATGGAGCAGTACAAGAAGAATCATTTGACCCAGCATTAGCAGCACTCATTGCACTATTAGTTGTATTACTAGTTGGTGCCGTTACTGTAACTGTTGTTTGTTGTTGCTTACGACATTGGGTCATCACTGTGCCAAATGATATCCGTAAAAAAGATGGATTAATAAAGAAACAAATAATCGATGAGTTAAATACGACAGAAAATCCATTATGGATTGAGCAGTACGTGGTTTTAATTTTTATATTCTATTATATCGACAGGATTTTCATTTAGAAATCTATAGAAATTTTTTTGCAAGAATATTTGATAGTAGTGACTAAATAAAGTACTTAGATATGATCAGATATTGTTCAAGTATGATCGGATATGATCACATACGGTCATACATATTTGTGATATGTTCATATATGGTCATAAATATATGGGATATACTTATGCATGCATCAGATATAATCATATATGATCAGATACGATCTTAAATATTTCAGATATGTTCATATATGATCATACATATTTTAGATATGTTCATATATGATCATACAGATTTCAAATATGTTCATATATGACCATACATTTATCAGATATGGTCAGGCATAGATCAGGTATAATCATATATGATCAGATACAGTCGTAAATATTTCAGATACGTTCATATATTATCATACATATATCGGATATACTCAAGCATGCATCAGATATGTTCATATATGATCATACGTACTTCAGATATGTTCGTATATGATCATACGTATTTCAGATATGTTCATATATGACTATACATATATCGGATATACTTATGCATTTGATATAATCATGTATAGTCAGATACGATCATAAATATTGTAGATATAATCATATATGATTAGATACGGTTATAAATATTTCAGATATGTTCATAGATTATCATACATATATCGGATATACTCAAGCATGCATCAGATATATTCATCCATAGATCAGATATAATCATATATGATCAGATACGGTCATAAATATTTCAGATATGTTCATATATGACCATTCATATATCGGATATACTTATGCATCAAATATAATCATGTATGGTCAGATACGTTCATAAATATTTCATATATAATTATATATGATCAGATACGGTCATAAATATTACAGATATGTTCATATATGATCATACATATCTTAGATATGTTAATATATGATCATACATATTTCAGATATGTTCATATATGACCATACATATATCAGATATGATCATCCATACATTAGATATAATCATATATGATCAAATACGATTATACATATTTTAGATATATTCATATATAATCGAAAATATATCAGATATAATCATAAATGACCATATACGATTGTATATAATTAAGATCTGATTATATATGACCATACTTCAGATATAATCATATATAATCATATACGACCATACATATTTCTTATATGGTCATACGTACATCATATGTAGTCATAAATGATCATACATATTTAAAACATGATCTTGAGATCATATCTAATTTTTTACCGTCTGTGTTCTACACTAACTGCGAAATTCATTGATATTAATATTCATTATAAATGTAAATTTTTTTTGTAAAGGAAATTAAAACTTTATGAAGAACAAGAACTTACAATGCAAGTATTCAGTGAACCAGAAGGCGGATTGACGACAACCAATGAACGACGCGGCAGTAATGGTGGCTTAAGTGTCGGAATAGGTGATACATCGCAGGACAATACTTACGCAACTATTCAACATCCACTTCAGGGTTGTAATAGGCATCGTTCTACAACACCTGATTATACGACACTACCGGGCAATCATAATGTAAATTATTCATTTATTTATTTCAAGTTTTTTTAATTTATTTTATTGTTTATATGTTAATGATAATGTGTTTCAGTTGTACGAATCCGCGATGGGTTTCCAAGGCTCGACATTCCAACCATCGACTACAGTCGTGCCTCAATTGACACTAGACCGTGATGGTCAGCCACAGTTTGTGTCGGGTTTAATTTAAGAACTTTTTTTTAATTTTTAACTAATTGATAAAATATGCATTAATCAAACCAGTGCATTAATCAAGTCATTTCCATTGTTAAGAAAGCGATAAATGGAATAGAAGATTAACATTCATTTTTTCATAGTGTCTGGGATAAAATAGATGACTTTTACTTTTATGAAAAAATCTATTTTCGAACACTCGGTTGTTAATTTCGAGTATTAATTCTTCCTACTTCATGCAGGGTAAAAAAAAATATTTTGATCATGATCAGCAGACGATTTCCAGTAAAATGAGTACCCACAAGCCTATATTTAAAATATCAAAATTTTTAATCAAAAATAAATAATCCAAATTTCGAAAAAAAAATACATTTTTTAAATATATCGATGTGGGTACTCATTTGACAGGAAATTTTAAGCTCGTTAACATGAAAATATTTATTTTCGTCTTACTACCAACCACAAACAATAAAATACTCAAATTACATATTTTATGTGTTCGTTTTATTTGCGACTTCAAGTAAACGAAAAATAAATATCGTAACCATATTCAGAAAAAAATTTCCAGTAGAAAGAGTACCCACAAGCCCCTATTCAAAATTCAAAAATTTTCTCAAAATTACAAAATAAATTTTTCAGGGAAAAAAATTTTTTTTGAATATATCGATGTGGGTACTCGTTTTACAGGAAATTCCAAGCCCTTTAACATAAAGATATTCATTTTTGTCTTACTACCAACGACAAACAATAAAATACTTAATTTACATATTTTATGTATTCATTTTACTTGCGATTTCAAGTAAAATAAAAATAAATATCTTAAACATATTCAGAATACAATTTCCAGTAAAAAGAGTACCCACAAGCCCCTATTTAAAATTAAAAAATTTTCTTAAAATCACAAAATCCATTTTCCTGGGAAAAAAAAAATTTTTTTTTATATATCGATGTGGGTACTCATTCGACGGGGAATTTCAAGCTCTATATCTCGAGCATAATTATTTTATTCGATCACTTACGGTATTGCCGAGCAGTCAAAAAAATAACAGTCATCTATTTTATCCCTCTCATAAACAATTCACATCATCTTTGTACGTAATCCATTTTTTGTACAACAATTAACTCTCTATTTAATTAAACAATTAAATAATTAATAACATAATATTGCATATACTCGATATTAAAATTAAAAAAACAATTACAAGTAAGAAGAAAATTAAGAAAAATTAATCAATAATAATTAAAAAAAAAAATTAAATATAATTCGCATTAAAAAGACTACGACAATAATTGGATCTTATGGTCGATAAATGCGATTATTTATTTTTATTTATGAATTAAAATTAATTTTTAATTAACAAATGTGATTATTGATTTAAATGAATACGTCGATAGATAGATTAGCTGATAATTTTATAAATATAATTTATATTAAATAGTTTATTGTTGATTTTAAAATATTAATTAATATTTGTTCCATATATTATTATTAATTAATTTATATTAAGTTTTAACTTTAAAAATTAAAAGTATATAAAAATATATATAGAAATAATAATAATTGTGTGCATGTAATTGTGTATTGTCAAAAACGGTCTAATTAATGTGGCAATTAATAATTAATAATTAACGTACTGAGTTAATTAATTTAATTAAACGAAAAATTAATTTTAAAAACAGAAAGAAATTAAAGTGTAATATATAATTATATAAAACGACTGTATTAGATTGATCCGTCCGGCCCGGAAAAAAAAGTTAGAAAATTAATTATCCTTTAAGTTACTAATCATAATTAGGATTTTTTAATTTGTATATTGTGCTATCACTGCCTGTTTATTTTAGTTGATTATAATTTTTTTTTTAAAGTTATAAAAATATATTTAATTATTTTGTATTGTATGTTAATAATAAATATTAAGAAAAATTTAATTATTATTTTTTTTATTTTTTACATCAATGGCTCAAATTCATTTATTATTTAATTATGACTTTTATAATTTTTTAGAAAAAATAAATTAGTCGTTCAAAAAAAAAATAGTAATTTTTAATAAGAGAGAAAAAATTGAATTAAAAATAGTCTTGTTTATTATGATCATATTTTTTGGAGTTTATTTTACTTCGATACAAATTTATCTGGGAAAAGTTTTCAGATATGATCATATGTGGCCATATATGAACACTTTTATTCAATAAGATTTAAAAAAATGGTCATATATGAGGAGGTATGATACTTTGAACTCATTCGTATGAACAAATATGTTTATATATGATCGTAAATGATATATCATGAGCATATGTTATTATATATGATCATATATGATCATATGTTATCTTATGTCAGATATGGGTCATATATTTTACTGTACGATTATGTTCATATTGAAATGTATATTTGATTCAACAAAATATCATATATACACATATATATTCATACATGATTATATATGGTCATATTTAAATTGCTATATAATCCTACGTTCTTATATATGAGCATATATAATATCAGATAAGATTTCATATGGTCCTATATGGTTGTCTATGATCGTATTTAAATTCTTACATGACCGTATGATATCATATATAATTATATACGTCCATGTCTACATTTGTATACGACCATATATGATAATAAATTTATATCTGGTCTCATTCAAATTCATAGATGATTCTGTCATAATCTCAATTATATATGATATCAGATAAAGTATTTATGCTTCAATATGATCATTTATGGTCATATTCATATATGATCGTATGTGATATCTCATATAATTATATACGTCCATGCCTACAGTTATATACAATCATATATCATCGTGATAATCAATTTATATCTGATCGTACAGAATATCTTATATAAACAAATGTTCATATATGATCATATATATTACATTGTAAGTCAAATATGATCTTACGTTATTTTCTAAGATTATATATGATATCCGTTGAAGTTCTACATGCTTCACTATGGTTATCTGAGGACATATTTATATATGACCTATATGATATTACATATAATCACATATGGCCATGTCTACATTTATATACAATCATATATGATCATATTTATATATTTATGTCTGGTCTTACAGAATATCACATATGAACACATATTTATATGACCTTTATGGTATCACATATAATCATATATCGCTATGTCTACATTTATATACAATCATATATGATCATATACATATATTTATATCTGATCTTACAGAATATCACATACAAACATATATTTATATGACCCATATGATATCACATATAATAATATATAGATGTCTGCATTTATATGCAATCTTATATGATCATGTTTATATATTTGTATCTGATCTTACAGAATGTCACATATAAATATATATTTATATATGATCCTATATGGTCATTTTTTTATTTTTATGTGATCGTATCTGAGTTTTTTCTCTCTGATAGTTATAAATAATTAAAATATTTATACACATGAAAAAATTCAATCTTAGGGCACAGGGCGGACTGATAGTCATATCATACATAATAAACATATATACAAATAAAAAAAATGTTTGATAATTTACCATTTAAATAGTTAGAAAAATTTTTATTTATTGAGTTTACTAATAATAATAATAATTTAATTAAATGGCCAAAACAAAGTTATCAAAATTAATTAGAATTATATAATGGAACAATAATTTATTAAATTAAACAATATTACCACTATATTAATTAGTTGATTAATTATAAATTAATTAGTAGTTATAGACAATTTGTTAGACATATTTACATCATCAAGTTTATTTATACAATGAATATTAAATCCTATTGATTGGTTATTAGATAAAATTATATTATTAACAAAATAAAATAAACAAAAGTATTAATATAATTAAAAATAAATAACAAATATAATATAACTATATATGATTTTACTTTTTTTTTATTAATTAAACATTATTGTAAAATATTTTATGTAAACATTTATGATACATAAATAAAAAACACTATTCATAATCAATTTTGTCTTAATTATTTATTTATTACGAGTCCTTCTGATAATTTTACATTTATTTTATTAACATTCACTGACTCATTTAATTTATCAGTTTCTATCTTTTCATCCGGGGTAGAAGTGACTCCCGATGATGGATTGCTCTCAGTCTTGATGTTTGAATTTATTTTGCTGTTATTGTCTTTTATTTTTGGAGTGTAATGAAATATTTGATTTACTGAATTAGGATCCTCGGTCCACAATTTATACCCAGGTTTGGTTGGTATTCTTTTAGACGTATGACAAATCAAACATGTACTTCTGATAGCTTTTATTGGCTTTGTTATTAATCTTACACGTGATGTTTCGCCGGGTATCAATGGTGTCTGACAACATTTACATATCGTTCTCTTAACATCCGTATCTCTGTAAAAAAAAATTGTTAGCAACTCATTCAGTGGCCAATTTCCAGTAGAATGAGTACCCACAAGCCTATATTTAAAATTCAAAATTTCTAATCCAAAATAAATAATCCAAATTTCGAAAAAAAATACATTTTTTAAATATATCGATGTGGGTACTCATTCGACGGGAAATTTTGAGCTCTGTAGCATAAAAAATTTTATTATTGCTACAAACATCCAGATTAATAAATTTCATCAATATTTTTGTTTTCAGTGGCGATAACTTTTAAAATATCACAGTTATCAATTCGCGGATAAGGACCTTTTTTATAGGAAATTAAATTTCCTACAAAAAAGGTCCTTATCCGCGAATTGATAACTTCGATATTTTAAAAGTTACAGTTGATAGTTTAATAAAAATGACCAGAAACAATTCTAATTATTATCATTCTTTAAAAAATTAATTACTAATCAGTATATAATTATAATTACATTCTTAAGACAGCTTTACGTGAGCAACTTATCATCGCATTACCAAAACATGACGCCGTTATATTATCATACTTTGATAAATATTTACTTGCCTAAAAAATAAACAAAAAATTAATTAATTACACAATATTTTTATTATTACTATCAATTAGTTTAATAATTACCTGATATAAATAATTCATACGTTCCAAAATTTCCTTTTTCTCGCAATGATTTGTGTTTTTTTTATTGCCTAAGAAAACAAAAAATACATATAATTATTTATTAACAATTAAAAATTTTTTCTGTCTAAATACTTACTCATTATTCAATTAATTATATTTTCAATAATTTCGTTATTTAATTACTATTACGAAAAATTAGTCACGATTAAATACTTCTACTTTTTTTAGGTTAGACCAGTAGTATATTTTGTTTATTTTTTGAGACGGCCAATATCACGCCGACCAGGTAAAATTACTCAAGTTGACTGAATAATTTGTTCGTAAAACCAAAAAAAAAAAAAAAAAAATAGAAACAATTTAAATTTTGAATGTCTGCTACTTTTAATAACATGAAGGGTTGAGGGTGTAGGTCTGCAATTCTTATGAATTTTTTTAACATATAAGAAATACATATATTTTATTTACATCTTGGGGTCATTTTATACATCTATTCAAAAGTATATTCTAAAATTTTTAAATATTTTCCTCGAGAAATAGCGGAGATATAAACTGCCACGTGTTGTAAGTCGCCACCCGGCTGGACAATTTGTGTACATCCTGGAGGTAATAATTTTTATCAGAAATCAATTTTTCAAAAAATTTACTTTTTTTATACCCCAGCAACACGTGTTTGAGCAAGATTCTTGAGTAAGTATTTTGAGCAAGACCCCTAGCTGCTAGTGTCTTTTTCTACGTGTGGGTAGTTCGCAAGATCATGATCCTGAAGTTAGCCGACGTCTAATAATTTTTTGATTTTTTTTAAGCAATAAATTATGAAAAAAAAAATAATTGAAAAATTTGCACCTGTAGCTTTTTAAATTTTCTACATGTGCATATTTTTATTTTTTGTATTTTTGTAATTGATTTTTTGAAAAAAAAATTTTAATTGTCTGCTAACTTCAGGATCATGCAAGATCGTGTATCAAGAAACCTATGTCAAGATTTGCGTATGTCTTGCTCATGGTATCGTACGCAAAAATATTAAAGATATCGAACACGGTACAATGAAAAAGTGTCCGACGCATTTTTTGCACCAGTAACTTACAGTAAGTACTTACGCATGACTTGCTCAAGATCTGCTTAAAGCTTAATTTAATTCCCTAAGATGGACGGTGGAGTCGAATTTGAGATTTCCGACGTCGGAAAGTGAGGAACAATCGTGGAAATGGATAGGAAAGTCCATGATTATCCTCATCCATCTCCACCCATCTTCATTTATCCCAATTTATACTCATACATTCTCAGCAAATGGTTCAAGTTTCGTACTTGGAAGTAGTAAATTTCTTATTCATTGTTTCAAATATTTATTTTTTTTTTTGAGCCTTGAGATCTTGAGCAAGCCATAAGAAACTATTTCCAACTATAGTCTTCCTCTAGAATTGAGTTATAATCTGGCACGAATTTCTTGTGTAAGGCTTGCAATTTAAATCTGATCACAAGTATCTGCAGCAAGACACATACGTAGAAAAAGAATGACTTGCTCAAGAATTGAAAAAGATGGTTATATGGGTATACCGATTCCCTCCCTCAAAATAAAAAAAAAAATTATACCACAAATTTAAAAATGTAAAAAATTATTTTATTTACTAAACAATGTATGAATTAATTTTTATTATAATAATAAGGTGAGTATGTTGGCTCCTCAGGATAAGAACGTAATGGAGTAACATAATTATTTAATCGCAGTCCTCTGTTATCTTGATTTGTAAGGGATGCCAAGCGTTTTATAACTGGCGTTGGAATACATTTCGGTTTGACATCAATATCATTGAATTCATTATTTGTATTCATATTTTCCTGATCATTTTCCAAGACTTGATCATCATCATCATTATAATCATTACTCTCTTTACTGAAGTCATTGAAATTGATATTATTACTGTCTACAAGTGATAAATTTTGTAAGTCTTCTTCTTTCAAAATACTGGATTCTGATATTATTGATTCGCTGAAACAAAATAATTAATTTTATTAACAGTTGTATAGAAATTAATAAATAATTTTTATTATTTACAATGTAAACATTTTTTAAGTTAAAATTTGAATATTAACGAGCAATCTACAGTCACTATGAGACTGCAGGAGTATCACTACTGAATTTATTAAATATGATTTGAATTTAATTGTTTATTAAAGCCTTACTTATTTATTTATTTACTTAATAAGGACCCAACAGCCAAAGTCAATAATAGGGCCTCTTAATATAAATAAATCCCGTGTAAAAAAAAGATGGTAGAAAAATATATAAAAAATATTCAGAACCCGAACATCGAAACGTGACATATTTTTGAATATTTTTCCAACGTTTTTTTTTTACTTTTAATTTAGAGTATTGAGCTCAAAAAAGTTCAGGAAATTTTTCGAAATTTTAATTTATCAGAATTTCAGTTTCATGCGCAAAAAAAAAATGAGGAAATTTGAAAACATACTCGAAAAATGTCTAAAAATCGTTCGAGAAATTTTCTAGCCCTTTTTCAAGTTGAAAAAATTAAATTTTGAAAAATTGAAAGTTCGAAAGACATCCGAAAAATTTCCTTACAAAAAAATAATAGTAACGAGCAACCTGCAGTCACTACGTGACTGCCCAAATATCACTAATAAATTTATAGAATACGGAGAAAAAAAAATTTCTTGCCGCGAAAAATTTTAATTTGCACCAAGAAATTTTATGCATTATCAATTAAATACAAAAATTGTCTTGGGTTGAGAAAAGATTTTTTTGGTCCAGAAATAATTCCTTGCACCAAGTAATTTTTTCTAGTTCTAAATAAATTTTTGTTTTCAATTCACAATGCAAATTTATTGGGGTAAGTAAAAATTTTCTTTAGGCGAGTAAAGATTTTTTGTGTCAATAAATCCTTTTTTTTTCTATGCACACTTTTTTGGCTTTGAAAAGCTTCCGAAAACCAAAAGGGAGCATAAAAATCTGTAATTTTGGAATAAGTAACGCGATATAAATAATATAGGTATATATTCAGTGACATTCAGTCATATTTAGTGACAGAATAATTAAAATATTAATTTATTTAAAGAAAATAAATACGATCGTCTTTTTTCCCGCGTAATTTAAATGTGATTCGAATGATATAGATAAATCTATTTATCTGAATACTTGGCAATTAAAAAGAGTTTAAAGTATGAAAAGGCACAAATTCAAGTCAAGACTTATCTAATGATAGCAATTTCAATAACATTAACTCATTCTATCATATAGATATGCCAGGAACAAAATTTTCCTTATTCTCTTAATAATATATAAGCTTAGAATTTAATTTTGACCATATATTGGACGTTTCGTCCCTTTATTGGGACTTCTTCAGCAACTCGATCATATAAATTCTATCGTCTACTAGATATTTTTGAGACATACGTCATTTTGTTTAATGATATAAAAATAATTAGTATTTTTTAACATTTTAATTACAATAAATAAATAAGAAAACAATGAAATAAATATAAACTCCAATTCATGTGACACTCAATAACATATACTCTCAACTAGTCTAAAGGGACGAAACGTCCATTATATGGTCAAAATTGAATTCTAATTTTGTATTATTGTCCACCTTCCTATGATTTTATCATTTTATTTAGTTGATCTGGACACGATTTTAAATTAATATAAAAAAAAATAATAATAATTATTATTAATTTTTTTTTTTGCTTAGAACCCGAGTCGAAAAGTTTCGGCATTATTTCAAACTGAATAAACTGCTAGCCAACAGTTTAAAAAACAAGTATAGTGTATTAGAAAAAAAATTAATTGGATAAGCAGGCATATAAATTTATAGTTTTAATTCAAGTGATTTAAAATACTTCTTCTCGTAACTTACTTGTTAAAGATTTTCAATGGTGTGTAACCATATTCTTTTAAAATTATTTCAATACTATCGCAGCCTTGTTTAATAGTATTACTATATACTTCATTACATTCATTTATAAAACGATCGACATCGTTTGTTGATTCTTTTTGTTCATCAATGTTTTCACTTAATTCATTCTAAAATAAAATACAATTAATATATCAGTATATATTATAATTTTTATGAATTATGTATGAGATAAAAGACCAAATTATCGACACTTTATAAAAACTCACAATAATTATAAAAATTTCAAATTTTTGAACGAATTTTTTTGAATTAATAGAATCATAAAAAAACTAAATTCTAATTTATAATACAAAAATTAAACAAAAAAAAAAAAAAATAATAAATTTTGTTTTTTGAAATTCCTGTCGTTTTTTAAGAAATAAAAAATTTTAAATAATTAAGAATAAATTGAACAAAAATCATAAATAAATTATAATATTTATCAGTGTCAATAATTAGGACTTATTAAACTATTATATAAAACAAAAAAAATTTAAGTACAAACATGAAGTTTATTAATAGTTGTCAAAAAATTTTCAACTTGAACTTGTACTTCTTTATCAACAGCCTTAGTATTATTTATAATATTATGTGGAGTTTCCCATATTTTATTTAGTTTTTTTATTTTATTATCAACACAACGTCCTAATTTTTTCAAATTATCAAAGGACATTATTAGTAATACTTGTTATTTAATTGTTTACTTATTTATTTATTATAAATTATAACACCCGGTTAGTTTTGAGTTTGTTTGTAACTTTGAAGGTTAGTTGAAGTTCAAAAACCGGTAAAATTTTTAAATGTAATAAATACTAACAAAAGTAAAACAAAGAGAGAGGGAGCTATAGGATCGTGTTTCATTTTTTACTGAGTGAAGTTCATTTAGTCAGCTGTTGTATCAACTAGAGGCTTGATTACTGCATGCAGGTCAATATGGCGGCGATAGTGTCCAATTCTTTTTTTTATTTTTTTATTATACTTTTGTTTATTATAATTTTATTTATTAATTGTTTTTTCAATAGTTCAAATTACATAATAAATATAAATGATACTGAAGTTAGCCGACATCTAATAATTTTTGAATTTTTAAAAAATGATAAATTAAAAAAAAAACAAAAATTAAAAAATTGTTAAGCGTCTTAGCAGACTTCAGGATTATAAATATAATCATAATATATTGTTAGTAAATTTCACATAAATTTTACTCTTACAATTGTACTGATGCAATTTTCTGAAAAGCTTACAATAATATGTCGAGGTTTTTAAAATATCGTTAAAAAAAAAAAATATATATATATATATATATATATATATTTTATATTTATATATGTATTTATTTGTAATTAACTCATTTATAAAAACATATTGATTAAAAATGTTTTAAAATTTTTCTTATGTGAGTAGTAGCAAGTGCGCCGCCAGGTGGCGAAAACGATTTTACTTTTTTCCATCTGAAGAGTTGGGTTAGAGTTTTTAAAAACCATTGAAAATGCAGTAATCGTCACTCTGGTTTCCCTTCAGTAAACGCATAAATCTTTCGCCTTTTACTAAAGATTTCCGTGGAGGGGAACATCTGATGAGTCTATAAGACAATTTTTTGTGTGCCCGGCGAAAGCTGGGTCATAATATAATCCAAAAATAAATGCCTTTCCTCCTCTTGACTTACTTACTGAATTCAAACATGAATTTTTAAGTTATACTTCGTCTGATATTTTTCCGTAAGCACAATTGTAGTACCAAAATTATTACAAGTGAAAAAAATATCCATCTGATGGTATTAATTTTAAAATATACGTATTTATGAAACAGAATAAATAATTTTATTTAAAAATCTAGAAGAGAAATAAATTTAACTACAGAAATTAAGTTAATGAGACGAAATTAATTATTAAACAATTTAATTATAATGTAGAATTGAAATTTTTGTATAACAAAAATTTATTTGAATAAAATTTTAGTTTCCAATCATCTACAATTTTTATAATATAAAATTAAAGATATGTAAAGTAAAACATAATTTTAAATAATAAGTATTTTGCACTCACAGTCATTGATTAAAGTATTAACTCTAAAAATTTTAAAACATTGTGATAGGACTCAACGGATATTCACTTTCCCATTTAAATTGCATTTAAAAAAAATTTTTTTTTTTAAACATTCTAATGTATATAGTAGAGTGTGTTTAAAAAAATGATTTTTTTTTCTCGGTCTCATAGTCTCAAAAGTTTCTTGGGGACCTAAAAAAAAATCCTCCAAAAAAATCAGCTCGATATCTCGAAAATTGAGCTGACGATTTACAAGTTCATTTTCCCATATAAAATACATGTAAAAAATTTTTTTTTAGTTTTTCGATGAAAAATCAAAGAAAAATTTTTTTTTTTACAATTTTGAATTTCATATCTTTATAGGAAATTAAAATTCCCTACAAAAATGTCCTAAATAGTCATGCTCGTAACTACAATATAAAAAAACGTTACAAGTCCCCAAAGTTAAAAAAGAAAAAATTTTTTTTATGTATAATTATTGTTTTTACTTTTTTGTTATTAATTTGTGGTGTTTTTTTCTTATAATTTTAATTTGCAATCTTCTATATAAAATCTATTTTTATGCAAGAAATTATTATTTTATCATGCTCATAAAGTGAAAGAAAAAAAGTTTTTCGTATAGCAATAATTTATTTTATAAATATTCCTTCAAAAAATAGATTTTATATAGAAGATTGCAAATTATTTTTTTTCGAACTTTGGGGGCTTGTAACTTTTTTTATATTGTAGTTACGAGCATGACTATTCAGTACATTTTTGTAGGGAATTTAATTTCTTATAAGGGCGTGAATTTCAAAATTGGAAAAAAATTTTTTTCTTTGATTTTTCCTCGAAAATCTAAATAAAAATTTTTTACATGGGAAAATGAACTTGTAAACCGCCAGCTTAATTTTCGAGATATCGAGCTGATTTTTTTGGAGAATTTTTTTTAGGTCCCAAATAAACTTTTGAGACTATGTGACCTAGAAAAAAAAATCATTTTTTTTTTTATACACCCTAATATATATTCATACTATTATATTTCAATAGTCATCATCAATTCATTTCAGTAATCTTGCATAAGATGACTGATAACAATTTTTTTTTACTGAAAACATTTTTTAAAAATTTTCGAAGTATAGTTGAAAGAACAATTTATTGAAATTGAATAACTATAACCCTTTTGGAAATACATAATATTTTATGTTAGCTACTAATTAATAGTAGGATGTAGATTATTGACCCTTATTGGTAATTGAAGTGCATTATTATTAATATAAATCATGGGTAATATTATTTTTTGTGTACGTCTATATGTTGAACGTCTACGTGACATAATACGTTGTATTTTAGATATGTTTGTAAACCGAAACCATATATTTTCAGTAATACAAATTGTCGCACTGACAACGTACATTATACATAATCCCCATAATACTAATTGTATATGTTCAAACATAACAACTTCACTGGAAAATTTACTTTCCGTAGTGTCGGGAAATTCTCGTGATATAAATTTTTTTTCAAAGTAATTTAATATTCCTGCTGTACGAAATTTCATCAAACTGAAAATATAAATATTTTTTTTTATAGTATTCCAAGTCTATTAGAAATTTTTCATTAATTCTAGTGAATAAGAGAGACAAAATGTCAAATATTATATTATTGCTTTAATACATTTTTTTTTAAATTATTAAATAAAAACTACTTACTATTTATTAATTAATCTACGATATGGCCATGATGTAGTAACAAGAAATGCTATTTTTCTTGGTTGTATATTACCATCTATTTTAACAATACTACACAAATGTTTAACTTCACGATATGCTGATAAAAATATTTCTGGTGCTTCAAAATAAATTAATTTACCATTTTCACATAACGCAGACCTTAAAGTTTGTTTATTATCCATTTCTGGACAATTACGATTTATAATATTATGCCATTCGATACTTAATTCACTCATATTTTTTTTAATTTGTTCTTCAAAGTTACGTAAATAAGCTTCTGGTGCATCATTTCGTCGAACACAAATTGAATATGAACCACGTCCATTTAAATATATATCTGTTAAATCGGTAAATGGCATTGTACTACTTTGTATCGATAAATGTGACATTAAAGTACTATTGAAACCACATGTTATTAAAACACCCATTGTCAGTGACGTTAATATCAAAAATCGTAATGACCAAGATGATGGTAATTTTTGAAGACCTATCAAATAATATGTACCATTTAAATCTAATTTTATTAACAGACTTAATAAATTAAGAAAACATCTCAGTGACCATTATACCCTACTATAAAAAATTATTTAAAGTAAAAAACAATTACCTTGACCAGTTATACCACCAAGCACACACAGAAAATTAAATGATATTCCAGCGAATTCGTTATTACACTCAACGAAATTTGAACATGCCATTTTTTTTAATCGATACATTCCAAATAGAAAGCTACTAATTCCCACGATGTAAAGTATCGTTACTGCCCATAATTCAGGTTGAAATATTCGTGCATACCACCACATTGATACACGTGCTGCTACTGCACGTGCATATAGTGAATATCTAATTTATAAAAAAAAGTTTAACTTCAAAAGTATATAAATATCATGATATGCATGTGAATAATTGTAACCCAGGTAGGAGAAAATTATTGACATAGAATTGGTCCAAGTCTGGGTCAAGCTTTACCAGCCTTGGCACAAGCATTGGTCCAAGTTTTGGATGATAACCACCTGAGCCTTCGGGCTACCCGTATGAAAAAACAATATATGGTTAAAATATATGAAATCATATATGTTTGCATCAAAAAAATATATGATATATTATATTGTATATTATAAAAAATCATATAGAGATTTTGGCCGATTTAATATAAAATTATATACAACAGTAAATATATGTATTCCATGTATGTAACTTATATGTTTTTTATATTAAGCTATATATTAGGGCTGTACATCTAAACCGGCTTAACCGGTTAAAAAAGTTAACCAGGTTAATTAGCTGGTTAGCTGGTCAGCTTAGCTAATTTAACTGGTTAACTTCATTAGCTTGGCTAAGCAGCCAAAGGCTTAACCGGTTAACTTAAATTAGCTAGGCTAATTAGCTGAGGGTTTAACCGGTTAAATGGTTAATTTTTTTTTTTCATCTATTCGCTACTTTATCTTAGAAAATGTATAGGAAATATCATATTTCTTTCATTTTAGACCGAAAAAGCTATAACAAAAAATTTATACTATTAGTTCAAAAAAAATCACTCCAATTTTTCGAATTATTCAATTAAAAATATATCGCGTTACTAAAGCCAAAAGAACGTATGTCAAAAAAAATGTTATTTTCGTTGTTTTCTGGATATATTTTGTTGTAACATTCCCAAGTTTATCCGAAAAAAAAAATTTTTTAATACGCCCTTTTTGGTTCTACAGAGTCAAAAGGGCGTATATTTTGAGATACGCCCGTTTGACATTAGTAACGCGATTTATTTTTATTTAAATAATTCGAAAAATTGTAGAGAATTTTTTTTAACTAATATTATAAATTTTTTGTTATAGCTTTTTCGGTCTAAAATGAAAGAAATATGATATTTCCTATACATTTTCTAAGATAAAGTAGCGAATAGATGAAAAAAAAAAATTAACCATTTAACCGGTTAAACCCTCAGCTAATTAGCCTAGCTAATTTAAGTTAACCGGTTAAGCCTTTGGCTGCTTAGCCAAGCTAATGAAGTTAACCAGTTAAATTAGCTAAGCTGACCAGCTAACCAGCTAATTAACCTGGTTAACTTTTTTAACCGGTTAAGCCGGTTTAGATGTACAGCCCTACTATATATACATTTACATTTACCTTATAATATATTGTATTGATATATTTCTTTCTATACTCAAAAAATATAAAATTTTTATATGAAATAAAATATATGGTAGTATATAATTTATATTATATATGGCACCATATATTTTCTTTGTTATATTTATTTTATTGTTATATTTATTTTATTCGGTGTATGTATATGTATACATATATATATATATATATATGTTATTTTCATACGGGTACCCGGGTAAAAAAATTTTACGAAACCGTAAAATTTTTATTTATAATAAATAGGCCGATAATTGAATCGGCCTTTTTTCGGGCACAGTATTTTTTTTTTTAAATTAAATTATGGGACTTAGAAAAATTTTATGCAACTCAAAATAGAACTTAGAAAATTTTCAAGCTGGGGGACTAAGAAATTTATTCAGACCACATAAAACTCAGACCGTAAAATTTCCCAGCAAACATCAAGTCTCTTTACACGAGACTTATAGACAAAAACTTTAAAAATTGTTACTTCAATAATGCCCAATAGGAAAATGTTAGAACTTAGAGTTTATTTGCCCTAACGGACCCAAATTACGGTAAATTACGGTAAACCCACCGTAAATTACGGTAATCCACTGTAAAATACCGATTTACCGTAAATTACGGTAATTCGGTAATCCACCCGAATTTTTTTACGGTAGATTTATCGTATTCGACGTTAAATTTACGGTATACCCGCCGCAATTTACGGTGAATTTACCGTAATTTACGGTAAATCTACTCGAATTTAACGGTATTCTACGGTAGATTTACGGTAAAAATACCGTGAATTTACGGTAACTCAGGTCTGCTAGGGTGATAGAAAAAAAAGTAAAACAAGAATTTCATTTATGATTAATCCAGCCCATTTTAATTAAAAAAAATCCAATACTTGCCCAACCCTTCGCATTAGGGATTCTCACATGAATAAATTTATATTTATAAGTAATAAATTTCTTAACTTACGAAATAGTCATTATTTGGTGACTGTAATGACAATGCCCACCAAAATATTTATCAATAGACGCTGCGCTTAACCAAACGTTAGAAGAACCCTTTAAAAATTCATCGACAGATAATTCTCCTGTTTTTTGAAATTTCGTTCTAAAAAAATGATTACTTTAATCAATTAATTAATCCAATTAATGAAGTAAAAATGAACATACTTAAATTCTAATGTTTCTTCTAATGTATTCCAAATACTACCGATGTAACCTGAGACATTTGTATAGTTATTTTCTTCCACGACATAGGGAAGCATCTGTAAATAAAATAAAAATAAATTTCAAAAATTTGATCCAACAAAAATTATTTAAATTACCGAATCAACAGCGACGATAACTTCTTTATCCTTAATGTCATCAGAATAATCAACAGTACAAACAAGTGAACCGTTACCGTTTAAAGCTTCAAAATGATCGAACTCATGAGTTTTTTCATTCCACTTACGTATTCTACCAGGATAATACATTGCATGCTTAAGTTCTTTGGCATTTTTTAATATTTGCAAGCAAACTTCAGCATTTGTTTGATTGTTAATTAATTTTAAACTCTTAATTATTATTAGACTTATAAAGAATTTAATGGAATCAATTTTTAAGATAAACATTTTAACTGATTTACGAACCAGAATGCCGAAAATCAAATCACGTTATGTTAATTTATTTTTTTCTTACCCTACTTCACAATAATAATCAGTACATTATTATTTATTAGAGGAGAAAATAATTGACAATCTTTTTGTTGAATATTTTTAGTTATTCATAATAATTGAGACGAATTCTATTCTATTTATTGTCATGACTCAGCAAATAATTCTTCTGTTAATGGGCAATATAGGTAAGGTGTTTTGTATAGAAAAGTCTATTGTCATTTTATGTAGGACATAAAAATTTAAAGTAATCATTAAAAATATGAATTTTTGACTTCCCGCTATGAAAATTGAGAATTTAAAAAAAAAGGGAATTATTATTGGTTTCAATCCGACTTTCGAAAATCGAGTTTTCATCAGATCTCGACGTTTTGTGGTCCTCACTGTTAAAAAAATTGTTTGAATTTTCAGAACATTGTATGTAACGCAATAAACACATATATGTGTATACATTTGTGCTTGAAATTTCATTACTAGTTTCATATAGAATTTAAAATATATGTTTTTGAATTTTCAAATTAACACTTTGGATTTTCAAATACTTCTTTTTGAATTTTCAAATACAAGTTTTTCAATATTCAAATACTTTTTTTTGAATTTTCAACTACTCTTTTTTAATTTTCAAATACTTTCTTTTTAATTTTTAAATAAGTGTATTTGAAAATCTGAAGCGTCCATTTGAAAATTCAAAAGCGTGTATTTTAAATTCTATACGATCGTTACAATGAAATGTCAAACACAATTGTATGTGTTTATTGCGTTATATACAAAGTTTTGAAAATTCAAACAATTATTTTAACAGTGTATATCACGTTTAATACTGTATCATTTTATCATTTATCACACTGTTAATGATGTTCAGTTCAGTCACAAGTTTTATTTACTTTATATTATTGAGGAAATAAAAACTTAACAATAATAAAGTCTGATGTACACCGCTCACATTACTCACACAGATATTATATATTTCACTATCTGGGAATTTATTTTGGCCATTTTCAGATGGACGTCAGTGTATGTGTATGTGTATGTGTGTGTAAACTAATTTTTGTTATACGATATCCTTGGGACAAATCAATCGATTTGGACGCGCTTGGCGGTAATCGAAAGGGCTCACCAAGACTTGGATTTGGATATAATTTGAAGTCGATCAGTAGAAAAATGTACGAGTTATACGGAAAATAAAAATTTAAAAAAATTGTTTAAGGTTTTTTTCGCATTACTCATAAACTACTTACCCGATTTGCCTCAAAATGTATGCAGTTCTAAGTTTTGATGAGCCTTTTCGATTGCCGCGAAAAACGTCTAAATCGGTTGATTCGTTCTAAATATATCATAAGACAAAAATTAATTTTTTTTCATCTGAATGTATTGTTTTAGGTCGAACATCAAAATAATGATTTTTTGACTTCGAAGAGCTCAAAAATTTACAAATGATAACGTTTTCGAGTTTTCTGAGATCGAAAATAGCAGGAAGTTTGTGGTTGGCCTACAAGGTCAACCGTTTTTTTCGATTTTTCTTCTAGAAAACAATATTCAAAAATATTTTTACACTTAAAAACTTTTGAATTTGCAATTTTGGCTTCTTAAGGCTGGGCCGTACCCAAAAAATTCTCAAATTTTACATTTATAATTACGTTATAAATACTTATAGGATTGGAAATAATAAAAATCTTCTAAGGAAGTTCGTCTTATGCATTTTTCCAGAAACTAAAAAATCGCTGTAATGATAATCAATTAATGAAATAATAGAAATCCAAAACTCGACAATTTGTTGGGTACGGCCCAGTCCTGATTAAAAAAAGTGATTTAAAACGATTTGCACTGTTAAATGTCCATAAGAAGAGGGATTAAAAAGTATTAAAAAGTATTTAAAATTTTTTATTTCGAATCGTTTTAAATCACTTTTTTTTAATCAGGGAGCCTTAAATGTATTTTTAAAATTTCTGGCGCGTATAGAACACTTTTAACTTAATATAAATAAATATAGATGACTCTACGGGCTTATGCTGATGACGACGTTTTAAATTCTAATTACAATGTAATATGACACATAGTATAAATTTTATTTTCTGTATATAACCTATTGTCATTTATAATTTTTACATTACATATTTTTATAACAACAATTTTATATTTTATTTATAAATGTAATAGTTTGAAGTTATTTTCATTTTGTCTTTGAGAATTCATTTGTAATTGAGGTAAGCATTTTTGGAGCAATGTTATTATTATCATTATTGTAGATTTTGGTGGAAACTAATAATCAACCAATCAAATCACTTTTATTGTTGTTACCGAAATATTCAAAATTATATTTTGGTTTAATTTCGAAAAAGAACTCTGTTATTATCCGATTTATAAAAATTCGCTCTCTAAAATAAATTAGTGAAATTTATATTAGGAAATAGTAAATATTCACTTACTCACAGTACAAGTTGTAGAATTTTTTGAAATTATTACGGTTTTCACTGCAAAATAGTGAATATAAATGGATTTTTTTTATTTTTTGGTCACATGTATTTTCAATTTTTTCATTGACCATTTACCCCTCACCCCCGAGATATTTTAAACTTGAAGGTATTCTCAGACAGTGCCCCCCCCACTTTTTAAAAATATTCAACTGTCATAACGGTATTAAAATTTTGTTAATTAATTAAAAACAAAATTAAAGCATTAATTGAAAAAAGGATTACGTACAAATGTAATTTCGTGGTGAAATAGATTTAATAAAAAAATGACTTACAATTGTTGTCGATTGGAAGTCAATCGAAAGTTGGTAAATTAATTTTAGCCTACGAAATTTGAAAATTCGAATTATAACATGAAGATTTTACTGAAATTTATTTTACAAATTTCGTTCAACACCTAATTGATAAGAAGTGTAAATAATTTTTTTTTAAATCTACTCTCTATCCTGATTAAAAAAGAGAATCAAAAAAACATTAAAAAAAATTAATTTTTCAATATTTTGAATCTTTTTTAATACTGCCAATCCTATGTTAATTGGCCCCGTTACATGGCTCAATCCTTTTTAATTCTCTTTTTTAACCAGGGTAAACATGAATTAGTGAAAATAAGTGAAAATTCACTAATGTCAAAAAGTGGTTTGGTTGGTACTCAGAATTAGTGAATATTCACTTATTTCACTTATTCTTGTTTAGAGAGTATAACTCACCCTGGTTAAAAATACTGATTGAAAAGAATTGAGAAGCGGCCACTCCATGCAAACTGTATATCTATATATACAAACAAAAGCCCGATGAAAAAAGATTTTATACAATTATATATAGACTATATATAATTGGATAGAAAAAATGGCCCGATCCAATTGTATATAAATTGTATACAATAAATAAATACAATGCAATTATATAGAATTGTATATAATTATACAGAATTGTATAAAATTGTATATAATTATATAGACTTGTATACAATTTGTATAGAATTGTATACAATTTCTATATAGTTGTATACAATTGGATCGGGCCATTTTTTGTATATAATTTTATACAATTGTATAAAATCTTTTTTCATCAGGCAGGGCAGCGAAATTTCAACTGCGTTGCTCTTATTTCTATTAATGCTTTAATTTTGTTTTTAATTAATTAATCAAATTTTAATATCGTTATGACAGTTCTTAGTTATTGGATATTTTTAAAAAGTGGGGGGGATAGTACGAGAATGCACTTAAAAATCCTCACAAAAATCCCATTTAAAAAAAAAAATACAATAATTACTCTGCACAAAATGTTACTTTTAGATTTGCGTGATTATAAAAGTCGCGGGTTCGAATCCTCATCAAATTTAAAAAAAAATTTTTTAGAAAAAAAAAATTATAACAAATACATACACAAAATAAAAGTATTTTACTACAATTAAAAATTAAAAAATTTTAATTTTATTATTACGAAAAATAATTTGACATCTTTTAAAAAATATTTATTATGAAAAGTTTTATACTATATATTTAGTAATGTTATATTGTTTAAGTTTCCAATGTAAGATAAAAAAAATATTGTCAGTAGTAAAAGTCATAATTTTTCCTGTTGAAAACATTATGACTTATGTCACTATATTATAACTTATATTTTATCACATCTATACGTACACTACCTGATAATGAATCATACATATATATAAAGACACGTCGTACAAAGTATCGTCCACTTTAACATTATTTAGTATTTAGTACCTAATTACGTCTTACAGTAACGAGTATTAAAAAAAAAAATTAATAAAAATGTAAAATACTAAATTTTTTAAATTTATCATGTGTCAGTAAATTAAATATATGTTTTATTAAAACTTTATTATTTTTTAAGGGGTGTGATGTTCCCACCGGAAATATGGATGATCATATTAAAAAAGTTAGATCGACGAAAATTAATGGAAATGCGATTAGTGTCTCGTTTTTTCTATGATATTATCGAAGAGTATCTTGAAAAAAATAATATATGGAGAAAATTGTGTGACGAAGACATTTTGTTTGAATGCAAAACACTTACAATGCAACGCGCTTACCCATATGAATTAGTAATCCACCAAAATCAAGTTACTGATTCTGCTCTATGGCGCGGAACTTTTTTCTCACATAAAGCATGGCGGAAAGCCATGGGATTGCAAGAAAAACAAGATTCTATTGTTCCTTTGTCTTCTTTGGGTGAAATAAAGTGTATTTGCACATTCGGTAAGAATTTTTTTTTTTTTTAATTTTTAAAAAGTTAACAATCGTCATAGTATATATTTTTCTAGTATATTCTAGAAATAGTTTAAATTTGAATAATTTTTTTTTCGGACGATCGACATTTTTAATTTTAATTTATTAATTTTAAGGACAATATTTGAATCGTTTATTTGAGAAACCCCATAAGTCATGTTTTTTACGAAATTGGGTTCTTTGGATGTCCCTCCATAGAAATCAATCAAATTATGCATCAAATCAGCGTTTAAAAAAAAATTAACGGGGTGACAGCAATTTCATTTAATTGAGACACCCCATAAGTCAATGACTCAAATAAACATATGCAGTTTTAGTTTTACAAAAATAATTTTTTTTTTTTTATTTAAAATTCGCGCTTTTTTGGGAAATTAATTTCGAATGTTGTTTTATTGTTGACTGTTATATGACTAATTAAAATGTTTAAATTAATTATAATTTTTTGTAATTTCTGAGTTTCAGAGTTCAAATACATATTTAATACTTCATTTTATCAGTGTAATAAATGATTTGAGTGGAAACATTTAAAAAAACAATGATTTTATAACTTTTTTTTTCCGTTTGGTTGAGAAAACCCATAAGTCAATCAACTTTAAATAATTTTTTTAAGTAGTTTCAGTTAAAAAATTAATTTTTTCTTGTTGGAATCTTTTTCAGAGACTCTAACATTATTGTATTCAATTATTTATTTATTATTTTAATGTCAAGTTTTTCCAAAAAAATGTTTTTTGTGTTTCCTGAAAAATTTTGTTTTCTTGACTTATGGGGTTTCTTAAATAAACGATTCATTTTTGAATTTTCAAGTCTGTAAAATAAAAATAATCGATTTTTATAAAATACTTAATTTAATTTAAAAATATATTAATATTCAAATCATTTATCTGTTATTTTGTAAATGAAAAATTTATTTGCTGGTACCGGGTTTCGAACGTGGGTCCTACTGCGTATCAGTCGAGACTTATGCTCCTCTGTCTACGTCACAGATTTAATTGAAACGGGTTTTTTTTTTCGAAAAATTTAAAATACTGTTACTAAAAAATAATGGCTATTTTTTTTCTCATAGATAAATATATCGCAATCGCATTTTCATTGGGGACAATAAATGTTTATACAATTGATGACATAAATATTCCATTTTATATGGCGACCCATGAAAACGAAGTAAATCAAATTGAATTTTGGTATTCCAGTTACGTAACACAATAATTTTATTTTGATAACTAATAACTATCTTGGTAATTTAATTACATAATTATTTTTATAAATATTAAAATTTAGATGGCGATTTACTTGTCGTATCACTTGATATCAATCACACTCTTAGATTTTGGGATGTAAATAAGCATATAGAAATAGCAACTGCTGGTTTTTTTGCCAATAGTATAAGGTATTGATTAATAAAATTGATTAATTAATAAATTATTAATACCCCATAATTAATGATAAATATTTAATTTATTTTAATTAACAGTACTGGTGAATGTCGCCATTTTTGTCTGGCCGAAATGGATGGTATTTTAACATCATATGTAAAAGTTGATAATCAAATAACAGCCGGTCCAACTTTATCATTTCGATTACAAAATGAAGAAGTTCTTGGCCACTGTTTAGATGGAAAAAATGTAATTTTATCATACAATTTACTTACCTTTTTTATTAATACATTTATAGCTTTCAGAATATTATTTTTTTTCAACTAAATTTATACGGTTGCTGCGCGAGCCTTTGGTTCGCACTACCAACGCGCTAGAAGTCCATTTTTATACACGCAGAAAAATGTCAAATAAATTTTTCAATGCAGCGTAGCAATGGTTACATTGCTCTATAGTTTGTATAAGCAGTCACATAAGAGCGGCGCGATACAAACTATAGAGTAATGGAATCATTACTATGCTGCATAGGAATATTTACTTGACATTTCTCTACGTGTAATAGGCCTTTCCTATAACAAAAAAAAAAAAAAAAACAATGAGACATTCATAGCTGTACACTGAGAAAAGAAATTTGCTGCGAATTAAAATCAGTCGATGGCCTAACGACACTGAATTTTGAATGAAAGATATTTCAATTGAGCTAATTGACGAAATATTGCAGCACATTTTTTTTCTCAGTGTATGAATAAGGCCTATAATTGCCAGTAGCAATTTCTCGTAGAACTCATTCATTCTTATAAAATTTCTATAAGAATTACTGAAAATCTATCGGATTTTATAAGAATTTTTGAATAGGGTTCCCTAGTCGAAATTTAGAGCCTATATAGGCCCCTCTAGCCCGAAATAGATCCGATTGAGAGCCCTGTAGTCCTCTAGCTCCGACTTTGAACCCAGAGGTCCGAACATTCACTGAGAGGTCCGATTTTGAACCTTCAAGTCCGACAATATTAGTCCCGTAATAAATTTCGATTCAGTATAATTCAATTATTTGTGATGATAGAAAAAATTAAAGATTTTTTAAAATTCACATAAAATTAATTATTATTATTCTTATTATTATTATTAATATCATTATTATTATTATTATTATTATTATTATTATTATTATTATTATTATTAATATTATTATTATTATTAATATTAATATTATTACAATAAAATAGGGCTCGAGGTTCAAAATAGGATCTAATTTTAATTTTCATCAGATCCTATATTGAACCCTAAAGTGCTGAAAACGAAAATTTGTAGCACTTCAGGGACCAAAATCGGACTTAATTTAACATGAAAATAGACTCTATTTTGAACCTCCAAGTCCGAAATAGATCCGACTTTAGAAGGTTCAAAATGGGCTCTAAATTTCGACTCGGGTTATCATAGTTAAAATTTTTTTCTGCCCATGCGTTTAAGTCAGCTATCTTTCATTTGAATAAATTGTTAAAATTTACAATATTTTCTGTAACAAAAAGTTGTGATTGAATCCGATAAAAAAGTTTTAATAGGAAATTCCAGATTGAAAAGTTTCAATTAAAAAATAGTAGAATAAAATGGCAGTCACGTTTGCGCTCTTATGATTATTAAAATTTCTATTAACTTATAAGCTAATTAATGTTGTTAATTTAAAAAAAAATTTTAAAGATGATAGCATTGACGTATTATGAAGGTCATACAAAAATGTATCTATATCATGGATTAATAGAAAATGGTAAATTGAATAGACTAGTAATGGATCAAGAAAACGGTTTTATTGAACTTCCGGATAATCTCAACAACTTCCTAGAGAGAGTTTCTATCCCGACAATTATCTTCTATTTTGTTATTGGAGGTAAATTATACAATTAAATTAAACAATTAAACAAATTTGTTAAATTTAAAAAACTTATTATCATAGGTGTCAGTATTGGATCGACGAGTTATTACGAAGAGGATTGGCACGAATATCAATTAGCTGAGTATTTTGGATCTGATGTAATATCAATGGCATTGCATTCACAAATTTTGATGTTTGGTTTAAAAAACGGTAATTTATATAACATTTTTTTTTGCGCTTGTATATGAGTATATAATTTTTGGTTTATATTTATAAAAGGTGCCATACATTTACTGTGGATTAACCATTATGAGGAAATAATGAGATTGCAAGAGACAATAAAATCCTCAAGGAAAATTCAAGTTGATGATAAACCGATTGTTAATATAACTGTTTTAGAAGTTGATAAAAAACCGTGCATTGTTGCCCATACTGAAGAAAAAGTTCATTTTATTTCTTTTGATTAAAGCAATTATATATTTATAATATTGAAAATAATAAGTAATTCGATTATGTCATATTAAATATTTTTCTGATGTAAGAACAATGATAGCAATAAAAATAAACATGATAATTTAATGAAATAGAATTTCTTTTTTAATTATTTCGATACTTAAAATATATTAAATATAGGATTTAGGAAAGCGTATAGAGTATATATGAATATTTATAAAACGATCAGTATATCAAATATTCAAATTCGAGACCAGTTTAAAAATTTCCCGCTATTTAGGGCGCAAAGCTGAAAAAAAATTTTTTCTTGAGAATTTCGGGCTCGTTTTAACTTCCCACTATGAAAATTTTCAAAAAAAAAAAAGAAAGTTATTTTACCATAAAATTTCATAATAGCTTTAATTTAATACATTTTGATAAAAAAATTAATTGTTTTATGTTAAGCAATGATTGGGCTTTCGAAAAAAAATTTTTTGGGCAATTCTTTCCGTTCAGTTTTTTATAAATTTCGATTTAAGTCTAACCTAACGCCAATTTTAACGCATTTTTGCAAATTGCAAAGGGAGATGTAATTCCGAATGGTGTGCAAATCACATTATTGAATTCCTCATTTTTTTTACGTAAAATACATAAAATTTTAGCTGATTAGAAATTTATTCTTCAAAAGCTTTGTAGTAAGGGCAGTAAGCTGAATTTTCAAATTATTTCAAATTAGATTCCTTTATGAGGGCGTCAACTATTTGCGCTGTAAAGTTTTTGCAGTCTTGAAATTTTATATCGGATTTAAATTTCCATCAACTTGCGATCAAAATGGCTATTGAAGAGGAAGTACCACCAAATATTTGGGTAAAAGGAGTCTGTGTTGATGGATACATGGGTAAAAAAATCCTGTGTAATCGGATTTCTGGGTTAAAGATATTCTGGGTTATAGAATTTATGAGTAATAGAAATTCTGTATAAAAGAATTTTGTGTAAACGGATTCTATATAAAAAAATTTTGTGTAAACGGATTCTGAATAAAAGAATCCTGGACTAATATAGATCTGGGTACTTGGATTATGGGCTACCTAGGCTACTGATGTGTACCCCTAAATATAACCTTTACAAGTGTACCAACCGTCGATAAAGATGTTCGTTACCCAATCGACTCTTAAACATAAAAAAGTCTCTAGCAAATTTCATAGCCAACCTAAAAATCACCAGAAAAAAAGTAACTACAAACTTTCTCCCTCAAACTGTACAAGTACAATTAACTTTAGCTATTGCTATTAGCACAAAAATATACATTTCAGTATCTCATAATTTTTCTAGCTTGACTCATCGCTTCTCTATTCACATAAACAAATCAAACTAAATTCATTGAAGAATAAATTAATATTCTTCATTAACTTAAAATTTTTTCAAAAATTTCGATGTGATTTTGTGCGCTTTATTTTTCTATAGTTTATTATTTTTTTACCACAGTATTAAAAACTGTCATTAATTAAAAAACTATTTAATTTATATATTTTTCTGTTAGTGATTAAAAGTTAGTGTACGTTAAGATGAGAGAAAAAAACGAATTAAATTATAATGCACCTTGCGATAGAGTAAATGATAATGAAATGTCACCTTTACCACGGGCATTTGGATTAGATGCTTTGCACAATGTTTGTAGAGAATTGTATCCTGGTCAACCAAATCCACTTACTGTCACTGCTGTTCTTAAATACTGGTAATTATTAATTAATTCATTTTTTTTAAATTAATATTAAGGATAATTTGATAAAACGAATATTTTTTTCTAGGCTCGGTGGTCCAGATCCTCTAGATTATATCAGTATGTATGAAAATCCAGGATGTCCTGAACTTGGTGTCCCGCCACATTGGCATTATATCAGGTGAGATTTATTTATAATAAAATAATTACAGTATTTATACTTAAAAAAATCTCATAGATCCTATTGATTCTCATAAATTCCCAAATTTTTTTTTAAACAGGGCAGTGCCCTAAAAAATTTTGCTCTTACACGTTTTTTAAATTGCGCGGCTAATTTGAAATAGTTAAAAATAATTTAGATGTAAGTGAACTCAATCCTGCATTGAAAATGAGAAAACATTTTTTTTTTTACATAAATTACATTATTGTAAGATGGGCCATTTTACCCTGTGTCCTTTAAATACATTCTATTTATATATTTCTTTGTCATAAAATTTCTTTCCGGTGTAATTTCCGGTTTGTCATTCACCCGTAGGAACAGACCCCAACTTAATTCTATTTTTAATTCCTACATCCTTACTTTATAAATATCTACACTTTCGTTATTGTAAACATCTTCAACATCTGCATTTTTTCATTCAATTTTTTTCATACTCTATTATGGAGATTAGAATTTTTCTTTTCTGCTTCTAATTCTATAAATCAAAAATTATTTATTAAATATATAATGATTTAGTAAGAGGAATATGCAGATAATTTTGTCAAATTTTTTTCCCTAATGAAAGCTCATCACAATAAACACACTAAGGCTCGAAGCACTACTCTGTAATCTAGCGATCTTCGGTCTGATTCATTGAAATTTCTCATTTGGTTGTGAAAAAATTTGGACGAGGTCTCTATTTGCTGTACAAATGCGACAATTTCGTTCGTCCATTCGGATGCGAAAGAGAAAAAAGTACAAATCTTCTTAAAATTAATAATATTACTAGTGTTGTTTGATTTTAGATTATTGTATTATTCGTAAATAAGGAAAATGATTTAATCCATGCTAAGTATATATTTATATATTAGTCAATTCAAGTTGTTTTCATTCATTTCCAATAATTTTTCTTAATCAGAGGAAGTATTTACAAAATTTTAAATAGATCGTAACTTGAGTTAGAGAGAAAACTAAACGCATATTTTAAATTTAATTATATAAAAGAAAAAAAAACTAAAATTTGGCCGTATTGACCCATACTATCAAAGGCAAGGATGTCGGAAATTGAACACCATAAGATATATATTTTTTTTTAAATACTTCTTAACACAATTAAAGTCCGTTATAAACGATATCGTTAAAAGCATTTTTCCGTATTGTGTTTTTCGTTACGACTTTGAAGCTTTACCACTTTTTTCAGCTCATGAAAAATGGATCATATATAGTCATTAAGGTAGTCGTTAAAAATTAAATTTTCTCAGGCGACCCATAAAAAGCTTCTTTTTAATAAAAAAACACGTGGGGAATTTGATTTTTCTTTTTAAGTAAAAAGAACACGTGCCGCGGGACGATCAAAGTTCATTTTTCGATACAATCGCGGTTTTTTTTAAATATCTCATGAAATATGCAGATTAAAGGAAAAAATTATAGGAACAATTTAGTAGGAAATTAAATTCTTGACAAAAAAGGTCATGTTCATTTTTTTTGTAAAATATGTATTCATGAAGATATTTTAAAAAAACTTTTTTAGATCTTATAAATTGAGCATTTTAAGGATTACGAATGTTAAAAATAACTTTTTTTCTTAAATATAGACAACTTCGTAACTCGTAATATATCAATCATTAATGCTTGTTGTAGTTTCTATATACTTAGAAAAATGTTATTTTCAAAATTTGTAATCCTTAAAACGCCCAATTCATCAGATCTAAAGAAAGTTTTTTTAAAATATCTTCATAAATACACATTTTATGAAAAAAATGAATATGACTTTTTTTGTTAAGAATTTAATTTCCTACAAAATTGTTCCTGTGATTTTTTCTTTTAATCTGCATATTTCATGAGATATTTAAAAAAAATCGCGATTGTGTCGAAAAGTGAATTTTGATCGTCCTGCAGCACGTGTTCTTTTTACTTAAAAAGAAAAAACCAAATTACCCACATATTTTTCCTCTAAAAAGGACCACCCTAATAGTCATATATGGAACATATATAAATATTGGCCATATATTATTTATATACACTGTAAAAATCACCGGGGTAAGTCCAAGCGGTGTAGGTGTTAAAATTATCGGTGTTAAATTTACCCCCGAAAGCGGTGTGAAAATAACGCCGCCACCGGTGTAAATATTCTGTACCGGTGTTAAAATAACGCCGCCACCGGTGTAAATATTCTAGACCGGTGTTAAAATAACGCCGCCGCCGGTGTAGATATTCTTTACCGGTGTTAAAATATTTAACTTTGTGAATATTTTTACTTACTCGATCACTATACTTGTTAATAAATGATATTTTTTATTAATTTTCATAAAGAACTGACATTTTTTGTGTTTTATAATCTTTAAAGTTAATACTCCAAGCGGACGCAATTTACCCCGCTTTTACACCGGCATTACTCCGCTTTTACACCTGTTACCCCGCTTTTACACCGGTATTACTCCGCTTTTACTCCGGTTACCCCGCTTTAACACCGGTATTTTTAACACCGGTGTAATTTCATTTTTACACCGGGTGGAGTTAAAACGAGTCCATTTTTAACACCGCTCTTTTTACAGTGTATGATTCATCTATAAAGAATATATTATTCATATATGGTCCACATATGGCCATATATATTCTCTTTTCACGGAAAGCAGTCAATTTTCAAGTCTTGCCATTCGTTATAAAAATTACAAATTTTAATCGTTGCTTATAACGGACAACTTGCGACAATTTAAAGACGAGATGCTGACATTTAAATTTTTGCCGAAGCGGAGCCCAAATTTTGTATTTTTCTAATCATTTTTTACCCTACAATCTTTGACGATCGCTCATAATGCGCATCGGTTGCATTATTGTTATAAATTCAAACCGTCCAATAGCTGGGTTATAATATCATTAATTAAATTGAACATATATTTTCTAGTTTGGGTTTGTCAGACTTACATGGAGACGGTAGATTGCATCCCAAAAGCATGCCAGGGCAACCAAGTGGTTTTGGATTCGAATTGACATTTCGTTTAGCCCGCGCGCCTGGCGAAATGACACCGCCGACATGGCCAGCAAACGTAATGCAGCAATTAGCTAAATATGTCTTCACATCGGGTAACATGTTATTACCAGGTGACCACGTGTCTTGGCACTCGCCTTTGGGTAAAGAAAATGGGCGCATAACTCAAATTATGATGGGCCGCGATCCGCAGTTACCTCCATCGATATCAACTCCTAATGGAGAAGTAAGTTTGCTTTATAATTGCGAGTATTTCCATTGCAGAATATTTAATAACTCATTCGTTTTCGCCCAAAGGTTTCGTTTGTTCAAATAATTGGCGTGACATCCGAAGAATTACAAGCCGCCCAACATTGGAACGGTTTGGGAGTGATAAATCTATTGAAAACAACTCGTGGATGTGGTCCTTGGCTCCTAACAGATATAAACCGGTCATACTCGGTGATGGACGAAGACCCAACAGCTGCTGAAAAAATTCGAACTGGTATTGAACGAGAGGGTTCTAATCTAAGCGGAGTGTCGTCTAGATGCTGGTGGGTGCAAATGGCGAATAATGAAAGCCCTGGAAAAAATCGAGAGAAAAATAAAGATGCTTCTGATAACAATGAGGATAAAGATGATAACAATGAAGACAAGAATCATTCGATTAATAATTGTGCGGTTAAAGAGGAAAAAATGCAAGACGACGCATCACGTGACGAGGATTTATATCATAATGATAGTTCAGCTATTAGACCGCTGACGGGATTGCACTTAACTTTTAATTTAGAGGCTGGAAATATTCTTTCTCTTGCTATCAAGTGAGTATTTTTTTTTTGAATATTGAGGTTAAGTTTTCAAATTACTAAGATGGCGGTCGTTTTATTTCAGAGGAAGAATAATGCATGGAAGACATTTTACATTTAAATCGGTAATATCACACACAGCGGTAACGATCGTTGCGTCTTCGGTCACTGGGACACTTGTGTCCAGTGAGAAACCGTTTGTTGTACAAGGACCATGGTTACAAGTACTTGTTAATGATGAGCTGGCAGCTAAAATGGCCGATGAGTTTCAAATTTTTAATAATCCTGCTCAGGTATAAAAAAATTGTTGATATTTATTTTTCATACCTTGGCGGATCCCAATGGCGGTAATTTACGGTATTCGAAATAATGACGGTAAAATCGGTATTTCATAGTAAATTGCGGTATTTTACGGAAAGTTACGATATTTTATAGTAGATTACAATATTTTACAGTAGATTGCGGTATTTTACAGTAGATTCTAGAATTTTACGGTAGATTGCGGTATTTTATAGTAGATTGCGGTATTTTACAGTAGATTCCGGTATCTTATAGAAAATTGCTTTTTTTTTACGGCAAGTCGTGGTATTTGAGAGTAGATTGCGGTATTTTGTAGAAAATTGCTTTTTTTTTTACGGCAAGTCGTGGTGTTTGAGAGTAGATTCCGGTATTTTATAGTAGGTTCCGGTATTTTATACACAGAAAAAAAAAAATACTCGACTGAAGGTAAATATTCTTAATTCAAAAAAATTTTTTTGGAAACCTAAATTTTCTTAGATAAAGTAAAAATCTTCTCCGACCAAGACGAATTTTTTTTAACCGATACAAATTCTCTTGGCTCAAGAAAATCTTGACTTAGTCCCCGAAAATGTTTGTCTTCCAAAAGATTTTCTTGACTCAAGATAACTTTTTTTTCTGTGTAGTAAAATGTTTTTTTTTTTACGGCAAGTCGCGGTATTTTACAGTAAATTCTGGTATTTTACAGTAAATTCCGGTATTTTATAGTAAATTGTTTTTTTTTTTTTTACGGCATGTTGCGGTATTTGATAGTAGATTGCAGCGTTTTACATTAAATTGTTTTTTTTTTACGGCAAGTTGCGGTATTCGATAGGAGGTTGCAGTGCTTTACAGTAAATTGCAATAGTTTACCGTAAATTGCGGTATTTGAGAGTAGATTGCAGTACGTTACGGTAAAGGTATTGCTATTTAGCGTGAATTTGCGGCAAATTTTACCGAAAAATGCAGCGAAATTACGGTATTTTTATCACAAACATGTGCATTTACTGCAAAATTACATTATTTTGCCGCGAAGTGAGGTATTGCACTGTCTTTACGATAAAAATGCCACAATTTGCGGTAAATTATCACAAGTTACAGTAAATCACCGTAAAAATGCGACAAATTTGACATAGTAGTACGGTATTTGGCGGCAAAATAGAGTAACTTACCGTAATTCGGATTCGCTAGGGTATTATTCAATTTCTTTTTGAAAACTCGACCTAAAAAAGTTCACTGATAGTGTCGTGATTTATGAGAATTTACCAATAGTACAAATCAAGTAAATTTTTTTTCTTTCATTATAAAAATAAATTTTTTTAAATCTTGACCATAACCCAACTTCTAAGTTGAAAAATAAATTACCGTCTAAGTATTAAATTTATTTTCGTTTACAGATACAACTGCCGAAAACATTTTCATGGCCGGAGTACAATCTCGCCATAACAATCGTAGCTGATTAAAAAAAAAAAAACACTGAACTTTTCATTGTTTCATCTAATCAATTATTCCTAATAATTTAATTCACCGCATTGCCTTCCTTAAACAATAATAATAATAATACTATTTATTGAATATCATAAATTTATAATTTATATTAGCAAAAGTATATCGTAATTATTTATAAAATGATTATATGTAATGTATATAAATCTATATGAACTAATCAATTAACCACAGATGAAAAATGTGTCTAAACTACATTTCTAATAAATAAATATATAATTTTTTATACACTTTGTTAATAAAAAAAAACAAACAAATAATTAAATTTTTTTTATTAATTATTCAAATCAATACTTTGTACTACGTTTTTTACGTAAAATTGATTTTCTTTTTGAATTGGGCGCCTTCGTCCATATGTGATCTCTTACTGCAGGAATTTCCGATTCATATTTTTCTAATTCATTGTTCCTTAATTTTTTTAATACCCTCAATGGATTGTATCGTCCATAACTCTATTAAATAATTAAACATTTAAATTATTATTCAGTTAATTAATTTTTTTTAATTAGTAAGTAAAAAAAATGCTTTTTTGCAATGAATATATACAAAAGTGAGGCTTTCCGGAAAAAAATACTGATATATGACAATATATGAACATTCATATATTATCATACCTAGAAAATTGTGATATCTGATCATATATGACAATATATGAACACTCATGTAATATCAGGTACAGAAAATTGCGATATCTGATCAAAGGACAGGATTTTTGCCTTATTTTTGAAATTAGTTAAAATTTTTGATATTACGGAGAAAATATTACTCTTATTAAAAAAGTTTTCGAACAAAAATTGTAGGAAATTTGATTTCCTAAAAAAAATGTGTCTTATGATTTTTTTATAAAATCAATATTTTTACCGTAATTCAAAAATTAAGATTCATTATGAATGATTCAAAATTTTGTTAATTATGAAAATCTTATTTTTGAAAGTACGGCTTTCTTATTAATCCTAAGAAAAAATTATAAGAGACATTTTTTTTAGGAAATTAAATTTCCTACAACTTTTGTTTGAAAAATTTTTTAATAAGACCAATATTTTCCCCGTAATATAAAAATTTCACGCCACTAACTATTAATTATTTTTAAATTAACGCGAAAATCCTGGCCCTATATAACGCCATGAGTGCAAATGCAAGTGTATTTGGTTATATGATTGAATTTGACTATATATTGTCATATAAGATCGTATATGATAATATATAATATCAAGTATTATTATATTGTAAATTATCATGATTGTTTTGTACAAAAATCCCAAAGAAAAAATACTTATACATGACCATATATACATTTGTACATGATTATGAATTTGAATATAATCATATACAATCATGAATGTAAGTATATGAATACTCGGAACTGATGAACGATATAAAAAATAATCCTATATGATCATATATGAACAGACATAGGTATATCTGGTCATATATAGTCATATATGAGTATATATGATTATGTATTCTTGTATATGACCGTTTGACTATATATGAACAAATATGGTCGTATATAATTATATTAACTCATATATGATCAGAGGAAAAGTTTTCGTACCTGATCAGATTTGAGTATTTTTTTATGGGTTAATTAATTACCTTATCGACAAGGCCGATAAAAAATTTAGCTGCTGCAATCCAAAGAATCACAACCAAACATGCTTCCGCAAAGTCTTCAACATTTTCTGAACTGATAGATTTAACAACATTTACAATCCCCCGAAATAAATTTGCGAATGTTTGCATTGTTTCGATACATAAATCCCTCAGAAAACAAATAACTTGAAATATTAATTGCGAAATAGCAATGGCAAGATCAATAAATCGTCCTAAAAATTCCATCAAAATTCCTAGTGTTATTTCAAATGTGTCTCGAATCCACGTACTGATATCCAAATAACCGTCTGTTAATTGATTGTAGATGATTGATCGATACATTATATAATACAATGTTATATATTTGTATATTTATAACCCCTAATTTTCTAATTTTTTACAAACAAATACTTGACTCAATTTCACTTAAAACAATTATTTTTTACTTCAAATTTATCCCGTAACTGACTAAAAAATCGCGTTGTTCATTTAAATATGCGCACTTGATTAATTTCTAAATTTAAATACTTAATAATTTTTCATACATTATGACAATTAATTTATGTTAAAATATATATGAAATTAATGGTGTGAATATCGCGCATTTTTAAATTGATAATTGATATTTTTTTAACATTTTGTTTTGTTTTTAAATTTAGAACAGCATTCAAATAAAATAAGGTAACATCTAATATTCGATCAATACATTAAGTCGATAAATGTTGATAGGCCAATGCAACTATTTCTAAAAAAATTCAAAAACTCCTCATTTACTAAAGATCTCTTTCTAACTCTTCGGGAGCTAATATGGAGAGTAGGGTGAGCCAAAAAAACCAACCTATCGAATTTATGTCTTAAAAAGGCCTATATATCGAGAAAAAAATTATCCCATTAGGCAAAATTTTTAGCTCAATTTTAAAAGGTGTCGGTAGCCATTTAAAATTTCCCATTTAAATAACATGCAAAAAAATTTTTTTTTATTAAAAATATTATAACTTTTGAACCGTGTGAGATAAAAATTCGGCTAGAATATTCTTGTAGGGCATTGAATTTTTTAAAAGAAAGTCCTGGGAGTCGAATTTGTAAACTTGATATTTTGTATACTAACAGGCCATCAAAGTCTAGAGTAAACAGAATCATACAAATTTAAGGCTTTATTATTAAAAATATCAATACTACGAAAAAATTTGTTCTACATGTAGTGCAATGAAATCACCAACAATATCCACGTTGTAACAAATAATATTCTCTTATCGATCACAATAATATAAAAGTATTTGGAAAATCCAAATAAAACCTTGAATTTGTATGATTCTGTTTACTCTAGACTTTGATAGCCTGTTAGTATACGAAATATCAAGTTTACAAATTCGACTCCCAGGACTTTCTTTTAAGAAATTTAATGCCCTATAAGAATATTCTAGAGCCGAATTTTTATCTCACACGGTTCAAAAGTTATAATATTTTTAATCAAAAAAAATTTTTTTGCATGCTATTTAAATAGGAAATTTCAGATGGCTACCGACAATTTTTAAAATTGAGCTAAAAATTTTGCCGAATGGGAGAATTTTTTTCTCGATATATAGGTCCTTTTTAAGACGTAAATTCGATCGGTTGGTTTTTTTGGCTCACCCTAATGGAGAGGACTAGATAAGAGCTCAATAAATTTCTTTCAAGCTTCCGGAGATATCAGATAGAACATTGGGAAGAAAATTTCCAGTGCGATTTGTAAAATGTAATAAAATATTGTTCGTAAAACTGAACTACAAATATAAACTGATTTTTATGTTTAATAACTATCATAAAAACTAGTGAGACTATTGCTAAAAGCAATGACGTATCACATTACCTATGTACATAGAAGTAAAGGAATAATTACAATTACTTTGTCCTTTACCCTTGACTTACGTCATACACAGATTTATTTTAACAAGATAATAGTGTAATAATTTAATACTTTTTAAAGTGAAGCATAAAACTACTATTCAACAAATTGAGATGCTTGCCATCTGTTATTTACCTCAAGACTGCAACAGTGATAACAAATATTCTACAATGTATCGAATATTTAATAAGTAAGACTATATTTACTATCCAAATTCACATATTTCGATGCATAAGTTAATTAAATTAATAAAATACTTTCTAAAAATGTGATAAAATTTTTTAGAACAGGGCAATCGCGGGTGTCTCTTCTTGATCGTCCATTATTTTTGATAGTGACCGTTGGATTTATTTGGTCTTTAATTTCAATAAATGATGCGTCTGTTATCGATACTGCACGAAACAATGGTAACTCATTTATTGTATTCGAGGGTAAAGAGATTAATTTAATAATTTGAATTTTTTAGTGATGTCAAATAACTGCACAAGTGTCGCATGTTCTGTAGAACGTTCAGAAACCGGTAAGTTATGATTTTAATTTTATTTTTTCGCTTTGATATGATTTTAATAAAATTTTTTTACTAGCCGCACGAATTATAAGATACCGAGATGATACTATAAATCCTTGTGATAATTTTTACCGATTTGCTTGCGGGAATTACAAAAAAACAGATAAGTCTAATGATTATGATCATCTTATATCACAAAAAAATGATCATCTTGAAAAGCAGATCAAAAAAGGAATCTCTTCTAACTTCAAGCCCTACAAACTTATCGATGATATTTACAAAACATGCATGAACAAAGGTAAGTTGTTGATAATTGTTTGTTTTAACAGAAGCAATAGTCATACAAATGTATCTTATATTGTCTATTTGTGTAGAGGCTAGGGGACAACAAAGTTTAGATCTTATGAAGAGAATCATTAAGACTTTAGGAAATTGGCCGATTTTGGAGGGCGACAATTGGAAGGAATCTGAATTCGATTGGATTGATTTTACTAGTAATGCCAAAAAAGCCGGTTATACTATAAATTATTTCTTAGATTGGCAGTCTTTATTCACGTTTCGTAATAATAAATTTGGCTTAAGATATTCTGTCAGCGTAAGTACTTGGTCACGTTGAAACATAGTCCTCCTTTCTTAAATACCTATTTCCTTATGAGAAATTAATAATCGGAAATATAAATGTATATGCCCGTGAGAAAAATGAATGAGATCTACGTAAATCTAATTTGTTTCATTCTGGAGACCTACGATTATCTACAATATTGATCCAAGTAGATTTACATGAGTCTACGTAATGGATTAGATAGCCCAAAATAAGGATACGGATCGTCATTTTGACGATCCACTGTGAGGATACTCTGTATAGCTGAATTGGCTATACGGCGTATCGTTAAGTAAGATGACTATACAGCGTATAGCCAGAATAGCGATACGTATACTTAATCTGGCGATATTTTTCTCTTCGTGTATGTCCATTTCTTTCCTAAACTCAACAGTAATGAAGTTACAGAGGGCCGAATAGGAGGAAAAAAATAATTAATGAATTAATAACAGAAAAAAAATTATCAGTTTAACTTATCAATAAATTAACTCAATATACTTCATTATTCATCAAAAATTTTTGAATTCAACATTATTTCGAATTAATAACAAAACAAAATTATAAATAAAACAGAAATTAATTATAATTATAATTAATTTCTGTTTTATTTATAATTTTGTTTTGTTATTAATTCGAAATAATGTTGAATTCAAAAATTTTTGATGAATAATGAAGTATATTGAGTTAATTTATTGATAAGTTAAACTGATAATTTTTTTTCTGTTATTAATTCATTAATTATTTTTTTCCTCCTATTCGGCCCTCTGTAACTTCGTTTCTGTTGAGTTTAGGAAAAAAATGTACATGGACAATTTTGTAGAGAATTAAATTTCCTATAAGATAGTCGAAAGCAAAATTGAAAAAAAAATTTTCTTCGTGTAGTTATTTTAAAAATTAAAAAAAAAAAATTTTTACAATGTTTTTTAAATGGGAATTAAGACCCCCCTTTGCGCCAGCTCAATTTTTGAGATATTGAGCTCAAACTTTAGGAGAATTTTTTTTTATATTGAAGAAACTTTTAAGATACGTTTAATCGAAAAAAAAATAGAAAACTTATTTTGACACAGTCTAATGTTCACATATAATGCGTCAATAAATCTTTCTAGGGGATGTTACTAGCATATATGACTGATCATATATATAATACATGAATCGTATATAATAATATAAAAATCATGTATGAATTCTATATAATAATATTATATACATGATCATATATTTTTTTCGGTAATTCCCCTCGTTATTTTAAATGTTTTGTCCCAATAGATGGCTAAAGACTATTTTGATATTTCAATGGGAGCAAAAACTATACAGAAAAAAGAAATGTACGCCGACTATATGCTTGAAATAGCACGATCTCTTGGTACAAATAATGGAGATGTCATACAACAATTAAAGGAAGCGTTTGAATTTGAGGATAAACTACATGAGATTATTTCGGGAGATTTTTCATCTGATATAAATGACAACATGACTAGTGTCGATATTAATATTGAAGGGTTACAAAAGCAATGGCCGAGTATCGATTGGAATAGATTTATTGATAAAACCCTAATTCCTTTTGTGGACAAAAATGAAGAGCCCATTTTAACTGTAAATAGTTCTAAAATTTTAACAGAGTTTACAAAGCTCATGGAAAAAACTCCAAAACGTGTGCAAGCAAATTACGCCATCTGGAAAATAGTTCAATACTCAGTTCCTTATTTGACTGAGGAGTTCACGGCAACGCGAAAAAGGTTCCAGAACCTGGTAGGTTATGTTGGCATCCCAACTGATGATGATTGTATGAAAACAGTTAAGTCGTATACAAGATTTGCTATTGTTCATTATTATTTGGATCAACATAAAAGTAGTCGAGAGACTATTAAACAAATGATAATGGCTTTTAGCGATCTAATTATTAGAATGATAAACGAATCTGAAATATGGAGTCCAGAAGCTAAAAATCAAGGAATTGAAATTATTAAAAAAATGCCATTCACTATAGGGCAATCAGAAAAATTATCTGATCCAAAAGAACTTAAAAAATTCTACGCGGATGCCCAAGTTGTTGAAAATAACTTCTTGCAGACGCTTTTGAACTTGAATATATTTAGAATTAAAAAATATTTGAGTGTCAAAACACAATTAGATACAATTCCATACGATCTTTTTCCGCTAAGTACAGTAGGCCTTCCAGATGATGTTCAAGGGCAATTACGTAAGTTTTTTTTATTTGATTCCGTTGTAATAAGGGCGTTATATTATATGAATAAAATTATTTGTACAGGCATTCCAACAACTATGATAGATAGTCCTTTGTTTAACAACAATCGTCCAATGTATATGAATTTTGGTTCAAGTGGTACTTATTTGGCTAGTAATATCGCCGCAGATATGTTTTACGTCGGAATGAATTACTTAGTTGGGAAAGAACTCATAGTTAAACAACTCGATTGTTTCCGTCATCAAATTGATGATTTAACCGATGAGTTAATGAAAAAAAATGTAAGTACTGCACACTTCAAGCGCGAAGCGCTAAGGGTGATTTATGAACGGTTTTTTTCTGACTATTTTTTTCACACAAAAGTATTTCTACACTCTTTTAATTACACTAAACATGTAAAATTGCATACTAGCATATAGAGAACTTATTAAAAAAGAACTAGAACCTAATATTGAGTCGATTCAACGTTTTATTAGTTTATAATAAATTATTTTAACTCAAGAAATCAGGGCTTTTAATTGTCATGTATGAAATTTCGTAAACACGATAACTCTCGATAGACACAATTAATCGGTCTAACTTTTTTTTTATTACCTATGTATTTTTTATCATAATAACCCTATGAAAAATCACTATCTAAATCCTTTGAGTTTAATTGTAATTAATTAAAAACGTAAAACTGATTATTCACGAAAAATTTAGCTGCCATTTTTATTTTTACTGTTATAATTATTTTTTTCATTTTTTCTTTCCATAAACTACTGGCAGCAGCACTAGCGTAACAGTATAGGTTTGAAAAAACAGAGCGACATCTAAGACAAAAAGGCGGGATATTTAAAAAAAATGTTAATAAAAAAATTTTTAACTGAAAATAGGAAATAAAAAAAATCAATTTGATAATTTATAAGTTGACTAACAATTCATAACAAAAGAAAATAAATTAATATTATAAAATAACAGTAAGCCTAACGGACCCAAATTACGGTGGGTTTACCGTCGATTACCGCAATTCACGGTGATTTTACCGTAATTACGATAATCTACCTAAAATACGATAATACGGTAATCCGCCGTAAATTACGGTAATTCGGTAATCTATCAAAATTTTTACGGTAGATTTGCCGTATTTTGCGGTAAATTTATGGGAAGAATACCGTAGTTCACGGTAAACTCACCGTAATTTACGGCAAACCCGCCGTAATTTACCGTAAATACACCGTAGTTTACCGTAAATTACGGCAAATCTGCCCAAACTTTAGATAATTTACCGTATTCTACGGTAGCTTTACGGTAAAAATACCCTAAATTTACGATAAATCAGGTCTGCTAGGGAATGATTAAAAATAAAATGAGCAACTGAGGTGTGCGCTTTTGGATTTTTCAAAATTTTTTAAATAATCCTTTGAAAGTTGTATTGTACGAAAACAAACAAGATTTACTTCAATTACTAGAGATTTTACAAACCTTTTCTTTTTCAGATGCTTCGCAAAAGATTCGAAGAACAATTGGTTGTCAAGTACATCGGATTCCGTACTTCCTGGGCAGCTTATCAGGATTACGTCACCAGATCGGGAACAGAACCGACTCTTGAAGGATTGCCTTACACACAGGGCCAATTATTTTGGATATCTTACGCACAATCATTCTGTTCCGAGTATTTAAATGTGACTGAACCACGCAATATTTATAACAATCAGCTAAATATCCTTGAATACAAAATGATGAAAACACTTTCAAATATACCGGAAATTTCGGCCGATTTTAAATGCCCCGTAGGTTCTAATATGAATCAGGAACCCAAATGTACCTGGTGGTAGTTAATATAATTTGTTTTTTTTAAAATTGTTCCAATTTACTTATTTGTTTTATTCAATATTGAGATAATTGAACGTAGAGTTTTATAATTTTGTAATTACTAATTATAATTATAATTTTTGACCAGTATTCTATCAGAAATTTTAAGAAGTTGACAAAAATCATTATGTAGTGAATTGATGTAAAACCAAAGATAATAACAAACGATAATATCAGAAGATAAAAATACTCCCGTTTTTTTAACTACACTCAGAAAATTAAATGATAGGAATTACCATCTAGTTATGGCAAAAATTTTTACTATCAATCCGATAGTAGTGAATATTATCTAAATGATTGTATAAATCATCTAGATCGTAATATTTACCATATGTATGATAATTGTTACGATCCTGTATGTTAACTAGAGTTAATTAGTATTATTATTCTAAATAGTTACATTTATAACCTAGGTGGTAACAGTTATCATCAGAAATTATAATTATTACCATCCTGATAGTAACTGTTACGAAATTTTATTGCGGAAGTAAATATTATCATCCTTATGGTAAATATTACCATTTTGATAGTAACTGTTATCATCCTGATAGTAACTGTTACGAAATTTATTGTAGAAGTTATCATCCCATAATTATTAATCCTATTAAAAAAAATTATAACACTAACTATTTTTGCATTTAAAAACGTCCCAATCATTCTAGATGATTGGAGTTAAAAATTTAGCATAGTAAATACAATTACTTAATTTTCTGAGTGTATAATACTTACAAACATAGTAATCATTGCCACGTAGCATGGTGACGCTGATTTTTTAGCCGCATTGTTTATTTGACAGCGCTAGCCATGCTAGCATAGGAATGATTTCTATGCTACATTAGAATTATGACAATTTCAATGTAGCTGCTCCAGATAACAAAATTATATAAAATTATATGTAAAAAATGGCCCAATATAGTTACATGTAATTATAAATACTTACATATAATTATACCGCACACTGATAGAAGGATTTATTTGAGAGTAATGAACCAGATTTATTAAAACTCTTGTGAGAAGATTCTTTGAAACAAATAAATATTTAAAAGTTTAAAAATTTTTTATACTTATTAAGGGTAAAGATACAATTACCATTAAAATTTGAAGTCGATTGACTATCTCTAATTCAAAATATTTATAATCAAAGTGCGTATCATTAACATTGCGAGCAATGAGGAGTATGCGTTTCAAGTCGCGTTCGTGATTCTAATAAAAAAACTAACAGTCAGAAACTTTTGAAAAACTAACAGAAAATTAATGAATTTGTCCTGAATTTATTTGGAAAAAAAAATAAAGTATTCACCATCTCATTGTTGAGATATAGCCACGCAAAGTTCAACAATAAATGAAAAAATATACATGTCGGTGAATTGGAAAAAAACAATCTGACAACGTTGTACGCAAGTATACATAGTATTATTTGAGCGCTAAATTTAAACGTATACTCAGTACACTATACAGCACCTAGAAGAGCATATGCGACGTTGTCAAATTTTAATTTAAGAAAATGTTCAATAGTATTTGTGTATACGTATATATGAGTAGTGCGTAGGTAAACTTCTCTCGGGTACAGTATCAAACAAAAGCAATGTCTCGTTTTCACTACCACCTAACCTACTTTTACCGCGTATATGGCTCATAACTTTTGACAATACTGTAGCAGGACAACTACCTTAAGTCAATCGTTATTTTATCTCAAATAAATGTTTGTAATATTAACAAAGTTTTCTTGACTTGGATAAATATTTGTTCTAACCAAATAATATTTATTAATTAATTAATTGACGAATCTTATTAAGTCTAAAGAAATCCTCCATCAGTGTACTATTCCTAATCTAGGCTATTTTCAGACGTGTTTTCAATAATTTTTAGTCTGGTTTTGGTTGCCTCTAGATCAAAATCAGACTTTTTTCTCATAAAATATTGTCTTCTTTTGTTTTTATCCAAACCAAAATCAAACTTTTACTTACCTATTATTTTTATTAGTCTGTTTTTGATCGTCTTTAGACCAAAAACAGTTTAAAATTCTTATGAAAATTGAAAGACAGGCCAAAATCAGATCAAATTTTTAGACCCGGCTGGTTACCATATAGAATGGTAATCATCATTATCTTCTTTTCGTGTATCGGTATATTGTTTAAAAACAAACTCCGAGAGAGAAGTCGCGGCAGTATTACGGATCGAAATTTAACTATAAATATATTCCGATTTCAATACTTAATAATTATCACAATAACCAGTGAGATCATTGCTACACTGAGAGAAAAGTCGATAGTCATTTTAACTAAAAAGACTTCAACTATTTAAAATTAGTTACTGGTACTAATGCGTTAGTAAGGCTAACTATTCAGTAGTTGCTCAAACTAAAAAAAAATTAATTAAAGCAACTCAAATTTTTTAGTCTCCGAAAATTGTTGTTTTAACTAAAAAAATTTAGTTGATAGTATATGAATTTTAAAATTAACTATAACTTAAATTTTTTAGTGTATGTAAATAAAAATTGTTTTTATTATAACTGCTGATTTAAAGTTAAAATAAAATAGTTGTTATAAATATAAATCTAGTTAATGGAACTAAAATTTTGAAGTTACTGTAATTGAGTTAAATGTAGGCAGGAAATGGATTTTTAATTTTTTTTCAAAACTTAATGATTGAGTAAATAAATGTTTTTAAATCGCCAAAAAGTTTTTATCAAAAACTTTTTCTCAAACATATTTTTTTTGCAAGATTATTTTTTTCTAAAAAAATTATTTTTCAAAGAATTTTTTTTTCCAAAAAATTTGTTATCTTAATTTTTTTAGAAAACTTTAGTTGTTAAAAATATTTTGAAAATAGAAATACATATTTATATCAATTATTTAAGATAAATTGGAATACTTAAACTGAACTGTCGTACAAAAATTTTCGATTTAAGCATAAAAATACGTTGACTTGAGAAAAAAAATTTTGATTCAAGATAAAAATTGTAAGATAATTATTTACTTGGTGCAAGAAGATTTTTCTTGAATCAAAAACATTTTTACTTGATTCGAGTTAACTTTTTTCGATGTAGTTATAATTCGCAAAAATATCGGATAATTTTAAAAACCATTTAGGATCAATATTAATAGCTGACAAAAGTTTTTCCTTTAGCTAATAAGGTTCTTCATTTGTACGTTATCAAAACCTAAATGCGTCTTTCAAATTTTAGTTTGTCTACACTGTAAAATATTATTGGACTCGGTGTAGTGTAAATGTCTGTGTAAAAATTGTGGTGTGAAAATTACACTAAGTATTGTATTAAATTTAAGCGGTGTGAATTAGAAATTTTTCCTCTGTCAAGCGTGTATATGTGTAATTTATGTTTAAATTTTGCGTTTAAGGCAAATAATCATAAAAAAATTAAAATGTTCAAAACACGAGTTAATATCTAAATAAAATTGCTTAAACCAAGAGAGAAATTTCTTGAGAGAAAACATATGTATGGAGGAGAGGAAAGTCACCGGTACCAGACAGCAGTAGCGGGAGTAGTTCGATGCTCGCCACGAGATCGCGCCCAGCCGCTGTGTAGTGTCCCTGGCAAGATATATATCTCAGAACTGTTAAATTCCAAAGTTAAAAACAATTTCGGCATCAGTACAACTCTGTCATTTGACAAAGTGATACTTACAGTTTTGGATTGTATTGTAGTTTATCCTATATTACATCAAGACATTAATATTTATTATTAATGGTTTAATAAATAATTTATCTTTAAAATTTAACTTGAACTTTCAAAAAAAAATTAATTCTAATCAAAACTCTATAGAGTCTCTACTTAATAATTAAAACCATGTGAATGGTATATTTGTGCGAAAAAAAAATTATTTATTTAATGGATTTAACTAAAAAATATTCATTGAATTAACTAAAAAAACATCGTAATGATACTTAATATTTTTGTTTGCTTTAATGAAAGAGTTATAGATGAATTAACTACTTAAGTTCAGTTTAAAAAATTAAAAATTATTAATTGAATACAAGTTTAAAAATCAGTTACATTAACTATTTATATAGTTAATTGAACTAAAAAATATTTAACATAACTACTTAGAGATATTTATAATAACTATCTATTGGTGTTGTAGTAACTCCGAAAAAATAGTTAAAGCGCTATTTAACTGTCATTTTATAGTTAGATTTACTGGATTTTTCTCTCAGTGTAAGAGCAATGACGTTTCATATTACCTATGTACATAGAAGTAAAGGAATAATTACAATTACTTTGTCCCTTACCCTTGACTTACGTCGTACACAGATTTACTTTAACAAGATAATAGTGTAATAATTTAACACTTTTTAAAGTGAAGCATAAAACTACTATCAAACAGCTTGGGGTGCTTGCTATTTGTTATTTACCTCAAGACCGCAATAGTGATAACAAATATTCTACAATGTATCGAATATTTAATAAGTAAGACTATATTTATCATCCAAATTCACATATTTCGATGCATAAGTTAATTGAATTAATAAAATACTTTTTAAAAATGTGATAAAATTTTTTAGAACAGGGCGATCGCGGGTGTCTCTTCTTGATCGTCCATTATTTTTGATAGTGACCGTTGGATTTATTTGGTCTTTAATTTCAATAAATGATGCGTCTGTTATCGATACTGCACGAAACAATGGTAACTAATTTATTGCATTCGAGGGTAAAGAGATTAATTTTATAATTTTAATTTTTTAGTGGTGACAAATAAATGCATGAGTACCGCATGTTCTGTAGAGCGTTCAGAAACCGGTAAGTTATGATTTTAATTTTATTTTTACGCTTTGATATAATTTTAACAAATTTTTTTCAATAGCCGCACGAATCATAAGATACCGAGATGATACTATAAATCCTTGTAATAATTTTTACCGATTTGCTTGCGGGAATTACAAAAAAACTGATAAGTCAAATGATTATGATCACCTTATGTCACAAAAAATTGTTCATTTTGAAAAGCAGATCAAAGAAGGAATCTCTTCTGACTTTGAGCCCTACAAACTTATCGATGATATTTACAAAATATGCATGAACAAAGGTAAGTTGTCGATGGTTATTTGTTTTAACAGAAGCAATGGTCATATAAATGTATTGTGTATTGTCTATTTGTGTAGAGGCTAGGGGACAACAAGGTTTAGATCTTATGAAGAGAATCATTAAGACTTTAGGAAACTGGCCGATTTTGGAAGCCGACAATTGGAAGGAATCTGAATTCGATTGGATCGATTTTAGTGGCAATGCAAAAAAAGTCGGTTATGGTATAAATTATTTCTTAGATTGGCATTCTTTTTTCACGTTCCGTAATAATAAATATGGTTTAAGATATGCTGTCACAGTAAGTACTTGGTCACGTTGAAACATAGTCCTCCTTTCTTATAGATACCTACTTCCTTATAAGGAATTAATAACCGGAAATATAAACATGCATGCCCATGAAAAAATGAATTAGATCTACGTAAATCTAATTTATTTCATTCTGGAGATCTACGAATATCTGCTATATTATCCAAGTAAATTGACGTGAGTTTACGTAATGAATCAGATGTACCCAGTTCCACGTAGACGCGTTTTTAAGCATTTTTAGATCTATCTAGATCTTAGATCTAATAATTCATGAAAAAGTGTACCTAAGTAGATATAAGTAGATCTTCAAAATAGAACAAATTGGATTTACGTAAATGTACAAAGATTTAATCCATTTCTTCACGGGCGATGAATCATATATGATCGTGTAAGATCCTATCTGAGTATATATGGTCAGATATTAACTTTCGTCTCGGGTTACCAGGATACAATATTGGCATATATGAGTACATGTGATTATATATATTTACATAGTGTATGAATAGTATACAATAATATATATGTATCAGATATGTTCATATTAGGGCGTTTCAAAAAAACAAAAATTTTTTTTTCTCGGAACCAGGCTCAAAAGTTTCGTTTAGATGCCAAAATAGGCCTCTGAAAATATGAGCCCTTAATATTAATATTAAGGTTGTCTGCATCGCACTTTTCAATTTCCCATAAGAATAACGCAGGAAAAAATATTTTGTTTCTTCTGATTTTTGAAACTAATGATCCGTAAATTACATTGTAATGTCCATCAAATATTTTTGTAGAGAATTGAACGCTCTACAAAAAAAATCTCTTATCATTTTTTGATAAATCCATTTGTTCGAAAGTTATTGAAGCTGGAAGTCAAATCTATAGAAAATTTTGAGTTCTTTTTACTTTTCCAGCAAAACTATCAGACTTATCAAAAAATGTCATAGGATTTTTTTTATAGACAATTTTATTCCCTACAAATTATTCTTAATGAAGTTTTTTGAAATTCCGTATTGTTTTCTAGTTATTTTCATTTTAACGTTAAGTTCTCAAAATCGATTAGAAGACTATTATTTTTATGAGCTTGGCATAAGAGAGAGAAAATAAGAATTTTTTTATTTTTTTTTTGTACGTTTTACTCGGGTTTTTTTTTTTTTTTTTTTCGTTTTTCGGAAATTATTTTTTTTCTCTTTACCTCAAATTTACTGAATAACTAACGCAAAATTGAACGGAAATCCGGAAAAAATCAATTTTTTCATTGTTGTAATGATTACACAAATTAAGGAACAAAACTTGTTCCTTTAATTGTTTTGTAAAACTTTGAGCAATCGGCCCGGACAAACGGTTCAATGGATCAATCTGAAAATTTCCAGGGTTTTTGAGGGTACATTAAGCTGTAAAATCACCTAGCAACATTAACCTATCCATCAATATTTTAAAGTAGCGATGAGTTGACTAAAAAACCAGAAAATGGCCATTTTTTGTGGGTTTTTCAAATTGATATTAAAAATGAAAAAAAATTTTTTTTTTAAATCGAAAATGGAGCTTGTAGGGGATTTATTCAAGTTTCTCAAACTGCCCTTGAAATTACTGTGCGACCATTAGTTGCTGAGATATCGATAATCAAAGACAAAAGGATCCTTTTTCATTTGAAGGCTGATATCTCAGCAGCAAATTGTCGTACAGAGAAACAAAAAAAAAGCAAATTGTAGCTGAATAAATTTCCTAAACGAGCCATGAATTGGTTTTTTCGAAAAAAATTTTCCCAACTCCGTAGACCTAAAAAACAAAACTAAAAAATTTAGAAAAATTTTGTCTCAACCTATTTCTTATGATTTCGCGAAAACCGTGGCTCAGAAAATTATTTTAGTGGAAGATCTTTAAACTAGAGATATCAATAATCAAGCTTCAATTTGCTTTTTTTATTTTTTTGATACGATTATTTTTCACGAAAATACAGCCTTCCAAAAATCACTACAAAATTTATAAAATTTTCTTGTTCCTTTAATTTTTTGTTTAAGTGTATTGTGCGTCAAAAAATATTTCTAGGGTATGTTACTAGCATATATGACTGATCATATATATAATAAATGAATCGTACACAGAAAAAAAAAATTCTCGACTGAAGGTAAATATTCTTGATTCAAGAAAATTTTTTTGGAGACCCGAATTTTCTGAGATAAAGTAGAAATCTTCTCCGACCAAGACGAATTTTTTTCAACCAAGACAAATTTTCTTGGCTCAAGAAAATCTTGACTTGGTTCCCGAAAACGTTTGTCTTCAAAAATATTTTCTTGACTCAAGATATCTTTTTTTTCTGTGTATATAATAATATATGAATCATATCTGAATCCTATATAGTAATACTTTATATATGATCATATATATTTTTATTTTGTACTTTCAATCTTTATTTTAAATATTTTGTTCCAATAGATGAATCCATACTATTTTGATCTTTCAATGGGAACAGAAACCATAGAGAAAAAAGAAATGTACGCCGACTATATGCTTGAAATAGCACGATCTCTTGGTGCAAATAATGGAGAGGTCATACAACAATTGAAGGAAGCCTTTGAATTCGAGAATAAATTTAATGAGATTATTTCAAGAGATATTTCATCTGATATGAATGATAACATTACTGGTGTCGATATTAATATTCAAGGGTTACAAAAGCAATGGCCGAGTATCGATTGGAAAAGATTTATTGATAAATCCCTAATTCCCTTTGTGGACAAGAATGAAGAGCCTATTTTAACTGTAAAGAGTTCTACAATTTTAACAGAGTTTACAAAGCTCATGGAAAAAACTCCAAAACGTGTACAGGCAAATTACGCCATCTGGAAATTAGTTCAATATTCAGTTCCTTATTTGACTGAAGAATTTAGGAAAGCGCAAGAAAAGTTCTATAAACAAGTAGGTTATGTTGGCATTCCAACTGATGATTATTGTATGCAAAGAGTTGAATCGGCTGCAAGATTTGCTTATGTTCAGTATTACTTGGATCAACATAAAAGTAGTCGAGAGACCATTAAACAAATGACAATGGCTTTTAGCGATCGAATTATTAGAATGATAAACGAATCTAAAATATGGTGTCAAAAAGCTAAAATTCAATCAATTGAAATTATTAAAAAAATGCCATTCACGATAGGGCTATCGGAAAAATTCTCTGATCCGAAGGAACTTAAAAAATACTACGCGGATGCCCAAGTTGTTGAAAATAACTCCTTGCAGACGCTTTTGAACTTGAATGTATTTGAATTTAAAAAATACTTGAGTGTTAAAGCAAACTTAGATATAATTCCATACGATCTTTTTCCGCAGAGTAAAGTAGGCCTTCCAGATTATATTGATGGGCAATTACGTAAGTTTTTTTAATTCGATTCCGTTGCAATAAGGGCGTTATATTATATGAATAAAATTATTTGTACAGTCATTTCAACAACTATGATAGATAGTCCTTTGTTTAACTACAATCGTCCAATGTACATGAATTTTGGTTCAAGTGGTACCTATTTGGCTAGTAATATCGCCTCAGATATATTTTACGTCGGAATGAATTACTTAGTTGGGAAAGAACAACTCGATTGTTTCCGTCATCAAATTGATGATTTAACCGATGAGGCAATGAAAGAAAATGTAAGTACTGCACACTTCAAGCGCGAAGTGCTGAGGGTGATTTATGAACGGTTTTTTTCCGACTATTTTTTTCACACAAAAATATTTCTACACTCTTTTAATTACACTAAACTAAGTTATTTTCATTTCAATGTCGAGCTCTTGAAATCGATCAGAACACTACTTTTTTAAAAGCTTGAAATTAAAATGAAAATAACTAGAAAACAATGGGGAATTTGAAAAAATTTTACCGATGATAATTTGTAGAGAATAAAATTGTCAACAAAAAAGACCCTACAACATATTATGGTAAGTCTGATAGTTTTGCCGGAAAAGTAAAAAGATCTCGAAATTTACTATAACTTGACTTCGAGCTCTAATAACTTTGGAAAAGATGGATTGATCGAAAAATGATAAGAGACCATTTTTGTAGAGCGTTTAATTTTCTACAAAAATATGTATTATTCAATTCGATCTATTGATTTGTTCACGAGTTAAAAATACTCAAAGTTAAAAAAAAAAATTTCCCGTGTTATTTAAATGGGAAATCGAATTTTTTGATGAGCTAAGCCGCTATTGGACTTAAACCCTTTAGCCCAGCGGCATAATTTTTTATTTTCTATATACTACCAGATTTTCTGGTATAGCAGTAAAAAAATAATATAGCCTTAAAATGACACACCCTAATATACATACATACATACATACATACATATATAAACTTTTGAGCGGATGGTATTTTTTAACTCTACGTGCCAAAATAAGATATATGGTGACAAACTTCTGTGATAATTTGATCATGAGACCCATTGCAATAGTCCGATTTCTAAAGAAATCTACCTAAAAATGTTGATAAAAAAATATTAAACTGAAATTAAGAAATGAAAAATTAAATTGATAATTTATAAGTTGAATAAAAATTCATAATAAAAAATATTAATTAACATTATAAAATAAAAGTAATGATTAAAAATAAAATAAGCGATTGAGATGTGCACTTTTCGATTTTCCAACATTTTCGAATAATTCTTTGAAAGTTGTATTGTATGAAAACAAACAAGATTTACTTCAACTACTAGAGATTTCACGCACCTTCCTTTTTCTCAGATGCTTCGGGATAGATTCGATGTAGAATTGGTTACCAAGTACATCGGATTCCGTACTTCTTGGGCAGCTTATCAGGATTACGTTGCCAGATCGGGAACAGAACCGACTCTTGGAGGATACACACAGAGCCAATTATTTTGGATATCTTACGCACAATCATTCTGTTCCGAGTATTTAAATGTGAATGAACCACGCAATATTTATTACAATCAGCTAAATATCCTTGAATACAAAATGATGAAAATACTTTCGAATATACCTGAAATTTCAGCTGATTTTCAATGCCCCGTTGGTTCTAATCTGAATCAGGAACCCAAATGTACCTGGTGGTAGTTAATATAATTTGTTTTTTTAACAATTGTTCCAATTTACTTATTTGTTTTATTCAATACTGAGATAATTAAACGTGGAGTTTTATAATTTTGTAATTACTAATTATAATTATAATTTTTGACCAGTATTCTATCAGAAATTTTAAGAAGTTGACAAAAATCATTATGTAGTGAGTTGATGTAAAACCAAAGATAATAACAAATGATAATAACAGAAGATAAAAATACTCCTGTTTTTTTAACTACACTCAGAAAATTAAATGATAGGAATTACCGTCTAGTTATGGTAAAAATTTTTACTATCAATCCGATAGTAGTGAATATTATCTAAATGATTGTATAAATCATCTAGATCGTAATATTTACCATATGTATGATAATTGTTACGATCCTGTATGTTAACTAGAGTTAATTAGTATTTTTATTCTAAATAGTTATATTTATAACCTAGGTGGTAACAGTTATCATCAGAAATTATAATTATTACCATCCTGATAGTAACTGTTACGAAATTTTATTGCAGAAGTAAATATTATCATCCTGATGGTAAATATTACCATTGTGATAGTAACTGTTATCATCCTGATTGTAACTGTTACGAAATTTATTGTAGAAGTTATCATCCAATAATTATCAATCCTATTAAAAAAAATTATAACACTAACTATTTTTGCATTTAAAAACGTTCCAATCATTCTAGATGATTGGAGTTAAAAATTTAGCATAATAAATACAATTACTTAATTTTCTGAGTGTATAATACTTACAAACATAGTAATCATTGCCACGTAGCATGGTGACGCTGATTTTTTAGCCGCATTGTTTATTTGACAGCGCTAGCCATGCTAGCATAGGAATGATTTCTATGCTATATTAGAATTATGACAATTTCAATGTAGCTGCTCCAGATAACAAAATTATATAAAATTAAATGTAAAAAATGGCTTAATATAGTTACATATAATTATAAATTCTTACATATAATTATACCGCACACTGATAGAAGGATTTATTTGAGAATAATGAACCAGATTTATTAAAACTCTTGTGAGAAGATTCTTTGAGACAAATAAATATTTATTACAATTAAGTCAATCGTTATTTTATCTCAAATAAATGTTTGTAATATTAACAAAGTTTTCTTGACTTGAATAAATATTTGTTCTAACCATATAATATTTATTAATTAATTAATTGGCGAATCTTATTAAGTCTAACGAAATCTTTCTATCAGTGTACTATTCCTAATCTAGGCTATTTTCAGACGTGTTTTCAATAATTTTTAGTCTGGTTTTGGTTGCCTCTAGATCAAAATCAAACTTTTTTCTTATAAAGTATTGTCTTCTTTTGTTTTTATCCGAACCAAAATCAGACTTTTACTACTTATTATTTTTATTAGTCTGTTTTTGATCGTCTTTAGATCAAAAACAGTTTAAAATTCTTATGAAAATTGAAAGACAGGCCAAAATCAGATCAAATTTTTAGACCCGGTTGGTTACCATATAGAATGGTAATCATCATTTTCTTCTTTTCGTGTATTGGTATATTGTTTAAAAACCAACTACGAGAGGAGTCGCGGCAGTATTATGGATCGAAATTTAACTATAAATATATTCCGATTTGAATACTTAATAATTATCATAATAATAAGTGAGATCATTGCTAAAAGCAAAGATGTTTCATATTACCCATCTACACAAAATTGAAAACATAATTACAATTACTTTGTCCTCTACCCTTGACTTACGTCACTCACACATTTATTTTAACAAGATAATAGTGTAATAATTTAATAATTCTTAAAGTGAATCATAAAACTACTATTTAACAAATTGAGATGCTTGACATCTGTTATTTACCTCAAGACCGTAATAGTGATAACAAATATTCTACAATGTATCAAATATTTAATAAGTAAGACAATATTTATTATCCAAATTCACATATTTTGATGCATAAGTTAATTAAATTAATAAAATACTTTCTAAAAATATGATAAAATTTTTTAGAACAGGGCAATCGCGGGTGTCTCTTCTTGATCGTCCATTATTTTTGATAGTGACCGTTGGATTTATTTGGTCTTTAATTTCAATAAATGATGCGTCTGTTATCGATACTACACGGAATAATGGTAACTTATTTATTGTATTCGAGGGTAAAGAGATTAATTTAATAATTTGAATTTTTTAGTGGTGTCAAATAAATGCACGAGTACCGCATGTTCTGTAGAACGTTTGGAAACCGGTAAGTTATGATTTTAATTTTATTTTGACGCTTTGATATTATTTTAATAAAAATTTTCTACTAGCCGCACGAATCATAAGATACCGAGATAATACTATAAATCCTTGTGATAATTTTTACCGATTCGCTTGCGGTAATTACAAAAAAACTGATAAATCTAATGATTATGGTCACCTTATATCACAAAAAAATGATCACCTTGAAAAGCTGATCCAAAAAGGAATCTCTTCCGACTTTAAACCTTACAAACTTATCGATGATATTTACAAAACATGTATGAGCAAAGGTAAGTTGTTGATAATTGTTTGTTTTAACAGAAGCAATATTCATATAAATGTATTGTATATTGTCTATTTGTGTAGAGGCTAGGGGACGACAAGGTTTAGATTTTATGAAGAGAATCATTAAGACTTTAGGAAACTGGCCGATTTTGGAAGGCAACAGATGGAAGGAATCTGAATTCAACTGGATCGATTTTACTAGCAATGCTAAAAAAGCCGGTTATAATATAAATTATTTCTTAGATTGGCAACCTTTATATACGAACCGAAATGAAAAAAGGACTTTACAATATTCTGTTAGAGTAAGTTATATGACGCTGGGTCACGTTTAAACACCGTCTCCCCCGTAACAATTTTCATTGTAAGTGTCTATGCAAGACACTGATCACAAAGATCTTACAGCCAAATTGACTAGGACTCGTGCAATAATTTTTTTTAAGATATAGTCTTGCAGCAGTTTTGTACAAGTTTCATAAAAACCGCATCTGAAACATCCAAATATGTCTGCTTTTTAATATAATTATAAATCTCTCAACCGATATTTAGCGAAGATTTTACTACAAAATTTATGGGTGACCTGGACACATTATACGCAATCATATTGTAGATATTTCATGGATGGCTTATTGGTAAAATTACTTAGGACGTTCTTGTGAGAACCCTGCGTAAGAACTCTTTCAAAAATTCTTACACTTGATGCAGCAGATTTGTGCGAGACATTTGATATAAAAATCTCTGTCACACTTACCCGTCCCCCTCCAATGAGTGCACAATATTGATATATATAAAGTTAGGGGAGTAGTTGTATCTAATGTCTTGCGCAAATCTACTGCGAACAATGTGTCTGCATTTTTTAAAAATTTCTTGCGCACGTTTCTGCATTATAACTACAGTCAAGTCGCGTTATGAACTCACCTACAGGGGTGTAAGGAAATATAATTCTAAGAATTCCAGTACCCCCATTCACACTTTCCCTACTTTATAAGCGTGTAGTGTGTACTTGATTGTTTTCTTAGCCATAGAGGAGGAATATCTTCAATAAAAATAAAAGTCGATGGGCTCATAACGCGACGACTGTAGTTGCAAGACATTATAATTAATGAATTAGAAATACATCCGAAACACGCTTGGATAAATTTTTAAGTAAAATATATCATTTCTCTCTGACAGTCAATTAGCGAAATTCACTAGCTGATAGGAAATATTCACTAACTTTCACTAATTCAGTTTTAAAGAGTCCGTACTTGTGCAAGTCCTGCGCAAGACTGCAGTTCAAATCTGTAGTAAATGTCTGTAGCGAGAACAGTAGTCATAAAAAGAGGCAGACAACTACCGTCTACTAAAAACGGTTACCCGACCGTTGATCCTTGCGACGATTGATCCGCCGATTCACTAATTTTGTGTGCGTGTAACATAAAAAATATACTCACACACAAATTTTTCACATTTATATGTGTGTGAGTGTATTTTATCGGCGGATCAATCGTCGCAAGGATCAATTGTCGGGGACCAATTGTCGGGGTTCAGTTGTCTTTGGGTCATCGGTCGTGTCACCACTAAAAACACTTGCGCGAGCTTATACAAGATTGTTAAATATATCCCTTTCTAAACCTCTAGTTTATAATAAGGAATTAATACTCTGAGTCTCTATAAAAAATATTTTGTCCTAACAGATGGCTCACTCCTATTTCGATTACTCAATGGGAACTAAATCTACAATGAATAAACAAATGTACGCAGACTATATGCTTAGAATAGCACGATCTCTTGGTGCAAATATTGGGGACACTATACAAGAATTGAAGGAAGCATTTCAATTTGAAAATAAATTATATGAAATTATATCTGGAGATAATTCGTGTCATAAGAATAACAATGACATTGATGATGATATTAGCATTGAAGAGTTACAGAAGCAATGGCCGAGTATCGATTGGAACAGATTTATTGATAAAACCCTAATTCCTTTTGTGGACAATAACGAAAAGCCTATTTTAACTGTATGGAATTCTACAGCTTTAACAGAGTTCGTAAAGCTCATGGACAAAACTCCGAAACGTGTACAAGCGAATTACGCCATTTGGAAAATAGTTCAATACTCAGTTCCTTATTTGACTGAAGAATTTAGGGAAGCGCAACAAATGTTCCATAAATTAGTAGGTTATGTTGGCATCCCAGCTGATGATGACTGTCTAGAAACAGTTAAATATTATACAAAATATGCCCTTCTTAATTTATATTTAGACCAATTCAAAAGTAGTCGAGAGACTGTAAAACAAATGATAATGGCTCTCAAGGATCAAATGGTTAAAATGATAAAAGAATCTAAAACATTAAGTGATGAAGCTAAAAATAAAGGAATAGAAATTATCGAGGAGATGTCATTCACTATTGGACCGTCCAATAAATTGTCTGACCCGAAAGAACTTAAAAAATTCTACGCGGATGCCCAAGTCGTTAAGGAAAATATGTTGCAGACGCTTTTGAACTTGAATATATTTAAAATTAAAAAAGAATTTAGTATCAAAGTACTATCAGAAATAAACCCACATGATATGAATAAGTTAAGTAGGCTGGGAATTCCAGATGATCTTAATGGGCATTTACGTGAGTTTTCTTCTATTGGATTTTGTCAATAAATGCGTTATATTTTAGTAATAAATATTATTCTACAGATATACCAGCGACTATGATACCTAGTCCCTTGTTTAACAATGATCGTCCGATGTACATGAATTTCGGTTCAAGTGGATCATATATAGCTTTTAATTTTGCCTCAGCAGTATCTCATGTCGGAAGAAATCAGACAGTTGGAAAAGAATTCGTAGATAAACAACTCGATTGTTTCCGTCATCAATATGATGATTTAACCGATGAACCAAAGAAGAAAAATGTAAGTATTCAAATAATCCTTGGAAGTTGTGTTGTATGAAATCAAATAAGCTTTCCTTCAACTACTAGAGACTTCACGGACCCCGTTTCGAACGCGAAAGCGTTGAGTGTGCTTTACTGTCATTCTCTCGCTCTCGGCCTTTTTCACTGACTTTAAATCCTCTTTACTTTCTCTATAGAACACCAAAGTTGTTAATGATATATACCATTTTAAAGGAAATTTATTAAGGAACATTTTTCAATGCAATCCTTATTTGATTCATGATGTGATTAATTTTAAAAAAATGATTTTGTCCGAAGCCCTCAGTGCGTCAATTGTGGTGTTCGGACTCGTCTAAACACGATAACTTTCGAAAAACAAAACTTATCGACTTATTTTTTTTCTTATTATCTGTGTATTTTTTATCACAAGAACCCTATCAAAAATTACTATCTGGATCCTTTTTGTTTTGGTGTAATTAATAAAAAACGTGAAAACTGATTATTCGAGAAAAATTTAGCTGCTATTTTTACTGTTATTATTTTTGTCATTGTTTCTCTCTATCAACTACTGGTGGTAGCACTAGCGTATGATTAAAAGTAAATTGAGCGATTGAGGTGTGCACTTTTGGATTTTCCAACATTTTTTTCTTCTTCAGATACTTCGCAATAGACCCGAAGAAGATATGATTACTCAGTACATCGGATTCCGTACTTCTTGGGCGGCTTACCAGGATTACGTAACCAGATTGGGAACAGAACCGACTCTTGAAGGATTGTCTTATACCCAGGAGCAATTATTCTGGATATCTTTCGCACAATCATTTTGTTCCGAGTACTCAAATGTGAATGAACCGCGCAATCTTTATAACAATCAGCTTAATATTCTTGAGTACAAAATGATGAAATTATTTTCGAATATACCTGAAATTTCAGCTGATTTTCAGTGTCCCGTTGGTTCTAATATGAATCAGGAACCCAAATGTACCTGGTGGTAGTTAATATAATTTAATCAAATATTAAGATAACTGAAAGTGGATTTTAGAGTTTTATGTTTACTAAATATTGTTTTTTGACCGGTATTCCATCAAAAAATTTTAAAAGATCAAGATAATAATAATTGTTTGAAGAAGTGGCGTAAGATCTTATTAAAATACATATTATACTGTATAATTTTGTATAAATTATATGAAAATATACGAATAGAATATTATCCAAGAAAATTCGTGTGGATTTTTATTAAAACAAATTACTGCATAATATTAATTACATTCCTTATGTTTTTCTTATAAAATTAGTTGATTTAATAACTAATTTTGATAAGAACAATAATGCAATAGTAATATAAGAAGCTTACATAGTTTAATTAGCAGTGATTATATTTAACTTTCTGCTAAGAACATTTACATGTGCCGCTTAAGTGCTTGGTAATTATTTTGTTTTCAAAAGTTTTTACTACGATAGATGGATATTTAGCGGACTATTTGCAGATTGAATCTGTATTTTGGCTGATAGTATTGAACTATGATAGCTAATGGAAAAAATAGTCGAATCAAATTTTATAATTCTCCAATTAAAATGAAATGTGACTTCGTTAGCTTACATTTTTGAGCTTATGTAACTTGTGATTTATAAATTTTAATTTTATATCTTCCATCTTTTCTGGGAAAAGTATAGAAACCTTTAAACAGCCAATTTTCTAAATTCAAAAGGAATTCTTTTTCTTATGATATTGCTAAATGTGATGCACAATGTTATTATTAGGTAAATAACAGACAAGTACAGGGAGAAAAAAATTCATTAATAATTACAATATTATAGTAAAATTTACTAACAGATATGACTAAATACATTCAGTATATTAATGATTACAAAACGTTTAGTAAAATTTACTGGTTGGCAATTATTACATAAAAAGATATTAAGAGTATTTATGCGTAATGTTTTTTTTGCTAACACAATTATATTTTTTTCTATCTATATAGTGAATTCTACTATATGAAAATGCACAAATCCAAGTCAAGACCTTTCTAACGATACCAAATTTAATGATATTAACCAATTCTATCATATAGATATGCCAGGAACAAAGTTTTCCTTATTCTCTTAATAATATAGATGATGACATTGAACTATACCCTTGACAAGCCTCACGCAAACATTTAATTCAACAAGATAATAGGGTAATGATTTAATAATTATAGTGAATCAGTTAGTTTACTATTAAACAAACCGCGGAATATAAATTTTGTTATTCACGTCTGACGGTTGACAAAAGTGATACTGGATATTTCATAATGGCGCTTGAAATATTTAAAATGTAAGATGAGTTATTTATTATTTATTTATTTATGATCCATAAGTGATGTCAATTATTTAGTTATTTCAAGTGAGGGGAGGAAAAGAAAGAAAATAATCAATTTAAAAACTTTTTTACGATATCAAACGTAGTTTTAGTGACTATTTTGTGATTATATAATAAATGTGACGGTATCATTTTTTATAGATCACCAGAATCATTGCGGCAAAAGAAACAGAGCTTAGTATTGAAGCGCAAATTTTTTTTAATTGTAAGTGTTGGATTGGTTTGTTCCATTTTGCCGATTAATACTTCAGCGGCTGCTGTCGACACTCCGCAAAACGATGGTAAAATATTCCGACTCTTGTTATCGAATCAATTTTTTAATATTATAATCAGAAAGTACAGAGCTTATAAATATTTAAAACTTCTTAGGGGCGGCAAACAAATGTACAGGTAACATATGTGCTACAGAACGATCGGAAACTGGTAAGTTATTTTTGAGGATCAGTTGTATGATGCGTTGAAACTATTATTAAACAATAGGCCAATAAACGTTTTTACTGCATTTTTATTTTATTGTTCAGCTGCACGAATCAAAAGATACCGAGATGATACTATAAATCCTTGTGATAATTTTTACCGATTTGCTTGCGGGAATTACAAAAAAACAGATACTTCTAATGTTTATAATCATCTTATATCACAAAAAAAATACCTTGATAAGTTGATCCAACAAGGAATCTCTTCTGACTTTAAGCCCTACAAACTTATCGACGATATTTACAAAACATGCATGAACAGAGGTAAGTTGTTGATGATTGTTTGTTTTAACAGAAGTAATAGTCATTCAAATGTATCTTATATTGTCTATTTGTGTAGACGCTATGGGACAACAAGCTTTAGACCTTATGAAGAGTATTATTAAGAATTTAGGAAACTGGCCGATTTTGGAAGGCAGCCAATGGAAGGAATCTGACTTTAATTGGATTGATTTTAGTAGCAAAGCCAAAAAAGCCGGTTATAATTCAAATTATTTCTTAGATTGGAAACCGCAATATTTGAATCGTAACAAAGAAGTAACATTAAAATATTCCGTCAAAGTAAGTTTTGGGTCACGTTTCAACATTGTCTCATTGTAATTGTCTGTGCAAGACACTAATTTCTGTTCTTACAGTAATATTGACCAGAATTTTCGCAGGGCGCTTTTAACCTTTCATTCACCGTGCTGTGAGGAAAATCCCGCCTTTGTTTTTAATGATAAATTTGAATAAGTTAACCATTACTTTACTAAACTGATTCAGCGATTCTTGTATTGATATCTTACGAATCGATACAAAAAGTTTCTATAATTTTAGTTGCTTTATTTTTTTTTCAAAATTTGTGTTAATGCGAATAAATCGTGAAATCGCGGCGATTCCCTCAATGTGCGACTGATCTCGTAAATAAAATTTGATGTGCGACGTTGCCATATTTTTAAAAAACGATCTCAGCTGATTCAATCAGTTGAAAAATATGGAGCATAGTCGTACAAATAATAAATAATTTTCATAGAAAATATTTATTTTAAAAAAATAGAAAAAAAAAATACGTGTGTATCATGGGACACCCAAAAGGGGCAAAGTTGTGGACTACTTTGGATAAAAATAGTCATACAGTGTCAAGAAGACAACCAGGACGAAACTCCAAGTTACGCGTAATACATACACAATAAAAGAAACAGAGGCTGCGCGCTGCCTATGGCAGTGTCCTCTCATTTACTCTTTGTCACTTATTTCCGTCGCATTTTTTCATGACATTTCAATTTTTCTGTGCTAGGTCCCTATCCTGAACACGCGTAAAGAAGCTTCGATCAAAAATTAATAATCTGATTCAATAAAAGAATCTTTCTTTGTTCCAACAGATGACTAGCGATTTGTTCGACCCCTCCATGCCTGAGAAAACTACTTCGCAAAAACAATTTTACTCTGACTACATGGTAAAAGTAGCACGACTTCTTGGAGCAAATGATAATGACGTTGCAAAGGACATGGAAGACGTTTACGACTTTGAAGAAAAATTATCAAAAATAAGTGTCAAGGAAGATCCCAATTACACAGAGAAACTCGATATTGAAGAGTTACAGAAGAAATGGAAGAATATCCCTTGGAAGAAATTCGTTGACAGAACCTTAATTCCCTTTCTGGACAGTAACGAAAAGCCTACTTTAACTGTATGGAATTCTACAGCTTTAACAGAGTTCGTAAAACTCATGGACAAAACTCCAAAACGTGTGCAAGCAAATTACGCCATCTGGAAAATAGTTCAATATTCAGTTCCTTATTTGACTGAGGAATTTAGAGAAGCACGAAAAACATTTCAGAAACAAGTAAGTTATGTTCGCATTCGCGCCGATGATGATTGTTTGAAAACAGTTAAAACTTATGCAAAATATGCACTTCTCAATTTGTATTTGGATCAATACAAAAGTAGTCAGGAGTCTATTAAACAAATGATAAAGGGTTTCAAGGATCAAATGGTTAAAATGATGAAAGAATCTAAAACATTGAGTGATGAAGCTAAAAATAAAGGAATTAAAATTGTCAACGAGATGCCATTCACTATTGGGCCGTCGAATAAATTGTCTGACCCAGCAGAACTTGAAAAGTTCTATGCGGATGTGAAAGTCGATAAAAATAACTTTCTGCAGACGCTTTTGAACTTGAATATATTTAAAGTAAAAAAAGAATTCAGTGCTAAAGTACTATTTGAAATAAATCCATATAATACTAACATGCTAAGTAAAATAGGCCTTCCAGATAATGTTAATGGGCATTTACGTAAGTTTTATTCTATGCAATTTTGTTAGCAAGCGCGTTTTATATTCAGTTCCAGGATAAAAAAAATATATGTCATTAAACAAAATTATATGTAGAAAATGGTCTATTACAATCGCATATAATTATATATAATTTACTTACATTTACATTTTACAGTAATTTACCGCAATTCGTGACATTTTTACCACAACGTAGTGAAGTACTTCACTTTACGTAAAATAACGTAATTTTGCAGTTAATTCACACGTTTAAAAGAATAATAAAATAATATATCTTCATGTATAATTATATATAAATTTTTTTACCCGAGCTAATAAACACTATTTGTATAGATATACCAATGGCTATGATACCCAGTCCCTTGTTTAACAATGATCGTCCAATGTACATAAATTTTGGTTCAAGTGGATCATATATAGCTATGAATATCGCCTCGGCAGTATCTCACGTCGGAATAAATCAGACAGTTGGGAAAGAACTCGTAGATAAACAACTCGATTGTTTCCGTCATAAATATGATGATTTAACCGATGAAACAAAGAAAGAAAATGTAAGTATTTAAATAATCCTTTGGAAGTTGTATTGTATGAAAACAAATAAATTTTCCCTTCAACCACTAGAGATTTTACGGATCCTATTTTTTTTTCTTTTTCAGATGCTTCGCAATAGACCCGAAGAAGACTTCATTGTTCAATACATCGGATTGCGTTCTTCCTGGGCAGCTTACCAGAATTACGTCACAAGATTGGGAACAGAACCGACTCTTGAAGGATTACCTTATACCCAGGAGCAATTATTCTGGATATCTTTCGCACAATCATTTTGTCTCGAGTATTTAAATGTGAATGAACCACGCAATATTTATAACAATCAGCTAAATATTCTTGAATACAAAATAATGAAAACACTTTCAAATATCCCTGAAATTTCAGCTGATTTTCAATGTCCCGTTGGTTCTAATATGAATAAGGAACCCAAATGTACCTGGTGGTAGTTAATATAAATGAATCAGATACTAAGATAACTGAAAGTAGATTGTTAGAGTTTTATGTTTACTAATTATTGTTTTTTGACCGGTATTCCATCAAAAAATTAAAAAAAATTAAGATAATGATAATTATTTAAAGAAGTGGCGTAAGATCTTATTAAAGTACATATTATACTGTATAATTTTGTATAAATTATATGAAAATATACGAATAGAATATTATCCAAGAAAACTCGTGTGGATTTTTATTGAAACAAATTACTCCATTATATTAATTACATTCCTTATGATTTTCTTACAAAATTAATTGATTTTAATTACTAATTTTGATATGTACAGTAAAAAATATTGTGTTAAAATCAACACAACTTGTGTGTTAGAAACGGTCCACACAATATTTGTGTTATTTTTCAACACAGACTATTTGTGTTGAATTTCAACACAAAATTTGTGTTAAAATTTCAACACAAAATTCGAGTAATATAAGAAGTAACTTCAACACTTTTTAAATGTTAATGGTGACACAAAAAAAATGTTAACTTTTATATTTGTACCATGGATTATTTTTAGGTTATCAAAAGTGTCTACAATTATTATTTAACATTGGACTATTTTATGATAGTAAACATGATCCTTAAGTTAGCATACAGTTAACAGTTTTTGAATTTTTTTATCAACAAATCAATTACGAAAAAAAAATAAAAATATGCGCATGTAGAAAATTAAAAAAGCTACAGATGCAATTTTTTAAATATTTTTTTTTTTTAAACTATACGAATCATGAACTTTGTAAACTTATTTTTTTCATGTCCAATTGAAAATAAATAAAATTAATGTCACAAAAACAATAACTAACCAAGCAGAACTGATGCTTAATGGCGCTTCCCGCGTAAATAGAAGGAAGACATTTTTTTTAACACAATTCAACTGTCGTTTCAACACTTTTTTTGTGTTGATTTTAAAGTTACACTTAATAAATGTTGATAATATCGATTTTTGTACTAGGTTACACTTTTAAAGTGTTGAATAGAAGATCGGTGGAAAATTTTAAAGTAACACAAAGAATTGTGTTCATTTGACACAAAATAATCAACACAAAAAATTTAACACGGACCGTTTTTAACACAGATACACAATATTTTTTACCGTGTGAACAGTAATACGATAGGTATATAGAAAGCTTAGATAGTTTAAATAGCAGTGATTGTGTTCAATTTCCCGCTAAGAACATTTCCGTGTGCCGCTTAAGTGCTTGGTAGTTATTTTGATTTCAAAAATTTTTACTACGATAAATGGATATTTAGCGCACTATTTGCAGATTGAATCTGTATTTTGGCTGATAGTATTGAACTATGATAGCTAATGGAAAAAATAGTCGAATCAAATTTTATAATTCTCCAATTAAAATGAAATGTGACTTCGTTAGCTAACATTTTTGAGTTTATGTGACTTGTGATTTATAAATTTTAATTTTATATCTTCCATCTTTTCTGGGAAAAGTATAGAAACCTTTAAACAGCCAATTTTCAAAATTCGAATGGAATCCTTTTTCCTAAGATATTGCTCAGTGTGATGTATAATGTCATTATTAGGTAAATAACAGACAAGTAGGTAAATTACTTATATGACGCGTTCAATGTATGTACTAGACTATAATAATAACAATGATGATGACACTGTACTATACCCTTGACAAGCCTCACGCAAGCATTTAGTTCAACAAGATAATGGGGTAATGATTTAATAACAATTATAGTGAATCACCTAGTTTACTATTTAACAAACTGCGGAATATAAATTTTGTTATTCACGTCTAAAGGTTGACAAGAGTAATACTAGATATTTCATAATGGCGCTAGAAATATTTGAAATGTAAGATGAGTTATTTATTATTTATTAATTTATGATCTATAAGTGATGTTAATTATTTACATTTTATTTCAAGTGAGGGCAGGAAAAGAAAGAAAATAATCGATTTAAAATTTTTTTACGATACTAAATGTAGTTTTAGTGATTATTTGGTGATTAAATAATGAATGTGACGGTATTATTTTTTATAGATCACCAGGATCATTGCGGCAAAAAAAACAGAGCTCAGTATTGAAGCGCAAATTTTTTTTAATTGTTAGTGTTGGATTGGTTTGTTCCATTTTGCCGATTAATACTTCAGCGGCTGCTGTCGACACTCCACAAAACGATGGTAAAATATTCCGACTCTTGTTATCGAATCAATTATTTAATTTTATAATCAGAAAGTATAGAGCTTATAAATATTTAAAACTTCTTAGGGGCAGCAAACAAATGTACAGGTAACATATGTGCCGTAGAACGATCAGAAACCGGTAAGTTATTTTTGAGGATCAGTTGTATGACGCGTTAAAACTTTCATTAAACAATAGGACAATAAACATTCTTACTGCATTTTTATTTTATTGTTCAGCTGCACGAATCAAAAGATACCGAGATGATACTATAAATCCTTGTGATAATTTTTACCGATTCGCTTGCGGTAATTACAAAAAAACAGATACGTCTAATGATTATGATTACCTTTTATCACAAAAAGATGATTACCTTGAAAAGCTGTTGCAAAAAGGAATCTCTTCTGATTTTAAGCCCTACAAACTTATCGATGATATTTACAAAACATGCATGAACAAGAGTAAGTTGTAAATGATTGTTTGTTTGTTTTAACAGAAGCAATAGTCATATAAATGAATCTTATATTGTCTATTTGTGTAGACGCTATGGGACAACAAGATTTAGACCTTATGAAGAGTATCATTAAGAATTTAGGAAACTGGCCGATTTTGGAAGGCAGCCAATGGAAGGAATCTGACTTCAATTGGATCGATTTTAGTAGCAATGCCAAAAAAGCCGGTTATAATTTAAATTATTTCTTAGATTGGAAACCGCAATATTTGAATCGTAACAAAGAAGTAACATTAAAATATTCTGTCCAAGTAAGTCTTAGGTCACGTTTCAACATTGTCTCATTGTAATTGTCTGCATAAGACACTAATTATTCTGTTCTTAGAGTAATATTGACCAGAATTTTCGCAAGTCGCTTTTAACCTTTCGTTCACTGTGTTGAGAGGAAAATCCCGCCTCTGTTTTTAATTAATGATAATTTTGTAAAGATCAATCATTACTTTACTGAACCAGTTCAGCAATTTGTGTATTAATGTTTTACTAATCGGTATAAAAAGATTCGATAATTTCAGTTGCTTCTTAATTTTTAACTTCCCGCTAAGAAAATCGATGATTTTCGAAAAATTCGGGAAGTTATTGTTTTCACCTCAATTTTCGTAACTCGAGTTTTCATTAGATGTCGACGTTTTGAGGTCCTAGGAAGCTATTCTGCGTATTTTCAGAATGATGTCTGAGTGTATGTATGTATGTATGTATGTATGTGTGTGTGTGTGTGTGTGTGTGTGTGTGTGTGTGTGTGTGTGTGTGTGTGTGTGTGTGTGTGTGTGTGTGTGTGTGTGTGTAAACTCTTTGTAACTTTTTAACTAATGAACCGATTTGAATGGTTGAGGTGGCAATCGTAAGAGCTTGTTGGTCGTCAACTTTCCTGAAAATTTCAGAACATTTGATTAAGTAAACTCGAAAATATTGGCGAATTACGAAAAAAAAAATTTTTTTTTTTTCGTTTTTTATTGATTTCTCAGAAACGAGTTGAACGATCGACTTCAAAATCTATTCAGCTCTAGAACTGTATAAGCCACGTCGAGTGCCACTACAACCATCTCAATCGGTCAATTTGATCGAGAGATATCATTGGAGAAAGAAATAGTGAAAAACGGGTTTTTCCAAATATCTTCAAAACGGCAGGACGGATTGATTCCAAAATTACATCAGCTCTAGAATTCGAGAAAACGCGCCGATTGCCACCTCAAACGTCTAAATCGGTTCATTAGTTCAAAAGATATCGGCGCTGAAAAGTAAAAAAAATAACATAAAACGTTATTTTTTCCGGATAAATCAAAATATAATGTACTAAATGTGTCTGAAATCATACCAACTCTTTTTCAATATAGTCTCTTTCGATCATCATAGAATGTCATCTAACTTGTTCTTTAGTTCAAATCACATTATCAGCAAAAAATTGAGAAAACCCAGTTATTAATATGTTTCTCGGATATTTCATATATTATTGCTCTGAGCTAAGTCAAAACTCACTCAAATCTTGATTTTGATCACTGACATTGATTTCTGCCTCAATACATTTATTTCATTTAACATAATCGAGAATAAAAATTTGAAAACCGCTTCTTCATTAATAATTTTCGATTCTCAACTTGTAAAACTTTACTCAGCAAAATACGTAACTTGGTAGAGCTTGAAAAGATCATCAAAAATAATCCCAGGTAATTGCATTTTCAAGCTCGAAGAGCTCGAAAATATATTCACAGTAATGTTTTCAAGCTTCTTGAGCTCGAAAACAGCGGGAAGTTTTGGGGCTGGCCCGCAGGGTCAACCGACGCCCAGATTTTTTTTTCTCAATTTGTGTTAATGCAAATAAATCGTGAAATCGCGACAATTTCCTCACTGTGCAACTAATACTGTTGGACAAAGCATACACGAGGGACGAAAGGTTAAATAAAAAAAATCTTTCTTTGTTCCACCAGATAACTAGCAATTTGTTCGACCGTTCTATACCCGAGAGAACTACTTCACAAAAACAATTTTACTCTGACTACATGGTAAAAGTAGCACGACTTCTTGGAGCAAATGATAATAACGTTGCAAAGGACATGAAAGACGTTTACGATTTCGAAGAAAAATTATCAAAAATAAGTGTCAAGGAAGATCCTAATCACACAAACAAACTCGATATTGAAGAGCTACAGAAGAAATGGCCGAATATCCCTTGGAAGAAATTCGTTGACAGAACCTTAATTCCCTTTGTAGACAGTAACGAAAAGCCTACTTTAACTGTATGGAATCCTACAGCTTTAACAGAGTTCGTAAAGCTCATGGAAACAATTCCGAAACGTGTACAAGCGAATTACGCCATTTGGAAAATAGTTCAATACTCAGTTCCTTACTTGACTGAGGAAATTAGAGAAGCGCGAAAAACATTCCAAAAACAAATAGGTTATGTTGGCATTCCTGAAAATGATGATTGTTTGGGAATAGTTCAAACGTATGCAAGATATGCACTTCACAATTTGTATTTAGATCAATACAAAAGTAGTCACGAGTCTATTAAACAAATGGTAAAGGCTTTCAAGGATCAAATGGTTAGAATGATGAAAGAATCTAAAACATTGAGTGATGAAGCTAAAAATAAAGGAATAAAAATTATCAAGGAGATGTCATTCACTGTTGGGCCGTCCCATAAATTGTCTGACCGAGCAGAACTTGAAAAATTCTATGCAGATGTGAAAGTCGATAAAAATAACTTTCTGCAGACGCTTTTGGACTTGAATATATTTAAAGTCAAAAAGGAATTCAGTGCTAAAGTACTATTTGAAATAAATCCATATCATAGCAATAAGCTAAGTCAAATAGGTCTTCCAGATAATGTTAATGGGCATTTACGTAAGTTTTATTCTATTCAATTTTGTTAGCAAACGCGTTTTATATTCTTTTCCGGGATAAAAAAAAATATGTCATTAAACATAATTATATGTAAAAAATGGTCTATTACAATCGCATATAATTATATATAATTTACTTACATTTACATTTTACAGTAATTTACCGCAATTCGTGACATTTTTACCACAACGTAGTGAAGTACTTCACTTTACGGAAAATAACGTAATTCTGCAGTTAATTCACACGTTTAAAAAAATAATAAAATAATATATCTTCATGTATAATTATATATAAATTTTTTTACCCGAGCTAATAAACACTATTTGTATAGATATACCAATGGCTATGATACCCAGTCCTTTGTTTAACAATGATGTTTATCAATTTGTACATAATTATATGTAGAAAATGATCTATTACAATCACATATATTCATATATAATTATTTACATTTACATTTTACAGTAATTAATAGCAATTCATGACATTTTTACCGCAACACAGTGAAGTATTTCACTTTACGGTAAAATGCCGTAATTTCGCAGTAAATTTATATATTAATATTGAGAAGGTTCCTATCTTTTTACTGTACGGTAATACACCATTTAAATATAGTGGAAACCTAAACATGCAAACATGCAAATAACCTTCTTAATAAGACAATTTATAGATAAATTGAGAAAAATATAGATAGCCCGTACTGGGAATCGAACCCAGACCAATTCGGTATCGCGCCGAGTGCTCTACCAGTTGAGCTATCCGGCACTATACTATATTCCGTTCAATTTGATCTATAACTTATTGAGCCACACCGTCCATCCTCGGTAATACACCATTTAAACATAGTGGAAACCTAAACATGCAAACATGCAAATAACCTTCTCAATAAAATTAAACGTATACGTTTAAAAATATAATAAAATATCGAAATTAGCGAGAAAATTAGATATCATCATGTATAATTATATGTAATTTTTTATACCCGAGCTAATAAACACTGTTTGTATAGATATACCAATGGCTATGATACCCGGTCCTTTGTTTAACAATGATCGTCCAATGTACATGAATTTTGGTTCAAGTGGATCATATATAGCTTTTAGTATCGCCTCATCAGTATCTCACGTCGGAAGAAATCAGACAGTTGGAAAAGAACTCGTAGATAAACAACTCGATTGTTTCCGTCATAAATATGATGATTTAACTGATGAACCAAAGAAAAAAAATGTAAGTATTTAAATAATTTTTTGGAAGTTGTATTGTATGAAAACAAATAAGTTTTCCTTCAACCACTAGAGATTTTACGGATCCTATTCTTTTTTCTTTTTCAGATGCTTCGCAATAGACCCGAAGAAGACTTCATTGTTCAATACATCGGATTCCGTTCTTCCTGGGCAGCTTACCAGGATTACGTCGCAAGATCGGGAACAGAACCGACTCTTGAAGGATTGCCTTACACACAGGGCCAATTATTTTGGATATCTTTCGCACAATCATTCTGTTCCGAGTATTTAAATCTGAATGAACCGCGCAATCTTTATAACAATCAGCTAAATATTCTTGAATACAAAATGATGAAAACACTTTCGAATATACCTGAAATTTCGGCTGATTTTCAATGTCCCGCTGGTTCTAATATGAATAAGGAACCCAAATGTACCTGGTGGTAATTGAAATAAATTGATTCCATTTGTATTACTGCTTTGCCCATTACTGAGATTATTGAAAGTGTAGGTTCAGAAGTTTGAAATTACTTGCTATTATTTACAAAGTGCTAACCCTAAAATATATTAACAAAAATATAAGATCTTATTGTAAGCACATATACTGCGTACTCCTTGTAAAAGTTATGTGAAATATATACGAATAAAAGATTAACAAAAAAAATACCTAGTAGTGATTTTCTCGAGGCTCGAAATCATCACTTTTAATCTCCCACACGTTTCCATTCCATTTCATTCTTCGTTCTTTCTTCCAGTCAGTCAATTTCGCCGATTGCTATCAGTTGCATTACAGGCAAATAGAAAAATTACCTGTATGCCGCGTTGAATTTGTATACAAGACTATAATAACAATAATAATAATTATTATAACGACATTGAACTATACCCTTAACTTGCCTAGCACAAACATTTAGCTCGACAAGATGATAAGGTAATGATTCAATAACAATTACAGTGAATCACCTAGTTTACTATTTAACAAACAGGGGGATCTAAATTTTGTTATTCATGTCTAACGGTTGACAGGAGTGACACTAGAAATTTCATAATGGCGTTTGGAATATTTAACATGTAAGATTATTGTTTATTTATTAGTTTACGATCTATAAGTGACGTTAATTATTTAAATGTTACATCAAGTGGGGGGAGGCAAAGAAATAAAGTAATCGATTTAAAAAATTTTCAACGATACCAAATGTAGTTTGAGTGACTATTTGGTAACTGAATTATCAATGCGATGGTATCATTTTTTATAGATCACCAAGGCCATTGCGGAAAAAGAAACAAAGCTCAGTATTGGAGCGTAAATTTTTTTTAATCGTAAGTATTGGACTGGTTTCTTCAATTTTGCCGATTAATACTTTAGCGGCTGTTGTCGACACTACACAAAGCGATGGTAAACAATTTCGAATTTTGATGCTAATTGCTTAGTTTTATAATAGGGACATATACAAATAATAATTATTTGAAACTTTACAGTGGCGGCAAATAAATGTACAGATAACACATGTGCTGTAGAACAATCAGAAGCTGGTAAGTTGTTTTTAAGCCTCAATATAACGCGTTTAAACTTTTCTTAAAAAACAGGACAATACATAATCCTAGTCCGTTATTATTTTAATTTTCAGCCACACGAATCTCAAAATACCGCGATGCCAATATTAAGCCCTGTGATAATTTTCTTCGATTTGTTTGCGGTAACTACAAAAATGCTGATAAATCTAACGATTTCGATCATCTTAAATCACAAAAACATGATTATCTTGAACAGTTGATCCGAAAAGGAATCTCTTCAGACTTCAAACCCTACAAACTTATCGACGACATTTACAAATCATGCATCGATGACAGTAGGTACCATTAATTACTCCTAGATTGAAGTAACGAACATATCTGACCTTATAAATTTATCTAGATGCCAAAGGGCCACAAGCTCTAGATCTTTTAAAACGTACCATGGAAAAATTAGGCAATTGGCCTATTTTAGAAGCTAACTGGAAGGAGTCCACTTTCAACTGGATTGATTTTACCGGTGATGCTAAAAAAAATGGTTACAATATCAATTATTTCTTAGATTGGACACCAAAATCTATATATAGTGGTTCACGTAGAAGTTTAAGATATTCTGTTACGGTGAGTCACGTAGTCGACTACTACAAATTATACGGATGAATTATCTCATATTCTTGTTAACAGATGGCTGATACTCATTTCGATCCCTCTATGCCCGAGAAAACTACCTCACAAAAACGAGCTTATTCTGATTACATGGTAAAAGTAGCACGACTCCTTGGAGCGAATGGTGGTGACTTGGCAAAGGACATGAAAGACGCATACGATTTTGAAGAACAGTTATCAAAAATAAACGTCGGGGACCATCCTTATCAGACAGCTAATTTCACTATTGCAGAGTTTCAGAAGCAATGGCCGAGCATTGAGTGGAAGCGATTTGTTGATAAAACCCTTATTCCCTTTGTGGATGCTAATGAAAAGCCTATTTTAACTGTTTGGAACTCTACCACTTTAACTGAACTCACACAACTAATGAAAAAAACCTCAAAACGCGTGCAAGCGAACTACGCCATTTGGAAAATGGTTCAATACTCAGCTCCTTATTTGACTGAAGAATTTAGGGAAGCGCAGAAAACGTTCCATAAACAAGTAGGTTATCAGGAAAAGCCACGAGAAGAATATTGCTCTAGAATGGCTAAAAAATACGCCGAATATGCTGCTCAATATTGTTATTTGGATCAGCACAAAACTAGTCAGGAACACATTAAAAATATAGTAATGGTTATTAAAAATGAAATGATAAAAATCATAAAAGATTCTACACAATTGAACGATAAAGATAAAAATGAAAGAATAAGCACTATTACACAAATGCCACTCACTATCGGGCCGTCGGAAATATTGTCTGACCCAAACGAACTGGAAAAATTCTACGCAAATGCACAAGTTGTCCAAGATAACTTTTTGCAGACAATCTTGAACATGAATTTATTCAAAATGAAAAATGAATTCAGCATCAAAACACAATCAGAAATCGCTCCTGGTAACTCAAGACTCCCGGAAATATTCACTGGTCGTTTCCGTAAGTCTTCGTTACACCAGATTCAAGGATCTTTTTGTAATGTTTGCATTAAACTTCTCTTTGAACTTTTTAACAGATATTCCGACTTCAATGATTCATAACCCGTTATTCAACCAGGATCATCCAATGTACATACTCTACGGTCTACATATGCCCTACATCGCAGTTCATATGGTTCACACTCTAACTAATGTGGATAGAAATTCGACGGATGATGGAATACTACCTCCAAATGAGCGACTCGATTGTTTCCGTCATCTACATGAGGATTTACCCGACATGATAAAGGAAAAAGGAGTGGGTATTTAACAATAAGTTATATGATAACAACCACCTAGTTTAACAAAATCGTCAACCCGCAATATTACATCGAACATCAGTTCGTGCAATAATTAGTTGATTACTTACTTTTCAGCTACATCGTAATAAATTAGATGATATGATCTTCCTATACATCGGACTTCGTACATCTCGAAATTCTTATCAGACATTCATCGGCAAGCATGGCATAGAAAAACCTCTTCCAGGACTACCATATCCCCCGGAGCAATTATTTTGGATATCTTTTGCACAATCTTTTTGCCCTGAGTACACAAGCTTGGCTGAACACCGTAGTATTAATAATAATCAGTTCAATCTTCTTGAATACTTATTGATGGAATTACTGTCAAATATACCTGAAATTTCTTCAGATTTCCAGTGCCCCATTGGTTCTAATTTGAATCCCGCAAAGAAATGCACTTGGTAGTAATTTGAATAAATTGTTTTGATGACATTTTTTGATCAATATGAGCCTTGTATTACTAATTTAGTTTCAGTAATAACTAGGGCCAGGATTTTTGCGTTAATTAAAAAATAATTAGTAATTAGTGGTGTGAAATTTTTAGTATTACGGGAAAATATTGGTCTTATTAGAAAATTTTTAAAACAAAAGTTGTAGGAAATTTAATTTTCTAAAAAAAATGTTTCTTATAATTTTTTCTTAGGACTAACAAGAAAGCAGTAATTTCAAAATTAAGATTTTCATCATTCCCCAAATTTTGAATCAATCATTATGAATCTTAATTTTTACATTACGGGGAAAATATTGGTCTTATTAGAAAATTTTTGAAACAAAAGTTGTAGGAAATTTAATTTTCTAAAAAAAATGTTTCTTATAATTTTTTCTTAGAACTAATAAGAAAGCCGTAATTTCAAAATTAAGATTTTCATAATTCCCCAAAGTTTGAATTATTCATTATGAATCTTAATTTTCAATTTACGGTGAAAATATTGATCGTATAAAAAAATCATAGAAAACATTTTTTCTAGAAAATCAAATTTCCTACAACTTTTGTTCGAAAACTTTTTTAATAAGACCAATATTTTTGCCGTAATATCAAAAATTTGAACTACTCATTTCAAAAATGAGGCAGAAATCTTGTCCCTAGTAATGAGTAAGTGATTATTATGCGTTTTATATCAAATTCAAAGATTTATAATAGATGTAAATCAGTTAAGTAGAAAAAACCATATTGCGTAAATACTCTCATACAAAAAAACAAAAATATATAAATTGTATATAACATGAGATAATTGAAGAGTAAATCTAAACAATTCTATGAAGACAATTTTTTAATGAATTTAATAAAATTTGTATACCTTGAATCCAGAAATATGTAAATAATTACCCATGTAAAATTTTTTTGTTTTTATCATGAATTTATAAAATTGTTATTTTGACGCGAATATGACTTTTCCTAGTGGCATTCTTAGGGAAGCTTCCGATAAATCTGTAGCTTAATTCGTGGCAAGTTTACATGATCACACTTGAACAAGTCAAAAGTAAGATATCTCTGCAAGATATCTTAAGCGAATCTGTTGGAAGGCTTGGCTGAAATACTTGCGTGAGGCCCACCCAGTCAGACTTGCAAACATATTGATTAAGATGCTTGCAGATGGCATTATTTTAAGGAAATGGTTCGTCTGACGAAAAATTTCAATTCGACCTTTTTTCTCGTGCATTCAATTTCCTACGAGAAATATATGCAAATTAATTTCGTTTATCTCGATGGCTTAGGAGATATAAAATGAAAACTCGTTCAGTAAAAAAAATAAAAAATTGCGATGATAGACCTCTTAATATCAATATGAAGGGTTAAAATTTTCACAATAATATTTCTTGTTATCCCAAATAATAAATTCGATATGCTTAAAAACGAAAAATAGTCAATTTTTTGGCCCAGTCTAATATATATATATATATTAGGGTGATTCATTTCCGCAAAAGTTTTTTTTTTTTAAGTCCTCAAGCAAAATCTCATTCTACATAAAAAAAAAAAAAAATTCTCACCAAATATGAGCTCTTAGTTCCAATTCTAAGTACTTGCCATTTAATTTCAAAGATTTCCTATTTAAAATACACGTAAATTAAATTACTGTTTTTTTAACTTTCTAATACTCAGCTGCGTTTCATGATATCAAGGCGGTTTTAGTCGCAAATTGTAGGGCATTTAGTGTTCTTCAAAAGTGCCCATAGTTACTTAGCTGTACATCCAGCTGTTTTACTTGTCCGTTGCGGAACTCATTTTTCCCATGAAATTGACCTTTATTGGCTTGCAGAACATAAACCAATGAAAGTACATCAAAAATGTTGATAGAAATTTTATAGGAAATTTTATTCCCTTCGAAAAAAGTCCTACGAGTCAAGTCGCTAAAGTCCATAGTTTCCGAGTTATAATCATTTTAATAATTTGAAAAATAAAATATCAATTATAATTTTTTTTTTAAAAAATTTTGAGAGTACCCCGGTTTGCCTACCCTACCCCCTTTTGCCATCCCTTCCCCTATATGCATATTAGGGTGTCCCAAAATAGAAAAATATTTTTTTTTTTAAGGTCTTATGGGCTCAAAAGTTACTTCATATTATAAAAAGAATCCTCACAAAATTTCAGCCAGATATCTTTAAAATTGAGCTATCACAGAGGGGGGTCCCCTTTCCCATTTAAAACACACGCGAAAATTTTTCATTTTAGTTTTTCGTTATAAAGACTATGAAAAAAATTTTTTTTTCAGTTTTGCCTAGAATGATTTTGTAGGAAATTAAATTCTCTACAAAAAAGTGCGAATGCATTATGTATGTCAAACGAACTGGGAAAAAGTTACGGGGCTTCAAAAATCAACAAAAATTTAGTTTAATCAGTGTTCAATTTTTTTTTTTTTATTTTTCATTTTTATTGCATCAAAAATTTTTTTTTTCAAATTTTAACGACCACGCTCTTGTAGGAAATTTAATTTCCTTCAAAAAGTATCTGATATCATATATACGTCAAATGAATGAGAAAAAAGTTACAGGGCTTTAAATGTCAACGAAAAGTGAAGTTTAAAACATATTAATTTTTTGAACTAAAATGTCAACGGAAAGTGAAGTTCACTTTCCGTTGACATTCAAAGCCCTGTAACTTTTTTCTCATTCATTTGAGGTATATATGATATCAGATACTTTTTGAAGGAAATTAAATTTCCTACAAGAGCGTGGTCGTTAAAATTTGAAAAAAAAATTTTTTGATGCAATAAAAATGAAAAATAATAAAAAAAAAATTGAACACTGATTAAACTAAATTTTTGTTGATTTTTGAAGCCCCGTAACTTTTTCCCAGTTCGTTTGACATACATAATGCATCAGCACTTTTTTGTAGAGAATTTAATTTCCTACAAAATCATTCTAGGCAAAACTGAAAAAAAAATTTTTTTCATAGTCTTTATAACGAAAAACTAAAATGAAAAATTTTCACGTGTGTTTTAAATGGGAAAGGGGACCCCCCTCTGTGATAGCTCAATTTTAAAGATATCTGGCTGAAATTTTGTGAGAATTCTTTTTATAATATGAAGTAACTTTTGAGCCCATAAGACCTTAAAAAAAAAAATATTTTTTTATTTTGGGACACCCTAATGCATATAAATATATTAGAAATGGTTGTTGCGGGTATAACTTTAAGGGTATCTAAATATATCATTTATTGAAAATCAAAATATGAATTTCACTGTAATATAAAGGTTAAGATTCGCGATAAAAAACTTTTATTATACTTATAGAAAATTCAAACATACGGTGGAAAGCTTTTGTCCATGTAGGAATATAGAAATCAGCAAGATTATTGACGATGTGTTTTAAATATATAATTGACTACTATAATAATGATGACAATGAGATTTGTTATTGCCCATAACTCACCTCAGCGGTGATTTATTTTAACAAGGTAATAGGGTGATAATTTAAAAACAATTATGGTGATTCACACAGTTACTATTTAACAAACTGCGTAAGTTAATTTTTGTCATTCCTCTCGACAGGTTTTCAAGAGTAACACGAGATATTTCAAGATGAAGCTTCTAATGTTCGATAAGTAGGATTATTAATTATTTATTTACTCACGATTTATTCCAGTGCCATTAATAATAGAAATGTTTTTTCGAGTGAAAGGAGAGAAAGAAATAATTTTGATAATTAATTGCTGACTACAGAATAAATGTGATGGTTTAACTTTTTATAGATCACCTGGGATACTGCGGCAAGAGAAACAGAGGTCAGTATCGAAGCGTGCATTTTTTTTAATTGTGAGTGTTGGATTAGTCTGTTCAATTTTGCCGATTAATAGTTCGGCGGCTGTAGTCAACACTACACTAAATGATGGTAAACAATTTCGACTTTTGATATTAATTTTTTAGTTTTATAATAGCAACTTATTCAGCTAATAATTATTAAAAAATTTACAGTGGCGGCTAACTTGTGTACAGGTAACGAATGTGCCGTAGAACAATCAGAAATCGGTAAGTTGTTTTTAAGCCGCAGTATGACACGTTTCAACTTTCATTGAACAACAGGACAATACATAATCCTAGTCCATTTTTATTTTATTTTTCAGCCGCCCAAATCTTAAGATACCATGATCCCAGTATTAAGCCCTGTGACAATTTTTACGGATTTGCTTGCGGTAATTACGAAAAAACTGATAAATCAAACGATTACGATTATCTTGAATCACAAAAACATGATTACCTTGAAAAGTTGATCCGAAAAGGAATCTCTTCAGACTTCAAACCCTTTAAACTTATCGACGATATTTACAAAACATGCATCAATGAAAGTAGGTACTCTTAACTACATGGAAAAAAAATTATGGAAAATGTTCCCATAATTTTGTGAAATTTTTTCCCATACCATCATAGGAATAACGACCATAAATTATGGGAGCAGTTCTTTTAACTAAAGGAATGTTTCCCGTAATTATGGGAATAGATCCTATAATTATGGGAATGATACCCATAACGTTATAGGAATGGTTCCTCTAATTATAGGAATGGTCCCTATAATTTATAGGAGTACTTTCTATAATATTATAGGAATCATTCCCATACTATATAGGAACTATTCCTATAAATTATAGGAACCATTCCCATAAATTATAGGAACCATTTCCATAACATTATAGGAATGGTTCCTATAATAGTATGAGAACTATTCCTGTAATATTATAGGAATGGTTCTCATAATGGTAAAGGAATAGTGCCTATACCATTATGGGTATTATTCCCATAATATTATAGGAATAGTTTCTATACCATTATGGGAGTAGTTCCCATAAAAGTATGGGAACAGTTCCCATACCATTATGGGAATGGTTCCCATAATGATATTGGAATGGTTCCCATAATATTATCAGATTGTTTCCCATATTGGTATAGGAACTATTTCTATACCATTATGGGAACCATTTCCATATTGGGAACCATTCCCATTATGGGAATGGTTCCCATAATGGTATAGGAATTGTGCCTATACTAGTATAGGGATGGTTCCCATAATATATGGGGACCATCCCTATAGCAGTATGGGTACAATTCCCATATCATTATGGGAACTATTCCCATAATGCATAGCAAAACTTCCGATAATTTTTTTTCCGTGTACTTTTAGATCAAAGTAATGAACATATCTGACCTTATAAATTTGTCTAGATGCCAAAGGGCCACAAGCTCTAGACCTTTTGAAACGTACGATGAAAAGTTTAGGCAATTGGCCTATTTTAGAAGCTGACTGGAAGGAGTCTACTTTCAACTGGATTGATTTTACCGGTGATGCTAAAAAATTTGGTTACAATATCAATTGTTTCTTAGATTGGGCACCAAAGCCTATATTTAGTAATTCACGTAGAAGTTTAAGATATTCTGTTACGGTGAGTCACGTAGTCGACTACTACAAATTATACAGATAAATTATTTCATATTCTTGTTAACAGATGGCCGATACTCATTTCGATCCCTCTATGCCCGAGAAAACTACCTCACAAAAACAAGCTTATTCTGATTACATGGTAAAAGTAGCACGACTCCTTGGAGCAGATGGTAGTGACTTGGAAAAGGACATGAAAGACGCATACGATTTTGAAGAACAATTATCAAAAATAAATGTTGGAGGCCATCGTTATCAGATGCGTAATTTCACTATTGCAGAGTTACAGAAGCAATGGCCGAGTATTGAGTGGGAGCGATTTGTTGATAAAACCCTAATTCCCTTTGTGGATGCTAATGAAAAGCCTGCTTTAACTGTTTGGATTATTACAATTTTAACAGGGTTTGCACAACTAATGGAAAAAACCCCAAAACGAGTGCAAGCAAATTACGCCTTTTGGAAAATTGTCCAATACTCAGCTCCTTATTTGACTGAAGAATTTAGGGAGGCGCAAAAAACGTTCCATAAACAAGTAGGTTATGCTGGTATTTCAGCCGATGATGATTGTCTGAAATTGACTAAAAAATACGCGAATTATGCCGCTGAATCCTTATATTTGGATCACTACAACAGCAGTCAGACGATCATAATAAATATAATTGAGTCTATTAAAACTGAAATGATCAGTTTGATAAAAGAATCTAAAGTATTGAATGCCACTGAAAAAAGTAAAAGAATAAAAACTATTACAGAAATGCCATTTACTTTCGGGACATCAGTGAAATTGTCGGACCCAAAAGAACTGGAAAGTTTCTACGCGAATGCAGAAGTTGTCAAAGATAACTTTTTGCAAACCATCTTGAATCTTAATTTATTCAAATTGAAAAATGACGTCAGCATTAAAATACAATCGGAACTTGCTATATACGGCGTTGCTTGTTTTGATAATTCAGCACTTCCGCAAATGTACAATGGCCGCCTACGTAAGTCTTGATTACATCAGATTGGATTTAATCCTTTTATCATATTTGATGTATTTATATCTATTGATACTTTTGTAACAGGTATACCCGCATCGATGATTCCCAGCCCATTATTTAACGAAAATCGTCCAATGTACATGAATTATGGTTCGAGTGCGTCCTACATTGCAATTCAAATTTTTAAAGCTCTGACTGATAATGGAAGAAGTTGGGAAAAAAATGGAACCCTACTTCCAAATGACCAACTCGATTGTTTCCGTCATCATTATGAGGATTTATCAGACGAGGCAATGAAACAAAGAGTTAGTATTTAACAATCACTCAATTTAACAGAATTTTCACTTCGCAAAATTACATCAAATATAAATTCGTCTAATTATTTTTTGGTTTTTCATTTTCAGCTTCGTCGTGATAAATTCGAAAAAGAATTGATCTACCAATATATCGGATTTTGGGCTTCTCGGAATTGTTACAAGACTTATGTGGCCCAACATGGCAGTGAAAAACCTCTTCCAGGATTATCATATACCCCGGAGCAGTTATTCTGGATATCTTTCGGACAATCGTATTGTTCTCTTCACGAAGATCACTTTAAACCCCGTAATATTAATAACAATCAGTTCAATGCTTTTGAATACATGATGATGAAACTTTTATCAATTGTACCTAAAATTTCGTCAGATTTTAAGTGCCCTGTGGGTTCTAATTTAAATCCCGCAAAAAAATGCATCTGGTGGTAATTTAAATGAACTTTTTACTTTGAAGTTTTTAAATGTTTTATTTAGATTGAAAAATTATATCTGTTGCAAAATAAATAATAAATTCGAATGTTTTTGATGACTATTATTTATTCATTTATTTATCATGTAAATGTCTATAAAGCCTAATCTTTTTACGACCATCCAATACAGATTTTTTACAAACAATCTATAGTATAGACTGCACATACCAAAATTTTTTGTCTCGAGGAACACTAAACTTCGATTAATAAATATTCTGCGTTGTTTTTCATACACAATGAACGTAACGTATATCAAGATGATAATTCGCACCTGAAAAATGAAATGCTATAAATTATAAAAGATTCTACAACATTGAGCGATAAAGATGAAAGTGAATAAATAAAAGCTATTGTTCAAATGCTATTCACTAAAATTTTATACCGGAAATAGCCTGGTAAAAATTAATAAAATTGCGTAAAATTTTAGAGAATCAGTATCTTAAGGCTGGATTTGACCTTCATGAAATTTTATACAATTTTATAAAATTTTACCAATCTTCATAAAACAAAATAAATTTTCATGAAATCGTATGGAATTCCATAAAGTTCTGAAGAAATCTATAAATTCAATATTAGTCTACTTGCCCTACTACGAAACTTTGTGGCGAAAAATTGTCGTAGTCAAATAAAAAATTGAATAAAATAGAGAAAAATCTCGTGAATCTTCCGGTACAAAAACCTGGCAAAAAAAGGTGTAATTTTTTTTTTTTATTAACAAAAACGTTTTGGAAGTAAAGCCTCTGTCTACTTTAACGGAATACTGGATAAAGATTTTTCTCATGCAGTTAATGAAATGTACAAAATAAAATAATTCAATCTTTTATAAATCGTTTGGTCACAAAGTTTATACGAAAATATTAATTAGTAATTATGAAAATAATTATTTAATTTAATCAACACAAAAAAATACTAGCCTAACAGCTGCTGTTTGTACTGACGTGGTCTGCGAATATCCATAGTGGGGAGAAGTTGCGCCATAGGGGCGTACCAAAATTTTTTTTTGCATTTCTGCCCGTTTCAGGCATAACTACGTCGATTCCCGAAAAAAATTTATTGGTACGCCCTTATGGCACCCGGGTGAAAAAATTGAGAAGCTTTATTATTAATATTCAAGGGTCGCTCGAAAACATTCAAGAGACAGTAGTCGGAAACATTCGAAATTCTTGAGCGCCGTTTAAATATTTTAATTTTGGGCTGAAATTTTCAGCGTAGTCATGATTTCATAAATATAAACTATAGCTGCCACGAAAAAGAAAAAATTTGTAACAAAAAAATCCGAATTTCGATCATTTTTGATATTTTCAAAATTCGTGAGCGACCTCTTGAAAACTTTTTATCGAGCTGATTTTTGGAGAGGCTTCCTAGAACATCTTCAATCAACAAATTTTCATAAGAGGCTCAAAAAAAAAAATCTGGGCGTCGGTTGACCCTGCGGGCCAGCCCCAAAACTTCCCGCTGTTTTCCTGCTCCTTGAGCTCGAAAACATCGTTGTAAGAACATTTTCGAGCTCTTCGAGCTCGAAAATACTATTGTATCCCATTCTTTTCGAAAAAAACCGTTTTTAGCATTTCTTTCTCCCACGATATCTCACGAACGAATCGACCGATTTCGATGGTTGAGGCGGCAATCGACGTGTTTCATTGAATTCTAGAGCTGATCAAATTTAGAAATTGTTTGGTTTAGTCGTTTCAAAGATATTCGCAAAAAACCGTTTTGTGGCATTTCTTTTGCCCACGATATCTCACGAACGAATGAACCGATTTTGATGGTTGAGGCGGCAATCGACGTGTTTTATCAAGTTCTAGAGCTAATTAAATTTTAAAGTCGATCGTTCGAGTCGTTTCTAAGAAATCAATAAAAAACCTAAAAAAAAAAAAATTTTTTTCCGTAATTCGCCAATATTTTCTGATCTACTTGATCAAATGATCTGAAATTTTCAGAAAAGTTGATGGCCAACAAGCTCTTTCGATTGCCACCTTAACCATCCAAATCGGTTCATTAGTTGAAAAGTTATAAGCCGGTCACACACATACATACACACACACACACACACATACATACATACAGACGCTCGGACATCATTCTGAAAATAGTCAGAATAGCTTCCTAGAACCTCAAAACGTCGACATCTGATGAAATTTCGATTTTCGCAAATCGGGGTGAAAACAATAACTTCCCAATTTTTCGAAAATCGTCGATTTTCTTAGCGGGAAGTTAAAAAATAGTCGGTTTTTTTGGGCCACCCTAATATATATTAAAAATAGTAGTTTCAAATATGATTTCAAGGGTATCTAAATCTATCATTTATTGAAAATTATTATTAATTTTACTTTATTTTCTCATTTGTCCTGATGATTGAAAGTCGTCAGTATGAATCCACGATAGCAGCCATATTTGTTTTAAAATATAAATTTTACTGTAAAATGAAGATTAACATTCGTGATGAAAAAAACTCATTATGCTGATATAAAATTTTAAAAATACGATAGAAAGCTTTTTTCCGTGTAGGAATGGAGGAGTTAGTATGATTATATACAACGAGTTTTAAGTATATAATTGATTAATATAATAATGATGGTAATGATATTGTTCATTATCCATGACTTACCTAAGCAATGATTTATTTTAACACGATAATAGAGTTATAATTTAATAACAATTATGGTGATTCACACAGTTACTATTTAACGAACTACATAAGTTAATTTTTGTCATTCCTCTCGACTAGTTTTCTAGAGTAACACGAGATATTTCAAAATGAAACTTTTAATGTTCGATAAGTAGGATTATTAATTATTTATTTACTTATGATTTATTCAAGTTCCATTAATAATTTAAATAATTCTTCGAGAGAAAGAAAAAAAGAAATAATTTTGGTAATTAATTGCTGACTAATTAATAAATGTGACGATTTAACTTTTTATAGATCACTAGGACTATTGCGGCAAAAGAAACAGAGGTCAGTGTGGAAGAGTACATTTTTTTTAATTGTGAGTGTTGGATTAGTCTGTTTAATTTATCCAATTAATACTTCAGCGGCTGTTGTCGACACTACGCGAAACGATGGTGAACAATTTTGACTTTTGATATTATTAATTATTTAGTTCTATAATAAGAATTTTTGGGTAAAAATAGTTGTATATAATTATATATGATCATTGGAATTAATTATAATATGTAATTATATATAGACAATGCTCTAATGTCAATATATAAAATTATGTATAAATATATATATGGGTCATTCCATGCCAAATCACCTGATTTCAAAAATCATATTTTCATCCGGTCGAATTTTTTATATGTTTTTGTACATATAAAAAGACACCTTATCCGAAATTTTGAGCGCTTAATTTTCAAAAACCTTGGAGATATGAATTTTTGAAAATCGTGAAAAATTAACGATGAGGTAATTTTCAGATATTCATAACTCCTGTTTAAGTTATTGTAATTTAATTTCGGCAGTGGCTATTTTCTTCACGTTTAAATGTAAATTCGGAAAAAAATTTTTTCTCTTTCACCGTTTTTTCTAACATTTTATCTCAAATTTGGACTTTTTTTGAAGACGGACATTTTTAATTTTCTTAAAGAAAATATATGTTTTACTAGACTGTAAAACAAACTTTTTAAGCCCTTTGTCAAAGTGGGATTCAAATATCTTCGATTTTTTAAGCAACTTTTTCGCATTTTTTAAATCAAAAATTCGAGTTTTTAAAGATTTTTTAATTTTTCATCAAAATTTCAATGTAAATATAAACAAATAATATTTTTTATATAAATTTATATTTCATAGAATACTAGTCCGTAAAACTAAGAATAATGACTTGGAAAGTATAAAATAAAAAAATGAACAAATTTTTGTCGCAACATATCAATAAAGATTTTTAATTTATATAATTGGCACAGTAAGAAAGTATTGATTCGGATTAGGTGTCTATCTATATGTACAAAAATATTTAAAAAATTCAACCGGATCAAAAAAGTAATTATATATGATTATAATTATATGTAATTATATATCATTTTTTTAAGCCGGGCTTAGAGTATGTATGTAAAATATAGCTAATAATTATTCAAAACTTAACAGTGGCAGCAAACAAATGTACAGGTAACGCATGCACCGCAGAACAAACAGAAACCGGTAAGTAGTTTTTAAGTCTCAGTATGACGCGTTTAAACTTTCATTAAACAACACGGCAAAAAATAATTCTAGTCCATTTTCATTTTATTTCCAGCCGCACGAATCTTAAGATACCATGATGCCAGTATCAAGCCATGTGACAATTTTTACCGATTCGCATGCGGTAATTACAAAAAAACTGATAAATCTAACAATTACGATTATCTTGAATCACAAAAACATGATTATCTTGAAAAGTTGATTCGAAAAGGAATCTCTTCAGACTTCAAACCCTACAAACTTATCGACGACATTTACAAATCATGCATCAATGACAGTAGGTACCATTAATTACTTTTAGATTGGAGTAACGAACATATCTGACCTTATAAATTTATCTAGATGCCAAAGGGCCACAAGCTCTAGATCTTTTAAAACGTACGATGAAAAAATTAGGCAATTGGCCTATTTTAGAAGCTAACTGGAAAGAGTCCACTTTCAACTGGATTGATTTCACCGGTGATGCTAAAAAAAATGGTTACAATATCAATTATTTTATAGATTGGACACCAAAGCCTATATATAGTGGTTCACGTAGAAGTTTAAGATATACTGTTACGGTGAGTCACGTAGTCGACTACTACAAATTATACGGATAAATTATCTCATATTCTTGTTAACAGATGGCTGATACTCATTTCGATCCCTCTATGCCCGAGAAAACTACCTCGCAAAAAAGAGCTTATTCTGATTACATGGTAAAAGTAGCACGACTCCTTGGAGCGAATAGTGGTGACTTGGCAAAGGACATGAAAGACGTATACGATTTTGAAGAACAATTATCAAAAATAAATGTCGGGGACCATCCTTACCAGACAGCTAATTTCACTATTGCAGAGTTACAGAAGCAATGGCCGAGCATTGAGTGGAAGCGATTTGTTGATAAAACCCTTATTCCCTTCGTGGATGCTAATGAAAAGCCTATTTTAACTGTTTGGAACTCTACCACTTTAACTGAACTCACACAACTAATGAAGAAAACCCCAAAACGCGTGCAAGCAAATTACGCCATTTGGAAAATTGTCCAATACTCAGCTCCTTATTTGACTGAAGAATTTAGGGAAGCGCATAAAACGTTCCATGAACAAGTAGGTTATGTTGGCATTCCAGCCGATGATGATTGCCTCGAATTAGCTAAAAAATACGCAGCATATGCCGCCCAATACTTATATTTGGATCAATACAAAAGCAATCAGGCACTCGTCAAAAATATTATTGGGTTTGTTAAAACTGGAATGATCAATTTGATAAAAGAATCTAAAGTATTGGATGCCAAAGATAAAAATAAAGGAATAAAAACTATTACAGAAATGCCATTTACTATCGGGCCGTCGGAAAAATTATCTGACCGAAAAGAACTGGAAAAATTCTACGCAAATGCACAAGTTGTCAAAGATAACTTTTTGCAGACAATCTTGAACTTGAATTTATTTAAAATGAAAAATGACTTCAGCATTAAAATACAATTAGAAATCGCTCCATACGGCGTTTCTCTATTAGATAACTCGGCACTTCCGGAAGTATTTGATGGTCGCCTAATTCGTAAGTCTTGATTACATCAAATTTGATTAAATAATCTAATTATGTTTGATGCATTCCAACCTTTCTGTACTTTTTTAACAGACATACCAGCTTCAATGATTCCCAGCCCATTGTTTAACGAAAATCGTCCAATGTACATGAATTACGGTTCGAGTGCGTCCTACATCGCAATTAATATCGCTGATGCTTTGTCTGATCTCGGAAGAGGTCGACAAAAAGATGGAACCCTACTTCCAAATGACCAACTCGATTGTTTCCGCCGTCATTATGAGGATTTATCTGACGAGACAAAGAAGAATAATGTAAGTATTCAACAATCATTCAATTTAAGAGAATTTTCACTTTGCAAATTTACGTTAGATATCAATTCGTCTAATTATTTTTTGGTTTTTCATTTTCAGCTTCGTCGTAATAAATTCGAAGAGGATTTGATTCTCCAATATATCGGATTTCGGACATCTCGGAATTCTTACAAAACTTATGTGGCCCAACATGGCAGTGAAAAACCTCTTCCAGGATTATCATATTCTCCGGAGCAGTTATTTTGGATATCTTTCGCACAATCGTATTGTTCCACATATGCAGATTTGGCCGAAATCCGTTATCTTAATAACAATCAGTACAGTGCTCCTGATTACTTGCAGATGAAAATTTTATCAAATGTACCTGAATTTTCATCAGATTTTCAATGCCCTGTGGGTTCTAATTTGAACCCTGCAAAAAAATGTACCTGGTGGTAATTTCTATGAACTTTTTATTTCCAAATTTTGAAATATTTTGCCCGGTTTGGAAAATTAGATCTGTTTCAAAATAAATGATGAATTAAAATGTTTTTGATTTAATTTAGGTTTTTAAATTGTTATGTATTTTATACGGGAATTTAATCGGAGTTTGTCGGAACTATTCCCTATCCAAGCCAATATCAGACTTGTTTTCGTTCTGTATTTAGTCTGTTTTGAATAGTTTTTAGTTTAAAAACAGACTTTTTATCTTACAAGATTAGTTTCGATTCGTTTGTTCTTAGGACAAAAGCAGGCTTTTTACTATAAAGTTGTAGTCAACTTTAAATCACCTTCAGATAAAAAACGGGACTTTTTATATTTATATATATGTATATTTATATATATATATATATATATATATATATATATATATATATATATATATATATATATATATATATATTAGACTGGGCCAAAAAAATTGACTATTTTTTTTTCAGCTATAACGAAAATATTATTCAGAATGACAAAAAAAAAATTTCATAAAAGTTTGAGCCCTTAATATTAATTTTTAGAGCTCAATCATCGCTATTTTTAATTTTAATTCATAATTTGATGTTTTACGTCAGAACTGCTAAAACATTGGAGTAAAAAATAACAATTTTTACTTATTCTTATGTAAAATTAAATTCCCTACAAAAAAGGTCTGATTGAAAATTTTCGTCAGACAAGCCGATTCCGATTGTTATGTCCGACTTCGCAAACTTTTTTCAAACTCATGTTGAACACTCCTAGGGAATAAATATTCCATTTTCTCATAAGAGAAACCAGGATGGGTTCAATTGAGCGATATAGAACGACATATCAGATTTCTTTATTCTGTCTTTTATTCCCTTATCCTTCTTAAGTTCCCCACTTACTTCTTACAACAATTATTCTAATGCGTGGTAACACCCACAACTAGCATTGACTTAAATTGATTTGTGTCAACGGGGCATCTTATACGATGCACCTCACCAGAAAACCCCCTCTTTTCCAAACTCGGACCCCCATGGTTGCAGCGTTTAAAATTTTGAAGAGCAAATTACTCTACCGAGCACCGGTTTGCTTTTCGGTTATTAGTTGATTAGTTTCAGCGAAGAGTCGCAATTTGGTACATAGTATCTTTTCAAAAATCTCTCAAATAATTTTATTCAGGAAATAAAATTATCAAACCAATTAAATAAATATATATACTATATATTTATAACAAATATACAAAACAAAGCAAAGAAAAAGTTATCCCGGGTCGAAAAATTTGATCTGATTTTAGTCTAACTGGACTGTATTTGGACTACTTGGTCTGTTATTGAACTTCGATAAAAATTTTAATCTGTTTTTGATCTACCCGGGCTGAACAATTTGACCTGATTTTAGTCTGATTGGACTATTTGATCTGATTTTGATCTTTTATGAAAATTTTAAGCTGTTTTCGACCTGCTACTTTAAAAAACAAACGCGTTACGAGCAGACTAAATTAGATTAATTCGTGGACTTTAAAAAATTTTAATTCTGAAAATTTACAAGGACAAAACTAGATTAAATCATGGACTTATAAAATTTTTATTTATGGGCAATATTTATGAAAAAATTGTAAGTTGCAGAATTGATTATGTTTTATTTACTATCTTTTGTTTAAAAATGTCGGCAGTTGATGAAAATTTGACAGCTTAATTTTTTAGTTGTCTTCATTGAATATTTATATCATTGAATAAAAGTGATAAAACAACTTTTGAAATGTCAAGAATTTTCTCTTATTTACTGGATAAAATTGAAAATATTTTGGCATAAGAAAACATCAAAATTCTTGTGCTACGGAGAAAAATGTTGGCTCGCAATCTACCAATTTTTATTATGCTGTCGACCAAACTTGAAACAGAAAGTAAAGTATCCAAAAAATTACTATACTGCATCAAAATTATTATAATGTATGGAAGTAATTGATATCAAAGCTCATCGATAAGTTTCTCGCGCGTAATAAGTAATGTGATACAGTACAATCATTTTTTGTAAGAGCACGATAATTTTTTGGATGCTTTACTCCCTGTTTCAAGTTTAGTCGACAGCATTGTAAAAATTGGTAGGTTTCGAGCCAACATTTTCTCTGTGTGACATCTTATTATGGAAGCGCATTAGCATGTTTTAAATACCAAGAAAAATAAAATAAATTAATAAATCTAGATTATTATTATTATTATTATTTATATTTATAAAAAGTCCTGTATTTGTCCTTAAAAACAATTGAACACAGACCAATAATTATAATAAAAAAGTCTGTTTGTAGTCTAAACTTGATTTAAAACAGACTAAATATCATACGAAAATAAGTCTGATATTAGCCTGGATAAGGAATAGTACGGGCAAAAACAGATCAAATTCTTATATAAAATAAATATGATTTATAAACTTGAATTAAAGGAAAAATATTTGAATTTATCATTTATTTTAAAACAGATCTAATTTTTTGACCCGGGATATCAGTGAAAGAAAAATATATTAAAATATACAGCTTAAAGAAAGCAATTAATTAAATCGCGTAGCGAAGAGGAAAAAAAATTATAATACAAAGAAAAAGAAAATTCCAATAAATAATAGTGTTATCGGTTGTGAGTTAATAGTTAAGTGCTTAATAGCATTGCTCAGTGTAATTAAATTGAAATAATAAATATTGTAACGTGAATACATGTTCAAAAATAAAAGTCCAATCCTTTAAAAGAGTACCATCTCTATTTCCGCTCAGGAAAATTAAAGGAATATTATTCCGGTAAAACATAAAACTAAAAATATAGAAACTAGAAGATCTCAGTGTATACAAAAAGTGTAATAAATGTTAAGAAATAAAGACACGAGCCTATAAAGAGTATCATCTCTATTTTCTTTTAAGAAAAATAAAGGCATTTTTTTGTTTATTAAAGATTAAAGTTTAAAAGTTAAATAAAGGCAAAATCAAAGTGAAAGACTGTTTTTGTGTTTGATTAATTAAAAAAAGTTCCGGGATAAAAAAAATGTATGTCATTATACATAATTATATGTAGAAAATGGTCTATTACGATCACATATAATTATATAGGGGAGGGTGGGGCAGAGCGGCCCCCCTAAGCCAATTATTATTTTTTGTGGATTTCAACCATAAGATCACTTTACTTCTGTCCTATTTCGAACAAATTTATGGAAATTTTGCCGAAATTCTGAAAAAAAAATTTTTTTTTTTGTGGGGCAGAGCGGCCCCCCTTTAAAAAGTGATAAAAAAATTTTTTTTTTTTCGTTTTTTAATTTTTTAAATTGTTTTCATCATTAAGAATGTATTTCTTTCTCTTGACAACTATTTTTTGTTTTATATTACTCGAAAAAAATTTTTTAAAGTGTAATAAATCGTTCACTCTCGATTACCTTAATTACTAATTGTTATTTAATAAAAAAAAAAATCAATTCTATAGTTTTACTTTATTTCAAAAATTTATCAACTAAAAAAAAAAATTTAATTTTTATAAATTTTTAGTGACCAAATTTGCCTTTTACATAGAGAAACAGCTGAAAAATATGAAAAAAAAATTTTTTTTGAAGTTCCGGTTGGTCCGTTTTGCCCCAGGTGTTATGCGTAGGGCTGGAAATGTGGAATTATAATAATTTTTTTTTAATTTGATGATAAAAATATGAAAAAATCACTTTTTCGAAATTTTGGGCTTGTCCATTTTGCCCCAAATGTCATGCGTAGAGGTAAAAATGCGCAAACATATCGGATTTATAGTAATTAGTCGAGAAAAAAAAAATTTTTTTTTTTATCAAAATTTCAGGGGGGCCGCTCTGCCCCACCCTCCCCTATAATTACTTACATTTACATTTTATAGTAATTAATCGCAATTCGTGACATTTTTACCACAACACAGTGAAGTATGTCACTTTACGGTAAAATGCCGTAATTTTTCAGTAAATTTATACGTTTAAAAATATAATAAAATATCGAAATTAGACATAAAATACCGCAATTAGCGAGAAAATTACATATCATCATGTATAATTATATACAATTGGTTTTACCTGAGCTAATAAACACTGTTTGTACAGATATACCAATGGCTATGATACCCCGTTCTTTGTTTAACAATGATCGTGGATAAAAACAAACAAGTTTCCCTTCAACCACTAGAGATTTCACGGATCCTATTTTTAGTAGATTTCATAAAAATCGTTTCATAAAAATTTCATAAAAAAGTGACTTCAGCATCAAAACACAAGCAGAAATCGCTCCTGGTAACTCAAGACTCCCGGAAATATTCACTAGTCGTTTACGTAAGTCCTTGCTACACCAGATTCAAGAATCTTTCTGTATGTTTGCATTAAACCAATATTCGAAATTTTTGAACAGACATTCCAACTTCAATGATTCATAACCCGTTATTCAACCAGGATCATCCAATGTACATACTCTACGGTCTACATATGTCCTACATCGCAGTTCATATGGTTCACACTCTAACTAATGTGGATAGAAATTCGACAGATGATGGAATACTACCTCCAAATGAGCGACTCGATTGTTTCTGTCATCTACATGAGGATTTACCCGACATGATAAAGGAAAAAGGAGTGGGTATTTAACAATAAGTTATATGATAACAATCGCCCAGTTCAACAGAATTGTCAACTCGCAGTATTACATCGAATATCAGTTCGTGTAATGATTTTTGATTACTTATTTTTCAGCTACATCGTAATAAATTAGATGATATGATCTTTTTATACATCGGACTTCGTACATCTCGGAATTCTTATCAGACATTCTTCGGCAAGCATGGCATAGAAAAACCTCTTCCAGGACTACCGTACCCCCCGGAGCAATTATTTTGGATATCTTTTGCACAATCTTTTTGCCCTGAGTATACAAGCTTGGCTGAACACCGTAGTATCAATAACAATCAGTTTAATCTTCTTGAATAGTTATTGATGAAATTACTATCAAATATACCTGAAATTTCTTCAGATTTTCAGTGCCCAATCGATTCTAATTTAAATCCTGCAAAGAAATGCACTTGGTAGTAATTTGAATAAATTGTTATGGTGAAATTTTTTCGATCAACATGAGCTCTGTTTGACTTTAGTTTTAGTTTTAGTAATTAGTAAAGTAGAAAAAACCTCATTGTGTAAAGACTCTCATACAAAAAACAAAAATATATAAATTGTATATAACATGAGATAATTAAAGAGTAAATCTAAACAACTGTATGAAAGATAATTTTTAAATGAATTCAATAAAATTTGTATACTTAAATCCAGAAATATGTACCCATGTAAAAATTTTTTAGTTTTCATCATGCATTGACCATAAAGTTGTTATTTTGACATGAATATGACTTTTTCTAGTGGCATTTTTAAGGAAGTTTGAGATAAATCTGTAGCTTAATTCTTGAGCAAGTCTACACGATCACTCTTGGACAAGTCTAAGGTAAGATATCTTAAGCGAATCTGTAGTAATACTTGGTTAAAATACTTGCGTGAGGCCCACCACCCATGCAGGAGCTGCCAGAGTTAAACGACGGGGCCCTACTTGGCCCAGGACTGGGTAACTTAGCCTTGGCCGTCAATGGCAACCCAGATTTGGGCCAAGGTAGGATTACCCAAGTTTGGCTATACCTATGGTTTAATAAGTAGATCATATAAATGTATCAGTTCAACATTAGTAGGTTCGTCCAGTAGCTACCGTTCGGACCCAGCAATCAGAAGGACGACAGTTCGCGCCCAGAGCCCAGCAGAATTTTCACCGAGTTTTTTTCACATCATTTACCTCTCTTAGATAGATTACCAAAAGTGGGCCAAGATTAACTTACAAGGCTGGTCCAAAGTTCTACAAAGTTGGGCCAAGCCTGGGCCCGTAGTACTTTCCTCTCTGGGCAGGTCAGACTTGCAAAGAAATTGATTAAGATACCTGCAGATGGCACTATTATAAGGAAAGAGTTCACCTGACGAAAAATTTCAATCAGACCTCTTTTGTCGAGCATTCAATTTCCTACAAGAAATGTATCTAAATCAAATCCGTTTATCTCAATGGCTTGGGAGTTATGAAACAAAAACGCGTTCAATAAAAAAAAATCAAAAATTGCGATGATACACCTTAAATATACTAATTTTATAAAGTGGAAACCTAAACATGCAAACCTTCTCAATAAGACAATTTATAGATAAATTGAGAAAAATATAGATAGTCCGAACTGGGAATCGAACCCAGACCATATCGGTATCGCGCCGAGTGCTCTACAGGGTTCAAATTTTCACAATAATATTTTTTTGTCATCCTCAATAATAAATTCGATATGCAAAAAAAAAAAATAGTCGATTTTTTTGGCCCAGTCTAATATATATAGTCCACGACAGTAGTTATATTTGTGTCAAAATATGAACTCCACTGTAATATAAAGATTAAGATTCGTGATAAAAGAAACATCATTATACTGATAGAAAATTTTCAAAATATGATGGGAAGATTTTGTCCGCGTAGAAATATAGGAATCAGTATGATTATATACGACAAGTTCTAAGTATATAAATGACTAATATAATAATGATAGTAATGATATTGTTCATTATCCATGACTTACCTAAGTGATGATTTATTTTAACACGATAATAGAGTTATAATTTAATAACAATTATGGTGATTCACACAGTTTCTATTTAACAAACTGCGTAAGTTAATTTTTGTCATTCCTTTCGACTAGTTTGCAAGAGTAACACGAGATATTTCAAGATGAAACTTCTAATGTTCGATAAGTAGGATTATTAATTATTTATTTACTTACGATTTATTCAAGTTCTATTAATAATTTAAATGTTTCTTTGAGAGAAAGAAAAAAAAGAAATAATTTTGGTAATTAATTGCTGACTAAGTAATAAATGTGACGGTTTAACTTTTTATAGATCACCAGGGCTACTACGGCAAAAGAAACAGAGGTCAGTGTTGAAGAGTACATTTTTTTTAATTGTGAGTGTTGGTTTAGTCTGTTCAATTTTTCCAATTAACACTTCAGCGGCTGTTGTCGACACTACACGAAACGATGGTGAACAATTTTGACTTTTGATATTAGTAATTATTTAGTTCTATAATACGAACTTTTGGGTAAAAATAGTTATCTATAATTATATATGATTATTAAAATATATGGAATTAATTATAATGTGTAATTACATATAGACAATGCCCCAATGTCACTATAGAAAATTATGTATAAATATATATATAATGGTTTTTAATATCTAGTCATATATAAATAATGTATAATTGAATGTAATTGCATATAATTATATGTAATTGTATACAATTACATACCATTACGTATAATCATGTCATTTTACAGAAATAAGTTAAAAAATGAATGCATTCCAAAAGGCAAAGAGTTACTAACTAATATGATAATATGTTTCGTTATAAAAAATGTATGAAATTTGAAAGCATGAATTTAATACTTTGCTATAATATACATGCATTCTAAAAAACAACGAGTCCCTTGAGATTCTTTTTAATTCCTGAAAACTGTGTAACATGTAGATAGAAGTAATTATATATGATTATAATTATATGGAATCACATATAATTTTTTTCACCTGGGCTTAGGGTATATATGTAACTATATTGCTAATAATTATTAAAAAAACTTTACAGTGGCGGCAAACAAATGTACAGGTAATGCATGTGCTGTAGAACAATCAGAAGCTGGTAAGTTGTTTTAAGCCTCAATACGACGCGTTTAAACTTTTCTTAAAAAACAGGACAATACATAATCCTAGTCCATTTTTATTTTATTTTTCAGCCGCACGAATCTTAAGATACCGTGATGCCAGTATTAATCCATGTGACAATTTTTACCGATTTGCATGCGGTAATTCCAAAAAAACTGATAAATCTAATGATCACGATTATCTTGGTTCACAAAAACATGATTATCTTGAAAAGTTGATTCGACAAGGAATTTCTTCTGATTTTAAACCCTACAAACTTATCGACGATATTTACAAATCATGCATCAATGATAGTAGGTACCATTAATTACTTTTAGATTGGAGTAACGAACATATCTGACCTTATAAATTTATCTAGATGCCAAAGGGCCACAAGCTCTAGATCTGTTAAAACGTACGATGAAAAAATTAGGCAATTGGCCTATTTTAGAAGCTAACTGGAAGGAGTCCACTTTCAACTGGATTGATTTCACCGGTGATGCTAAAAAAAATGGTTACAATATCAATTATTTCTTAGATTGGACATCAAAATCTATATTTAGTGGTTCTCGTAAAAGTTTAAGATATTCTGTTACGGTGAGTCACGTAGTCGACTACTACAAGTTATACGGATAAATTATCTCACATTCTTGTTAACAGTTGGCTGATACTTATTTCGATCCCTCTATGCCCGAGAAAACTACCTCACAAAAACAAGCTTATTCTGATTACATAGTAAAAGTAGCACGACTCCTTGGAGCGAATGGTGGTGACTTGGCAAAGGACATGAAAGATGCATACGATTTTGAAGAACAATTATCAAAAATAAATGATGGGAACCATCCTTATCAGACAGCTAATTTCACAATTGCAGAGTTACAGAAGCAATGGCCGAGCATTGAGTGGAAGCGATTCATTGATAAAACCCTAATTCCTTTCGTAGATGCTAATGAAAAGCCTATTTTAACTGTTTGGAATTCTACCACTTTAACAGAATTCACACAACTTATGAAAAAAACCCCAAAACGCGTGCAAGCAAATTACGCCATTTGGAAAATGGTTCAATACTCAGCTCCTTATTTGTCTAAAGAATTTAGGGAAGCGCAAAAAACGTTCCATAAACGAGTAGGTCATGTTGGCATTCCGACCGATAATGATTGTCTGAAATTGACTAAAAAATACGCAGTATATGCCACCCAATACTTATATTTGGACCAATATAATAGTAGTCAGGCACTCGTTAAAAATATTATTGGATCTATTAAAACTGGAATGATCAATTTGATAAAAGAATCTAAAGTATTGGATGCCAAAGATAAAAATAAAGGAATTAAAACTATTACAGAAATGCCATTTACTATCGGGCCGTCGGAAAAATTATCTGACCGAAAAGAACTGGAAAAATTCTACGCAAATGCACAAGTTGTCAAAGACAACTTTCTGCAGACGATCTTGAACTTGAATTTATTTCAAATGAAAAATGACTTCAGCATTAAAATACAATCAGAAATCGCTCCACACGGCGTTTCTCTATTAGATAACTCTGCATTCCCGGAAGTATTTGATGGTCGCCTAATACGTAAGTCTTGATTACATCAAATTTGATTAAATAATATAATTATGTTTGATGGATTCAAATCTTTCCGTACTTTTTCAACAGACATACCAGCTTCAATGATTCCCAGCTCATTGTTTAACGAAAATCGTCCAATGTACATGAATTACGGTTTGAATGCGTTCTATATCGCAATTGATATCGCCAATACTTTGGCTGATATTGGAAGAGGTCGAAAAAAAGATGGAACCCTACTTCCAAATGACCAACTCGATTGTTTCCGTCGTCATTATGAGGATTTATCTGACGAGACAAAAAAGAATAATGTAAGTATTTAACAATCATTTAATTTAACAGAATTTTCATTTCGCAAAATTACATTAGAAATCAATTCGTCTAATTTTTTTCTGGATATTTATTTTCAGCTTCGTCGTAAGAATTTCGAAGAGGATTTGATCCTCCAATATATCGCATTTCGGGCATCTCGGAATTCTTACAAGATTTATGTAACCCAAAATGGCAGTGAAAAATCTCTTCCAGGATTATCATATTCTCCGGAGCAGCTATTCTGGATATCTTTCGCACAATCGGATTGTTCTACATACGCAGATTTAGCTGAAGCCCGTGATATTAATAACAATCAGTTCAATGCTGTTGAATACATAATGATGAAAATTTTATCAAATGTACCTGAATTTTCATCAGATTTTCAGTGTCCTGTGGGTTCTAATTTGAATCCCGCAGAAAAGTGCACCTGGTGGTAATTCCAATGAACTTTTTATTTCCAAATTTTGAAATATTTTGCCTGGTTTGAAAAATTAGATCTGTTTCAAAATAAATGATAAATTAAAATGTTTTTGATTTATTTAGGTTTTTAAATTGTATGTATTTTATATGGGAATTTATTTGGATTTTGTTGGAACTATTCCCTATCCAAGCCAATGTCAGACTTGTTTTCGTTCTATTAGTCTGTTTTGAATCGTTTTTAGATTAAAAACAGATTTTTTTTTTTACAATTATTAGTCTCGATTCATTTGTTCTTAGGACAAAAGCAGACTTTCTACTATAAGTTGTCGTCAACTTTAAATCACCTTTAGATAAAAAACGGGACTCTTTACAAATATGAGTAATAATAATAATCTGGATTTTAAAAGTTATATTAATTTTCTTGATATTTAAAACATATTAATGCGCTTTCATAATAAGATGTCACAAGAATTTCGATGGATTCTAATGCCAAACTATTTTTCGATTTTATCCAGTAAAGCAGAAAAATTTCTTGACATTTGAAGAGTAATTTTATTACTTTTATTCAATATTATAAATATTCAGTCAAGACAACTAAAAAATGAAGTTGTCAAACTACCACTAACTCCGACATTTTCAAACAGAAGACACCAAGTAAATGGTAAACAAAACATATTATAGTTGGATTAGCGAGATTTTGCGCTTCGTTATTTACCCCCACCATCAAGGCGCAATGTGTTACGTATCGAAATTTAGATGGTGGGGGTAAAAACGGAAAATATCCGAAACGCAAAGTCTCACTAATCCCGCTGTAAATTCTGTAACTTTGAATATTTTTTATAAATATTGTCTATATATGAAAATATTACAAGTCCATGATTTAATGTAGTTCTTTCCATGCAAATTTTCAGAACTAAAATTTTTTTAAGTTCCAGAATTAATCTAGTCTGTCTGTAACGCAACTGTTTTTCAAAACAACAGATCAAAGAAAGCTTAAAATTTTAATGAAACATTAAAAACAGATCAACTAGTTCAAATACAGACCAATTAGTTCAAATGCAGTCCAGTTAGACTAAAATCAGATCAAATTTTCCGACCCGGGTAAATAATAATGAACATTGTTTTGCATAATCTTTAACACTATAATTATTTGATGTGTAATAAAAAATATAAAAAATATTACGAGATGTAAATCAATTAAAAGAAAAGTAATTGTATAATGATTCTTATATAGATAAGAATATGTTAACTGTAAGACATAAGATAAATAATAATTTAATCTAAATAATTGCGAGTAAGTTAATTTTTAAATGAATATAATTATAGTGAATAAATATAGTGAATATATATATAGAAACCCGAACTGGGAATCGAACCCAGACCATGTCGGTATCGTGCCGAGTGCTCTACAGGGTTTAAATTTTCACAATAATATTTTTTTGTCATCCTAAATAATAAATTCGATATGCAAAAAAAAAATAGTAGATTTTTTTGGCCCAGTCTAATATATATATAGTCCACGACAGTAGTAATATTTGTGTTAAAATATGAACTCCACTGTAATATAAAGATTAAGATTCGTGATAAAAGAAACTTCATTATACTGATAGAAAATTTTTAAAATATGATGGGAAGATTTTGTCCGTGTAGAAATATAGGAATCAGTATGATTATATACGACAAGTTCTAAGTATATAAATGACTAATATAATAATGATGGTAATGATGTTGTTCATTATCCATGACTTACCTAAGCGATGATTTATTTTAACAAGATAATAGAGTTATAATTTAATAACAATTATGGTGATTCACACAGTTACTATTTAATAAACTGCGTAAGTTAATTTTTGTCATTCCTCTCGACTAGTTATCCAGAGTAACACGAGGTATTTCAAGATGGGGCTTCTAATGTTCGATAAGTAGGATTATTAATTATTTATTTACTTACGATTTATTCAAGTTCTATTAATAATGTAAATGTTTCTTTGAGAGAAAGAAAAAAAAGAAATAATTTTGGTAATTAATTGCTGACTAAATAACAAATGTGACGGTTTAACTTTTTATAGATCACCAGGAACATTGCGGGAAAAGAAACAGAGGTCAGTATCGAAGCGTACATTTTTTTTAATTGTGAGTGTTGGATTAGTCTGTTCAATTTTTCCAATTAATACTTCAGCGGCTGTTGTTGACACTACACGAAACGATGGTGAACAATTTTGACTTTTGATATTATTAATTATTTAGTTCTATAATAAGAACTTTTGCGTAAAAATAGTTATATATAATTATATATGATTATAGTTATATGTACTCACATCTAATTTTTTTTTTACCCGGGCTTAGAGTATATATGTAGCTATATAGCTAATAATTATTCAAAACTTTACAGTGGCGGCAAACAAATGTACTGGTAACGCATGTGCCATAGAACAATCAGAAACCGGTAAGTAGTTTTTGAGTCTCAGTATAACGCGCTTAAACTTTCATTAAACAATACGACAAGAAATAATCCTAGTTCATTTTTATTTTATTTTTCAGCCGCACGAATCTTAAAATACCATGATGCCAGTATTAAGCCCTGTGACAATTTTTACCGATTTGCATGCGGTAATTACAAAAAAACTGATAAATCTAACGATTACGATTATCTTGAATCACAAAAACATGATTATCTTGAGAAGTTGATTCGAAAAGGAATCTCTTCAGACTTCAAACCCTACAAACTTATCGACGATACTTACAAAACATGCATCAATGAAAGTTGGTACCCTTAACTACTTTTAGATTGAAGTAACGAACATATCTGACCTTATAAATTTATCTAGATGCCAAAGGGCCACAAGCTCTAGATCTGTTAAAACGTACGATGAAAAAATTAGGCAATTGGCCTATTTTAGAAGCTAATTGGAAGGAATCCACTTTCAACTGGATTGATTTCACCGGTAATGCTAAAAAAACTGGTTACAATATCAATTATTTCTTAGATTGGACACCAAAGCCTATATATAGTAGTTCACGTAGAAGTTTAATATATTCTGTTACGGTGAGTCACGTAGTCGACGATTAAAAATTATACGGATAAATTATCTCATATTCTTGTTAACAGATGGCTGATACTCATTTCGATCCCTCTTTGCCCGAGAAAACTACCTCGCAAAAACGAGCTTATTCTGATTACATGGTAAAAGTAGCACGACTCCTTGGAGCGAATGGTGGTGACTTGGCAAAGGACATGAAAGACGTATACGATTTTGAAGAACAATTTTCAAAAATAAATGTTGGGGACCATCCTTATCAGACAGATAATTTCACTATGGTAGAATTACAGAAGCAATGGCCGAGCATCGAGTGGAAGCGATTTGTTGACAAATCCCTGATTCCGTTTGTGGATGCCAATGAAAAGCCTATTTTAACTGTTTGGAATTCTACTACTTTAACAAAGTTCGTACATCTAATGAAAAAAACTCCAACACGTGTGCAAGCAAATTACGCCATTTGGAAAATGGTTCAATACTCAGCTCCCTATTTGACTGGAGAATTTAGGGAAGCCCGAAAAACGTTTTATAAACAAGTAGGTTACGTTGGCATTCCAGCCGATGACGATTGCCTGGAATTGACTATAAAGTACGCAGAATATGCCGCCCAATACTTATATTTAGATCAATATAAAAGTAGTCAGGCACTCGTTAAAAATATGATTGGATCTATTAAAACTGAAATGATCAATTTGATAAAAGAATCTAAAGTTTTGAATGCCAAAGATAAAAATGAAGGAATAAAAACTCTTACAGAAATGCCATTTACTATCGGGCCGTCGGAAAAATTGTCTGACCCAAAAGAACTTGAAAAATTCTACGCAAATGTACAAGTTGTCAAAGATAACTTTTTGCAGACGATCTTGAACTTGAATCTATTCAAAATGAAAAAGGACTTCAGCATTAAAATACAATCAGAAATCGCTCTATACGGCGTTGCTCGGTTATATAACACAGCACTCCCGGAAGTATTCGCTGGTCGTCTACGTAAGTCTTAATTACATCAAATTTGATCGAATTAACTTATTATGTTTGATGTATTCTCATCTTTTGGTACTCATCTAACAGACATACCAACTTCGATGATTCCCAGCCCATTATTTAACGAAAATCGTCCAATGTACATGAATTACGGTTCAAGTGCGTCCTACATTGCAATTAATATCGCCGAAGCTTTGGCTGATATTGGAAGAAGTTGGAATCAAGATGGAACCCCACTTCCAAATGACCAACTCGATTGTTTCCGTCGTCATTATGAGGATTTGTCTGACGAGACAAGGAAACAAAGAGTTAGTATTTAGCAATCATTTAGTTTAACAGAATTTTCACTTCGCAAAATTATATTAGATATGAATTCGTCTAATTATTTTTGGGTTTTTCATTTTTAGCTCCGTCGTAATAAATTCGAAGAGGATTTGATCCTCCAATATATCGGATTTCGGGCATCTCGAAATTCTTACAAGACTTATGTCGCCAAACATGGCATCGAAAAACCCCTTCCAGGATTATCATATCCCCCGGAGCAGTTATTCTGGATATCTTTCACTCAATCGTATTGTTCTACATACGCAGATTTAGCTAAAGCCCGTGATATTAACAACAATCAGTTCAATACTTTCGATTACATAATGATGAAAATTTTATCAATTGTACCGGAAATTTCATCAGATTTCCAATGCCCTATGGGTTCTAATTTGAACCCCGCAAAAAAATGTTCCTGGTGGTAATTTCAATGAACTTTTTATTTCAAAATTTTAAAATAGTCTGCCCAGGTTGAAAAATTAGATCTGTTTAAAAATAAATGATAAATTCAAATGTTTTTCATTTAATTTAGGTTTTTAAATCATACTTATTTCATATGGGAATTTAATAAGTTTTTGTCGCCCGAAAGTAACTCTACTTTAGTACTAAAATCCTCAATGAGAACTATGAGGTCTAGATGCGAATAATTTATCGATTTTAAATTATAATTAAGACCTGAAAATCCTCAACAAATGGAAAGTTATAATTCGGACATCGGTTCAAATGCGAATAAAATTATTCCTGTATGTTTTGAGTATTTTGAGGCTCTAATCCAAATTATGTTATCCCAGTTTAGTCCTCAAAGTTGTAAAATGGGTCGTAACTACTACTTTGAGGACTAAACTAGGATAACTTTCTATACTGCTGTCAATCTTAAAATTCTAAATTAATTCCTCAAAAACCTCATTGATAACTTTGAGACTTACATCCGAATTTGGTTTTTGACTCGGGTAATCAATTCTGTACCTTGACAGTTATTGGCGTAACTAGTAGGGTAAGTGATTCATAATGTGTCAGCGCTAAAGACATCGCGGGTGACGGATTATGACTTACCCTACATTTTGCGCCCATAATTTTATTCAACTCATGTGCACTATTCACGTTTTATTAATCGCCTAAAAAGCAAAGTCTCAATAGTTGTTTAGTGACATAGTAAAAAAAACATTCGGCATCACAACCTCGGCTACTCAATGGGTAACAACAAGGAGTTGTAATTACCTAATATTTAGTAAGAGCTCGAAAGATAGTTACGTTTATTTTCATTACGTCACAATGGCCGGGATGGTAGACATCTTTACTTCGTTTTGACAAATAATTTTTCACCAGTCGGTAAACGGCCATTTAGGGTTCGGATTTTAGGCATGAATAAAATATTTTTTATAAATGAATATATTACAAGTCCATAATTCAATCTAGTTTTGTCTGTCTGTAACGCAACTAAATTTTAAAACAACAGATCAAAAACAGCTTAAAATTCTAATAAAAGATCAAAAACAGATCAACTGTTTCAAATACATACCAATTAGTCCAAATAAAGTCCAGGTAGACTAAAATCAGATCAAATTTTCCGACCCGGGTAAATAATAATGAGCATTGTTTTGCATAATCCTTGACACTATAATTATTTGATGTGTAATAAAAAAATATAAAAAATATTACGAGATATAAATCAGTTGAAAGAAAAGTAATTGTATAATGATTCTTATATAAATAAAAATATTTTAACTGTATGACATAAGATAAATAAAAATTTAATCTAAATAATTGCGAGTAAGTTAATTTTTAAATGAATATAATTAAATTTGCCTGCTGTGAATGAAGAAATATGTCAGCGTATATAAAATTGAAAATAATTCTTTGGAAAGTTTTCTGACATATAACAATAGAGGGAGCTGTCATATCATTGCCAATATGATCTATTTTATCAATACACAAAACTATAATAATAATAATGATGATAAAGGAGAATGAGTTTGTCCTTTGCTCTTGGCTGTTTCTATTCATGCATTTATTTTAATAAAGTAATAGGGTAGTAATTTGATAAACTTTACAGCACCTTACACAACTGCTATATAACATTCTGAGGTGCTCAATTTAAGTTATTTATGGCGAGAAGTCTGCAAGAGTAACAGTTAATATTTTATGATGACGTTTGAAATATTTAATAAGTAAGATTATTGTTTATTTATTTTTATATATTTACGATTTATATAAGTGACGTTAATTATTTTAATAATATTTGAAGTAAGGGGCGGCTAGTAATAAAATCATCGATTTAAAAAATTTTTTATGTTACAAAATGTAATTTTAGTGACTGATTACTGACTGAATAATAAATGTGACGGTATAATTTTTTATAGATCGCCAAGACCATTGCGGCTAAAGAAACAGAGCTCAGTATGTGAGCGTAAGTTTTTTTTAATTGTGAGTGTGGGATTGGTTTGTTCAATTTTGCCGATTAATACTTCAGCGGCTGCTGTCGACACTCCACAAAGCGATGGTAAGTAATTTTGACTTTTGATATTCAATTAATTATTTAATTTTATGGAAGTAAAGTATTGGCGTATAAATTTTCATACTTTGCAGTGGCGGCAAACAAATGTACAGGTAACACATGTGCCGTAGAACAATCAGAAACCGGTAAGTTGTTTTTAAGCCTCAGTTATGTCCGGGTAAAAAAATTATATATTATTATATGCAATTCATATCTAAATATATATTATCCATTTATAGTTAGATAAAATAACATGTAAATATTTATAATTATATATAGAAAGTGGCACAATGTATACATTATATCTAATTGTATAGAATTATAGATGATTATATTGGGCCATTTTTCGCATGTAATTGTGTATAAAGGGGGCGGGGTCAAAATGGGCTCCTTGAAATTTTTAATACCTCGAAATATTTGGGGGCAAAATAGATCCTTCCCAAATTTTTGTTCAATTTAAGGGGGGGGGGGGGGCTAAATCGTGAAAAAAATGCTTTTTTTAGGCGTATGGATTGTGCTAATTCATTAAAACCTTTTGAACATTATTAAGTATATATTCAACAACATTAGGTAATTTTTTTATGTAAAAGTATCCGCAACCAAGCCGGTGACGGAGCTTTTCCCAGAACGTCTTTAAAAAAAGTTGATTTGCGTGAGCAGTGTATCTCAGCTGGAGATTATCTGAAATAAAAAACCATTGAAATTTAGTCAAAGCATTATTAAAACCTCCCTCCAACGTTCCCTGATTAATTTTTTTTTTCATTTTTTCATTTTTTAATGGTCATTTAAAGTAAAAACTGCTATTTTTTACAAAAATTTGCGCCGTTTTGGAGCTGGAAAACCCCCTTGTAAAAAAAAAATCTAAATCTCAACGTTGGGGGGGGGAGGGGGTATTTTATACGTAGAAAGTGTGTACCAAGTTTGAAATAAATCGGTAATGTAGTTTTTAAATAGCAGTGCTCACGGTCTGTGCTCACTGAATAAGTGATTCAAGAATAAGGAACCCTTGCGATGTGTTTGAAATTTTGCTTTACTTTTAACTTGTCTAGATAAAAAAGTTTTCTGATCTTCAGGGGGAAAAAGGATCTGAGATACAAAAAAAAGGCCATATTTTTGTGATTTTTTTTTCTGAGTACCTTCTTCATTAAAAGTCTTAAAATTCGTGACAATATTAAGCATCATTCCAAGCATATTCTGTTAAATTTTCATAAAAAAATATCAAAAAATAAGCCAGTGGTAGTGAGAAGAACTAAGTCGCCTCAAAAAAAGTTCTATGCGGTAGTCAGGATAACTCATGACTGCTTCATCTGAAATCAAAAAACCAATAAAATTTCTTTAGCACATAAGTTTATCTTGGATTCGAACGAAGGAATAAACAAAATATTCATTTTTGAATTTTTGGTAAAGGTACAATCAAAAACTTCTGATTTTTACCAAAAATTGCTCCTTTTGTTTAATTAAAAAATGAGTAGTAATTGAAAAAAAAAATCCTTCGTTCAGACCCGAGTATTTAGTATCTAAAAGAAGTATTTAAAGTTTGGGCGTAATCTGTCCAAAGGTTTTCGAGAAATTTTGACTACCGACTTAATAAAAAAGTTCTGAGAATCACGCGATTGAAGTTTTTTTTTTTACCCAATTGACGCGTTGCAATTTTCATTAAAGAACAGGAAAAATCATTCTCGCCCATTTTTATTTTATTTTCAGCCACACGAGTCACGAGATACCGCGATGTCAGTGTCAACCCCTGTGATAATTTTTACAAATTCGCTTGCGGTAGTTACAAGAAAACTGATAAATCTGATGATTACAATCATCTAGAAACTTTGAGGAATGATCAACTTAAGAAGTTGATCCAAAAAGGAACCTCTTCCGAATTCAAACCTTACAAACTTATCGATGATATTTACAAGACATGTATTAATAAAGGTAAGAACCCTTAAATAAAAAGTTAGAAACACATCTGACCTTATAAATTCATCTAGATGCCAAAGGGCAACAAGCGTTAGATACTCTCAAACGAATTATCAAAAGTTTGGGCAGTTGGCCCATTCTAGAAGCCGATAAATGGAAGGAAGCTGACTTCAATTGGATCGACTTCAGTAGCAATGCCAAAAAAGCCGGTTACAATATAAACTATTTCTTAGATTGGGAACCCCTGACTATATATCGTGAAAAGAAGAAAGTTATCAGATATTCTGTAGCCGTAAGTTCGGAAAAAATGATTCTCTTAACTTCTGTCTTTTAATTTCTTTATTTTTCTCAATAGATGGCGCGAAGCTACTTCGCGAATTCAATGAGCAGCAAAATTGAAACACAGAAACAAATTTACAGCGAATATATGCTAAAAATATCAAAACTTTTTGGCGTAAACACTGATGACATAACCCAGCAATTGAACGAAGCCTTCGATTTTGAAATAAAATTACAGGAAATAAATTCTGGAAATGGGTCAGACTATACTCCTCACATCAGTATTGAACAATTAAAAACTCAGTGTCCAACTGTTGAATGGGATAAATTTGTCGAAAAAACTCTGATGCCTTTTGTTGACGCTGATGAAAAGCCGATTTTGACGGTCCGTAATTCGACCGCTCTCGCGGGATTTGCTAAACTAATTGAAAGTACTCCGAAACGTGTGCAAGCCAATTACGCCGTGTGGAAAATAATTCAATACTCGGTTCCTTATTTGACTGAAGAATTTAGGGAAGCGTTGAAAAGTTTCAATGAACAAATAAGCCTTCCAGAAATTCCGCAAGAAGATTTTTGTGTCGACGTGGTCAAAAAGTATGCTGAACATGCCCTCAATTCATTGTATTTGGACCAGTATAAAAGCAGCCAGGAGACTATTAAAACAATGGTTGGATCTATTAAAGAAGAAATGATAAAAATGGTTAAAGATTCTAAAACATTGAATGAAGAGGATAAGAATGGAGCAATCGAAGTCGTTAACAAGATGATTTATACAATCGGGCCGTCGGAAAAATTGTCAGACCCAAAGGAATTGGAAAAATTCTACGCAGATGCTCAAGTTGTTGAAGACAATTTCCTCCAAACAATCTTGAACTTGAATTTGTTTAAGATAAAAAAGGAATTCGGTAATAAAGTGCAATTGGAAGTATTTCCATTTTTCATTGCCAAATCGGCCAACCCAGGAATCCCGGAAAATTTCGCTGGATATCTCTGTAAGTTATATTTAGATGAAATCATTATTCAAACAAAGAAATCTTGTAATTGTCCCACAATTTAATTATTTTTTGTAAATTTATTTTCGGTAGACATTCCAACTTCTATGATACCTAGTCCGTACTTTAACGTAAATCGTCCGATGTACATGAATTTTGGTGCAAGTGGAACACACATAGCGATAAATATTTACAAAAGTTTACTTTTCTTCGGAAGAAAGTGGACAGATGGTGGAGAACTACTTTCAACTGATCAAGTCGATTGCTTCCGTAATCAATACGGCAATTCAACTGATGCAAATAAAAACAATGTAAGAATTCGATTTAACTCTTTCCCGATTGACTGCCTAATTATCACTTTATGTTTTTAGCGTCATCCTAAACCAGAAGAAGACATGATTGTCCAATTCATCGGTTTTCGTACTTCTCGGGCTACTTATCAAAATTACGTAACTAAAAATGGCGCCGAACTAGCTCTTGCAGGACTGCCTTACACTCCGGAACAATTATTCTGGATTTCATATGCGCAATCATTGTGTCCTATTTTTGCTAATCAAACAGACGCTGAACCTACTGATGCCACAAATAATCAATTCGCTTCTCCTGAATATAAATTAACGAAAATACTATCAAATATACCGGAAATTTCATCTGATTTCAAGTGTCCTATTGGTTCTAACCTTAATCCCGAACACAAATGTACTTGGTGGTAGTTTGAATAATCTGCAAAGATGGAGCTGTCAGATAACCTGCAAGTATATTTACTTGGACACAAAAATAATAATTTTTTTATAACTACTGTAGTACGAAAATATCTATTTTACTGTTGTAAGAGTTATGTAAAATAAAAATAATCATGTAAAGTGATCTAAGATCTCATAATGAGCATATATATGTATATATATACTGTGTAATTATTGTGGAAATCATATACAAATAAAATATCAAACATATTTAAGAAAATTCAAGTTTCTGTTTTTTATTGGCTTTGATCCACGTCGATCTATAGATCGTATTACTTTGATTTCGAAAGTTCTTATATATTTTACTACCTTTCGGTTATAGAGGACTTCTTTTTAGACGTATTATACACTGAAAGAAATAATCGGTAGCAGCTACCGATTGGTAATCGGTAGCCACTACCCATTATTTTTCGGTAGCGGCTACCGATTAATTTTCGGTAAAAGCTACCGATTATTTCGGTCACGGCTACCGATTATTCAGTAACAGCTACCGATTATTTCGACAGCCGTTAATCGTTAATCGTTAATAAAAAAATTGGTAGCTGTTACCGAAATTAGGAAACTGATACCGAAATAATCGGTAGCGGCTACCGAAAAATAATCGGTAGTGGCTACCGAATGCCAATAGGTAGCTGCTACCGATTATTTTTTTCAGTGTAGAGCTAAAACTAGGAAAAAAAACTTTTCAAACCTAAAAAGGCATATAATTTAAGTTTAACGATCTTTTGGCTTTCAAATTTTTTTTTCAATTTAGAGCTTCAAAATTGGTCTACAAAATAATTGACGACAACAAAAACATACATGCTCTCTTAGAACTAGGAAGCTTCCTAAAGCCAAAAGGGCGCATGAAAATATAAGTTCTTTTTGGATTAGTAACACAAAATATCTAAATAATAAAAGAATTAGATCTGATTTATCCAAGAGACGATTGAGAGAGAAGCTTATGGATCATAATATGAAATGGACTTCGTCCGTCGTTCCTTATTCATTTATAAATTTATTTCAATAGGGTAATAGAATAATGATTTTATAAATTTCATAGCATCTTATACAATTTCTATTCAACATACTGAGGTGCTCAATTACAGCTATTAATAGCAAAAAAGTGTCTATTCAATTTCGCTAGGCTTATGTTAGCTTTAATTTCACTTTATTTGATTATAATTAATTGATAAGTGCTATAGTTTATATAGGGGAGGGGCGGGGGCCAAACGGGGTATTAAGAAAGTACTAAGTTTTCGAGGACTCAAATACGTTTTTAATGATATTCTCAAATTTTTTTTTTAATGATATTCAAAGAAAAAAGAAAAAATTTTAAGTTGCTATAAGAAAAAAAAATTTATATCCTGCGGGCAAAATGAAGTACCCCCTAAAAAAAGTGAAAAAAAAACATCTAGATATTAAATAAATTTGATTAAATCAAATTTTTTTATAAAAAAGATTTTGGAATGTTAAAAAAATTATTTTTTAATAAAACTTTGAGGGTAACTTGGTAAGCCTCCCCACCACCGTCTTGCCTCCTATACAAAGATTTATTATTATTATTATTGCAAAATTGTGTAGAGATAAAATTTAAAAAAAAAATATTCCTGACAATGACATTGCTTCTTACATTTAACTTGCGTTTATATTAATACGATAATGACATTGAAAGTGACTCACTCCCCCATTTATTTAAATGGTTTAAATGTTAAATACTACGGGCAATAAAATTTGTAGTCACTTCTGCAGAAAACCTCAACTAGCAAATAGACAAGTTTTTATATTGATGGTTGAAGTTGCTGATACTATTTTATTTCATTTCTTAGTTTAATGATAATAAGTTTGGGAAAGTGAATATATTTCAAAATGGAAAGAAAGTTATTTGATAATGAGTAAGGTTTTATATTTATATAAAGTGTATTTTTTAAAAATAATTACTATAAACTTTTTGATACATTTTTTTGGATAAGTTACGGTTTTGTTTTTTGTTTACAGAAAATCAAAACGATTTTCACAAACAAGATGGCCAATATTTGAGTATAAATTATTTTTACTGGCTATTGGAGTCGTTTGTTTGGTCACTCCAGCTAATGCTAGTCTTGGTATCGTTCTACGGGATGGTAAATTAGATATGTTTTTATAAATTATAAAAAATTAAAACTGTATTCATTGCAGTGGCGACAAACAAGTGTACGAGTGACGCCTGTAATCTCGAGCGCACAGAAATCGGTAAATGAAAACTTTTAATTTATTTTTGATAATCAAAACAAGCTCACACCCACTTTGTTTTTGAATTTCAGCCGCAGAAATTGCGAAATACCAGGACACGAGTATCAACCCTTGTGACAACTTTTTCCGATTTGTTTGCGGTAACTACAAAAAACCTGAAAACTTGGATATCGAAAACTTTGACAAACCCTTGAAAAGAATTCAAGTAGAAAATTTAATTAAAGAAAGTGATGGTAGTTCTATACCATATAAACTTGTTGATGATCTGTACAAAACATGTATGAATGAAAGTAAGTAAAAATAGATTGAGAGAAGGAAAATTAAGTGATATCTAATTCGATTGATTTGCCTAGATGCCATCGGAGAGCAGTCTGTAACTTTAATCAAAAATCACATAAATAATCTGTGCAGTTGGTCAACTTTTAGATTTGACGAATCAGCAGAAGTAAAGTTTGACTGGATTGAATTCTCTGGTAACGCTAAAAAAGCTGGATACAATATTAACTTTTTTTTAGATTTTAAACCTGAGCCTACGTATAAACATCGGAACAGTTCTTTAAGATATTCCATTCACGTACGTTTTTTTGTAGAGCAAATATATTTTTATACGGAGAAAATTAATTTATAAAATTAAGATAAAAATTACCGCGGCATTTGTAATGCTGGAACAGCTACTCTAGTAACATTCTTAAGAAAGCTTAATGCAAATCTGTATCTTAATTCAACAAGAGTTCTTACTTTTTTCTCTCTTGCACTCAAGTGGACGAACGATACTATCGTTGATGCACTAATACAGTAATCAGGAACTTTGGCCGAGTTTTTCTCTTAAACGAACCAATATTATCAAAAAATTAGACCGCACTTCGCTAGATTAGACAGTCGTACATCAACGTGCAGTCTGTAATTTGTACTTAGAGATTTGGCTTCCGAGAAAAACTCAGCCGAAAATATCTGATAATCCTGTTAAGCAAGTCTACATGATCAGTCTTGGATAAGTCTAAGGCAAGATATACCGACCATCTTAAGAAATTCTGCAGCAAGTCTTACTTATTATTGTTTTATTAAATATCTTGGTTAAGAACTGCTGCATACTGTTTCTACAAATTTACTTAAATCATCAGAAAGAATCTTAAGCAGGACTTGATGAAATTTGCCGAAAAGATACTTACTCAATACATCTTCTTTGAATCTTATATAAGAGACTTGCTGAAAGATTTTCATCAAGAACCTTGCTTAAGACAATGGTACTAATATAGCGATAGTGGGTCTTTTTATAATGCCTTCTATAAAATATATAGTACAAGGAGACACTATTCTCGTTCGACATGCAATGGTGTCATAGTAGAGCTGGAACATGTTGGCCACCTGCAGAAATTGAAATAAACACGTGCCAAAATTACAATGGCCATAGTAAAATTGAAGACGATTATATTACAAGCTACTGTAACCATTCTGGGTTTTACTATGGTCATAGTAATTTTTGCAAGTGTTTATTTTATTTTCCGTCAGGTGGAGAACACCGTCTGGGTTTACTATGATGTTATAATATTTAAAACCAAAAAAATTTCTCCGTCTGTGTTTTAAGACTCTATATTTCATAAAGAGCGCTGTAAAAAGTTTTGTCAGCGCTAGTAGGTTCCAGCTTTACTGAACTAGCACTGTTAAATTTATGATAAATTTTCTCCGTATATGAATACTACAAATATGCTGAATTCGATTGTTTCTTTCCAGATGGCTCCGTTTTATTTCGATTATGTTGTGCCTCTAAATACTACCGAGCAAAAACAAATTTACGTTAAGTTTCTAACTAATGTAACACGCCTCCTCGGTGAAGACGTCAGTGGTATAGTACAGGAAATTTATGATTTCGAAAATAAACTGTCTGAAATAACTTCTCCGAAAAGTCGATATCAGACTGAAGACATAAGCATTGAAAAATTGAATAAGCAATGGCCAAGCATCGATTGGAATAGATTTGTTGATAAACTTTTAATGCCTTTTGTGGATGATGGTGAAAAACCTACTCTCACTATTTGGAATACTACAGCCCTTACGAAATTCGTAAAACTAATAGAAGAAACTCCAAAAAATGTGCAAGCTCATTATGCCGTTTGGAAAATAATTCAATACTCAGTTCCTTTTATGAATTACAAATTCAGGCTAGAGCAACAAATGTTTTATAATCAAATAGGTCATCCAATAGAATCGCGGAAGGTATACTGCGATTATATTGTTAAAAAATATGCTGGAACTGCCGTCCAGTATTTGTACTTAAATCAGTACAGAGGCAGTCAGGATACTATTAGAAGTATGACGGACTCAATTAAGAAGGAAATGATCAAAATTATGGAGAAATCTGAATCATTAAATGATGAGGATAGAAAGGAAGGAGTTGAAATTCTTAAAAAAATGGGAGTTACTATTGGACCGACAGGCCTACTATCCAATCCAAAAGCATTGGAAACATTCTACGCAGACGCTATAGTTGTTAAATATAATTATTTACAGACTATTTTGAATTTGAATGTTTTCAAAATCAAAAAGGAGTTAAGTAATAAAATACACAAGGAATGGTTCCAATATTTTGTAAGGAAAGCTAACCACCTCGGATTTCCGACTAATTATGCTGATAATTTGTGTATGTTCTTTTGATAACTGAACATTCTCATCACTATTTCAATGGATTGGTTGCTGTACTAAAAATATAATTTGAAATTATTTCAGATATCCCAATGAATATGATACAGAGCTCATTATTTGACAACAATCGGCCAATGTACATGAATTTTGGTGCAAGTGGTTCATCTATTGCTCGTGAAATGTTTATGAGCTTACTACACTTAGGTACAAATTGGACCGAAGAAGGAAAAGAACTTCCAACTGCTCAGTTAGAATGCTTTCAACGCAGCGTAGAAAGCGTAACGAAAGTCACGTTTAACACATTTGTAACCATCTGACTATATTCAAATATTTTGTTTATTCCCTAGCGGTTCCAAATTACGAAAAATTACGATATGTACTATGAATCACTGCATTTGCCGCAAAATACCGTATTGCTATGGCCAATTTACCTCATTTTGAGGCAATCTATGACATTTTACATTAATATACTGTAATTTACGGCAAATTGCGGTAGTTTACTCTAAATTACGAAAAAATACGGCAATTAATCGTACTGTGCGGCATTTTTTATCGAAAATACGATACAATATTTCAATTAACGGAAAAAAACCGTAATTCTGCAGTAAATCCGAAAGTTTACAACGAAATATCGCAGGATTGTCTCAAATTTACGGTAAATTGCCGTACTTTTACCGTAAGATACCGCAACTTATGGTGATTCGGACCCACCAGGATTACTTAAAATGAAACAAAGCAAACATATTTGGTAATTTATTTTTCAGATAGATCGTCAGTTCATCGAACAGTCGATTGCTCAGCACATAGGATTCCTTGCTACGTATGCTGCTTACAAAGATTATGTGGCTAAATTAGGTCCAGAATTGAAATTGCCTCAATTACCTTACAAACCTGAACAATTATTTTGGATTTCTCACGCTCACTCATTTTGTATTATCAGTGACAATCCAAATCAAGAACGTATATATGAGGAAAATCAATTTAATAAACTCGAATATACGATGAAGAAAATTTACTCAAATATACCAGAATTTTCAACCGACTTTCAGTGCTCAGTAGGTTCTAATATGAACCCAAAGAACAAATGTACCTGGTGGTGATTTATTTAAAAAATATTTTCTTTGTAGTACCACTATGATTTTAGTCAAAAATGCTTTTGATTATTATCAGCGACTGTAAACTCTTTGTTAATGTTAAAAAATATATAATTAATAAAACTATTATGAAGAAATGAGTAGAATTCTATTTTAAAACGACTATTTATGATTTAATAGTATTTCTTATACATCATGTGAATTCGGTATATTATGCTCTATGTCACTAGATGTATACAATAGTTTATGTAATGAATGTACGAAGAAAGATGCCGTTAAATGTCTAAGGTCAGCGTCATGCAGCGAGAGTTATAAAAATAATTTGCTTTATTATTAATGAAAAAGATTCATACTTTATCAAAATGGACACTTTGTTTATTCAAATTTTTTTTTCCAATTTTTAGCTGTATTTGGTCAACAAAACGGTTGGGAAAAATAAAAATAAAAGAAACGCCCGTTTGGCTGCAGGAAGTTTTTTACAGCCGAAAGTGCGTATAAGAATATAAGTTCTTTTGGAATAAGTACCCGAGTCGAAATATTGAACTTGCATTTAACTTACGTTAACTTATAGAACGTACATTGAACTTACATAAGCGTAATGAACTTACATCTAACTTAATAGTTATTGGCGTAACTAGTAGGGTAAGTGATTCATAATGTGTCAGCGCTAAAGACATCGCGGGTGACGGATTATGACTTACCCTACATTTTGCGCCCATAATTTTATTCAACTCATATGCGCTATCCACGTTTTATTAATCGCCTAAAAAGCGAAGTCTCAATAGCTGTTTAGTGACATGGTGAAAAAAAAACATTCGGCATCACAACCTTGGCTACTCAATGGCTAACAACAGGGAATTGTTATTACCCCATATTCAGTAAGAGCTTGAAAGATAGTAACGTTTATTTTCATTACGTCACAATGGCCGGGATAGTAGACATCTTTATTGCGTTTTAACAAATAATTTTTCACCAGTCGGTAAACGGCCATTTAGGGTTTGCATTTTAGGCATGATAAAACGTGAATAGCGCGCATGAGTTGAATAAATAACTTATTGGGCTTGATTATAACTTGAATCGACTTAAATAAAAATACTGATTTAATTATATCTTATCTGGAACAAAATTAACCCAAAGTAGTGGTATTTCTTTCGAAAACTTCGGTGGTGGGTGATTTGTGAGGTTGCTGCGAATCTTGTGCCAAAGATCACGCCTGTAAGTCAAATAATGTCAAAACGCAAGTATTTTAATCTTTTACTTCGGTAAAACCCCCCTCGAAAAAATACCGATGGTGAGTGATTTGTAAGATTGATGGAAATATTTGGGCCAAAGTTCAAGTCTGTAAGCCGGATAATGCAAAAACAGGAATATTTTTATCGCTTGACCCACTAAAATCCCCCACGTAAAGGCCGAAGGGAATTTGTCTATCTTTTTTAACATTGAATATCTAGATGAAGATTTCAACGTCCAATACTTCCAACTTACGATTCAAATTTCGATTTGGGAGCACATTCAAGTTTACTTTCGGTTAACTTTATTCCAGGTAAGTTATAATTAAGTCAGTATTTTTAGTTAAGTCAATTCAAGTTATGATCAAGCTCAATAAGTTATTTAAGTTAGATAAAAGTTCATTAAGCTTATGTAAGTTCTATTAGATAACGTACGTTAAATGTAAGTTCAATATTTCGACTCAGGTAACGCGATACATCTAAATAAAAAAAAATCAGATCTGAATTACCCAAGTGACGATCGAGATAAAAGCTTATGAATCATGATATGAAATGGACTATGTCCGTTGTTCCTTATTCATTGAGAAATTTATTTCAATAGGGTAATAGAATAATGATTTAATAAATTGCATGGCATCTTATACGATTTCTAGTTTAAATATTAAGATGCTCACTTATTAGGCTTCCGTTCGCATTAATTTCACTTTATTTAAATATAGTTAATTGTTGAGCGCTATAGTTAATATATAACGACGATTTATTATTATTGTTATTATTATTATCACAACATTTCGTAGGAATTAAATTTTAGAAAAAAAAATATTCCTGACAATGACGTTGCTTCTTACCTTTAACTTGCGTTTATATTAATACGATAATGACAATGAAAGTGACTCACTCCCCCACTTCTTTAAATGGCTTAAATGTTAAATACTGCGAGCAATAAAATTTGTAGTCACTTCTGCAGAAAACCTCAACTAGCAAATAGACAAGTTTTTATATTGATGGTTGAAGTTGCTGATACTATTTTATTTCATTTCTTAGTTTAACGATAATAAGTTTGGGAAAGTGAATATATTTCAAAATGGAAAGAAAGTTATTTGATAATGAGTAAGGTTTTATATTAATATAAATTGTATTTTTTAAGAATAGTTACTATAAACTTTTTGATACATTTTTTTGGATAAGTTACGGTTTTGTTTTTTGTTTACAGAAAATCAAAACGATTTTCACGAACAAGATGGCCAATATTTGAGTATAAATTATTTTTACTGGCTATTGGAGTCGTTTGTTTGGTCACTCCAGCTCATGCTGGTCTTGGTATCGTTCTACGGAATGGTAAATTTGATATATTTTTATAAATTATAAAAAATTAAAACTGTATTCATTGCAGTGGCAACAAACAAGTGTACGAGTGACGCCTGTAATCTCGAGCGCACAGAAATCGGTATATTAACTTTTAATTTTTTTAAGATAATCAAAACAAGCTCACACCCACTTTGTTTTTAAATTTCAGCCGCAAAAATTGCGGAATACCAGGACACGAGTGTCAACCCTTGTGACAACTTTTTCCGATTTGTTTGCGGTAACTACAAAAAAACTGAAAACTTTGATATTGAACACCTTGACGAACCCTTGGAAAGAATTCAAGTAGAAAATTTAATTAAGAAAAGTGATGATAATTCTATACCATATAAAGTTGTTGATGATCTGTACAATACATGTATGAATGAAAGTAAGTAAAAATAGTTTAAGATGAGAGAGAAAAAGTGATATCTGATTTGATTGATTTGCCTAGATGCCAGCGGAGAGCAGGCTTTAGCTCTAATAAAAAAGCATATAAATAATTTGTACAGTTGGCCAATTTTCAAATCTGATGAATCAGCAAAGATGAAGTTTGATTGGATTGAGTTCTCTGGCAACGCTAAAAAAGCAGGATACAATATCAACTTTTTCTTAGATTTTAAACCTGAGCCTACGTATGATAGTCGGAACAGTTCTTTAAGATATTCCATTCAAGTACGTTTTTTCCTAGAGATTCACTGTTATTTTTATGGTAAATTTTCTCCGTATATGAATACAACAAATATGCTTAATTCGATTGTTTCTCTACAGATGGCTCCGTCTTATTTCGATGATGCTCTGACTCTAAATACTACCGCGCAAAAACAAATTTACGTTAAGTTTTTAACTAATGTTACACGTCTCCTCGGCAATGACGTCAGTGATATAGTACAGGAAGTTTATGATTTCGAAAATAAACTGTCTGAAATAACTTCTCGAAGCAGTCCATATTATACTGAAGACGTAAGTATTAAAAAATTGAAGAAACAATGGCCAACCATCGATTGGAATAGATTTGTTGATAAACTTTTAATGCCTTTCGTGGATGATGGTGAAAAACCTACTCTCACTATTTGGAATACTACTGCCCTTACGAAATTCGCAAAACTAATAGAAAAAACTCCAAAAAATGTGCAAGCTCATTATGCCGTTTGGAAAATAATTCAATACTCAGTTCCTTTCTTGCCTCATAAATTCCGGGTAGAGCAACAAATGTTTTATGATCAAATAGGTCATCCAATAGAATCGCGGAAAGTATACTGCGATGATATTGTTCATAATTATGCTGGCACTGCCGTCCAGTATTTGTACTTAAATCAGTACAAAGGCAGCGAGGAAACTATTAGAAGGATGACGAACTCAATCAAGAAAGAAATTATCAAACTTATTGAGAAATCTGAGTCATTAAATGATGAGGATAAAAAGGAAGGAGTTGAAACTCTTAAGGAAATGGGGGTCATTATTGGATCGACGAGCTTATTGTCCAATCCGAAAGCATTGGAAACATTTTACGCAGACGCTCAAGTTGTTAAAGATAATTATTTGCAGACTATTTTGAATCTGAATGTTTTTAAAATCAAAAAGGAGTTGAGTAATAAAACACACAAGGAATGGTTCCAATATTTTGTCAGGAAAGTTAACCACCTTGGATTTCCGACTAATTATGTTGATAATTTGTGTATGTTCTTTTGATAACTGAACATTCTCATCACTATTTCAATGGATTGGTTGCTGTACTAAAAATATAATTTGAAATTATTTCAGATATCCCAATGAATATGATACAGAGCTCATTATTTGACAACAATCGGCCAATGTACATGAATTTTGGTGCAAGTGGTTCATCTATTGCTCGTGAAATGGTTATGAGCTTACTACACTTAGGTAGAAATTGGACCGAAGAGGGAAAAGAACTTCCAAATGCTCAGTTAGAATGCTTTCAACGCAGCGTAGAAAGCGCATTGAAAGTCTCATTTCATAAATCTGTACCCATCTGACCAGATTAAAATATTTTGTTTATTCCTTAGTGGATCCGAATTACGGCAAATTACGGTAGTTTACTCTCAATTACGGAAAAATACGGAAACTCACCGTATTGGGCGGCATTTTTTACTGAAAAATACCGTAATTCTGCAGTAAATCCGAAAGTTTCAGATGAATTATCGCAGGAATAATCTCAAGCGTACGGTAAACTGCCGTAAGATACCGCAACTAATCGTAATTTGGATCCACTAGGATTGATCAAAATTAAACCAAGCAAACTTATTTGATAATTTATTTTTTAGATGCATCGTCAGTTTATAGATCAGTCAATTGCTCAGCACGTAGGATTCCTCGCTACGTACGCTGCTTACAAAGATTATGTGGCTAAATCAGGTCCAGAATTGAAATTGCCTCAATTACCTTACAAACCTGAACAATTATTTTGGATTTCTCACGCTCACTCATTTTGTTTTGCCAGTGACAATCCATATCAAGAACGTATATACGAGGACAATCAATTTAATAAAATCGAATATGTGATGATGAAAATTTACTCAAATGTACCAGAATTTTTAGCCGACTTCCAGTGCTCAGTAGATTCTAAAATGAATCTAAAAGAGAAATGCACCTGGTGGTGATTTATTAAAAAAATCTTTTGTTTGCAGACTTAAACCAACTACGATGGTTTTAGTCAATAATGTCTAAAAATGCTTAAATTCGTATTATTATTAGTGTAACTGTATGATGCGACTGCGGTATTTAACTGTAAACTCTAAACTAATAAAACTATTATGAAGAAAAAAGGAGATAAATTTCATTTCAAAACAACTACCTATTATTGAAAATAAAATGATCATAGATTATGTGTGTGTATGTAGTGTGTGCAAATGTGCGGTGTGTGTTCGGATGTGTGCGAATGTGTGCGTGTGTGCTCGGGTGTATGCAGGTATTTGTGTGCGTGTGTGCTAATGTATGCGTGTGTATGTGTTCGGGTGTGCGAGTGCGCGATTGCGTGTGCGTGTGTGTTTAAATATGTGTGTGGTTGTGTGTGTGCGTATCAGCTGATCAATTGTAATACACGAGTTTTTACTTCGATTTTATTTGGTTGAGTTGTTTTTTATTAATAACATTTTGGAAACTCCTTCTGGAGTGAATTTCACTCCGGAGGAATCAAATTAATAAAAAATTATCTACTCGGCGAAAACTCCCCTTCGGAGTGAATTTCACTCCGCGGGGAGTGAATAATTAAAAATTAATTCACTCCACATTCACTCCGGATTTAATCAGCATTCACTCCGCGAATTTCTTACAGTGTATATATATGTATTTAAAACTAATGAAAAAATAAAATTTAATAAGAAAATGTATATTAATACTAGCAGAATAATAAATATGTTTATAATAAATGACCTATCACCTTTATGAAAGTAAATATATACTTATATAATTCCTTGCATGACACACTTTCGGTGTATACTTTTTAATTTCTATGATTATAATCATTATCAGTAAGAAATTACTATGTAGAATACTTTAAAATTATGTCGCCAATATATTTCTTATAAAAAGTAAAAATTGATAAGACCTTGTCTGTGACCCTTGACTCATGAATTATACATTTTAACAACATAATAACTCTTATAGTGACTCATTCAATTCCTATTTAAGTGATGGAGATCTAGAACATACATTACACCGAACTTGAACCTGAGAAGAGCAACAAATATTCCACAATGATGGAACAATTATTTAATAAAAAGTAAGATTTTATTTTAACCTTAATTTATAATCATTTATACTTCGTAATAATATGTAACTATCGTTACAGAATACCAGGAAAATGTATCTCAAACAAGCTATTGTTCGTTATTGCAAGTTTTGGATTAATTTGTTTCACTCTTCCAATTGGTATTTCTGCAGCACTTATTGACGCTACATCTTTTGCTGGTAAGTTAATTATGATAATTCAAACATTTTAAAATAATAACTAATTTCTTTTTATTTTTAAACCGAATAGTAGCGACCCATAAATGTACGAGTGCTGAATGTAATGTGGAACGCTTAGAAACAGGTAAATTATAATATATATTACGAGCTTTAATGTTTTTATGTTTAGTTGAAAATTAGCCAATTTTAGAGGAATAACATTTACTAGATTAGACATCATCAGTTTCTTCTCTAGGGCAGAAAACTTCAAGTTTCTGCTCGCTATATTGCATGGTGTCTTGGCAGCCCTCGCCTTAGGCTCAAGGAGCCAACTTTGAGCTCGTTTGAATTTGTTATATCCCGGGTAAAAAAGTTTATATATAATTATATATAATATTATATATAATTATATATGGAAATTGGCCTTATATACTTATATATAATTATATATAGTTATATATAATTATATATAGTTATATATAATTATATATAGTTATATATAATTATATATACTTATATATAATTATATATAATTATATATAATTATACATAATTATATATAATTATAGATAGAAATTGGCCTTATATAACCATTTTTATATAGTGGAAACCTTAACATGCAAACCTCTCAATAAGACAATTTATAGATAAATTGAGAAAAATATAGATAGCCCGAACTGGGAATCGAACCCAGACCAATTCGGTATCGCGCCGAGTGCTCTACCAGTTGAGCTATCCGGCACTTTTTTAATAAATTTAAATAAAAACCTAAACATTTAAACAACTAAAACCAGATAATAGTAATATAATGTGTCATTTAAATATGCTAGTAGCAGTAAAACATATTGTGCCTGTTATAGAATCTGAAAATTGCTTGTTGATAAAACTAAAAGATTTGAAAAGTATTTTTCAGCTTGTAAGAGTAGGAGACTATATATGTAAAAGGCCAGATAAAGCAAAGAGAGTTTGGTAATTATGTAATTATTTGAATTTAAAATAAAATTGCTGTAAATTTTTATGTAAAATTATGTAAAATAAAACTTTACAAAATTATATATAACCCTACGAAATTACAAAAGTCATTATATATAATTATATATAATTATACGAAATCACAAAAGTCATTATATATAATTATGTATAATTATATATAATTATATGAAATCACAAAAGTCATTATATATAATCATATATAATTATGTATAATTATATATAATTATACGAAATCACAAAAGTCATTATATATAATTATGTATAATTATATATAATTATACGAAATCACAAAAGTCATTATATATGATTATATATAATTATATATAAATCATATATAATTATATATAATTATATATGATTATATATAAAGTTTTTTACCCGGGATATCATTTCCGATGGCTACCTAATATACTGTTTTTTTAATTTTCCATAAAATTGATCTTCTCTGTTGGTTGTTTGGTAGCCTTCGCCTTCGGTTTAAGAAACCAACATCAACCTCTAAAATCGTCTTGTTTCCTTTCTTGTCACATAATGTCCGATTTCTCTTATTTTCCTCAAAAAACAATTTTTCTTCTGATGTGTTGGCAGCATCAGCCTTTGGCTCGAGCAGCCAACTTCGACCTCATTTGAATTCGTTTTATTTCATTCCGGGCCACCTAATATACTATTTTTCTTATTTGTAATAAAATTGATAACTTCTCTCTTGGTGTGTTGGCAGCCTTAGCCTTCGGTTTAAGCAGCCAACTTAAACCCTTGAAATTGTCTTATTTCCTTCCTTATTACTTAATATCCCATTTCTCTTGTTTTTCGTAAAATTAATTTGTCTTTTTGTCTGTTGGCAGTCTTAGCCTTTGGCTCGAGCAGCCAACTTCGACCTCGTTTAAATTCGTTTTATTTCATTCCGTGCCACCCAATATACTATTTCTCTTATTTTCCATAAAATTGATAACGTGTCTTGTTTCATATTTGTATGATAGCTGCAGAAATAATAAGCTACCGCGATTCGAGTGTAAATCCATGCGATAATTTTTATGGATATGTTTGCGGGAATTACAAAAGTACAGATATATCCAATGATGAAGATTATCTTCAATTGAAAAGATTTGAATTGTTGGACCATTTAATTCACCAAGAAACCTCTGGTGATTTCAAACCATACAAACTTATTCATGATTTTAACGAAGTATGCAACGATGACAGTAAGTGGTCCCAATAATCAAATAAAAAAATCTTTTAAAAACCAATGCTTCTAATCAAATAAATTAATATTTAGACGCCAGAGGACAGCAAGCTTTAGATCTTATGAAAAATGTAATAAAAAGTCTAGGCGGGTGGCCTGTTATAGAACACGAAAATTGGAAGGAATCCGAATTTGATTGGATTGATTTTACTGGCAATGCTAAAAAAGCTGGTTACCATATTACTTATTTCTTGGATTGGAAACCGTATTCAGTATATCAAGACAAATCGAGATTGTTAAGATATTCTGCTGGAGTAAATTTTATAATATAACTACTAAACTTTTTAAAACATTTTATGCAATTCATGCCGAAGAATACGCCGTTAACTGGCTAAAGCCAGCCTCATAAAATTTTACAGTAACATACAATCTTTTATGATTGGTCAAAGGAGTGGTTTAATATATATTAAAACAATCATTTTTATATTAAACCACTGAATTTGAGTGAAATGGGCGGAGTATATCCCTACTCAATAATTCAGGCCAATGACTAATCCATCACTTTTCTCTCTTGTGACGTCACTTTGAGTTTAGCTGCCTTATTAACATGACCAAAATCTCTCGACTGCACATGCGCACTCAATTAACCAGCACACGCATGCGTAGACCAAGGCAACGTCAGCTGAATTTTATAACCTTACATATCTCTCTTAATTTATTCGACGTAACACCTAAGATTACTTTTTTTCATTGAGTTGAGTTTTTTTAACTAAATAGTATTAAACAAAGTATCCAATTCCATAAAGTATAAATCTTTTTTAGTAATAATGAAGTAAATTATTTTTATAACTCTGACTGTATAGTGCTGGCTTTAGACATTTAACGGCGTTTTTCTTTGTGCATTCATTACATAAAATGTTATATGCACGGAAAAAAGTATATTGAGACCAGCGCGATACAGTATACTGACTGTCACGATACTCGCTTAGCTATTCGGAGGTTAGTGCGAGTATTGTTACGTATAGTGCTGACAGGAATACGGATCGTGAATAGGACTAGAATGGATCGCGATGGTAGCTCTACAGATCGCTCCCTTCACGATACGCAAATCACTATCCAGTAGATCGTGCCAATCACAATATTTTTTTCTCCATGTGCATCTAATGACATTGCTCTGTTGGATCCGAATTACGGTAGTTACCGTAATTTACGATAATTGGAAGAATAGCGGTATTTTGCGGTAAAAGTATGGTAGTTCACAACAAACGTACTGTATTTTTACCGTAAATTAGCAGTTAGAGAACGGCAATTTACCGTAAAGTTCAGTATTGCACTATAAAAACGGCAATAATAAGAAAACATACGGTGCTTACGGTAAAAATGCCACAAATTACAGTAAATTGCCGACTTTTTACCGCAAATTGCCGTACATTACTGTAAATTGTCGCAAATTACCATAATTTGCTGTGGATTTGCCTTATGAATTCTGTATTTTACGTTAAATTACGGCTCAATTCGGTAAATTACCGTAATTCAGAGTCGTCAGGGTGATTATAATACCGATTCCACATGACATGAGATATAAAATACTATTAAAAGTCAATTATTGTTTTGTAAAATAGTTATCTCCTTCCTACTTCGAATTTGCAACGGGCCAAACATCGGATTTAAAAAAAGCAATATATAATGATTATATGGCTAAAATAGGGCGAATGTTAGGTGGACCTTATATTGATGTATTAGAAAACCTAGATGCGGCGTTTGAATTTGAAAAAAAATTAGACGAAATAAACAACATCGAAAATCCAAAAGCTACTGAAAATATGAGCATTGAAGAGTTACAAAAACAATGGCCGAGTATAGATTGGAATAAGTTTGTTGAAAAAACTTTAACGCCTTTCATGGATGCTGGTGGTAAGCCTATTTTGACCGTTTGGAATCCAGAAGCCCTGACTAAATTTGAAAAACTGATGAATGAAACTCCGAAAATTGTGCAAGCGACTTATGGCATTTGGAAAATAGTTCAATACTCGCTTCCTTATTTGACTGATGAGTTTCAAGAAATGCAACATAAATTTCAGAATGTTGTAGGTCTTCCCGAATTGCCCCGTCAACAGCAGTGTAATAGAATGGTTAAAGTTAATGCTGAATATGCCGTTTACTACTTGTACTTGGATCACTACAAAAGTAGCATTGATACTATTAAAAGTATGATAGAGTCTATAAGGAAAGAAATGATTGAAATTATTAAACTCTCTGCAGTATTGAATGATGATGATAAAAATAAAGGAGTTAAAGCTCTTACAGACATGCAAGTTACTATTGGACCGTGGGAAAAATTGTTAGACCCAAAGGAAGTGGAGAAGTTTTATGAAGGCGTCCAAATTGATAAGGGCAACTTTTTGCAGACTATGTTGAATATGAATATCTTTAGGTTAAAAAAGAGTTTGAGTAATGAAGTTCAGAAGTACACGATTCCATATGATGAGAGAAGAAATCCGGGAGTTCCAAGTTTTTATGACAACCACTTATGTAAGTTTTTCGTTTCTTACTCAACAAATTATGACTAATTAAGAAAGAAAACTTTTAGATATTCCGGCAGAGATGATACCCAACGCGATATTCGACAATAATCGTCCTCTGTACATGAATTACGGAACACTTGGGTACTACATTGCTCAGACAATGTTTCATTTTGTGGCAGACATCGGAAGGAAATTCGGTGAAGACGGAAAAGAAATTCCCAATGAACAAGTTGACTGTTTCCTTCACAGAGGGGACAATGAAACAGACCCGGAAATACGAGAACTCGTAATTACTTGAGCTCATTGACAAGCAAATAAACTTTCATAAAATCCGCGATTTTTCTAATTTACTTTTTGTTTTCACAGATGTCTCGTAAGCCAGTGGAAGACGTTATTGCTCAATACGTTGGGTTCCGTATTGCTTATTCAGCTTATAAAGACTACGTTGCTGAATTTGGCCCAGAATTGAAACTACCCGCATTGTCTTACACGCCTGATCAACTATTTTGGATTTCATTCGGCCAATCATTTTGTTCTGCGGCCAATGAATTTGATGAATCGAGTGAAACTAAGAAAACAGAATTGAATACATTCGAACGTTTGGTAATGAAAATGTTGGCGTTCATACCCGAAATTTCGTCGGATTTCGAGTGTCCAGAAGGTTCTAATATGAATCCTGAAAATAAATGTATTTATTGGTGAATCAAGATAATTGTGAGACCATTTATTAACTGAAACCAATATTGATATGCAATCATTGACTATTACAAATTACAATAAAGAGAAAGAAATAAAACAGTTTTAATAAAAATGACCCGAGTCGAAATCTGAAATGTAGTTTTAGTCTAGATACTCTCAATTCTTTTGTTAACAGGTTTGCCGCTCGCAGTTGAACTGTGATTTTGATCTCCATGCCCTCAGAGTTGCATTGGGAAGGTAAAAGCATACTTCCGAAGTGACTTTAGAACTGTAATTTGATGCTCCATAGACTAAGATTTGATTTAAGACTATGTTTTGTTGGACTTAGAAATTTTTTAACTCTTGTAAGTCAACTGAATGTTTCAAAATTCTAAATTTTTTCTTATCTATGCTTATTTAGTCTGAGTCGATTTTGTATCTCTTCCCTATCCAGTAATTCCCATAGCATCCACTCAAATGCGACAAAAACCGCATAGAATCCTATAGACGGTATTGGTTTCTATGCGGTTATTGATGCATTTGAGTTGATTCCATGGGAATTTTTGGATAGGGTTATCCTTGTGTATAATTGGAGCATTTATCATAACAAGATGATAGTTATAGTATCTAGAATATTTTTAACTTCCCGCTAAGAAAATTGAAAATTTTTTAAAATTCGGGAAGTTATTGGTTTTGGTCCGATTTTCGAAAATCGAATTTCTATCAGATCTTGACATGTAAATATCTGTAACTTTTGAACGGATGAACTGATTTTGATCGTCAAGGTGTCATTCGCTGTGGCTTGGTGATAACTAAAAGCTATGAAAAATTGAGCTTGATTGGTAGGGTGCGTTCGAAGATATTCCGAAAATACAACAATTTTTTGAGCTTAAGGAGCTCAAAAACAGCGGAAAGTTTTGGGGCTGGCACACAGGGTCAACCGATAAACCGATTTTTTAACTTCCCGCTAAGAAAATTGTAAATTTTCAAAAATTCGGGAAGTTATTGGTTTCGGTCCGATTTACGAAAATCGAATTTTCATCAAATGTCGACGTTTTGAGGTCCTAGAAAGCTACCCTGACTAATTTCACGATGATGCCCGAGTGTATGTATGTGTGTACGTACGTACGTATGTATGTAAATATTCATAACTCTTGAACGCATGATCTGATTTTGATCTTAGGGGTGTCATTTGACGCGGCTTGTTAATATCTTGAAGCTGTAAAAATTTGAGCTTGATCGGTAGGGTGCGTTCGGAGATATTTCAAGAATAAAATTTTTTCAAAAATGTTTTATTTGGATAACTTTTAATGTGCTCGATGGATTGATTTCAAAATGGACTGGGCTCTAGAGCTTTATAAGCCGCGTCGAATGCCACCTCAACCATCAAAATTGCTTCATTCGTTCAAGAGAAACCGTTGTCGAAAGAATTAAAAAAATTATTTTTTTTTAGTTTTTTTGAAATATCTCAAAATCGACTCGATAAATCAATTTCAAAATTTGATCAGCTTTAGAACTTGATAAAACGCGTCGATTGCCACCTCAACCGTCTCAATCAATTAATTCGTTTGAGAGATATCATTGGAGAAAAAATGGTAAAAAACGTTTTTTTTCGAAAACAACAGCATAAAAACGTATTTTCGAGCTCGAAGAGCTCGAAAATGTATTCACAATAATGTTTTCGAGGTTCTTGAGCTCGAAAACAGCGGGAAGTTTTGGGGCTGGCCCGCAGGGTCAACTGACAGACCGATTTTTTTTCTTGAGACTATAAGTTCTGCAAGGATTACTTTAACAATAACTACTACTTTTGTGACACCAATGAGTACTCGAAGGATTTAATTTCTGTCTGTTATTCGATTAATTTCATCGTTAATTCCTATTATCATTACGAAATAAAATCATACGAAAACTGTAAGTGTTACTTGCAAAGGTTACCATAATTTATTGTTCGTGTAGAAAAAAAAAAATTGATATTTTTGGATTATATTGGATATTTAATTGCCTTAATGATTTATTGTTTTTAATGTGGTGTGGTTATATATTATTTTATATCTTATGTAATGATTATCGTTACAAAATAAGAATAGATGACTTTGGAACTATTGCTAATGTATTAATTTGTTGTTGTATAGAAAATCACAAAGTAATGATAAGATGTATATTTTTTTGTACCTTTGACTCACATGCTACGTATACAATCATCTTAACATCATAATAAGTTTTTTTACTGAATCACTGGACTATTTAAATGATAATATTTGTCATTCAGAACTAACGTTTGAAAGAGTACCGATATCAACTTCATTATGACAATCAAACTAATTAATAACAAGTAAGCTTTTACTTTTATTCTTAAATTAAGTCTGTATCTGAGAAAAAATTTTCAGTCCGAAAATAACGATTTTCCAAGATTTTATCCGTCTTTTATCATAAATAGTTATGATTATATCTCTATATCTCGATAACTATACTACTTATTCATACGCTGTCACATACCCTATTGGCAGTATTGATCAATTCTGGAGCAAATTTTAAGCAACCCGATAAAAAATGTTTAGATCCAAGCATATATGATTAGATCCAAACAGTCAGATATGCTTGGATTCAAATTTTGGCGCGATCCAAGCGGATCTAAACAGATCTAACAATATCCAAAGAGATCTCACTATATCTAAGTATATCCAAACAGATCTTAAAATATCAAAAGAGATCCAAACAGATCTCACTATATCCACGAGTATATAAGTCAATCGAAGCAGATCTGCGTAAATGTCGATCTTTAAAGAAATCTACATAGATATAAGCATATATATCTAAAGAAGTTTCACTACATTCTAATGAATCACGTATTTGTTTTTGTCTTATTGTCTTATTGACAATTTTTAAATATAGTGAAACCTAAACTTACAAATAACCTTCTCAAAAAGACAATTTATAGATAAATTGAGAAAAATATAGATAGCCCGAACTGGGAATCGAACCCAGACCATGTCGGTATCGCGCCGAGTGCTCTACCAGTTGAGCTATCCGGTCCTATACTATATTCTGTTTTATTTGATCTATAACTTATTAAACTTTACAGTTCGACGATTCAGGAGCCTTACCTGTATTTAAATATTATTGGATCTTACCAAATATGACTACATATAGACACACATTTTAGAATATAGTCATAAATTCTTGGATATACGTATATCTGCTTGGATATGAATTATTTTTGCATCTATATACTCACATACATACAGTTGGGTCTGAGCAGATATAACTATATGTAGATAGATAGATAGATAGATAAATAAATTTATTTGATCTTGGAGTCGAGACTCCCTCAAGACCATCAATATTACATAATTGAACAAATTTTATACATAGAATACAGCACTCTTTAATAATATAAGTAACAATATAAAATAATAGTAACTAATTAACTAATTAATCTTATGATTTATTGATTTACACTTTCCATATAGTAATTAAAACAGGCATTACGGAATTCTTCAAAATTATTTAACGTAGTAATATTAGCTGGTAACGAATTCCAGACACGTGTACCATGAACAAGAAAAGAATTTTCATACATACTACAATTAAATCTAGGTAATCGTAAATAATCATCTCTTACATCTCCTCTTCGCAACGCAACAGGTAAAAACTCTAAATTATTTCTAAATAATTGCCGATAATTTAATCGAATTTCCTTATAAAAAAGACAAGCTAGAAAGTAATCTCTTCTTGATTTCAAGTTCAACCACCCTAGCTTAATATAGTAGGGTGTAACATGTTCAAATCTTGATATTCTGAAAATATATCTAACACAACAATTTACTTTCCGTTGCAATCTGAGTTGTAGTTTATTTGAAATATTAGTATATGCTGCACTGCAGTAATCAAATATTGGAAAGATCAGAGTAGTAACAAGTTTTATTCTCAGCTGTTCATTAAAAATTTCATTATTAATTTTTAATTGCGCTAAAGTTCTCATCGCACGACAACACTGACTTGCAACCTGACTTTCCCATAACATAGTATTGTCAATCATGATGCCTAAATATTTTACAGTTTTTTCATATTGAATAACACAATCTTTAACAACAATGCTATTTGCATATTTACAATTATCACAATTAACCTTTACTCTACTCCCAAATATTGCAGCTTTCGTTTTCAACGCATTTAACTTTAAGCAGTTTAAATTGCATCATTCTACAATCATATTAATTTCATTATTCAAAAAATCTACAAATTCATTTATTTCCGATGGATAACAAGGAACATAAATCACTAAATCATCAGCATAGAACAAATATCGACAATTAAGCTGGTTAGAAAGGTCAGCTATATATATTGAGAAGAGCAAAGGGCCAAGTACGCTACCTTGAGGTACACCATTTAGCACTTCTCTCCAATCTGATATATTATCTTCCACCACTACTGACTGTCTTCTATGCATTAAGTAAGATTTGATCCAAGTAATTGAACTATCCGAGAAGTTCATACGTTGTAATTTATGAAGTAATCTTTTATGATTTACCGAATCAAATGCCTTACTTAAGTCAAAGAAAACAGCAATAGTTACTTTTGACTCATTAATCGCCAAACGAACATCATCACAGACCTTAATTACAGCTGTCTGCGTATTTAAACCTACTTTAAATGCCATTTGATACTCATCAGTATAATTATTATCATTAATATACCTAACAATTTGATCATGTACACACCTTTCCAGCGCTTTCGATAAGTTACTCGTTAGTGATATCGGTCGATAATCAGAACAGTTCACAGCATTAGTAGTCTTTGGTATTGGAACGACATGCGAAAACTTCCATTCAGCAGGGAATTCCAGTAGTTAGAGACTTATTGAAAAACTCAGTAATAAACGGTAGTACAAATGACAACGTACATTTGTACGCTTTAATAGAAAAATTATCCGGACCTACTGAATTAGATGTTATTCGCATTATCGCTTTCTTTACAGTGATATCATCAAGTTCGGAAAAATTGAAATATTCATTATTATCAGTATTATTAATATAAAGATCTAAGATATCTGTTACATCAACATCTATATTTGCAATATCTGAAGATTGTATAAAGAAATCATTTAGTTCGTTCACATTTACAAAAACCTTCGATTGCGTATTTTTCCGCTTTATTATAGTGGAAATTAAATATAGTGGAAACCTAAGCTCATCGAGCTCGAAAATAATTTTGTATGCCAGTGTTTTAAAAAAAAACATTTTTTAGCATTTCTTTCTCCCACGATATCTCGCGAACGAATTGACCGATTTTGATGTTTGAGGCAGCAATCGACACGTTTTATTAAATTCTAGAGCTGATTAGATTTTGAAATCGAATGATTCAATTTTTTGTAGATATCCGAAAAAAACCTTTTTCCACTATTTTTTTAATCAACGATATCTCATAAACGAAGTGACCGATTAAGACTGTTAAAGTGGTAATCGACGTGTTTTATCAAGTTCTAAAGCTGATCAAATTTTGAAATTGATTTATCCAGTCGTTTTTGAGAAATTTCAAAAAAATCAAAAAAACATTTTTTTTTTAATTCTTTCGTCAATGATTTCTCTTGAACGAATGAACCGATTTCGATTTTTTTGGTGGCATTTGACGCGGCTTATAAAGTTTTAGAGCTGATTAGATTTTGGAATCAATCCATCGAGCAAATTAAAAGTTATCCAAATAAAACATTTTTGAAAAAATTTTATTCTTGAAATATCTCCGAACGTACCCTACCGATCAAGCTCAAATTTTTACAGCTTCAAGATATTAACAAGCCGCGTCAAATGACACCTCTAAGATCAAAATCAGATCATGCGTTCAAGAGTTATGAATATTTACATACATACGTACGTACGTACACACATACATACACTCGGACATCATCGTGAAATTAGTCAGGGTAGCTTTCTAGAACCTCAAAACGTCAAATCTGATAGAAATTCGGTTTTTGCAAATCGGACCGAAACCAATAACTTCCCGAATTTTTGAAAATTTTTAATTTTCTTAGCGGGAAGTTAAAAAACATAATTAATCCGTCCCAGTAATGCTCTCACCCATTAGATCAATGGTAAAGATCTGTTTGAAATTTTTTTTTAACTTCCCGCTAAGAAAATTGTAAATTTTCTAAAATTCGGGAAGTTATTGGTTTCGGTCCGATTTACGAAAATCGAATTTCCATCAGATGTCAACGTTTTGAGGTCCGAGGGAGCTATTCTGACTAATTTCACGATGATGTCCGAGTGTATGTATGTATGTATGTACGTACGTATGTAAATACCTGTATCTTTTGAACGGATGAACCGATTTTGAACTTTAAGGTGTCATTCGACGCGGATTGACAATATCTTGAAGCCGAGCGAAAATTGAGCTTGATCGGTAAGGCTCGTTCAGAGATATTCCAAAATTAAAGTTTTTTGAAAAATGTTTTTTTTTGATAACTTTTAATGTGCTCGATAGATTGATTCCAAAATGGACTGGGCTCTAGAGCTTTATAAGCCGCGTCGAATGCCACCTCAACCATCAAAATCGATTTATTCGTTCAAGAGAAACCGTTGTCGAAAGAATTAAAAAAAAAAAATTTTTTTATTTCTCCTGAAATATCACAAAAACGACTCGATAAATCGAATCCAAAATTTGATCAGCTTTAGAACTTGACAAAACGCGTCGATTGCCGCCTCAACCATCAAAATCGGTTAATTCGTTCGCGAGATATCGTGGGAGAAAGAAATGCTAAAAAATGGTTTTTTACAAAACAATGACATCCAAAAGTATTTGCGAGCTCGAAGAGCTTGAAAATGTATTCACAATAAAGTTTTCGAGCTCGTTGAGCTCGAAAACAGCGGGAAGTTTTAGGGCTGGCCCGCAGGGTCAACTTATAGACCGATTTTTTTTTTTGCGATCTAATATTTTTTTTTTAAATAAACGTGAAAGAGTTTGTGAGCAACAAATTTTGTTTTATAAGTAATATGTAAATTACTTATTATTGTAGATCATCAAAATGCTTGTGGCGGAAACGATGGCCTGAATTAGAACGCGGATTATTCGTTATTGCGATTATTGGATTTATTCGTTCGATTCTTTCCATTAACGCATCAGCGGCTGTTATTAGCGCAACGTCGCCTCTAGGTAAGTTACTAATTGTTAGTATGTTTGAAAATTACTAATGTTGTTTGAATATATATATTTCAGGACCGACGCACAAATGTATGACGAAAGATTGTCAGGTAGAACGTTTAGAACTAGGTAAATATTTATCCGAATCAACTGTTTTTATTGAGTTAATAATTATTATGTCAATCGATATAATTTATCTATTATTTTTCAAATGTTTCTAAAAAATATGACGGACATTTAATCGATCATTTCACAGCTGCATCAATAATTAAATTTCGTGACACGAGTGTAAAGGTTTGTGATAATTTTCACGGACATGTTTGCGGCAAGTACAAAGCTAATGATTTAGAAAACATTCCGGATATTACCGAATTGATGAGAGATACTTACGTTGACAACTTAATTGATGATGATTTAGCTACTAGTAACTCGAAGGTCAACCAACTCATTGGCAAAATTCATAAAGCATGCATGGACGAAAGTAAGTATTAGTTTTAATAACAAAATCAATTACGTCAGACGGTACTCATATCATTGCTGATTTGTCAGCGAGCTGGTCTTTGAACCACAAGAACTAGACAGGTATGGGTTTGAGTCCCAGTGATTGCTGAAGTAATAGTTAAGCGGTTTCTGACACTTGGCCCGCTGTTGAAATCAAAATAAACTGATAAATTCGTGTAAGAAAGTATGACAAAATCTGAAAATTTATTTAATTCAGACTCAAAATTTTTTTCAATTAAAATTATTCCTGATTGAAAACTCCGATTGAAACCGATTAATTCCGATTGGAAGTCTATCTTATTTTAATCGGAGTCTATCGAATTTGAATAAGAATTTGTCAGCATTAATCGAAATTTTCGATCAGACATTCATAAAATAAAATTTATTTATTTATTCAGGTGCCAGAGGAGATAAGGCTCTGGATGTTTTGAAAAATGTTATTAAAAATCTAGGCGGTTGGCCCATTTTAGAAGGCGAAGCATGGAAAGAAGCTGATTTCGATTGGATCGACTTTATAAGTAATGCCAAGAAAGCCGGTTACAATATAAATTACTTCATAGATTGGAAGCCTCAGAATCAGTTTGATGGTCAAAATCATACTTTGAGATTTTCCCTTGAAGTAAACATATTTATCAATAAACTATAACATTACTATTCAACAATTTCAAGCAGTAATTAGAAATTTCCTGAGTCGAAAAATTAGATCTGTTTTAAAATAAATGATAAATTCAGATATTTTTTATTTAATTTAGGTTATTAAATCGTATATATTTTATAAATGAATTTAATCGGTTTTTGTCAGAACTATTCCCTATCCAAGCCAATATCAGACATTTTTTCAAAAGACGTCTTTTAGTAAGTGCACTTAGTAAATGGTAACCAAAACATAATAAATTCTGTAACTTTAAATATTTTTTATAAATATTGTCCTTAAATGAAGATGTTACAAGTCCTTGCAAGTTTTCAGAATTAACATTTTTTTAAGTTAAAGAATTAGTCTAGTTTTGTCTGTCCGTAACGCGATTACTTTTTAGAACAACAGATCAAAAATAGCTTCAAATTTTTTCGAAAGATCAAAAACAGATCATCTAGTTCAAATACAGACTAATAAGTCCAAATTCAATCCACTTAGACTATAATCAGATCAAATTTTTCGGCCCGAGATTTCAACGCATCATGAATATAGAGTAATCGTTTTATAATTAGACGCCTCCATCTCACTTCGACTCATCCATGACTGAAGATACGGAGATCCAAAAAAACGTGTACAGCAGATATATAGCTAACATAGCAAAACTTCTTGAAGGAAAATTAGACCATCCTGTGAAGGACTTAACAGATCAATATGAATTTGAAAGGAAATTAGATGATTTGAGTCCCGACCATGATTCAGAACGAACTGAATCTATGACCATTGAAGAGCTACAAAAAGAATTTCCAAGTATCGATTGGAATAAATTTGTTGACAAAACGTTATTGCCTTTCTTGGATAATGATGATACTAAGCCTACTTTAACTGTTTTGAATTCGACAGCCACTAAAGAAGCTATTAAATTAATCGAAAATACTCCAAAACGCGTACAGGCCAACTACGCCATCTGGAAAATAATTCAATATACAATTCCTTTCTTAGCTGGTGAGTTCCAGGAAGCGCGTGAAATGTTTCATAGCGGTGTCGATTATTCCGATATGCCTCGTGAAGAATATTGCGATGGAATCTCTAGAAGCTACGCAAAATACGCTGCTGTAAATCTTTACTTGGATCAGTTTGAAAGCAGCCAAGAAACAATTGATAAAATGATAGCGCTCATTAAGCAGACAATGATTGATATGATAAATGATTCTAAAAAGTTAAGTGATGAGGATAAAAAAGCAGCAGTTGAACTCCTTGAGGGAATGGATTCCACTATTGGACAATCGGAAAAATTTACTGATCCTAAAGAATTGGAAACTTTCTATGCTGCTGCCGAAGTTCTTGAAGATAACTTCTTACAAACTGTTTTGAATATGAATGTTTTCAAGATGCTGACAGAGAACAGCAATAAAATTCGTTCCGAAATATTTCAATACTCTCCTATGACAACAACGGACATCAATATCCCAGAAAACTATCTCAATCATTTGTGTAAGTTATTATTCAAACGGAACCATTTTGGTTTCTTGGTTGTCACACGCCCCCTTCTCATAAGAGTATTATTACTATTTTTGCAGACATTCCGGTAAAGATGATACCAAGTTCGTTATTTGACAATAATCAACCAATGTATATGAATTTCGGTGCAGCCGGTAGTCACATCGCCCGGGAAATGTTTAAGTCCTTAGCTCACTTGGGAAGAAAGTGGTCCGATGAGGGAGAGGAACTTCCCGGTGAACAAATCGATTGTTTCAAGAATATTGGGCAAAATATAACCAACATAGATCTTAAGGAAACCGTAAATATCAAAATTTTATCATTTCTGAAAATAATTAATAAAGTAATCAAACTATACCCTCTTAAAATGAACCAGTGAAATTTCACTGATTCTCCAGTGAAAGCCACTGGGTGAATCAGTGGACTAAGATGATCGCTTGGTTCACTGGTTGAACCAGTGAGCGCGACGTTCACTGATTCAACCAGTGAAATTCACTGGTTCATTTTAAGAGAGTGTGTAACTACATACAATTATAAAAAAAGGCCTGATACAATTACATATAATTATTAGGGTGATTCAAAAAAATAAATTTAATTTTTTATTTTCGCTCTTACCCCCTAAAACGTTAGTGGTTGCCGAGAAAAAAATCCTCCCAAAAGATGGGCTCTCTAGCTCAACTCTAAGAGGTCGCTATTTTAATTTGAATTTCCCATCTAATTAACATGTAAATATCTACTTTTTCATTAAGAGTGTAATTACTCATAAGCTACTCAATATTTTTCGAGTTTATACAAAGATCTTCAAAGCTGATTCCTCAACCTTTCAAAACCCTATGGTAAGTCATAAATCATAATTAAAACGCCAATCAAAGCTATCAGAATCGTATCGATTTTGTATTTCAAAATGAAATTGTTAATTTTCGATTTTTTTTTTTGCTAGCTTCAATTGGGGATAATTTTGACTGCTCATAGGGTTTTGGAAAGCTTGAGAAATCAGCTTTGAAAATCTTTGTATAAATTTCGAAAATATTGAGCAGCTTACGAGTAATTACACTTTTAGTGAAAAAGTAAATTTTTACATGTTAATTAGATGGGAAATTAAAATTAAAATAGCGACCTCTTAGAGTTGAGCTAGAGAGCTCATCTTTTGGGAAGATTTTTTTCTCGACAACCACTAACGTTTCAGGGGGTAAGAGCGAAAAAAAAAAATTAATTTTTTTTTTTAATCGCCCCAATAATTATATACAATTTTTTTCATCCTGAATAATTTTTCAGGTTGAAGCTATGGTTATGGAAGAGGGTATCGCTCAGTACATTGGATTTCGCGTAGCTTATGCCGCTTACAAACAGTATGTTATTCAATCTGGCCCGGAATTGGGTTTACCCGAATTATCTCAAACACCAGAACAATTATTCTGGATATCATTTAGCCATTCATTATGTTATGCTGAATCTGACGCTCCTACGTTACCACCAGCAGTTGATAAAACTTTGCCAAATCTTATCGACGACTTGACGTTGATAATACTCAAGAATGTACCAGAAATTTCAGCCGATTACGATTGTCCCGTTGGCTCAAGATTAAATCCCGAACATAAATGTTCTTGGTGGTGAATCAAGCTTTTCAATTAATTAATTTATTGAATTGCTTAATCGTTAACTACTTTTAGCAATGAATACAAATTTCACTGACATATTAAAAAATTCCTTTTGTTTATTTCAATAATTTACCTCAAAAAAATAATCTGTTATTCCACTTCAGTCACAATAAACAAACAAAAAAGGTTATTGGAGAAGAGAGATCCGCAATTAATAATATTTTTTTTCGATGTTTTGTTATCTGCTGCTTTAAAATTATGATATTGATAAAACTGACACTACCCCTGACCTATGACCCTGGAAAAAATAATTTACATATGTGGAGATCTTAACCTAGCATTCTCTTGTGGTCTACATGAAGAGAATTTTCATACGAATATTGCCATGCCGTTTATTCTAAAAATTATCCTAAATCAAGTAATCTAGGAACATTACGACTTTTTACTTTTGATTTACGAAATTTTATTCTTCCAGTGTGTAAAAATAAATCAAATTAATTTATACTCACAATTACGAGTAAAAATTACCCCGAATAGCGCCTATAAAAATATAGTAGTTCCGACGAAAATGTCGTCCTAAAATGGATAGTGGGGGTATGAGAAATAAATTCAATTTCCACTCGTAGGTTATAATAAAAAGTTGATGATCCATTTCATAAAGTTTATATCAAATTAAAATAAAAATTACAATTAATAGCTAAAAATTTCTATCCAAAATTTAAAATCATCATCATGAACAAAAAACAAATGACATCCTGTGTTGAATAATCAAAAATTATTTTATTGTATTATTTATGATATCGTTTAAAAAAAATAAGATTTGTTTAGTAATAATATTTTTAAATGTTACTTTTAATTATGACTGACCAAAGCTGCAATAGAGCCTGAGACGCTCGGCCGCGCACTGTATCAAGAGCGCTCAGACGCCGGCGCGCGGTGATAAATAAATTCATACTGTTTAAACTAATCGCGAGCAGTGAAATTTTCTTTCGGGATCTTAAACTTTAATAAATAACGCATGTAACCCATGAAAAAAACTTCATTTTTTTACTGAGAAGTCAATGAAATTTTAATTTGTTTACTTAAAAGTTAATTAACAATAGGATAATAAACAAAGAATTTTAAGCTATTAATATTTTTATAAAATATAGATATTTGACAATAAATCCTGAAAATTTCATTAATTTATCTTAAACGGTTGTTTTGGAATCTATTTTTTAAATTAAAAGTACTCAAAATTTTTATTGTAAAAAAAATTGTTGTTAAAATGACAATTTTTAAAAATCGTCTGAGCAATTAATTTGTCATAGTAACTACATGAGAAAAAAATACATAGACTTAATTTTCATGATCAAGTGGAAAATGGGGGGTCAACTTACGTGATCTTACTCCATTGGTGATTAAAAATCATCGTTGCTATAGAAACCACAAAGTTAGAGATGAAGAGATGGTCTTTTTTCCCATGAATACGTCTCTGTGCATAACATATTATGTATAGAATTTATTTCTATATGACTATGAAAACTATTTCCCATGAGTACGGAATCATCACCATAAATTAATTCCCGTACGATATCGGAACTATTACCGTAATTATAGGATTTTTCCTCATAGTTATACACGGAAAGAAAATTATGGGAAGTTTTGCTATGCATTATGGGAATGGTTCCCATAATGGTATGGGAATAGTACCTATACTACTATAGGGATGGTTCCCAAATATTATGGGAACCATCCCCATAATAGTATGAGAATAGTTCCCATACCATTATGGGAATGGCTCCCATAATATAATGGGAACCATTCTCATATCATTATGGGAACCATTCCCATAATGGTATGGGAATCATTCCCATACTATTATGGGAATTTTTCCCATATTGGTATAGGAACTATTCCTATAATATTATGGGAACTATTCCCATAATGTTATGGGAACCATCCCTATAATATCATAAAATTTTTTTTTTGCACAATAGTGTAGAAATTTCCCGAAATTTGAATTTTCTTGAATGTTTTGTGCTGACAAAAAATTCTTGTTAAAAATTTGGTATTTGTTTAGAAGAGGGGCTAACACCTGTTTCGAGTGCCAAAAATTCAATTCTGTACATATCAATTTAAATCCAATTTCAACCGCCATTATTTTTTGGCGGATTGAAGATATAATTGCTTATTTAGGTGTTATTTAAGCATCAATAAGTTGTACGTGTATACCAAAGGTATAAAATTTGCTTGATTTACAGATTTAGTTTGAAATTTTTCTGTTCCGTGCTACACTGCACCATTTGACATATTTTTCTTATTATTCTATGTATTGACTCTCAAGTCAACCACAAAAAATTTAAGATATATGCTTATTTGCCATAATTTCTGTAGTTTCGTCCTGAGTACGTTAACGGATTAGTCAGTAAGTCTATGTTAACGCACTCTTGCCTTAGACTACATCTCTTACTAGTACGAACCGGCGTAAAACCGTGTTGTGGGCTTCAGCCAGACACTATACTAGTGAAGGAAGGCGGATACCGTCCAAACTACTTGCAACGAAATGTTAGGCGAGCTGTTGTGCACCTTTGAAGTATTGAAATAACAGAAATATGCCGATTTTCCCCTATTACAAAAGTTCAAAAAACCTCTGTAGCTCTTAGTTAGACCTTTCTATCGCCACCGCCCATCTTACGGTATTAATAAAATTAATTATTAGTATTTATTAAAAATTTATTAAATTGATTTTGGAAAATTTGCATGATTTCTGCCATTTTTTATCAATTTTGCACACTTTAGTTACAAGGTTCGGATAGATATCTTGTGTTATAGACATAAATGCATACAGAAAATTTAAACCGCCGTGTAGTAGAACACGTGGAAAAAGTTTAATTATAGATTTTTAAGGTGTAAGCACTTGGAACTTTCAAAAATGTGGTTAGCCCCGATTCCACACAATTACCAAAAATTTTAATGTTTTTTTGCCAAATACGATTTTTTTTTCATTGTTTGAATTTTTGTTTTTATGTTGAATAATATTTCTGTGTATTGTAGAAGTGATTACCATACTTCTTTAAATTAATTTTTTCATGATAATATGGGAACTATTCCCATAATATTATGCGAATGGTTCCTATAATAGTATGGGAACTATTCCCATAATATTATGGGAATAGTTCCCATACTATTATAGGAACCATTCCCATGATATTATGGGAATGGTTCCTATAATTTATAGGAATGGTTCCTATAAATTATAGGAACCATTCTCATAAATTATAGGAATGATTCCCATAATATTATAGAAAGTATTCCTATAAATTATAGGAACCATTCCTATAGTGTTATGGGTATCATTCCCATAATTATAGGAACTATTCCTATAATTATGGGAAACATTCCTATAATTATAAGAACTGCTCCCATAATTTATGGTCGTAATTCCTACGATGGTATAGGAAAAAATTTCACAAAATTATAGGAACCGCTGCCATAATTTTCTTTCCGTGTAGTAACTTTTCACAGAAATTTGGTGACATATATATCCCATAATTCGAAGTAATCATTACCACAAAGTTATGGGTTCATATGTTGAAAACGTACTTGCAACGGTTGACCGCTAGATCTAATCAGATCTAATTATATATAGACTTATATATACTTAGATCTGATCATATACAGGCTTATATATAATTATATCTAGTCTTCATCAACCAGGTCTGATCAGGTCTAATTATATGTAGGTTCATATATAATTATATATAGTTCCATGTATAACCATATATAATCATATATAATTCCATATATGATTATATATAATTATATATGATCTTATATATAATCATATATACTAGACTGGGCAAAAAAATCGACTATTTTTTTTTTTTTAACGATACTGTGTAAATATTATTAGGGATGACAAAAAAAAATTATTGTGAAAATTTGAGCCCTTAATTTTGATATTAAGAGGTGTATCATCGCAATTTTCGATTTTTTTTAAATGAGCGGGTTTTTGTCTCATAACTCTCAATCCATCGAGATAAACGAAATCGACTCGGATACATTTTTTAAAGGAAATTTGATGCTCTACAAAAAAGGTCTGATTGAAATTTTTCGTCAGATGAACCGTTTCCTTATAATCATGCTTTGAACGTTGGTATGATTTTAAAATTTGATTGTTCAACTTTGGAATTTTGTAATTCATGTAAAAATAAGTTTCCGGGAAACGACAGTGAATATTCTTGGAGGACATTAAATGCTCTACAAAAAAAGTCTCTTAACAATTTTCGCTAAATTCACTCCTTCAAAAGTTATTCAAGGTTGAAGTTATGTAAAACGACTTCAATAATCTTGAATAACTTTTGAAGGAGTGAATTTAGCAAAAATTGTTAAGAGACTTTTTTTGTAGAGCATTTAATTTCCTCCAAGAATATTCACTGTCGTTTCCCGGAAACTTATTTTTACATGAATTACAAAATTTCAAAGTTGAACAATCAAATTTTAAAATCATACCAACGTTCAAAGCATGATTATAAGGAAACGGTTCATCTGACAAAAAATTTCAATCAGACCTTTTTTGTAGAGCATCAAATTTCCTTCAAAAAATGCATCTGAGTCGATTTCGTTTATCTCGATGGATTGAGAGTTATGAGACAAAAACCCGCTCTTTTAAAAAACGTCGAAAATTGCGATGATACACCTCTTAATATCAAAATTAAGGGCTCATATTTTCACAATAATTTTTTTTTGTCATCCCAAATAATATTTACACAGTATCGTTAAAAAAAAACAATAGTCAATTTTTTTGGCCCAGTCTAATATATACTCATATATAATCAGATAAAATAATTTTTTATCGGGTCACCATAATTTTTTTTGCGTTTAGAAAAAAAAATTGATATTTATGGACTATATTGGATATTTCATTGCCTTAATGATTTATTGTTTTTAATGTAGTGTGATTATATATTATTTTATATCTTATGTAATGATTATCATTACAAAATAAGAATAGATGACTTTGGAACTATTGCTAATGTATTAATTTGCTGTTGCATAGAAAATCACAAAGTAATGATAAGATGTATATTTTTTTGTACCTTTGACTCACATGCTACGTATACAATCATCTTAACATCATAACAAATTTTTTACTGAATCACTGGACTATTTAAATGATTACGATTTATAGTATTTGTCATTCAGAACTAACGTTTAAAAGAGTACCCATATCAACTTCATTATGACAATCATACCAATTAAGAACAAGTAAGTTTTTACTTTTATTCGTAAATTAAGTATGTATCTAAGAAAAAATTTTATATGGTTTCATAAAATTTAAGGAAATTCCTAATATTTTATATAATCGCCGAGCCCAGTAATCGCCGGGTTTTTTCATCAATGAACAAACATAATTTATCCGTCTCAGTAATGCTCTCATCCATGGAATTTTGTTTTTTTACGATCTAATGTTTTTTTTTAATAAACGAGAAAGAGTTTGTGCGCAACAAATATTGTTTTATAAGTAATATGTAAAAGATTTATTTTTGTAGATCATCAAAACGCTTGTGGCGGAAACGATGGTCTGAATTAGAGCGCGGATTATTCGTTATTGCGATTATTGGATTTATTTGTTCGATTCTTCCCATTAACGCATCAGCGGCTGTTATTAGCGCAACGTCGCCTCTAGGTAAATTACTAATAGTTAGTATGTTTAAAAATTACTAATGTTGTTTGAATATATATTCCAGGACCGGCGCACAAATGTACGACGGAAGAATGTCAGGTAGAACGTTTAGAACTAGGTAAATATTTATCCAAATCAACTGTTTTTATTGAGTTAATAGTTATTATGTCAATCGATATAATTTATCTATTATTTTTCAAATGTTTCTAAAAAATTTGACGTATATTTTATCGTTCATTTCACAGCTGCATCAATAATTAAACTCCGTGACACGAGTGTAAAGCCTTGTGATAATTTTTTCCAACATGTTTGCGGCAATTACGAAGATACTGATATAGATAATAACCCGGCTATTATGGATTCGATGAGACTGACTTATATTGACAACTTAATTGATGATGATTTAGCTACTAGTGAATCGCATGTCAACCAACTCATTGGAAAAATCCATAAAGTATGTATGGATGAAAGTAAGTGTTAGTTTCAATAACAAAATCTATTACATCAGACGGCACTCGTGGCCGATTCATCAACGAGCTGGTCTTCGAACCACAAGAACTAGACAAATATGGGTTTGAGTCTCAGCGGTTGCTGAATTAATGTTTAAGCGGTTTCTGAGACTCGGCCCTCTGCCGATTTTAAAGAAACTGATAAATTTGTGCAAGGAAGTATTTAAAAACCGAAAATTCATAAAATTCAAACATTATTTTCTTCAATTGAAATTATTCCTGATTGAAAACTCCGATTGAAACCAATTAATTCGGATTGAAAGTCTATCTTATTTTGATCGGAGTCTATCGAATTTGAATAGGAATTTTTCAGCATCGGTCGAAGTTTTTGATCAAAGATTTAAGCAATAAAATTTATTTATTCAGGCGCCAGAGGAGATAAGGCCCTAGATCTTTTGAAAGATGTTATCAAAAAGCTAGGCGGTTGGCCCATTTTGGAAGGCGATGCATGGAAAGAAGATGATTTCAATTGGATCGACTTTATCAGTAATGCTAAGAAAGCCGGTTACAATATTAATTACTTCATAGATTGGAAACCTCAGAATCAATTCGATGGTCAAAATCATACTTTGAGATATTCTCTTGAAGTAAATATATTTATCAATTAATTATAACTTTACAATTCAAAAATTTCAGGCAGTAATTAGAAATTTATGACGCATCATGATTATATTATAATTGTTTTATTAATAGACATCTCCAACTTTTTTCGACTACTCCATGTCTGAAGATTCAGAGTTGCAAAAAGAAATGTACAAGAATTATATGACTAACATTGCAACACTTCTCGGAGCAAAATTAGATAGTACTACAAAAAGCTTATTCGATTATTATGATTTGGAAACGAAATTAGATGATTTGAGTTCCGACTATTATTCACCACGAACTGAATCTATGACCATTGAAGAGCTACAAAAAGAATTTCCAAGCATCGATTGGAATAAATTTGTCGAAAAAACGTTAACGCCTTTCTTGGATAATGATGATACTAAGCCTACTTTAACTGTTTTGAATTCGACAGTCATTAAAGAAGTCATTAAATTAATGGAAAATACTCCAAAACGCGTGCAGGCCAACTACGCCATCTGGAAAGTAATTCAATATACAATTCCTTTCTTAGCTGGTGAGTTCCAGCAAGCAGTTGTATTATTTCATAGTGCTCTCGGTTATTCCGATATGCCTCGTGAAGAATATTGCGATGAAATCACTAAAAACTACGCAGAATACGCTGCTGTAAATCTTTATTTGGACCAGTTTAAAAGCAGCCAAGAAACAATTGATAAAATGATAGCGCTTATTAAGCAGACAATGATTGATATGATGAATGATTCTAAAAAGTTAAGTGATGAGGATAAAAAAGCAGCAGTTGAACTCCTTGAGGGAATGGATTCCACTATTGGACAATCGGAAAAATTAACTGATCCCAAAGAATTGGAAACTTTCTACGCTGCTGCTGAAATTCTTGACGATAACTTCTTACAAACTGTTTTGAATATGAATGTTTTCAAGATGCTGACAGAGAACAGCAATAAAATTCGTTCCGAAATATTTCAATACACTCCTATGGAAGTAACGCAGACGGATATTCCGCAAAACTATCTCAATCATTTATGTAAGTTATTGTTCAAACTGAACCATTTTCGTTTCTTGGTTGTCACACTCCCCCTCTCATACGAGTATTACTACTTTTTTCGCAGACATTCCGGCAAAGATGATACCAAGTTCGTTATTTGACAATAATCGACCAATGTATATGAATTTCGGTGCAGCCGGTAGTCACATCGCCCGTGAAATGTTCAAGTCCTTAAGTCACTTGGGAAGAAAGTGGTCCGATGAGGGAGAGGAACTTCCCGGTGAACAAATCGATTGTTTCAAGAATATTGTGCAAAATGTAACCGACGCAGATCTTAAAGAAGCCGTAAATATCAAAATTTTATAATTTCTTAAAATAATAATTAGGAGAGGGGGGGGGGGCAAAGTGGGCCCCTCAAAATTTTCTATACGTCAATAAATTCGGACAGACAATAAGCCTATCGAAATTTCTTATATAATGAGCGATAAAATAGACCAACAAAACTGTTCATTATATCTAATTTATTAAGAAAGTTAAAGATAATAAAATTACGTTTTAAAGTTATATCGCAGCAGACTATTAAAATGATTTTTTACATTATTAGAATACAATCGTTTTATAGTTATTTACAAATATCACACGCGTAAAGAATTAAAAATATCAAATCCGAAATTTGTGAAAATAAGTATCAAGGGTCTAAAAAGAAGTAAACGCGTAAAAAAAGTTAACGATATTATAATTGTTTTCCTTAAGGGGCCACTTTGCCCCCATCTCCCCTATTTTTTGTTTTAGTTGTTATCCCGGGTAAAAATTACATATAATTATGTGTGAAATATGGCCCGATACAATTGCACATTATTATATATAATTACACATATTTACATTTTCCAGAGTTTTCGGGGATTAAAATTAAATTAAAGGGACTCTTCGCTTTTTAGAATGCCTGTGTTATATAGCAAATTTTTATATTAAAGCTTTCGAATTTAATCCACTTCTTATAATTAAATATATAATTACATTAGTTAGTAACTTTTTGCCTTTTCGAATGCATCTATTTTATAGTTTATTTCTGTAAAGTGCCATAGCTATATATAACTGTATTATAAGATAGTTATACACATATGTAATTATATATAATTTTTTTTATCCGTGATAATTTTTCAGATCGAACAAATGATTTTAGACGACGGTATTTCTCAGTACATTGGATTCCGCGTAGCTTATGCCGCTTACAAACAGTACGTTATTCAATCTGGGCCGGAATTAGGTTTACCCGAATTATCTCAAACACCAGAACAATTATTCTGGATGTCATTTACCCATTCATTATGTGCCGCTGAATCTAAAACTCCTGTGTTACCACCAGCAGTTGATGAAACTTTGCCAAATCTTGTCGACGATTTGATGGTGATACTTTTCAAGAATATACCAGAAGTTTCAGCCGATTTCGATTGTCCCGTCGGCTCTAGATTGAATCCCGAACAAAAATGTTCTTGGTGGTGAATCAAACTTTTAAATTAATTAATTTATTGAATTGATTAATCGTTAACTATTTTTAGTAATGAATAAAAATTTTACTGGCATATTAAAAAATTTCTTTTGTTTATTTCAATAATTTACCCCAAAAAAATAATCTGTTATTCCACTTCAGTCACAATAAAAAAACAAAAAAGGTTATTGGAAAAGAGAGACCTACAATTAATAAGATTTTTTTTTCGATGTTTTGCGTTATCTGCTGCTTGAAAAATATAATATTGATAAGATTGACACTACCCCTGACCTATGACTCTGGAAAAAATCATTTACATATACGGAGACCTTAACCCGGCATTCTACTTTGGTCTAGATTTAATTTTTTTATTATTTAGACCACAGATAATAAAAGGCAAATTACCAAAGTGATAAGATCTGTTTACCACTTGATAATTGTTCTTAACTTTAATCAATTGGTAATAAAAAAAAATGTATTCTATAGGTAAAGATAATAATGAAGACAAATTATAAAGAAAATTTGAATAATATCAACTTTAACTTTGATAAAAAAATTAAAAATTACAATTATTTATTCTAATGGCTAATCCCTGGTTAAAAATATTGATTGAAAAGAATTGAAAAGCGGTTACTCCATACAAACTGTATATCTATATATACAAACAAAAAAATTGAAATCAATTGAAATTATTGAAAAGAATTCGAATTTCATTACTTTTAATTCTTTTCAATCAATCTTTTTAAACAGGGATGAACGCTATCAAGTTATTAAATAATTTTAATGTTTGTTGAAAATATATACAATAATATATAAGCAGAAATGTTTAGATAACTTGGACTTTACGAAAAATATCCAAATGAAGTAAGTAAATAATCCTAGGTTTTACTGTTTGGAAAAAATAAGGAGGTTTCAGTTGATAAAGTTCGAAGATTGGAAATACGACTGACTCATATCGTGTGACTCAAGATAATTCCAAAGAAAACCCTAAAGCAATAGTGTAATAAGAAATGAGTAACGAAGACTCTCTGTAGATAAGATGCGAGAAAGATTAAGCGATAGAAAAAAAATATTTTTCAAGGTGAAGTTTAAAACTTTAATGAATGATATTACAATACCTCTGTAACAGACAAATTGTGAAAATAACTTATCTTCATAGTATTATTTTAATAATAAATGAATACACATTACGGTCTACCTGGGGCGCAATGACTCATGTCACACTGAAAAATAAATTAACTTTTGTAAACACAATATTTTGATAAGTAATAACTCAATAAAATTTATTACATTATCAACACTATCTATTTACGTTGATTAGATTTTGGAATCAATCCATCGAGCATATTATAAGTTATAAAAAAAAAACATTTTTTAAAATATTTTATTTTTGGAATATCTCCAAACACACTCTACCGTTCAAGCTCAATTTTTCTCAGCTTGTAGGAATTAACAAGCCGCGTCGAATGCCACCTTGGAGATCAAAATCAGTTCATCGGTTCAAAAGTTACAGATATTTACATACGTACGTACATACATACATACACTCGGACATCATCTTGAAATTAGTCAGAATATCGTCCTAGAACCTCAAAACGACAAGATTTCTTAGAAATTCGATTTTCGAAAATCGGACCGAAACCAATAACTTCCCGAATTTTTGAAAATTTACAATTTTCTTAGCGGGAACTTAAGAAAGATCAGCATATCTCGAGCTGAGCTCAGATTTCTTCTATTAAGAAAATGATTTTGAATGAAGTCATCAAATTTTTGCACTAAACATATGTTAGACTGAAAATTTCCAATAGCATAATTTCTTACGAAAAGAAAAAACAATATTTCTAAAAGTTATTTTTTCTCTCAGTGCAGCAATTATATAAAAGAATAAAATTTTCTCTCGGTTTAAGGACCCAAGAGTATCAATCATAGTCAGAAAATCTTCAAACTTGAGATTTCAGGCGTCAAAATGCTTTTTTTTTTTTTTTTTTTTGATACGACTATATTTCACGAAAATACAACTTTTCAAAAATCACTAGATAATTTATCAAATTTTTTTGGATATATATATATTAGGGTGGCCCAAAAAAACCGACTATTTTTTTTTTCGAGTCTCTAACGAAAATTCGTTGGTTAAAGATGTTTTAAGAAGCCTCTCCAAAAATCAGCTCAATAAAAAATTTTCAAGAGGTCGCTCACAAATTTTGAAAATATCAAAAATGATTGGAATTCGGATTTTTTGTTTCTGAATTTTTTCTTTCTCGTGGCAGCAATATTTTATATCTGTAAAATTATGACTATGCTGATAATTTTAGCCCAATATTTAAATATTTAAACAGTGCTCAAGAATTTTGAATATTAACTCATAATATGTAACTAGTACTTTGAATTAGTTTTTGTATTTTTTTATAACTCAATTACTGTCACTTCACTTGAATATAACTTTTGCATAACCGAAAATATACAGGACAGTCTTAAACAATAAAATTGGGTAAGTCTTGAATGAGCAAAAAAACCTAAAAATTGAATTAAAAAATAAAAAAGTATGTAAATAACTTATTATTTCTATTTCTCGGGTTGTATTTTTATTCATTATGATACAAATTGATGGTAAAAAAATTAAGAAGGTTTATTATTAATATTCAAGGGTCGCTCGAAAACGTCCAAGAGACAGTACTCGGAAACATTCAAAATTCTTGAGCGACATTTAAATATTTTAATTTTGAGCTGAAATTCTCAGCGTAGTCATGATTTCATAAATATAAACTACAACTGCCACGAGAAAGAAGAAATTTAAAACAAAAAAATCCGAATTTCGATAATTTTTTATATTTTCAAAATTCGTGGGCGACCTCTTGAAATTTTTTTATCGAGCTGATTTTTGGAGAGGCGTCTTGAAACATCTTAAACCAACAAATTTTCATTAGAGACCCGAAAAAAAAAAAAAATATTCGGTTTTTTTGGGCTGCCCTAACATATATAACTCCATTCTCTTAAATTTGTGATTAAATTTTTCGATAACTTCTATTTGTAAAATATTTTCGAAATCAGTTGTTTCTGCAAACGACACGGTCATATCTGGAAAAATGGTTACTGTTAAACAACCCAAGGTCAGGTACTTGTTCATTATAAAAAAAATGACTATCTATCGTCTCATCAAAGGTATTAGTGTAAGCAGTGCAGCTACATGTACACATCTTTTTCTACTTTTATGGCGTATATAAAAATTCAGTATATTTACGCTTCGAAATTTCAAAAATTTCTTACGTCTTATTTTTTATAGATACAAAATAAATTTCTTGTACTTTTTTATATGAATGATTTTTTCTACAAGTTTTGTTGGAAAGATTTTTACAAATTTTTTTGCTCATGAAATATTTGCGGGAAATCTGATTTTGGAGGTACTGTTATATTTTTTTCTCGTTAACCTTTAAGATAATGACTTTTTCATTTGGAATTTAAATTTCACGAATCTTCGAAAATGTCTCCTATTTTGGAGTTTCGACTGGACTATTAATTATTATTTCGCTTCGATTCTGTCATACCTCGATCACTCGTAGTGGGGGGGGAGGGGGCGAGCACAAAAGATAAGACCTGAAATATTAAATCTTAGAAAAACCAATAAGGAAGATAAGGGCTGGGAAGAATCGTAGGATGTCAAATTATTGATCAATGGGAAAACTGGAGGGGAAATTCGAAGAAAAATAGAAATTATCGGTGTTGAATTTTTCCTAACGAAAAAAACATCATAATCGTACCTGAATGACAAACGAAACTAATTAGTTGTAAAGACGCCACCAACCCGAAAGGTCACATTTACGTAAGTATGAAATATTGTCTTAAAAAAAAATTATTTTCAGTAAATATTTACCTTTTACACATTAATTTGATAAATAGTATTAATTTTGAAAAATTTTATTCGATCAACTAGTTCTCTACATAATTTACCCGAAAATGAATCATTTACATCTGATATAAATTAAACTTTTTTTTTTTTAAATATCTGAATAGTAGATAGAATTAAGCAGTATTTATTTTCATTATTATTTCGGATACCGCGAAGTATTATTGATATGTTTTTTTTTTTTATTAATATTAATGACTAGATAATAAAATTACATGATTTAAGCTATAAGATTATTCGAATATAAAATAATGGGGAATTCCCTCGTATGTTGATGTTTTGGTTAAATTGAGGATAAGAATTAGATACAACGAACTTGGACTAAAGTTATGATATTTGGTGACTGTTGCGTTATACGAAACAGACAAAAAATAATATGAATAGCTGTTATTTTTTATTTCTTATTTTTAAAACAGTGGAAAGGACACGACGGTGCGCAGATCATTGCTGGGTATAAGAGACAGTAAATTTGACCAAAGAGAATTATTCTGTTGAAATATTTCATCGAAAAATATCATTTTTGCGCTCAAAGTGTAATATAAAAATTGTTGCCAAAATGGGCGACTATTACAGGTATGAATATTTATTTACATCATAATTGTTTTTTGATACTCGAAATGAAAAATTAACGGTTCAATTTTATTTTACTGAATAGAAATTATTTTCAATGTAATAAATATAATTGTATAATTTGTTACAGAATTTCAAAAAAATTATTAATTATTGCGAGTATTGGAATTATTTTTTCTTTTTTTCTGACAAATACTTCAGCTGCTGTTATCAAAAATATACAAAGTAGTGGTAAGTTAATGGCGGATAATTATTTGGACACACAATAAATTCGAATTTTATTCTGTATACATTAAAAAAATCCGACGCAAATTAAGACACAATTTTTCAGAAAAACAAATTTATTTACAATCATGACTCTTCTTATTTACGCGTCAACTTTATATATTTTTTAATAACATTACTTAGACAAAAGAAAAGTCTCTTTAATAACTATTGAAGATAAAATTTTTTTTTTTTAGAGATAACGAAGAATTGTTCGGACCCAAATTGTGGAAAATTTTATTCAGAACTCAGTAAGTACAATAATTATTTTATCTAGGAAGACTAGAATTATTGTAAATTAAAAAAAAAATAATTACCGCAAAATTTATAATTAATTTCAGCTAAACAAATTAATGTAACGCTAGACAAAAATGTAAATCCGTGTGACAACATTCAACAATTTGTTTGTGGTCACTCTGAACTTCAGAGCTTTTCAGAAAAATGGGATGAGCACGAAGATATCGTTCACAAACATTTGGAAATGTTGATTCCACGAGTAGATGAGTTCGTTGACTTCAAACCCTTCAAACTTCTTATTGATTTTTACAAAACATGCATGAGATACGGTAAGCAGAATCAAACTTGATAACTATTTTGAATTCAAAAAATTTAATTCGTCATTTGACCATTTAGAAAATACTGGACAGCAATCTTTGGATCTTCTAAGCGATATTATTAAAAAACTAGGCAACTGGCCTCTTTTGGAAGGAGACAGTTGGAAGGAATCAGATTTTGATTGGATTGACTTCTCTATCAAAAGCCAAAACATTGGATTTACATCATTCAATTTTTTGGATGTTATGAAGTTTAAACAAGACGATAAATCACCAATGAATTTTCTTTTACTCGTAAGAAAAATTTCTTATTAAATTTTTATTTTATTTCTAAAACCGGCATTTTTACATATAAACAGTTTGAAAAGTAACGATTTAGTTTTATCAACCGATGAATCTATAAATATCAAAAGACGGCCTTAGCATTGAAATCGTGCGCTAAGTAACTCAATAGCAAACGGTAACTTACCGTACAGAATAGCGTGCACTAAGATAGGACTTATTCCGCATGAGTAAAAAAGTAATATATGATATTATTTGTACACAGATTATTCCTGGTGGCTTGACAGATCAACATTCAACATTGAATACTTCAATTGCTGCTTACAAAAATTACATCACAAAAGTGTCTGAATTACTAGGAAACACTCAGTCATCTTCGGAAAAAATTGATGAAATCATTGCGTTCGAACGTAACCTTTCAAAGGTATATATTTTTTCTATTATTACGTCACAAAAACGTTCCGAAACAGTTTACAACAGTGAACTTCCCAATTTAAGACAAATCTGAACCTAATTTGATTATTTTTTGAATTTTAAAATAATTTAAGATTAATAAAATTTTCCACCTTCTGACCTCGCCTGACTTCTTGTCAAGTTCTGATACGAGTAAAAATACTTTCATAATTAGTTTTCAAGTCTTTATTTTTAATGTTTTACAAACCAGCAAAATTCTCATTTTGCGTCATTTTTTTTTATTTATTGATTTTTTTAAAGTCAAAAAATGATCAACTCGAAGTGTTGAATTGTTTCAAATTTGGAAGTTTGTTATTCTGAATGATTTGAAAATATTTTTCGAATGAATTTTTTTTACTCGAATATGGACATGCGAATAATTGATGAATCGATTAATGCAAATGAATATTAATGTTTAATTGGACATTCAAATTCAGTAATTTAAATTATTAGTACATTTTCGAATTATTCAAAAATTTCAAACAATTAAAAAATTTACGAACACCTTGAAAAACTTCAAATAACTCAAATTTCGAATTGTATATGTAATATTCGATTCAATACGAATGATTCGTTCGTTCAAATGATTCATACATCCCAAATTATTTAACTATTTTTATTTGCTTATTCAATCATTTCTTTTTTTTCAGTTTTACGATGATAAGAGAGAATTTAAAGGACTACTATTTGATGAATTCACCAAAAAATATCCATCAACGAATTGGAAAAAATTACTAAAGAATATTAGAGTTTATAGGAATGAAGTGCCAACAAATCTTTCTAATTCAACGATCTTTGAAAATTCTCACTTATCTGATTTTGTCGAGCTCATGGAAAAAACTCCAAAACGTGTCCAAGCAAATTACGGTGTGTGGAAAATAATTCAAAGAACGATTCCTTATTTGACAGATGAATATCGTAAACTAAAAAGCGAATACTGTACAATCCAGAAGTGCGAGATCGAGAAGCGCGCAAAGTCTTGCGATCGCATTATCAGGCAATATTTATCATCTGCTACTAGTTTGTTGTACGCTAAAAATTTTTATAACAATGATATCGATACGATTGCTACAGAGATGGTAGTAAATATAAAAGAGCAATTTGTGAATTTGATAAATGAATCAACTTGGATGAACAAAGAAACTAAAAATCAGGAAATTGAATTACTTAATGATATGACATTTGTAATTGGTTACGAAGAAAAAAAAAATACCGATGATGAATTTGTTAAATATTACGAAAATTTAGAAATTGACACAAATAATTATTTCAGGACATTATTAAATTTAGAATTATTTGGTCGAACATCTCATATCAATCAGAGTTTGGACGAAAGTCGTCCATTCGACCCTTTAAAATCTTATTCTAACAATCGTGGACCAGAAATTTGTAATTATATTTGTTATTAATATTTTTAACCCGTAACGGTCACAAAGGTTTGATAAGACTCCAGCGTGGTTGATCAGTTATTCATTTTAATTTTAATTTTTAATTATAACAAAAAACGAAGCATAGTGGAAAAAAAGACTTTTTTCATAAAAATATAGTATATTACACACCCAGGTAGGAAAGTAGGACATCCCGACCCGCGTGTGTGATTGCATACCCAAGCCGAAGGCGAGGGTGGCAAACACGCGGATTGGGACATCCTACTTTCCCCCCTAGATGTGTAATATACTATACTTTTCACCAGACTTGCACCTGAAAGTTTGAATTTTCGCGTCTGTCTGTGGGAAGAATCGCGCCCACGCTAATTTTTATCATCTGTTTTCTGATTGAAGGAAAGAACGACTTTCTTCTTTCTTAACAGGGCAGGAATTTAAACTTTCAGCGCAGGTATGGTAAAAAATAAATAATTTTGTTAATTTTTATTATTTTAAACTAAATCTTGCGACAAATTATTTAAGAATGAACGTACTTTGGCGTAGAATCATCGGAAAATTTAAGACTTCCGAAAAGTGTATGCATTTTCATAAGAAAAGTTCAAAATTATTTCATAAAAAATTATTAAGTTTTCAAGAAAAAAAGTATAATTAGTTTTTTGAAAATATATTAGAAAACCCGCACAAAAAAATATATATTCTTGCAAAATAGTATGTATCCGGCTAATATCTTTATTATTGTCGTATGTGTGCTATTTTGCCGGCATATATTCTCGGATATATATTTTTCGTATGGAAATATTGAACTATCAAAAAATTCATAAGAAATCTATTTTGCAGCGCATTAAATTCTCTACAGAAAAGGTATCTTGTGTTTCTTTTTTAAACTGAATAGCTACTTAAATATTTTGAATTGAAAATTGCCTAGGGTCTTTTGGATCCCACGTGACCTTAAGGGGTAGTAATTATAAATTTATTATTAATAAATGAACATTTATTTTAAAGTTGTACCAATGTCGATGCTTCAAGAACCATTTTTCAGTGTTAATTATCCAATGTATGTAAACTATGGTTACACTGGTAAAGCAATTGCGGATAAAATAGCTGGAGGAATTGTTGACAAGGTAGAAAAAATAACTGGAGGCAAAAATTTGGATGCAATAAATGAAGAAAAAACTCTATGCTTCCGGCAACAAATGGAAAATTATACTACTAACAACGTAGAAAAACCGGTAAAATATCTATCGACAAATGAGATTAATACAATTAATATTTCAATAATAAATTAAAATTTCATTGTTTTTAGTTGGACGTATTGTTTCGCCCTTATAAACAAATAAGCGAACACATCGCTTATGAAGCAACATATCGAGCCTACCAACAATGGATCACAAAAAACGGAATTGAACCCTCACTACCCGAATTACCCTTCTCAAATAATGAAATGTTTTGGATTAATTCAATTCGTAATTTTTGTATTTCTTCTCCAAAAGAATCAATAGTTATTGACAATAAGTATTCCGTTTTCGACTTTTATAAAATGAGAGCTGTAACGAGTGTTCCAGAATTTTATAAAGATTTCAATTGTCCAATTGAACATTCATTTGTTAAAAATTACGGACCATCGTGCACTGTCTTTGAAGCTTAATCATATATAATACAATTTTTTTTCATATTCTAAACAAAATTCATTATCAATTATTAATGTATTAAATCAACATTGTATTATTTTAAATCAATAATAAACAAAAAATTTCATACTGTAATCATTGACTATTTCTTACATGGAAAAAAAATTATTGTCACCAGAACGATTCGATTTCCCGCCTGTCATAGTAAAACTGTCCCAGCAGGAGAGTGTATCTTGGTTTTTTTTTGTTTTTATATAATATATTTAAAATATATACGAAAATCGGCCAAAAGTTAGCTATTTAAAATATATTTTTTATACATATTATATATATATTTGTATATTTTTCATGTATTTTTAATATATTTTTTTTATATAAAAAATTTATTTTTTTTTTTAATTTTTTTCATGGGGGTAAGCTTCAAACCGACGTAAAATTTTCAGGCTGTTTTAAAACTGAACAGCCTAGTATAGTATCAAAAAGACACTGAATTCAAGCTGAATAACCTGTAGGCTAGTTCAAAACTAGCTTGAGCTTTGAGTTTATTTTAAAGCTAAATATATATGACTGTAAAAGTAAATGTATTTATTCGATCATGTGTAGGGTAGAACTAAACTCAACAGTCACTGTCGGTTGCGTAGCCTAGTCGTTGAAGCGTCGGTCTTTCGTACGTAGGGTTCCGGGTTCGAATCCCACTAATGCGTGTGCGGTCATTGATAAGTGTAGCGTTTTTTCTGTGAATTAAAAATTTCTAATGCGTTCAGAAATTTAATTATTCGCATATCTAATAATCCCTGCATCACTAAAATGATGGAACAAAAAATTGAAAGAAGAAAAAAACAATCTGTTTTTTTTTTAATTTAATCAAGTATGGTCATATCCAGTCATACACGGCTATATATTGCCAATTTATATATATGACCATATATAATTCATTTTTCTCGGGCAATTAAATAAGGCAAGTACAATGTTGGCCAAATTTAGACCGAGAAATAAATTTATTATTTTTTTACCCGGGGAACCTAACATCAACCTGAAAAGCCTTAATTTTAAACTATTTTCAAGCTTAATTTCAGCCAGATGGTCCTGTAAAGTGAAATATGACGACTTTTCAGTCTGAGTTCAGGTTCATTTTGTAATGTATTTTAAATAGCGACTTTTTACCCGAGTCGAAAAGTTTCAGCATTATTTGAAACTGATTAGGCTTAACTAAACCTTAAATGAAGCTGACTGCGCTGAACTGAACCTTACTTGAAACTGACTACGCTTAATTGAGCCTTAAATTAAACTGTTCAGCCTGCTAGTGGAATTAAGTTAAGGCTGGATTCAACCTGAATAAGCTTAAGCTTCAAACTGACGTGAAATTTTCAGGCTGTTTTAAAACTGAACAGCCTACTATATAATTGAAAAGACACTGAATTCAAGCTGAATAACCTGTCGGTTATTCAGTTCAAAACTAGCTTAACTTTTAAGCTTATTTTCGAACTGAATAAACTGCTATTTAACAAAATTTAGACTTGAATTGAAACTGCAACACTGTCATTATAGAGGACCATTTCAACCTAAAGAACCTGAATTCTGCACTTATTTAAAGCTGATCACACTGCTCCAATTAAACATTTTTTTAACCTGAAGAGCCTGATTTGACGCTTTTGTCAAACTGATTAGCCTGACTAATTGATTTTATTTTCAAGCTTAATTTCACCCTGATGGTCCTGAAAAGTGAAATATCACGACCTTTCAGTCTGAGTTCAGACTCATTTTTTAATGTATTTTAAATAGCCACTTTTTATTTTTTTCTACTGTTGGTTATCAGTTTATTCAGTCTGAATTAATGCTGAAACTTTTCGACTCGGGTACTTTTTTTCAACTGTTGCCTCGCAGTTCATTCAGTATAAAATAAACCTGAAACTTTTCGTCTTGGGTACTTTCAATTTTGTCGATTGTTCAAACGTGTATAAGAGCCCGTAGTCCTTGTGACGTCAAAGGTATTCGTGTGAGCAGTGCGGCTATATGTACATGTCTTTTTCTACTTTAATGGGGCATATAAAAATTCGGTATATTTACGCTCGAGATTTCAAAAATTTCTAAGGTTTTATTTTTTATAGATACAAAAAAATTTCTTATACTTTTTTATATGAATGATTTTCTCTACAAGTTTTGTTTAAAAGTTTTTTACAAATTTTTTTTGCTCATGAAATATTTGCGAGAAATCTGATTTTGGGGGTATTGTTATTTTTTTTCTCGTTAACCTTTAGGATAATGACTTTTTCATTTGGAATTTAAATTTCACCAATTTTCGAAAAATATCTTCTATTTTAGAGTTTCGACTGGACTATAAATTATCATTTCGCTTTAATTCTGTCATATACCTCGATCGCTCGTAGTGGGGGGGGGGCACGAAAGATAAGACCTGGAATAATAAATCTTAAAGAAACCATTACGGAAGATAAGGGCTAGGAAAAATAGTAGGAACTCAAACTATTGGTCAAAGGGAAAACTGGAGGGGAAATTCGTGAAAAATGGAAATTATCGGCGTTGAGTTTTTTCCAACGAAAAAAACATCAGACTCGTACCTGAACGACGAACGAAACTCTTAGTTATAAAGACGCCGCCAACCCAAAAGGTCACATTTACGTAAGTATAAAATATTGTCTTAAAAAAAAATCATTTTCAGTAAATATTTACCTTTTACACATTAATTTGATAAATAGTATTAATTTTGAAAAATTTTATTCGATCAATTAGTTCTCTACATAATTTACCCGAAAATGAATCATTTACATCTGATGTAAATTAAACTTTTTTTTTTTTTAAATATCTGAATAGTAGATAGAATTAAACAGTATTTATTTTCATTATTATTTCGGATACCGCAAAGTATTATTGATATTTTTTTTTTTTATTAATATTAATGACTAGATAACAAATTTACATGATTTAAGCTATAAGATTATTCGAATATAAAATAATGGGGAATTCCCTCGTATGTTGATGTTTTGGTTAAATTGAGGATAAGAATAAGATACAACGAACTTGGACTGAAGTTACGATATTTGGTGGCTGTTGCGTCATACAAAACAGACAAATAATAATATGAATAGCTATTATTTTTTATTTCTTTTTTTTAAAACAGTGGAGAGGGCACGACGGTGCGCAGATCATTGCTGGGTATAAGAGACAGTAAATTTGACCAAAGAGAATTATTCTGTTGAAATATTTCATCGAAAAATATCATTTTTGAGCTCAAAGTGTAATATAAAAATTGTTGCCAAAATGGGCGACTATTACAGGTATGAATATTTACTTACATTATAATTGTTTTTTGATACTCGAAATGAAAAATTAACGGTTCAATTTTATTTCACTGAATAGAAATCATTTTCAATGTAATAAATGTAATTGTGTAATTTGTTACAGAATTCCAAAAAAATTATTCATTATTGCAAGTATTGGAATTATTTTTTCTTTTTTTCTGACAAACACTTCAGCTGCTGTGATCAAAAATATACGAAGTAATGGTAAGTTAACGGCGGATAATTATTTGGAGACACGATAAATTCGAATTTTATTCTGTATACATTAAAAAAATCCGACGCAAAATAAGACACAATTTTTCAGAAAAAAAAAATTATTTATAATCATGACCCTTATTAATGACGCGTCAACTATATATTTTTTAATAAAATTACTTAGACAAAAAAAGTCTCTTTTATAACTGTTGAAGATATCATTTTTTTTTAGAGATAACGAAGAACTGTTCGGACCCAAATTGTGGAAAATTTTATTCAGAACTCAGTAAGTACAATAATTATTTTATCTAGGAAGACTAAAATTATTCTAAATTAAAAAAAAAATATAATTGTAGCAAAATTTATAATTAATTTCAGCTAAACAAATTAATGTAACGCTAGACAAAAATGTAAATCCGTGTGACAACATTCAACAATTTGTTTGCGGTCACTCTGAACTTCAGAGCTTTTCAGAAAAATGGGATGAGCACGAAGATATCGTTCACAAACATTTGGAAATGTTGATTCCACGAGTAGATGAGTTCGTTGACTTCAAACCCTTTAAACTTCTTACTGATTTTTACAAAACATGCATGAGCTACGGTAAGCAAAAATGAACATGATAATTATTTTGAATTCAAAAAATTTCATTCGTCATTTAATTATTTAGAAAATACTGGACAACAATCTTTGGATCTTCTAAGCGATATTATTAAAAAACTAGGCAACTGGCCTCTTTTGGAAGGAGACAGTTGGAAGGAATCAGATTTTGATTGGATCGACTTCTCTATCAAAAGCCAAAACATTGGATTTAAATCACTCAATTTTTTGGATGTTATGAAGTTCAAAAAAGACGATAAATCAACAATGGATTTTCTTTTACCCGTAAGAAAAATTTCTAATTAAATTTTGATTTTATCTCTAAAACCGGCATTTTTACATAGAAACAGTTTGAAAAGTAACGATTTAGTTTTATCAACCGATGAATCTATAAATATCAAAAGACGGCCTTAGCATCGAATGCGTGCGCTAAGTAACATTTACCGCACGCTAAGCAACTCAACGGCAAACGGTCTTACCGTACAGAATACCGTGCACTAAGATAGGACTTATTCCGTATGAGTAAAAAAGTAATATATAATATTATTTATACACAGATTATTCCTGGTGGCTTGACAGATCAACATTCAACATTGAATACTTCAATTGCTGCTTACAAAAATTACATCGCAAAAGTGTCTAAATTACTAGGAAACACTCAGTCATCTTCGGAAGAAATTGATGAAATCATTGCGTTCGAACGTAACCTTTCAAAGGTATATATTTTTTATATTATTATGTCACAAAAACATTCCGAAAAAATTTATAACAGCAAACTTCCCAATTTGAGTCAAATCTGAACTTGAGTTGATCATTTTTAGAATTTTATAATTTATTACATACCTAGGCCAGTAAAATAAGAAAAGTCTCAGAGCACATGTAATTGTTGGCCGAGGCTGACAAACATGTGGTCTGAGGCTTTCTTTTTTACTGGCCAGGGTGTGTATACTATTTTTCTGCTCGATGAAGCCGGAAAGTTGCAACTTCGTTTAGGGCAGCGGCCCGAAAGTTGCCACTTTCCGGCCGGAGGGCAGAAAAAATAATTTAAGAATAATAATATTTTCTAACTTCTGACCTCGTCTGACTTCTTGTCAAGTTCTGATGCGAGTAAAAATACTATCATAATTAGTTTTAGAGTCTTTACTTTGAATGTTCTACAAACCAGCAAAATTCTCATGCTGTGTCATATTTTTTTATTTATTAATTTTTTTAAAGCTAAAAAATAATCAACTCGAAGTCCTGAATTGTCTCAAATATGGAATGTCGTTGTTATGAACGTTTTCGAAATATTTTAGAATTAATTCTTTTACACGAATATGTACATGCGAATAATTTTTGAATCGATTAATCAGAATAAATATTAATGTTTAATTGGAAATTCAAATTTATTAATTTGAATCATTAGTAAATTTTCGAATTATTGAGATATTTCGAATAATTCTAAAATTTACGAACACCTCAAAAAACTTCGAATAACTCAAATTTCAAATTGTATATTAATATTCGATTCAACACGAATAATTCGTTAGTTCAAATTATTCATACATCCCAAATTATTTAATAATTTATATTTGTTTATTCAATCTTTTTTTTTTATTCAGTTCTACGATGCTACGAGAGAATTTAAAGGTCTACCATTTGATGAATTTAACAAAATATATCCATCAACGAATTGGAAAAAATTACTTAACAATATTAGAGTTTATAATAATGAAGTACCAACGAATCTTTCTAATTCAATGATCTTTAAAACTTCTGACTTTTCTGACTTTGTCGAGCTCATGGAAAAAACTCCAAAACGTGTCCAAGCAAATTACGGTGTATGGAAAATAATTCAAAAAACGATTCCTTATTTGACAGATGAATACCGTAAACTAAAAAGCGAATACTGTACAATCCAGAAGTGCGAGATCGAGATGCGCGCAAAGTCTTGCGATCGCATTATCAGGCAATATTTATCATCTGCTACTAGTTTGTTGTACGCTAAAAATTTTTACAACAATGATATCGATACGATTGCTACAGAGATGGTAGTAAATATAAAAGAGCAATTTGTGAATTTGATAAATGAATCAACTTGGATGAACAAAGAAACTAAAAATCAGGAAATAGAATTACTAAAAAATACAACATTCGTAATTGGTTACGGAGAAAAAAAAAATACCGATGATGAATTTGTTAAATATTACGAAAATTTAGAAATTGACACAACTAATTATTTCAGGACATTATTAAATTTAGAATTATTTTATCGAAAATCTAATGTCAATCAGAGTTTGGGTGAAAATCGTTCATTCGAGTATTTAAGTTCTCATTCTAACAATCGTGGACTGGAAATCTGTAATTATATTTGTTATTAATATTTTTAACCCGTAACGGTCACAAAGGTTTGATAAGACTCCAGCGATTTTCATCAGTTATTCATTTTTATCATAAATTTTAATTTTTAATTGTAAAAAAAAAAAGAAACATAAGGAAAAAAATGATTTTTTTCATAAAACTATCTTATATTACACACCTAGAGCGAAAAGTAGGAGATTTCCACCCGCGTGTGTAATTTCATACCCAAGCCGAAGGCGAGGGTGGCAAACACGCGGATCGGGACATCCTACTTTCCCTCCTAGATGTGTAATTTACTATATTTTTCACCAGATTTGCACTTGAAAGTTTAAATCTTCACGTCTGATTGTGGGAAGAAAGGCACCTACGCTAATTTTTATCATCTGTTTTCTGATTAAAGGAAAGAACGACTTTCTTCCTTCTTAACAGGGCAGAAATTTAAACTTTCAGCGCAGGTATGGTAAAAAATATATAATTTTATTAATGTTTATTATTTTAAACTAAATCTTGCGACAAATTATTTAAGAATAAACGTAATTCGGCGTAGAATCAATGAAGAACTTAAAACTTTCAAAAAGTGTATACATTTTCATAAGAAAAGTTCAAATTTATTAGATTTTCAAGAAAAAAAGTATAATTAGTTTTTTGAAAATATATTAGTAATCCCGCACAAAAAAATATACATCCGGCTTATATCTTTAGTATTGTGTCGTATGTATGCTATTTTGCCGGCATATATTTTCAGATATATATTTTTTGTGTAGGAATATTGAATTAGTAGAAAACTCATAAGAAATCGATTTTGCAGCGCATTAAATTCTCTACAAAAAAGGTATCTTGTGTTTCTTTTTAAAACTGAATAGCTACTTAAATATTTTGAGTTGAAAATTGCCTAGGGTCTTTTGGATCTTATGTGACCTTACGGGGTGGTCATTATAAATTTATTATTAATAAATGAACATTTATTTCAAAGTTGTACCAATGTCGATGCTCCAAGAACCATTTTTCAGTGTAAATTATCCAATGTATGTAAACTATGGTTACACTGGTAAAGCAATTGCGGATAAAATAGCTGAAAGTATTGTTGTCAAGGGAGAAAAAATAACTGGAGGCAAAGATTTGGATAGAATAAATAAAGAAAAAACTCTATGCTTCCGGCAACAAATGGAAAATTATACTTCTAACAACGTAGAAAAACCGGTAAAATATCTATCGACAAATGAGATTAATACAATTAATTTTTCACTAATAAATTAAAATTTCATTATTTTTAGTTGGACGTATTGTTTCGCCCTTATAAACAAATTAGCGAACACATCGCTTATGAAGCAACATATCGAGCCTACCAACAATGGATCACAAAACACAGAATTGAACCCTCACTACCTGAATTACCCTTCTCAAATAATCAAATGTTTTGGATTAATTCAATTCGTAATTTTTGTATTTCTTCCCCAAAAGAATCAATAGTTATTGACAATAAGTATTCCGTTTTCGACTTTTATAAAATGAGAGCTGTAACGAGTGTTCCAGAATTTTATAAAGATTTTAATTGTCCAATTGATCATTCATTTGTTAAAAATTACGGACCATCGTGCACTTTCTTTGAAGCTTGACACAATTAGCATACTTTTCTTCTCGTATAATAAACAAAATTAATTATCAATTATTAATGTATTAAATTAAAATTGTATTATTTGATAGCAATAATTAATAAAAAATTTCACACTATAATCATTGACTATTTTTTACATGGAAAAAAAAATTATTGTCACCAGGACGATACGACTTCCTGCCTGTCACAGCGAAACTGTCCCAGCAGGAGAGTGTACCTTGGTTTTTTTTTTTTTTTGCTCCAAATTAATGGCCGCTGGAGACAAATCCTAAAGACGTTGTGTTTTACGGATAATAGTTTAGTCCACGTGTTACGCACTACCCTGATTAAAAAAGTGAATTGAAAAGTATTGAAAAAGATGAGAAATGAATCCTTTCGAATACTTTCTATACCCCAAGGTTTTCATTTTGACATAAAATGAATACTTTTCAATCCCAAAATAATAAAAGAATTTCTGAACTTCCGAGGAATTGAAAAAGATTCAAATGAATTGATATTTTTAATCTTTCTGAATCCTTCTCAATACCTAAATAATCCGACATTTCGGATCAAGTGTGGGATTGAAAAAGATTGAAATGAATTGAAATTTTTGAATCTTTCTGAATCCTTCTCAATACCTAAATAATCCGATATTTCGGGTCATGTGTGGGATTGAAAAAGATTGAAATGAATTGAAATTTTTGAATCTTTCCGAATCCTTCTCAATACCTAAATCTTTTCAATACTTTCGAATTCCACTTTGGAATTGGAAAGTATTCAAACGATCGAAATTTCAATTCCATTCAATACTTTCCAAAACCGCCGAGGGATTGAAAAGAATTGAAATAATTTTCAATACTTTTCAATACACTTTTTTAATCAGGGTATACTTTATTGCACGCATGTCAGGTTATCCGGGTTTATTAGACACTTATTTATTTAAAATTTATTTTAATTTGTTCAAATAAAAAATAAGAAACATATCACATACTTAAGGGCATTCTCAGACAGCGCCCCTCACTTTTCAAAAATATGTAATGACTTTCAACTTTCATATCCGTAGACTTGTTTCTTATTTTTATAATTGAACAATTAAAATAAATAAGTGTCAATAAACTAGTGCAACATAACCTCACACTGTCAATAACTTTTTAATTTAATTTCATATTATTTTCTGGCGAAGGATGCGCCGTGCGATTGTGAAGCGTGCGCAGTGCGATTATGATTGTGGTTTGTGACATGTCTGGTTACTGCGCCCGGCATTAGTCACAAAAGTGAAGTATCAACTACTCATAACTCTGTTGTATCGCAAAGAGACGAGTCTAAAGAGTGATAGTTACTTTCCGAGAGGTCAACAATTGATGTTTGTAGAGTAACGATTACTGCTATCCCCGTAATGTGCTCAATACTACTGATTGCAGTCGGAGACAGTAATCATTGCTGCCGTTAAAGTAATTCTTACGGTTTTGAAAGAAATTTTGTTATTTCGTATACTATATTGACCGCATTAGTGTTCGGCGCAGCAATGGTTACTGTTTTTGCACGCCTCGAAAGCGAAGCGGCGAGGTTGTGCTTTATCCCTAGCGGTTTCACCGCGACGGTGAAAGCACGGTCGAATTACGGTGTTTTTACCGTGAAAACACCTCTTCCGTGTTTTGACAGTGAAGCGGCGGAGATTCGACGGTGAATTTACGGTGGTTTCTGTGCAGTCACGCTACTATGTACCGACCGAGTCCACACTGTGTTTTTACGGTGGTTTAAGGGTGTTTCGAAAGCGAGTTCACAGTGTTCTGACGGTGAATTTCCAGTGTTTTCATAGTGGTTTCACAGTGGTTGGCAGTAATTTCCACGGTGAGCTCACGGTGGTCCCACGATGGCCTCACAGTATTTTCGCGTGGATTTTTCAGCGTTTTCTCTGTGGTAGTTCAGTATTTCCTCGTTGTTTTCACGATGATTTCATGGTGTCTTCACCATTGATATATTTTTTTCTTATAGTTTCCAAATCTCTGTCAATCATATTTTCTTATTTTCTCAGTACTTTTGATAATTATCTTTTCTAAAGTGTATTGTTAAATTATTAAAATGAACAAAGCTTATCATTTTAAGTTATCTTATCAATATGAGTACACAGAAAAAAGGAATTTCTTGGCGCCAAAAACTTGCACTCACCCCAAGAAAATTTTGACTTGCCCTAAAGAAATTTAAGCATAATGAATTGAAAACAAAAATTTTTTTGTGGCGACAAAGAATTTTCTGAATTCAAGAAAAAATTTTTTTAGGCGAAAATAAAATGTTATTGCGTCAAAAAATTTTTCTAGTCCCGAAGTGAATTTTGTTTTTATTCAATAATGCAAAATTTTATATAATTGAGTTCTAGCAAATTCTATTTAATAGCGATTTCTGAGTAAATATGCCGCGCAGGTTTGTGAATCATTATATTTTGTAATATACTTTAGATACGACTAAATAATGTAACATTATTCGAAAAAAATGATTTTACAATGATTCATAAATCTTATAAAGTCTATGAAATTTTTCAATTTACCGCATTCATAAATGTTGTAAAGTACGCAAACTTTTTTAAAATTTTTGAAAATAAGCTAATAAGATCATTAGTGAGATAGTTAAGGACATTTCGATGTTTGAATAATGAATTTAGTTATAAAAAACTTAGATTTCAAATTTAAAATATTGTATGGTTAAGTTTGAAAAATTTTAACTTCTCATTTACATAATTTACCAAAAAAAGTATTTAATGCCCCGCTACTAGTGGGTATACCGGTATTGGTCTCGTTACCCTATAAACAATTATATAATTGAATGTAATACAAATCAGAAAATCAATCATTTATTAAATATCTTTAATTTTCTAAAGTTCATTTGTGCTTATATAAATACAATCAATCCCCACAATCAAGGGTGTGATTTGGCACAGTGGATAGCAGATCAGACTTTGAATGCGAAGGCGCTGGGATCGATCCTCCGAGTAGGCGTTAATTTTTTTTTTTTTTTTTTCGCTATAAAATTTATGGACGCATCATGAAACGATGAGCTGACTGTGGAAATACGGTGAATTCACGGTTAAAAAACTGTCAAGCCATCGGAAAGCCGTTGTAAACTCACCGTGGATATCGCTGAAAACCACTGTGGAGCGCACCGTAGTTTTACGGTGGTTTCACCGTAAAACCACCGTGAGATTACTGTGACCTTACGATCGAAACACCGTGGAAACACTCTTTAAGTGCAATGGAAACGCGGTCGGAATACAGTGGCGTGACTGCACAAAAAATACCGTGATTTCACTGCATTACAACCACGTTTTCACAGTCGTTCCACGGTGTTTTAACGGTGTTTTTACTGTAAGGTCACCGTGGCGCTAAAATCGCCAGGGATAACGGACCTGTCAAGGTCACTTGACTTTTCCTCATTAAACTATATATATCATTTTTTTCTCTGTGTATAATAACTATTTTTCAACACAAGTCGTAATATTTATCAGCCCTTTCCAAATGTGGCATTATACTGATATTTTTTAGTTATCAGAAATTTTCATTTTTTTAATTATATAAACTTGTGATACCTTTAACGGTTATATAGCATAGTTTAGTGCCTAATGCAGATATCGTTTTCAAATTTTTCTTTGTTCACTTCACACATATACCACAATCCATTAAATGTTTTCAATCACAAGTTTTTTTTTCTGTGATAATAAAGCTAAAAATAAAAAATGATGTAATACACATCACAGTAACTACATAATAAATAAAATAAAAAAATATTGATTGGTGAAATATCTCTATATATTCAAATACTCAATTAATACACAACGTTTAATATATTGATAAAATAACTCAAGTGAGATATATTTCTATTTTCATCTCATTATCTCATATCTTGACATATATTAATTATTATGTTTTCTCGATCAACTACTTTTAATTTTTTCAATTACGATTAATGTTATTTCAGATAGTATTGTTATTTACTAAAAAAACGTTTTGGAGTTGAGTTTAAGTTTTAACTCGATGAGAAGTTGTTTCGGATAGAAATGTTTTGAAATTTAAAAACTATAAAATAACTTATAATAATAATAATATATTTTAATTTAAATATAATTTATTTGAATTAAATTTAATAATAATAATAATAATAATAATAATAATAATAATAATAATAATAATAATAATAATAATAATAATAATAATAATAATAATAATAATAATATATTTTAATTTATATGTAATTTATTTATTTAAATTTAATTTAATAATAATGATAATAATAACAATAATATAAAAAAATTTTTTTAAATAAGGTAGATAATATTTTTAGTGGATACTTTCAATAGAGTTATCTTTGAGTAGAGGTTATGAAGCAACTTATCGTTATGCTATCAAATGAGTATAAATTAAATTTTTATAAATATTTGAGTTCTTATTAAATGAAACAATTAATTTTACTGAGTAATAAATATTGTTATAATACAGAATATAATTTTTTAATTTTGTTATTCAGAACTTCAAGACAAAAACAAATATGGAGAATCAAAGAATCGACTGGATTTGGAAGTAAATTATTTGTTATTGCAATTGTTGGATTTATTTTATGGACTTTTCTGACAAACACCTCAGCTGCTATCATTGACCGTATAAAAAATAATGGTAAGTTATTTATTGATATATATTGTAATTACTCTTTAATAATTATAATTTTATTTATAACATTATTAATTGGCGCTATATTAAAAATAATCATAATTATAAAAAAAATATAAATTTTTAGGAGAAACGAAGAAATATACAAGTGAAGTCTTTAACGAAGCTTATTTAGAAACCAGTAAGTAAACTAGTTATTCGAAGGTAAAATATCGAATATGGTGAAATTTAGTAATTGAATTTTAATTAACAGCTGATCGAGTTAAAAGAAATCTTGATACAAATATAAATCCTTGTGATAACTTTCACAGCTTTGTTTGCGGTAATTCGAAAACTCTAACTTTTTCTGAAATAAAACATCTAAAACGTCCAATCAATGAAATTGTACACGACTTAATCCAAAGGGGAACTGGTTCTGTTGACTTTAAACCCTTTAAACTTATCGATGATCTTTACATAACATGTATGAGAAACGGTAAGTGAAATTTACTATAAACATTTGCTATATTGCACACCTCGAGCTGTTTTATGAATGGTTTCTTTTTTCGACTATTTTTTCACACAAAAATTTTTCTACACTCTTTTAATTACACCAAAATGGGTCAAATTGTATATTAATATAAATGAAATTCATTGAGGAACAATTTGAACCCAATATTAAGTCGATTCGTTATTTAATTAGCTTAAAATAAATTATTTTAACTCAAGAAACCAGTGCTGTCAATTGTTACGTATGAAACTTCGTAAACACGATAACTCTCAATAGACACAATTAATCGGCCTAAATTTTTTTTTATTACCTTTGTATTTTTTATCACAAGAAGCTTATGGAAAATCACTATCTAAATCCTTTTAGTTTAATTGAAGTTAATTAAAAACGTAATGCTGATTATTCACGAAAAATTTAGCTGCCATATTTAGTTTTACTGTTGTTATCATTTTTTCATTTTTTCTCTCCATCAACTACTGGTAGCAGCACTAGCGTAACAGTATAGGTTTTGAAAAAAGAGCGACAACTACGACAAAAAGGCGGAACATTTACAAAATATGTTAATAAAGAAATATTAAACTGAAAATGAGAAATAAAAAAAATCAAATTGATAATTTATAAGTTGAATAAAAATTCATAATAAAATGTCAAAGTATATTAAAAAGTAATGACTAAAAATATAAAGAGCGATTGAGGTGTACACTTTTCGATTTTCCAAAATTTTTTTGATTAACAGCAAAATAATTGAAACAAATAATAATACAAATAATTAATAAAAATTAACTATTTAGAAGTTATTGGTCAGCAAGCTTTGGATCTTTTGACTACTGTTCTCAAAAGATTAGACAAATTGCCGCTTATGGAAGGCGACAAATGGAAGGAATCAAATTTCGATTGGATTGACTTCACCATCGAAAGCAAAAAGATAGGAATTAATTCAAACAACTTTTTGGATTTTGAAACATTGCTTTATCCAGAACAAGACAAACTATTATTGAAATACATGATACAAGTTAAAAAAAAAATTATTAAAAAATTTTGATTCGTTTTATCTTCGATACAAAGCTATCGTCTACTAGGATTTTTTTTTTTTTTTTTTACAGATACCACCACAAGTATTCAAAAAAAATATTTCAAATTCGTTGATTATCGCTTACACAAATTACATTGCAAAAACATATACATTTCTGGGATACAAACAAGAATCTTTAAACGAAATTTATGAAATAATTGAATTTGAACGACGAACTTCAGAAGTAACTTGATAATTGATATAATCATTCAAATGCATTTTCAGCTCTTTTATAATTTTTTTTTCTTAGATTTATATTGGTAACTATAAGACAGGCAATTCAGTAGAACTAACATTCGAAGAATTGACTAAAGAATTTCCATCAATAAACTGGCATAAATTAATCAACAATGTCATCATCAATAACCTGAAAACTCAGAAAAAAATTTCTGAAATAACTTTATGGTCAAGCAATGCCGTCTTTGATTTTATCGAACTGTTAAAAACAACTCCAAAACGTGTCCAAGAAAATTATGCGGTGTGGAAAATAATTCAAAACACGATTCCCTACTTGACGGAAAACTATCGGGAGCTAAAGCGCGAATATTGTTTGACGCAAAAATGTAAGACCATTATACGCGCAGACTCTTGTGTCGGTATTGTCCAACGATATCTAGCACCCGCCCTTAATTTGTTGTACGCTAAAAGTTACTACAGCAGTGACATTGACAAGGCTATTACTGATACGACAACAAACATAAAAAGCCAATTAATGGATTCGATCAATAAGTCGACTTGGATGAACCAAGACACAAAGAAAGAGGGTATTGAGATTATTAAAAACACGCCATTCATAATTGGTTATGCGGAAAAAAACAATAGTGACGATGAATTTATTAAATACTATATGAATTTGGAACTTGATGACAATAATTATTTTCAAACATTATTAAATTTAGAATTATTTGATATTGAAAATAAATTCGATAACGTTACAAGTTTGGGCGCTAAAAATTTTATTAATCCAGTGAGCGTTGATGTTCCTATAAATACGTTTGATAGAATTGGTACTTATTTTATTTGTTATATATAACGTCTATTTGACAATTTTATGCAAATCTCGTGCAAGTATTTTTAGCTATATCCCTCCCTGGTGAATCCGAATTACGGTAATTTACCATAGTTTACCATAAAATACGATATTTCTACGGTAAATTTGCCGCAATTTACCGCATTTTTGTAATTTACAACAATGTACGGTATTTTACTGCAAATTGCGGTAAAATATGGTAATTTACCGTAATTTGCGGCATTTTTTAAAAGTTTCCTGCATGGAGAGAAAAATATCGTCAGAATAGGCGGTTATTTTGTCATTTGGTTATTTTGTCATTCGGTTATTTTGTCGTCGGTTATTTTGTCGCGGTTATATTGTCGCGGTTATTTTGTCGTTAGATATTGTGTTACGGAACCGGCTATACACTGTATAGTCATCTTACTTAACGATACGCCGTATAGCCAATTCAGCTATACAGAGTATCCTCACAGTGGATCGTCAAAATGACGATTGTATCTTTATTTTAGACACTTTATGAAACTCTGTATTTAGGTAACCGGCAACTGAGGACACAACGTATAACCAATTAAGCTATACGGATCCTCACGCTGGCGATACAGATACCTATATCAACGAAACTACATATCGTTACAAAGGCTATTCGTCGTATTGTTAAATTAAATAAACAAATACTTAACCTAACCCAAATACGTATCTTTATTTTAACGATACTATAGGTTATTAAATTAATATGAGAGTATTTCTAAATTAGGTATACGAATCGTTATTCTGACGATACGTCATTTGAGGATACATTGGATAGTCATTCTGGCAATATTTTTCTCTCCGTGGAAGCCAAAAAAACCAACCTATCGAATTTATGTCTTTAAAAGAACCTATACATCGAGAGCAAAATTCTCCCATTGGGAAAAATTTTTAGCTCAATTTTAAAAGGTGTCGGTAGCCATTTGAAATTTCCCATTTAAATAACATGCAAAAAAATTTTTTTTGGTTAAAAATTTTATAACTTTTGAACCATGTGAGACAAAAATTCAGCTTTAGAAAATTCTTGTATGGCATTAAATTTCTTTAAAAAAAGTCCTGGGAGTCGAATTTGTAAACTTGATATTTCGTATACTAACAGACTATCAAAGTCTAGGGTAAACAGAATCATACAAATTTAAGGCTTTATTTGGATTTTCCAAATACTTTTCTTTTATTGTGATCGACAACAAAATATTATTTGTTACAACGTGGATATTGTTGGTGATTTCATTGCACTACCTGTAGAACAAATTTTCTCGTAGTATTAATATTTTTAATAATGAAGCGTTAAATTTGTATGATTCTGTTTACTCTAGACTTTAATGGCCTGTTAGTATACGAAATATCAAGTTTACAAATTCGCCTCCCAGGACTTTCTTTTAAGAAATTTAATGCTCTACAAGAATTTTCTAAAGCTGAATTTCTGTCTCACATGGTTCATAAGTTATAATATTTTTAATCAAAAACAATTTTTTTGCATGTTATTTAAATGGGAAATTTGAAATGGCTACCGACACCTATTAAAATTGAGCTAAAAATTTTGCCCAATGGGAGAATTTTTTTCTCGAAATATAGGTTTTTTTATAGACATAAATTCGATAGGTTGTTTTTTTTTAGCTCACCCTAAGGTATCTGTATCGCCAACGTGAGGATCCGTATAGCTAAATTGGTTATACGTTGTATCGTTCTCAGTTGCCGGTTACCTAAATACAGAGTTTGCGCAATAGTCATGTCAGAGATTCATAAAATGCCTAAAATAAGGATACAATCGTCATTTTGACGATCGACTGTGAGGAAACTCTGTATAGCCAGAATAGCGATACGTATACTAACTCTGACGATATTCTTCTCTCCGTGTGCGCAAGTCCTAATCAAACTTGCTGTAAGAATTTTGTGATCAGTATCTTGCGCACGCATTTCCATAGATTACTGTCACTAGGGTATTACTCTATTATTTTTAAACTATTTCTGAATAATGATCATAGTAATAATAGTTATTCATTCAATAGACATACCAATGGCTATGATTCGTAAACCATTTTTTGACGTTAAGTATCCAATGTATATGAATTATGGTGACAATGGTAGAGCAATAGCTAATGAATTAATTCAAAATATCGGAGATTTAGGTGAAAAACAAAATGAGTACAATGGAAAAATTTCTTGTTTCCAAAATCAATTTGAGAACTTCACATCTAAAGAAGTAAAGCAACAGGCGAGATATTAATTAAATACACTAATTGATAAATTAATTAATTTAATCATTGAAATTTCATTATTTTCAGTTAGTTTTCTATCCTACAAGCTTACTGATCACCGCCCAAATTACATACGAAACTTCATATAGAGCTTACCAACAATGGATTACTAAAAATGGAATCGAACTCCCGCTTTCAGGACAGCCCTATTCAAATAATCAATTGTTTTGGATTCATTCGCTACAAAATCTTTGTACTTTTTTCCCAAAGGAATCGAAATTAATTGATAATAAGTACACTCTTTTTGAATTCCATTCCATGAAAGCTATCACGAGTGTTCCAGAATTTTATGATGACTTCAATTGTCCAATTGATAATTCCTTTGTTAAGAATTACGGACCAGCGTGCACGTTCTTATGAGTTTTAGAATAGTTACTAAGCTATTTTTTATATACAACAAGCGAGATTAATTATCAGTTACTAAAGTGTAAATGTAATCACAAAATAAAAAAAAGTTTGGAAAATCCAAAAGTGCACGTCTCAACGTTCCTTTTATGACAAAAATAATCATTAATCATTAATCAGTTACTCAATATTCAAGCATATAAATACTCCGTAAAAGTATTAAAAATAAAATAAAAGAAAAAATTTGTTTCAAATTTTCCCGCGAATAGTATTTATTTTTCCGCGACTTAAGCCCATGTGTGGCCAAAGATTGAACTATTTTTTAATTTTTATATATATATATATATATAGATGTACATATACAAGAAAGACTGTTCACTGTTAATGAATTTATTCATTTTTCAATTAAATTACATTGAATAAGACGGTAATTTAAAATAGGCTATTACTCAGAATGATACTGAAGCGAATGAAAAAAAAAATTGACTCAAAAAGTGAAGTTTTTTGGGCGTTATCGTGACCACATACGTCTTCCGCACATACAGACAACCCGACGTCCACCGAAATATTTTTTCAAAACGGCATTTTATTTACTATCTAGCAAAAATAGTTTTTTTTTAAGTATCTGCTGTCATAAAAAAGTGTTATTGTTGATATTTGTCAACCCATTTAATACTCAAAGTGCAAAAAGGATCGGATAAAAGCAATTTAAGCCGAGATAATTGCTTGACCTTGAGAGAGTGAGAGTAAAGCACAACTCACGCTTTGCGTTAAGACGTGCAATAATGATACTGTAATTATTAAGAATTATTGATAGAGTCATATCTTGATAAATTTTTATCCCACTACAAAGCCGATACTCATTTTATCAAAACTGATAAGTTACTCTGAAATAATTTCATTGCCAATGAATCGTTTAGTTCACTGCCAGTACTGCGTAATTCTTTAAATCGGTAAATGCGTAGTGAAAAACATCAAGTGAAGACTATAGTAAGTAAAATTTGTTTAAGGAGGGTCTACAGTAATTTTTGTCCAAGTTTTACTTTCAAACAAAACCTCTAAACACAAAATTAAGAACGAAGCTCGATGCATTACTCTATAATCTAACAATCTACGGTTTCATTTTTCAAAAATGTTCATTTGTTGAACAAAGTGTCCATTTACTGTGCTAGTGCAACAAGGATAGTATCGTTATTTGACTTGAGTGTAATAGAGAAAAAGTTCAGAATCCTCTTAATATACAAAGACACCAGAACAACAGAGCCAACTAGACATCATTACTGCAATGATGGAAACGTCATTGTCAACACTTCTGGCTATTTTAGCTGGATTTATAATAATTTATTACGTTATCTATCGCAAAAAGTATTTTGAAACACATCAAATACCTCATCCGAAAGCGTACCCTCTTCTAGGGAATATGGTACCAGTTTTGTTAGGAAGGTTTTCATTTTTGGAAAATATGACCAATACTTATAATTTAAACAAAGAAGCCAAATACGTTGGTTTCTATGATTTCAGTGGTCCAGTCACGATCATACGTGACTTAGATTTGATTAAAAGCATAACAACCAAACACTTTGACCACTTTGTCGATCATCAGAGTTTCATCGCCAAACCAGAACTAGAGCCTCTGTTTGGAAACAACCTTTTTGCTCTACGTGGTGATCGGTGGCGTGAAATCCGAGCCTTAGTGACTGGAGCTTTTACGTCGAGCAAAATGAAAGCTATGTTCAAATTGATGTCTGATTGCGGAAGTACTTTTGCTGAGTATCTGGTTGATCAATCGAGAAAGGGCATGACCGAAATAAATTCAAAAGATAGTTTCACACGTTACGCAAATGATACGATAGCTACGTGTGCTTTTGGTATATCTGTAGATTCTATGGCTAATCCGACCAATGAATTTTATGTTCTTGGACGGGAAGCGACCAACTTTGAAGGTCTAAAGACTTTGAGGTTTTTGATGGTACAGAATTTTCCGATGATATCTAAACTATTTGGCATAAAGCTCATTGATGCTAATATAGAAAAGTTTTTCTGCGATTTGGTGAGAGATACCATGGCTGTGAGAGATAAAGAAGGCATCTATAGACCAGACATGATTCAATTGATGATGGAAACGAGAAACAGAGAACCGGGATCTAAGAAGCCTGAGCTAACCATTGAAAGCATGACATCCCAAGCATTAATTTTTTTCCTAGGTGGCTTTGAGACAACATCAACGGTCATGTGTTTGGCCGCCCACGAAATAGCGTGTCATCCAGAAATTCAAGAAAAGCTGCAGGAAGAAATAGATCGCGTCCTAGAAGAGTGTGAAGGTGACCCAACTTATGAAGCAGTCAACAGTATGAAGTATCTCGATGCAATTGTCAATGAATCTTTACGATTGTACCCAGTTCCCGGTTTCATGGATAGAGTTTGCACCAAAAACTTCGAATTGCCTCCCAGTCTACCTGGATTGAAACCGCTGCCCATCAAATCCGGTGACCGTTTTTGGATACCAGTTTGGGGAATTCAACGTGACCCTCAATACTTTCCGGACCCTGATCAATTCATTCCTGAACGATTTATCGGAGATAAAAACGCCATAAATACCTCAGCCTATCTTCCTTTTGGAGTCGGACCTAGAATGTGCATTGGAAATCGGTTCGCACTTTTAGAAACCAAAGTACTATTGTTTCATCTTTTAGCCAAATGTAATATACAACCTGCTAAAAGAATGATCCTGCCAATGAGATTGAGTAAAAAGGATTTCACTATGATGGCTGAAGGTGGCTTCTGGTTAGAAATCCATTCGCGAAAGTGATTTTTTGTGACAATAATCATATTGATAGTGGAATAATAATTAATATATTTGAAAAAATATGCAATTATATATAAATTATGTACGGATTTTCAAAAAATAAAAGTAAGATCATGGATTAGTTATTTTGATATTTCACGTTATTCAGGTTTTTTGCCTCCACTAGATATTTTAAGTCAGCGAAGAAGAGTATTCGCAGCAAATGTTCGTTCGGTTGTAGAATTTGGGATAAGGATAGGGTACAATGAACTCAGGTAGAAGTAAGGCTTTGGGGGATCAGTACTTGACAGCAAACAGAGATCTTGGATACAGATTGACCAGTTCTTTATTCCTCTCCTTTGCTTTTTGGAGGATAGAGAAGTGGGGAGTAACGGTCCGAAGAGTATAATTCTGGTTTCAGTTTAAAGCGAGTGAATGTGGTCTAAGAGTATTATGCACGTAAATATTTTGAATGAAAAGGATTATTTTCAAGTTTAAAGTTAAATATTAAAATTTTCACGGAAATGGAAAACTATTGCAAGTATGAATATTCATCTGATACATTACAATTCTCTATATATATTATTTTTGACGACGTCTTACTTTACTGAATATCGAATATTTTTGGTATAATTAATTTATTTGAATGTTTTTTTTATAGAACTTCAAAACAATTATTCATTATTGCTAGTGTAGGAATTATTTTTTCTGCTTTTCTGACGAATACTTCAGCCGCTGTTATCAGTGATATACAAAATCATGGTAAGTTATTGATTGATAATTATTATATTACTTTCAAAAAAAATATAAAGAATGATTGTTTACAAAAATTTACTTTTTTAGAAGTTACGAAGAAATGTACAAGCAGTGAAGTTTGTAACAAAGATTATTTAGAAGCTGGTAAATAAAATAATCATTTGAAATTAAATAGCGATTGAGTTAAAATTAAATATTACCCTATCAAAAAAATCCATGTAGGATTATATGGGAATCCATAGAAAGAAATCCATATAGGAAAGTATGGATTTACATAGGAATCCATGTAGGAAAGTTTGGATATCTCGATTCCTATATGGGAAACTGTGGGCACGGATTTCCATATAGGAATTCCACATGGGAAACTTTGGGTGTCTGAATTCCTAGACAAGAAGTATATGTAAGAACTTGAATATCTGGATTCCTATTGGGGAAATCCATATGGAGAACTATGGATTCCTGGATTCCCATATAGAAAATGCACGTAGGAAACTATGGGTATCTAAATTCCTAAGCAAGAAAGACATATAGGAACTTGAATATCTGGATTCTCATAGAGGAAATCCATATAGGGAATCTGAGGATCTGGATTTCTATGTAAAAAATTTATATAGAACCCCGGGTATTTGAAATTTCGTATAGAAAAAAATACATGGATTATTCTAAATACCATAGATTCCTATATAGAAATAACATTATATTAGATCGGAAGTTGTCGGTACCTAAATTTAGTGCAAAATATTCCCAAAGAAAACCACGTAAGAATCTATATAGAAATCTATGTTGGATTCTAGTAGGAAATCATATGGGAATTCAACCGAAAATGCCATGTGAGAATCCACATGGGAGTCTAATCTGGATTCTCATTTGGATTAATTTTAAAAGTTACTTCATATGTTACAGTCGAACGAGTTAAAAATAATTTAGACACAAGGGTAAATCCCTGTGAAAATTTTTACCAATTTGTTTGTGGTAAATCTAAACCCTTCGATCTCTCCGAAAAAAAGGGACTGGAAGAACATCCAGTTAACAAACGTGTACAAGATTTAATTAAAAAAGGAACTGGTTTGGTAAACTTTAAACCTTTCAAACTTATCGATGACCTTTACAAAACGTGCATGAGTAACCGTAAGTAAAATTAAGTCTCAAAGAATTTTTTTTATCTAAACAATAAAATGTCCGTGATTTATTTAGAAGCTATTGGACAGCAAGCTTTAGATCTTCTGCGTGATATTATTAAAAAATTAGGCAACTGGTCTCTCTTGGAAGGAAAAAATTGGAAGGAATCAGATTTTGATTGGATTGAGTTTACTATTGAGACGAAAAAAATTGGATTAAATTTCAATAACTTTTTAGATTTTGAAACGTTGCTTTATCCGGAAAAACATAATTTATTATTGAAATATCAAATTCATGTGAGTCAAAATTACAAGCTCTAAAAGTTTCACTTTAAGACAAAGTTCTCTATTAAAAAAAATTTTCAGATTCCACCTCAAGAATTTAAAAGAAATATTTCAAGTTCTTCAGATCCTTTGATTATTGCTTACAGAAATTATATTACAAAAGTGTCTGCACTGCTGTACAAACAAGGATCTGCAGAAAAAATTAATGAAATCATTGAATTTGAACGGAAAATATCAGAAGTAATTTTTAAGATCATTTAATTACTCGAATATTTATTAAATTTTGTAATAATAATTATTTTATTTTATATAGATTCATTTATGTAATCCTACAAATAATCAATCAGCAGAAACAACTTTAGAAAAATTGAATAAGAAATTTCCATTAGTAAATTGGCATAAATTAATTGACAGTGTTATCTTACGTAACCTCAAAACTCCAGTAAAAATTTCAGAAATAACTTTGATAGAACCTTCTACACTCTCGGACTTCATTAAACTCTTAGAAAAAACTCCAAAACGTGTCCAAGCAAATTACGCCTTGTGGAAAGTAATTCAAAGTGCAATTTCCTATTTGACGGAAGAATATCGTGAGCTAAAACGCGAATATTGTCTGACCCAGAACTGCAAGAACACGACGCGCGCGCTCTCTTGCGTTGGCGTCATTAAAAGATATCTAGGACCCGCTGTTAATTTATTGTACGCTAAAAATTACTACAGCAGTGAAATCGACAAGATTATTACAGATATGATCACAAATATAAAAGGTGGATTCATAGAGGCTGTTTTGAATACAGTTATTCGAATAGAAGAGCTGAGAAAGAGCCAGATTGAGATGATTTCAAATATAAAATTCGTAATTGGCTATGCGGAAAAAGATAAAAGTGACCAAGACTTCGTTAAATATTATGAAAATCTCGAAATTGACACGAGTAATTATTTCCAGACATTGTTAAATTTAGAACTGTTTGACGTTGAAAGTAAATTTGACAATGTTACAAGTTTGGGCGCTAAAAATTTGATTGATCCAGTAGAAACTTTACATCCTGTCAGTACTTTAGGAAGAATTGGTAATTCAGTATAATTATTCACTGTATTTTATTATTTCGGTAGTGTTTTAATCCCTGGCTGATCTAAATTACGTTAATTTACGGTATTCGGAAGATAATACGGTATTTTACGGCAAAGGTGCAGTAATTCACCGAAAATTTACGGCAATACTGCGGTATTTTACGGAAATTTTTCGGTAACATTGCGGTATATCACTGAAAAAGTGCAGATTTACTGCAAAATTACGGCAGGTTACTGTAAAGTGAAGTACTTCACTGTGATACGGTAAAAGTTCCACAAATTTCGGTAAATCGTGTGAGCCACTATTATTTTATACTTATATTTAAAATTTCTATTACATCAAATTATTCAATTTTACGATGTTTACATTGTAAAAATTATGATTTCAAAGGTATAGTCTACCATTACTATAATCAATAGAAAAAAATTACGATGTCAGTATCATAAATTTAACTGGAATTTTTTTTCCGTGTAATTCGTATTTTTTAATAGTTCATCAGTTCTCACATTATTTTTGTCAGTTTTCAAATAATTTGTGGTTTTGCAAATTACCCGATTCGAATGCAAAATGTTCGTAAGATTTAAAATTATTTATTAGTTTTGAATAGTTCGTAAATTTTTGAATCATTTAGATTCGGATTCGAATTTGAATATTAAATCTTAACACCCATAAGAAAAATTATAATAATTTTTTTGTAATAATATACGAATAATTAGAATTTCTGTAAGTATGTAATTCGATGGCTTATCAATAATTAAAAAACTGAAAATAGTTGAACATTTTAGAATTTTTGATTCAAATTTCGAATTGAATGTCGCTATTCAATCTAAAAAAAAAATTTTAATAAATTCAAACAATTTCCATATACCTAATAATTAAATTTTTTTTTAAGATATACCAATGGCAATGCTACAAAATTTCGTTTTTGACATTAATTATCCAATGTACATGAATTACGCTTACGTTGGTTCTGCGATTATGAAAGAAGTAGAAAATATTACGAATGTGAGTATAAGAAGAAGCAAAATGACTAATGAAAAAATTTACAGTAAAAAAATTTTGAGCCCAGTTAACAAAACTGACAACTCGAATCAGAGTAATGGTATAAAAAAAATTGATGATGAGGTGAAACCTATAAGTCACTGGTCACATAGCAATCACACTTATGAAGAAATACGAGATCACGTAATATACACTAATGGACTTTCTGTTATTTACCTTATTAATAAATATGTTATTACAAATTCATTATTTTCAGTTGCTGTCATATCCTACACAATCAGCAGTATCCAAAATAGTAGTTTATAAAATGTCTTACCTGGCTTACCAACAATGGGTTACTAAAAATGGAATCGAACATACGTTACCAGAGTTGCCCTATACGAATAATCAATTGTTTTGGATTCATATGTTGCAAAGTGCATGCGAAGGTCCTTCCCACGAATTGAAATTTATTTATGATAAATATACGGTTTCAGAAATTTTTTTGATGAAAATTCTAACGGAATTCCCAAAATTTATTGACGATTTCAAATGTCCGAATGATTATTATAACAATAATACAATTCTTAGATATTATAATTTCCTTTCTGTAAGTTTCATTCATTTCTACCGTCAAGAATCATCATAGAAGTGAAAATTTCGCAATGCGGACTAATATCACAATTTTTAAAAAATTTCTAATGTATCTGAAAATCAGAACGTTTTTCGCCGAACGAAAACGAAAAACATTTATGTGATTTATGTATATGTACCCTAAAAAAAAATATATTTTAGGTCTACGGGGATCTACATAATTCTAAATAGATCTTTTGATATACACGGACCTACAATTAAAAAAAAATTAATCTATTTTGACCTAACAAGATCTCACTAGATAATTTTTTTCCTGGCAGTAATGCTATTTACTAAAATTGTTTAATCTTTTAAAAATTTCAATGATTCATGCTCTCGAAAAAAAAAAAAAAATAAAAAAACAATAAACAGCTTAGAGTAATCTAAAAATTTTTAAGCTAGATCTCAACAAAATATAAATTATTTTCCCCACCCCTTTTATTTATACTAATATTTTGAATAATATCAAAACTAGGGTGCTTCATTTGAAACGAACATTTTTTTTTTTTTAGAGGACACAAGAAAATTTTGTTGTTTATGTTGAGAGAAAAATTCCCTGAAAATTTCAGCTCTTAATTTTAATTTTAAATACTTTCTATCGAGCATCAAAGTTTTCCCATTTAAGAAGCATGTAAGTCGAATAACTTTTTTTTAAAATTACTATAACTTAGCCCGATTTTAAGCTATCGTTTTGAAACCAGTTTTTATTTGTAGAGTAATTGTTGCTTTTTAAAAGTGTATGAAACGGATTTGGTCTAACTTGATCCATGTCGATTGTATCAGCTCCGAAAGTCAATTTTTCACTTTTTTCATTTATTTTTGTTAATAGTGAAGAAACGGCTCATCTTAAAAAAAATATGCATAGGACCAATCTTTTAGGAAATTTTGTCTTCTACAAAAGTGCTTATGACATTTATATTGCTAAAGTGCACTGTTCATGAGATACATGCATTTTAACATTTTACAGTAAAAAAAATTGTAAGCTTACTATAGTACTAATCTTTTTTACTGTAAAATGTTAAAATGCATGTATCTCATGAACAGTGCACTTTAGCAATATAAGTGTCATGAGCAATTTTGTAGAGGACAAAATTTCCTAAAAGATTTGTCCTATGCATATTTTTTGTAAGATGAGCCGTTTCTTCACTATTAACAAAAATAAATGAAAAAAGTGAAAAATTGATTTTTGGAGATGATACAATCGACATGGATCAAGTTAGACCAAATCCGTTTCATACACTTTTAAAAAGCAACAATTACTCTACAAATAAAAACCTGGTTTCAAAACGATAGCTTAAAATCGGGCTAAGTTATAGTAATTTTAAAAAAAAGTTATTCGATTTACATGATTTTTAAATGGGAAAACTTTGATGCTCGATAGAAAGTATTTAAAATTAAAATTAAGAGCTGAAATTTTCAGGGAATTTTTCTCTCAACATAAGCAACAAAATTTTCTTGTGTCCGCTAAAAAAAAAATGTTCATTTCAAATGAAGCACCCTAATCAAAACAATAAATTAAAATTATCAATAAATAATTATGATAAGTAATTACCGACAGTGGATCATTGAATACAGAACATCACTGACTAAATTGCCCCATTCAGTAGATCAACTATATTTAAATATTTATTTCCGGCCTCTGTGAAGATTTATCACATGACTGATATATGTATAGAGATATGCAACAAATACATGTAATTTAAAACTTTTTCCGGACTTATATTATTAGATTTTCATTATTTTTAATGTTAATTATTTTATATCATTGTTATTTTTTATGTAATCAATCATAATAAATATAAATAAAAAAAATTATTATTATTATTATTATGGTCCATGGCATATTCTTTCTTAACGTAAACGAATAAATGGTTTTAAGTATGATGTAATTTTCGATAAGATAATTAAGTGAATCACTAGGAAAACCCCACTCTCATTTCATTTTTGGTTGTTGTATTTAGGATATGAGATATATAAGAGTGTTGGTGTGACCTAAAGGTCATTGAGTTTAAAGATATTAAGCAAGAAGGAACAGTTTAAAGTTAAATATGAAGATTTTAGTGAGTAGGATTTGTAAACATTCAAAGTATGAATTATTATTTATTATTTATTTATATTTAGATTTTGTTTATTTAATAATATATAACGTGTGGTTTATTAAAAATATAATATTAAAATTAAATTGTGTTATTTATTACAGAGCAAGAAATAAAAATCAGTCAGTATTTGAATGTAGATTAAAAATTATTAATATTGGAATTATTTTTTATATTTTAATATCAAATACTTCGGCTGCTAGTGATGAAACACAAAACAATGGTAAGTTATATAAATTATATATTTATAATTTAAAACTATTTCATGTCAGTCATTAAAAATTTCATCATTTGAAAATTAGGTTCGTTCTGCAGTATTTTTTTTTTATAAATTTTTTGTTATTACAAAATTTATTTTTATGGAAAATTGAAGTTCTATAGATTGTTTTACCCCGGAAGTTTTTTTTTTTAATTATTGTAGAATAATATTCAACTTTTTCGAAATAGATAAAAAAGCATTTTTCGGTTCGAGTCATACGAAATAATTTTTCGCTTAAGTGGGTCGATCTGCCCCACTTTCTACTACACAGAAATAAGTAAATACATAATTTGTTTATTTTTCAGCTGAACGAATAATAAAATATCGGGACACGAGTGTAAATCCATGTGACAATTTTTATCAATTCGCTTGTGGTAATTACGCACGAGCGAATGTCACTCCGATACATGAACAACAAAAATCTATAGTTGCTGATAAAATAAGCGATTTGATCCAAAAAGGAACCGGATCAAAAGATTTCAAGCCCTTTAAGCTCATTGACGATTTATACAAAACATGCATGAACGAAGGTATGACCAATACACAATTTTTATTCTAAAAGAACTTGTAATCTTATAATCGCGACCCATATAATTAAGTTTGAACAATTTGTCCCCTCTTTTCCTATAAATTGTAACTAAATATTATAGTAAAAAAAAAAGAGATTTTTTTTATCTAAAAATTTGTGTCCTATTTTGTCCCGAGTTTTTTAAAATTCTGTGTAAAAGATTTTAGAGTTATTGTATATTTTAGTACAGTGTTTTTTTTTTTAGATGCCATGGGACAAGAAGCTTTAGCTATCCTAGACCGAATTCTTAAAAAATTGGGCAATTGGCCAGTATTCGAAAATGACGAATGGAAAGAGTCGAATTTCGACTGGATCGACTTTACAATAGGATCAAAAAAAATAGGGCTGGATATTAATTATTTTTTGGATTTGAAACCCTGGCGGCTAGTGGAATTAAATAAAACTTCCATAAGATATTTAATAGACGTAAGAATTTATTGACCTCTAATTTATTATTTTGAGAAGAACTTTTTTTTCAAAAGTAAAAGGGACTTTTTTTTATAGATTGCGCCAGCCGAATTCAAAGATCCTGTTACCAATGCTTCTGACCCTCTGTTGGTTGCTTACGGAAAATATATCGCGAACGTATTTGCGTTATTAAAAAACAAACAAAATTCCTCGAAGGAAATAAACGAAATTATTGAATTTGAAAGCCGGATTTCGGAAGTAAATATTTTGAGTTTGAGTTTCTTATCTGACTATCAAATTTTGATATTTATTAAATTTGTTATTTCAGATAAATTTGCAAAACTATAAAGAAGCTTACAGAGAAAAATTGACAATCCAAGAATTGATAAAAAGATGGCCGTCAATAAATTGGAATGAATTAATAAACAATATTATAATACGTAACCTCAAAACTCCTGTAGAAATAACCGAAATAACTTTATGGTCCAGTCATGCCGTCTCCGAATTCATTGAACTCTTGGCAAAAACTCCGAGACATGTCCAAGCAAATTACGCAGTATGGAAAATAATTCAAAACACGATTCCCCGTTTAAGTGAAAAGTATCGTAACCTAAAACGCGAATACTGTTTGACTCAAAAATGCGAAAATGCGACACACGCGCTCTCTTGCGTTGGCGTCGTGAAACGACATTTAGCACCCGCTGTAAATTTACTGTACGCTAAAAATTACTACAAGAATGACATCGACACGGTTATTAGTAATATGATAGATAATTTGAAAGAGGTTCTAGTGAATTTGGTCAATGAGTCAACTTGGATGGACCAAGAAACCAAGAAAGTGGAGATTGAGATAATCAAAAATACGCAATTTGTTATTGGTTACGAGGAAAAAAATAAAAGTGACGAAGAATTCGTTAAATACTACGAAAAGTTAGAAGTTGATACGGATAATTATTTCCAGACGCTACTGAATTTAGAGTTATTTAGCATTGAAAATAGATTTGATAACAGTACGGGCTTGGATGCTGAAAGTTCAATTAAACTTTTTGACAGTTTTTATCCTTTGAATATATCAGGAAAAATATGTAAGTATTTTTTTTTCTTATATATTTATAGATAATTATATGTATATAAGTATATATGCCAGAATTACAATTGTTTTCTTATTACCCGATGAAAAAAGATTTTATACAATTGTATAGAATTATGTATCAATTATATATAGACTATATATAATTGGATAGAAAAAATGGCCCGATCCAATTGTATACAATTCTATATATTGCAATTATATAGAATTGTATATAATTCGTATAAAATTGTACATAATTATATAGAATGGTATACAATTGGATCGGGCCATTTTTTGTATATAATTTTATACAATTGTATAAAATTTTTTTTCATCGGGTACTTATTGAAAAAAGCTTACACGCGAATTTTCAAATTTATTCGATTTGCTGTTTTTGAAAAATAATTGTTTTCCTTTTTTGCCTATAAATTTTTGAAAAATAAACTAAATATGATTACTGTATTTTACAAATGTTTATTATACTGAAAAATATCTATCAAAAATTTTCAGTCTTTTTTAATTAGGATTCAAAAAAATATAAAAATCAGACAAATCGAAAATTCAAAATTTGGCATAAAGTGTCCCATATATACATATGTATGCATCAGGCCATTTTTGATATAAAATATGCTCAGAGAAATTAGTTTAGATCTACGATCTACTCAAGTCTAGGGTAGAAGTATCGTTTTTGGCCACCCATGCACGAAAAAAAAACATTCTAATCTGATTTAAGATTCGTCCACATAAAAACCTAAATCTACTTTTTTCTTTTTTACTATTAAAATGTGAAAAAATTTCAACTTGAAGTTCTAATCTCCTTCAAATTTAGAAGTTCTACATTAATTAAAATCAAGTATTAAATGTCCGAAAATCGAGCAGTGGCCTTAAATGATACTTCTACCCTATTTGTCCCATTTTGGATATCCATGGATCCATGGTTTTGCTGTGCATTGAAATACATATGTGTTTTTTTTTATAGACATACCACTGCCGTCACTAAGCAAACCATTCTTTGATGTTAACTATCCAATGTACGTAAATTACGGTTACTTGGGAACATCTATTGCCAATGAACTCATCGAAAGTATTACCACTTTAGTAAAAGATTTTGGTCATGACAACGCCATTAATAATGAAACAATAACATGCTTTCGAAATCAATTAAATATATTGAACAATACTCATCATAAATCGACAGCAAACGTAATATTGATAACATATAAAAAATATCTATTGGTTATTTTAATAAAATCAACATAAGTTCAACAAATTTTTCGTTTCAGGTATTAGATTTTTCAGTAATACCACAAATTACTGCGCAAATGAGTATGAAAATTTCATATCTAGCTTACCGACGAGCTAGTAAAAATGTTGAGGAACCAGCGCTACAGCAATTACCCTACTCGAATAATCAATTATTCTGGATCAATTCCGCACAGAATTTATGTACAGATGATTTACCAAATGAGCCGAAAATAATTGATAACAAATACACAGGTTTTGAATTTTATTACGCAAAAATATTGACAAGCATCCGGGAATTCCACGATGACTTCAATTGTTCAAGTGATAAATCATTCATTAAATTTTATGGAAAATCATGTAGTTATTTATGATTTCTGTTAATATTCTATTGTCTATAATATAATGAATCATTAATATTTAGGTATTTTTATTAGTTGTTACTGTAATGTGTAATTAAGTTCAGATTTTGTAATAAATAAAAAATCTACTCAAAAAATAGAAAACATGTTGAATTTCAAGGCTCCTGTTAAATATGGCTTAACACAAAACTAACGTTTGTTGTTCAGTATAGTTTACTCTAGTTAAATAGTTTCTTATACATCAAGTGGAATCGGTATTATACTCGATGTCACTAGATGTATACAGTAGTTTATTTAATGAATGCACGAAGAAAAACGCCGTTAAATATCTGAAGACAGCGTCATATAGTCATGCAGTCAGAGTTATAAATATAATTTTTGTTTTTAATTGGTGACTTGGAGTATATGAAGACCAGAATGACCTCACGCTCCCCTTAAGATAAATATTTTCAATTCTTTCTTTCTTTTGATCGCAATTGTAACAATATATTTTGTTATTTCGTATCAACTATTACAAATATGGGTTTCATACACAAGCCGATAAAAATTTTCATTTTAAATCCATTAACTTTATTGTAGCCGGATAATACTTCGCTTGTATATTTAATAACTTTAAATTTATAAAAATTATTTTAATCACTGCACGAAATAATTCTTTTTGTATTTATTGTAATACTCTAGAATTTAAATTGATTTAATAATGAAATAATGAAGATACTGTTAGCATTTTTTGCGATTCTCGTCATTATTTCGAATACTGAAATCACAGTCGAAGCTTGTCTAGGACATGGATATGCCGTAAATATAATAAAATATTCTTTAATTATTCATATATTTATATCACTACTTATTATAATTCTTATGAATAGTGTCGAAGAAATGAAGAATGTTGCACTAAATTGTGCGGTTATTCAGAACGAGGCAACTTTAATTTCTGTGCTGATCCTTATTAGAGGCGGGGAGCACAAATGTGACCGCCTGAAAAAAAAATGGTTTTTGGGAATTTTTGTAAAGAACACTACTGCATGGAATGTTTTAACGTTTCAAAGATATAGTTGTGAATAAAATTTTTAGACCAAAAAATGCAAAATTCAACGAGTTATTCACAATCTCTCATTGCTTCGAACCTCCCCCCCCTCCCACGACTGCAGTGATATCAACCTTTACAGTGCATGAAATGAAAAAAAAACAAAATTTTATTAAACTAGAAGGTATTTCCTTACCATGACTCTCGGGCTAAAAAAAAAATTTTAATTTAACAAAATGATGGAATTTAAAAAAAAATTTCAAATTTAGCGCAAAAATTTGACATTGTTGGCCTGCCAAAATTACATTTGTAATACAGCTTTATATGTATTCTAATTTTTAAAAATTATGTCAAAGGCTGTTTTAAGTGTATTCTTACTCTTATGCATCTGAAATTCATTTCTTTGGAGGCTGGTCGAATTTTTAGTTATTATCAATTTAAATGTTTAAAGCATGATATCTCGATAATTAATTTGTTTTTATAAATTTTTTTACACTATTGAATTCGTCATCAAATTTTAAATGAAATATGTCCTAGTTATTTTATTTAATTATAGATATTTACAAAGATATTTAAATTGTTTAATAAAAAAGTCATACGGGCGGGCAAACACATGTAACATGCGCTCGCAGCGTCTCATGTTTACACACTTACTCACTCACTTGCATATGCTATCCTCTATTAACGCATGAATAATAATTCGATCTCGCATGTCATACTCCGTCCTTGTCCAAATCATTTGTTAAATAGGGACGGAGTATAACATGAGTGATCGGATTATTATTCGTGCGTTAATAGAGGATAGCATATGCGAGTGAGTGAGTAAGTGTGTAAGCATGAGACGCTGCACGCGCATCTTACATGTTTTGCCCGCCCGTATGACTTTTTTACTAAACAATTTAAATATCTATAATTATATAAAATAACAGACATTGTTTATTCAAAATTTCATGACAAATTCGATAGTATAAAAAAAAATTAATTTTCAAGATATCATAATTTAAACATTTAAATTGTTAATAACTAAAAATTTGACCAGCCTCCAAAGAAATGACTTTCAGATTTGAATTCCTTATATAAAATTAGATAAGAATATACTTGAAACAGCCTTGGATCTAATTTTTTAAATTTTGAATACATACAGAACTGTATTAGGGCAAAAAGGACTATTATAAACTACAGCGATTTTGCAAAAAATGTATTTTCGAGAACCGATAAGCGGCTATTCTTTGGATGGCTGTAACTCAAAAACACTATTTGAGATATGCCCTTGAAATTTTAGTATGTTATTTTTGAAAATATAAACTATCGAAACATGCAAAAAAATTGTTTTTTTCAAAATTTCACACTAGTGGTCCCCCTTAATGAAAGTAGAATTATATTTTGTAAAAGTACTTTTTCGTGTAGTTGAATGATATATCAATCACATGCATCAAATAAAAAAAAAATTATTTGTCTGAAAATAAATTTTGTCTTTTTACTCTTTATTAAAACGTTTTAACCACCAGTTTTTTGACAAAAAACAATAAATACTTTTTTAAAAGGAATTTAATTTTCGACAAAAAAGGTCTAGAGCTCTAGTAATTTTTATATATCTCCAATACTTTCTTCATAAATTAAATGTAAGCCAAAAGCATCTAAGTTATTACCAAAAAAAAAAAAAAATTATAGACTTTTTTCGACAGTTACAAAAATTTCAGATTATTTTATTGACCAGAGGATTAGTTTTTTTGTGATTTTATACCTGACATAGTTACAGAAAAATTTATTTACAGGAAACAAAAATATTTATTTACAAACGATCAAAAGTTCCCCTTGTTTAATATTATTTTATCCTAAAAGATTAAACGGCCTTCATTCGTAACAGAATTTATTTAACCGTGTAGAGATTATTAAATTGACTGTTAAGTAACACGAAAATAAAAACACATACGAGCATAACCGGAAGATAACATTCAATGATAATTTATTACGATCTATTTTTTTTTCGATCAAATAATTTTTTCAAGGACACAAAAATAACTCTAACAATGTTGAAGCATTTAAGAAACCCTAGCACTTAATCTAATGATAGCCTATCCGATATTTCCCCATGTACACAAACCTAGCTATGCTATGGAGTTCAACATCACTAGTCATATGATAATTTTAATCAATGAATTTAGGTCCCTCTCTTATTCTGATAGTCCGGTTATAAATAAGAGCTTAGATCTGACACAAACGGGTTACTAAGTTCTCAAATTTCGAAGAGGAAATAACGTTTAAAAGTTAACTATGGTTTTGGTGAACGGCAACAGGCATTGCAGGTAATTCTACTACTTATTTAAATAATATTACGTATTTTGCCCGGGTTGACAAATTTGATCTGATTTAAGTCTAACTTAACGCAACTAAACGTGATATTTTCATTTATAGACAATATTTATAAAAAATATTCAAAGTAATAGAATTTATTATGTTTTGTTTACCATATTACTTAGTGTCTTTTTGCTTAAAAATGTCGGCAGTTAAAATGATAGTTTGACAATTTTTTTTTAGTTGTCTTGACTAAATATTTATAATGTTGAATAAAAGTAATAAAATTAGTCTTAAAATGGCAAGAAATTTTTATGATTTACTGTAAAAAATCAAAAATTATTTTGGGATTAGGAACCATCAATATACCTGTGACATTTTATCATGAAAGCGCACTAGCATATTTCAGGGTTGCAAAAAATCGATTTTTTTAAATGCATTATCGAAATAATTGATTAATTAAAAATAAATGTTTGAATTAAAATTATTTTGATTAATAATTTTTGTATGGATTAATTAAATTTTTTTCATTATCCATTTTTTGAAGAATGGATTAATTAGATTTTTTTCCATTTTTTGGAAAATGAAAAATGAAAGAAATGTCATGAATCCATTTTCTTACAAATTAAACATCAAAATCCTATTAATTATCCATTTACAAAAAAGTAGATAATTCAAATCATTTTAATTATTCATTTTTTTAATAATCACGCGATTGTAATTTTTTTCATTAAAAAATTGGCACCGCAGAATTCGAAAAATAAAACATGTAATAATATGTTGTTAAAAAAAAAAAAAAAAAAAAATTTTCGTTCGGAAACAGGTTCAAAACTTTGATTTAGATATAAAAATACGCCTTTGAAAATTAGAGCACTTAATATTAACATTAAAAGGTTCTGTATCTCACTTTTCTATTTTCCATAAGAATAACATTGAAAAAATTCATTTTGCGTCTTCTGATGTTTATAACTAGCTAACGATGCATCGTAGGAAAAAACTTTAGAATATCACAACGATTCTTCCTTTCAAAACTAATAAATTGTAATAATTTAATTATCCATTTTCCAAAAAATTGGAAATTGAAATACTTTTAATTACCTATTTTACAAAAAATTAAAATCGCTTCAATTTAGAACAAAACAATTAATTATTATAATTTACATTAAATATTTCTTCGAAATAAAAATTAAAATGACTTTCATTTCCCATTTTCGAAAAAAATTCATAATCAGAATCATTTCAATTATTAATTTTTTTTAAAACAGTAATTGTGATTTTTTAAATTGAAAAAATATGCAACCCTGGCATGTTTCAAATATCAAGAAAATTAAAATAAATTTATAAATCTAGATTATTATTGTTTATATTTTAAAAAAGCCTTGCTTTTGATCTATAGGCGATTAAAAGTAGACTAAAAATTATAGTAAAAAAAAGTCTATCTTTGTCCTAAAAACAAATGAACAGACTAATAATTTTAACAGAAAAATGTCTCTTTTTAATCTAAAAGCAGACTAAATATAGAACGAAAACGTCTGCAATTGGCTTGAATAGGGAACAGTTTCGACAAAAACTGAATAAATTCCCATATAATGTATATACGATTTAAAAATTTAAATTCAATAAAAAACATTAGAATTTCCATTTATTTTGAATCAGATCTAATTTTTCGATCCGGGTGGTTAAAATTAGTTTTGTAATAAATATTTTTGATTATTGCAGTAGGCGAAGGGAAATGGATCGACTCATTCCAATCATAGGAATTATTTGCTTCATTGTTCCATTTGGAACGTCAGCTACTATTGGGAATATGAAAAATATAAGTAAGTTTTTTTAGTATAATTGTATATTTAAGTGTAAGAATAAATATTTAACATTGCATCAGGATTCCTAATTAAAAACTCTGATTGATTCGAATTGGGACGTGAGGGCGCTTCATAAGCGTTTCCGACATCCAACTGACTTTAAATCGGAGTTTTTAGTCAGGTATAGTTAAAGAAATGGGCAACTAACGACTGAAAAGAAGTAGTTGCGATCTATATGTAGATATAATTGGTGCCATTTTCAAGATCGTAGTAGATCTTATAAGTAGATCAATATGAATATATGGATTATCTACACAAAGAAATTATCTTCGTTTGAAATACTTTGATGTCATAGTAAAGTCGGACCATGTTGGCCATCTTCAGAAATTGAAATAAACCCAACGAAAAACACTATGGCTATCGTAAAATTTACAACGATTATATCGCAAATTACTGTAACCATTGTAAATTGTTCGATGACCATAGTAATTTTTGCATGTGTTTACTTCAATTTCCGTCAAGTGGCCAACATAGTCCGGCTTTACTATGACACCACAGCATTTCAAACAAGAATAATTTCTGTGCTAAGGAGATTACGATAGGTCTTAGCTAATTTTTGTTTTACAGCAGCTGATATTCTTAAATATCGCAATACCGATGTCAGTCCCTGTGATAATTTCTACCAATTCGCTTGTGGCAATGCCAAAGGAAACCCAGAAGTATCAAGCAACTTCGTTTCCGTCGTAGATAAGAAAATGGATGATTTGATTCAGAATCAAATGTCAATAAACTTAAAACCATTCAAGCTTATCGAGGATCTTTACAAAACATGTATGAGTGATAGTGAGTACATTTAAATTGGCTTAAAATAAATCTCCATTATATCATTGAACGTAATAAATTCGATTTTCCAGAGGCCGTTGGACAACAAGCTTTGGATGTACTGAAAAAAGTTGTCGAAAAATTGGGCGGCTGGCCTCTTTTGACAGGCGTCAAAGACTCTAATTTCGACTGGGTAGACTTCACTATTGAATCCAAGAAAATCGGTCTGAATTTCGATGCTTTTTTGAACATCGAACCTGAAATATACCCGTATTTCAATGAAGGGTCAATGAAATACTTTATCTACGTAAGTTAATTTTTTAAAATATACGATTTTTATTTCTTGAGTAGTTTGTCAAAAGAAGAATTTACTTGCAGGCCGTACCAGAAGAGTGGAATCACAAAAGTTCCAATTCTTCGGATAAACTGAATGCTGCTTACCAGAATTATATTGCGAAAATTTCTACTTTACTAGGAAACAAACGAGATGTTTCAAAAGATATTGATGAAATCGTCGAATTCGAACGAAAAATTTTAGAGGTAATAAAAACATTTTTCAGTATCGTCGTCCCGGGATTAAATCCACGATGGAAAAATTTGGAAGTCGTGGATTGACTCAGAAAATAAGGATTTATTGGCGCAAATAATTTTTATTTGCCCTAAAAAAATTTTTGCATTATGGATTGAAAACGAAAATTTTCTTAGGGCGCAAAAAAATGGTTACGCATAAACGCTTGACTAAGTATGGCTTTGTACTATCATACATAAGCATGCATGACGCATGCAAATTTATGCTGTAACGTCGTGAAAAATAATCGTATCGAGACTTAAAAAAGAGTATTTTGAAGCTTGAAATCTCTACTAGTTTCGCTGTATTTTGATAAATAATTTTTTAGACCTGCAACTTTTGCGTAAACATGAAAAATTTTCAATATTTTTTTTTTTTTTCCAAAGTCCATGGGCTCTGGAATAATTTTTCCAGCTAAACCAATGCATAGGCCGGTTAGCAAATTTATTCAGATTAAATTTGCATTTTTTTGGAGTTTTTTACAACTTGTCGCTGAGATATCAGCGTTCAAACGAAAAATGATCCTATTGGTTTTAATCATCGATATTTCAGGTACCAATGATCGCACAGTAAATTGGAGGGCGGGGTTAAAAACTTGAATAAATTCCCTGTAAGACCCCTTTATCATTTTTTGGAAAAATTTTCTTTTCTATTTTTAACATCCATTAGAAGTAAGTACAAAAAAATGCCTTTTTCGGTTTTTCAGTGAATCAACCGCTGCTTTGTAAATATCAATGAAGAGACTAATGTTTGCAGATTTTTGTTAGCTTAATGTACCCCCAATAACCCTGTACATTTTTTAATTGATCTATCTAATCGTTTTTTCAAGGTGATTGATCGCAGTTTTGCAAAAGAATTCAAGGAATAAGTTTTGTTCCTTTAAAAAAGTAATCATCACCAAAATGAAAAAATTTTTTTTTCACTTTTTTTTTTACTTTTCAATTTTTTTTTTACTTTTCTTCCATTTTTTGCGTTGATTACTCAGTGAATATGAAGAAAAGAGAAAAAGAAAAAAATTTCGAACACAAAAACCAAGTTTTAATTCTATTTTTTTTTGACTATTTATGACATTTTTTGGAAATGTTTTTTTTTTCTCTTTTTTTCACATTTACTGAGTAACCAACGCAAAAATGGAAGATAAGAAAAAAAAATTATTTTTTCATTTTAGTGATGATTACTTTATTAAAGGAACAAAACTTATTCCTTTAATTCTTTTGCAAAACTGCGATCAATCGTCCGGTAAAACAGTTCGATAGATCAATTAAAAAATGTACAGGGTTATTGGGGGTACATTAAGCTAACAAAAATCTGCAAACATTAGTCTCTTCATTGATATTTACAAAGCAGCGGTTGATTTACTGAAAAACCGAAAAAAGGTATTTTTTTGTATTTACTTCTAAGGGATGTTAAAAATAAAAAAAAAAATTTTTCCAAAAACTGATGAAGGGGTCTTACAGGGAATTTATTCGAGTTTTTAACCCCGCCCTCCAATTTACTGTGCGATCATTGGTACCTGAAATATCCATGATTAAAACCAATAGGATCATTTTGAAGGCTAATATCTCAGCGAGAAGTTGTACAAAACTCCAAGAAAATGCAAATTAAAGCTGAATAAATTTGGTAACCGGCCTATGCATTAGTTTAGCTGGAAAAATTATCCCACAGCCCATGGACTTTGGAAAAAAAAAAAAAATATTGAAAATTTTTGTCTCGCGATATTTTTCATGTTTACGCAAAAGTTGCAGATCTAAAAAATCATTTATCAAAATGCAGCGAAACTAGTAGAAATTTAAAGCTACAAAATGCTTTTTTTTTCAAATCTTAATACGATTATTTTTCACGATTACAGCCTTGCGAAAATTACTAAAAAATTTAAAAAATTGAGACTAAAATCATGAGGATAATACATGACTTTTTAAACAGGGTTGCTGATTTTTTAATGAAAACAATTTTAATTTTTATTAAAAAAAAAGTTGTAATTTTCTCACCATGAAATTATTCGTTTAATTTTTAAAATTTCTATATGAATCCATTTAATTGATAATTTGATTTTGAATGGATAACTCAAAATAATCTAATATTTAATTCAATTTCAAAAGAATTATTAAAAATATTTGAACTTAACAGAAAGTTTATTGGATATTTTCGAACAATCTAATCGATAATTAAATTTCAAGTAGATTAATTTATATATTCTAGGTCGATAAATAACTTGAAATTTTTGTTTTCATTTCATAATAAAAAATTTTTTTTTGTGCCCAGAAATCCTTTTTTCTGTGTAGAAAATAAAATCCCATTCTTGCACCGGGACGACTTTAACTGTTTTAATAAAAATTTTCGGAACATTTATTTAAATTTATTTGTTCAGGTTCGTTTGGGCAAACATTCAGGGAACGGTTCTAATGAAATAACGATTGAAGAATTAATCAAAAAATGGCCGTCAATAAATTGGGATAAATTAATCAACAATGTCATAATAAATAACCTTGAAACTCCTATAAAAATTTCTGAACTTTCTCTATGGGAAACAGAATCTCTCCCAAATTTCATTGAACTTTTTGAGAAAACTCCAAAACATGTGTTAGCAAATTACGCTGTATGGAAAACGATTCAAAATACGGTTCCCTATTTGACGGAAGAATATCGTGAGTTAAAACGCGAATATTGTCTAACCCAGACCTGTGAAGATATGACGCGCGAGCTCTCTTGCGTGGGCGTTGTCAAAAAATATCTAGGGCCCGCTGTTAATTTATTGTACGCTAAAAATTACATCGGCAGTGAGATCGTAAATGGCATTGAAGAAATTATCGCTAATTTGAAAGCGGTACTGGTGGATTTAATCAATGAGTCAACTTGGATGAACCAGGAAGAAAAGAAAGACGATATTGAGATAATTAAAAATACGAAATTTGTTATTGGTTTTGAAGAAAGAGATAAAAGCGACAGTGACTTTGATGATTACTACAAAAATTTGGAAATTGATACCAATAATTATTTCCAGACCTTATTAAATTTGGAATTATTCAATACAAATAAAAAATTTAATAATGTTACCAGTCTAGGCCTTAAGAATGCAATCAATCCAATGAAATTTAATTTTGCTTTCAGTACTTTTGGAAGAATATGTAAGAATTTAAATCTGATTTATCAAAGACAAAATTTATTATTGATATGATTGATTGATTTTTTATTTCTGGTTACAGATATATCGATGGGTATGTTTCGAGAACCGATTTTCGACCCCAAATATCCAATGCACGTGAACTTCGGTCGCTTGGCACCAATAATTGCTATAGAGCTTTCGAAAGTTATCTACCATGCCGAGCATAAGTCAAATGAAGAATTGATTTCATGTTTCCGTCATCAGTATGATAACTATACCAACTTTGAAGAAGTCCAACAATATGTATAACAATCACTATCTCATTATAATTCAATGTTGTCATAATTTCATTTTATTAACTCATTGATATATTTTTGTTACAGGCCAATAATGCGAAGGTAAGCTGGCGAGTTAGTTTCTATATGGGTTACAAGATCGCATACCTGGCCTACCAACGGTGGGTAAAAAATAACGGAATCGAGCCTGCGTTACCGGGATTACCCTACACGAATAATCAACTCTTCTGGATTGATTCTGTGCGCATTAGTTGCATGGATACTTCAAACTGGCCCAAAGTTATTGATGGCAAATATAATATTTTTGAATTTGGTTACTTCAAGGCCGTAACGAGTACTGAACATTTTTCCGATGCCTTCAATTGTCCTAATGACGCAACAAGTTTTGTGTATAATTACGGAAAATCTTGTACTTATTTGTAATTTCAATTATTATGGTCACAAAAAAATGGTACACGGAAAAAAAAGTAAGCAAAAATGATCATATGAAAAGTAACTCGAAACGAAGGGTTAAGATGGGAGGAATTATTACTTTTTTTTTCAGGGTGTAGATCTTATTAAATCTCATTAAACAACTGAGATCTACGAGGAACTAAACCATTTTTTTAACGAAAAATTATGTTTTTTTTTTTTGTATTTCATGTAAACTTTGTTTTTTGAAAACATTGTAATAAATAATAAAAATTTCTTTGCGATTTTTAAAGAAGCTTTATTGTGACTTTAACAAATTTAATTTAAGGCAGTGCTCAGCTCATAATTATTATAAAAAATAGTTAATTGATTATTTTGATGACATAATTTTTTTATAATAATTACATTATTTTAAGCGTACAGCATTATAAGTTTTTATATAAAAATTGTATTATTATGATGAATATTAAGTAATGAGAGATATTTATTTTGGTTATTGATATAGAAGAGTTGCAAGCGTCAACGTCATTACAGGATTGAACACAGCCGCGAACGTATCTGTAATAATATATATATTAATTTTTCAATATTTATTATGAAGTTATTTATTTAAAAAAAATAATAATCGGCTGAAAATTTAAATTTGGTTTCGCGCCACTTAAATACACAGGCGAAAATCGATAAAAGAATCATAGGGCGACTGTGCCAGTGAATGAACGGTCGTGTTTTTTGGTATTTTAATATAGAAGGATGCAACGAAATTAGAACTGAAGTCAAAAAAATTGTTAATCAAACAGCAATGAAACATTATCTTTATGTACACGGAAAAAAAGTATGCAAAAATTACTATGTGGAAAGTAACTTAAAACCATTAATGATTCGATGGCTTTTACTTTTGGCGTACGTCAAAAATTACTATTCCATAAGTAAAATACGATATCATAAGTTAAAAATTATTAAGTGTTTGTATCTTTTACTTGTGGAATAGTGATTTTTGACGTACGCTAAAAGTAAAAGCTATCGGATCCACTAACCCACACGGAAAAAGTATATATTCGTATATATTCGGGCAAATCTGAATATATGCGGCATATATTCAGATTTGCCCGAATATATACGGATATATATTTTTTCCGTGTGGGAATGGTTTCAGGTTACTTTCCGCACAGTAATTATAACTAAATTTTGAAATCCGTTTTTTTCTGTATGATTATAATTAAAATCTAAATAATGTAGGTAAAAATTAAATAATGTTAATCCGTTGGCCCTGTTTAGAAAATCTCATAGAATCGAATAGGTTCTCATAAATTCCCATAGAATTTTAAAAAGGATGAATGAGGTCTATGAGAAGTGCTATAGTTAAGTATAGGCGGCCTTACACATACAGCTATAAGAATCTATCGGATATTTTAAGCAAGGGGTCGTGTTCATTCACTGAACTGATCACCCTATCAGAAATAAATGATATATAATCAACTCTATTTACTTATCAGCGAAATAAAAACCACCACAATGTGACATTCGCACTATTTCAGAATCAGTTGTAAGTGTTCCACTATCTAATGCACATGTTCTAATTGTTAATGAAACTCCAGTATCATCTAAAAATAATATTAATAATAATAATAACTATTAATTATTTTATATACACTGTAGAAAATTTTCGGAGTGAATTCGGGGTGGATGACTGTGTATTTATTTAATCTCCTCGGAGTAAAATTCACTTCTATAGGGAGTTTATTCATGGCCCTAAAGTTAGTAGGCCATCAAATATTTTCGAATTTTTATTTTCAACAAATCAGTTGCAAAAAAAAAAGAAACTAAAAATATGCGACTGTAGAAAATTACATAAGCTGTAGGTGCAATTTTTTAAATTATCTTTTTTTCTATAATCTATCTTTTCTAAAAAAATCCAAAAATTATTAGACATCGGCTAACCGATATCGTGTTTATTTTAATATTAAGACTCCGATTGACGAAGTAAATTTGAATTTAAATGAAATCTGTAATCATTCCGAATTCACTCCCGATTTTTTACAGTGTATGAATTTTTTTAACTAAAAATAAAAATTTGAAAATTCATAAAAATATATTTAAATAAATTACAATAAAATCCTGAAAGTTTGATACAAGAAGTAGCCGGAAAAAGACCATCACGTCCTTTACGACCACTTAAACACGGTGATTCTAAAAAACCAATTGATCCGTTGTTATGAAAAGGGTCGTCACACTCTTTATTGTCACCACCAACTGACATACATTTGAAACAGTCTATTGCTTGACCTAATTGTTGTTTAATAAAAATAATTTTATTAATCTGTAGCTTTTTAAATCATCTTATTTAAATGCATTATCGATAAATAGTCATTATTTTGAATACTTACATTGATGTAAATGAATAAAAATAATAAACATAAAATAAAATGATTTTATTATTTGATTCATTATTTATTAGTGTTGTTATATTTTAATAATTTATTACAACAATTATTAACGGTAATTATGAACATTGTTAATTATTTTTTTTATTATTAAATTATTAATTTTTATTTTAACACGAGGGTGTAATTTAGTTTAATGGAAATTTTATTTACTTTGTTGTGATCAATTGTTACCATAGTAATCGTGTGTTATAAATATATATACATATATATGTATATAAAGGCAGGTGAGGGTGTGTACATATATTTACATATACGTTCTATGTTTAATATCTACAATTTGATATCAAGATAAAAAAATTAATGTTAATTTAATGATTAATAATTATTATTGATTAATCATTAATTAGAAAAAAAACGTGATCTGCATTATAATAAAAAAAAAAACAATTTAATAAAAACTTGGAATAAAAATAAATAAAAATAAGCGAAATAATTAAAAAAAAAAAAAAAACGGTTTTAACTTTTTATAGCTCTAGCATCGTAACTAGTGGATTTACATAAAATATGAATGAAACCTTTTTTGTAGACAAGTAAATTTTCTACAAAATCATTCTTATACATTTTTGACGTATCTTAGATTTTTAAGCCATAATTATAATTTTAAATGATGCTAATAAATAAGGCTACAATTTTCATAAAATATGTATACTTCAAATACTTCCAGTGTCTCAGCTAATAAATTTACCGCAAAAATATAGGAAACCTTTTTTGTAGAGAATTTTGTTTTCTACAAAAAAGTATTCTTACATTTTTATCGTATCTTTAACCGTTCCGCCGATATTTGAATTTAAAACTATAGAAGTAACAAAAAATAGTCATAACTTTTCAAATATATATGATAATTATTTTATATATATGTGATACTATAAATATCATATTTTCAAAAAAGTTTTGATAAATTTTCGATTTATGTAATCCCGAAAAAATCCAATAAAAATAAATCGTCATTTTACAGCTGAATATTTTCCTGTTTTTAAAAAATTCGCGCGTTAATTTCGCGCATGCGCAAATATTTTTTAAAACACATCTTTGTACATCACATGTTTATGTCATGCATGTAATACATACATGTGTGTACAAACAGATGTATAAACTATAGTAAAATAAATATATATATTTATATATACGTATATCTGACATATATTTATAAAGACCGTCCATATTTTTCCGTTGTCGCAGGACTCCGGTCAATCGACAATGTAATTTTGTTTTTGTTTTTTTTTACATAACTGTTATTATATATTATTGTTATTATATTTTTTACATCAGACAATATTATAATAAAAATTTAAAAAATACAATATTTATATAATATATAATATCATTTAATAAACAAACAAACAAACAATAAATAGTAACGTGGAGTGATAAAAATTAATAACAACTTTTATAATTAATCGTAAATATAATAGTGATTATATTTTTTTTTTTTTATAAATAAATTAAAAATATATTCAATAGTCAATAAATATAAATGGCCAAGTGTTGATAAATATATAAATAAATAAATAATAGAAAACTACCTCGGGTTAAAGAAATTTTTTTTTCTAATAATTTTATAATTTTAGAAAAAGTTTTTTTTTTTAAATCATGGGTCAGTCTTCAAGTAATACCGGTCATAATGGTAAGTTTTTTTTTTTTAAATTTAAAAGTCATAAATTCATATATTTTGGAGGTTATTTATTTAAATTGTTTAGACATAAATATATTTTCTAAATGTATGATAATTAATTTAACAGTTTAGGTGTGAAAAAAAATATTTAACACTCTGGTGTTAATTTTAAAAAATTATTTTTTTTTAAATAAATTTTTTTTGAGAAAAATAATTTTTTATGAAAAATTTGTAATTTTAATTGTGAAAGTGAAATATTTGTAAAAAAAGAAACAGGTAAAGTTGGCATGATTGAGAAGAATGGAATTTCGGGTTAACGAAATAAAATGCAAAAAAAAACAATTGAGTAAAATGTAAGTAAGGAAAGAAAGAAAGAATGGAAAAGATTAATATAAAGGATCTAAGGATTTCGAAGGTTATTTACCGGCTGAGTTGGTTGATAATTTTTCAAAGATGAACAGCTGATATACCGCATGTTTTGCCGCACTGACGCAATAGCAATGGGCGCCATCTAATGTCGGATTTGAATTATCAGATGGTGTTTAGATCTTTTTCTTTATTAATCTGTCATACTTTTAATTGAGTATTTGAAAAGAGTTACCTGTAGTCCTGTCGAAACTCCGAAATAGGAGACATTTCTTGAAAGTTAGTGCAAATTTGGTTGAAGGTCATGACGTCACTTACAAACACCCCTCAATATAGAAAAGTCCTTACCCCATCGGTTAATGAGGAAAAAAATTAAAACACCCCCCAAAAACAGTTTTTCGCAAATATTTCATGAACAAAATTAAATTTGTAGAAAACTTTCAAACAAAACTTGTAGAGAAAAGAAATTCACATAACAAAGTATAAGAAAATTGTTTTTGTATCTATTAAGGGGTAACGTCAATTTTCAATTCAATTTAATTTACGAACAAACACTGGAAATCTACCTAAAGATCAGAACGTTTTTTCGCAGAACGAAATTAAAAAAACGCAATGAAAAGTAAAAAATCTACTGGATCTAAATTTCTGAAATATTTCGCATCGGTGTTTAGATGTCAGCTGAAATTCGCAGCTACCCCTAATTACCCCCTAAGTATTTTATGCAGTCAAATTACATCAATTTTCCATTTGCGTTGTGCAAAAAACTTTCCGATCGTTAGGTACATCACAGGAAACCTGAAATAGAGTCTTTAGCGTTTTTTGAAACCTTAACAGAGAGCTAAAAATTTCGTATTTTCAAAAATTCTAATTCGTCTTCGAGAAAAATTGTTTTAAAATTATCATTTACTCTACGAGTGCAGCAAAGATTATCCCGGTTATTTTTCTGAATGTAAGAAAGAGGGCCGGTGGCATTTCCCCTTAAAATGAACCTGAAGTCCCCAACATTGTTGAGAACTTCAAAAAAATAACAAAAAATCATCACGTTTATCTGACCTTTGGGACATTCCCATAACGAACCCTAATGCGTACTCTTACATGAGAGATCTTTATTATAGTCGGAAACATTATTTATTGGAATGTCCTCTTGACATTGGTGCATTCATTTTCTTGTTCAAGTGCTATATGAAATAGTGGAGGTGATTTAAGTTGACAACAACCCTGCTATGACATTTGACGACAGTAAAGCTCTACCTCTCCACTTCGCGTTCGAGGTGTGCAAAATACTTATATCACTCGGCCCCTACTGAAATCCTCACAGAGTGTGAGGGTTCATGCAAGGAAAGTAACAAAGAATTACTAGATCCATTCGACCCCCGGAAAATCCCAAAACAAAATAATACGTAATAGATTTTTGCAATTTCGAAGCCTAGATATACTGAATTTTTATATTGGTTTTATCCTAATAAAGTCATCTTGTCAGAAAGTTACCATCAACTTTCCCAGGATTTTCTGTTAAACTGAAAGTAATTTTTGTTCTTTAACTTCTTTCCCGCAACACTTTCTTTTCTATCAACTAGTCTTCAAAAACCGGACGTAGATTTACAACTTGTGTTCATATTGTAGTCAAAAGTTAGAATATCTCATAGTTAGCTACGATTTTTCTCAAATTAAAGGGATCTTTTGTCAATTTTCTAAAGTTACTAAACAATTTAATTCTTCGTTTAAAAATATGCAAAATAGATATACCTGAAAATCGGAGCGTTGTTCGCGCAACAAAAATTAAAAAAAATTATGTATTTGTTTAAGGGGTAGTTCTCGAGATCGGGGGTAGCCCAAAATTTGTTGCGCGAAAAACGTTTCGATCGTCGGGTACATAACAGAACGATCAAAATATTTGAAAACATTTCACTTAATTTTATTCCGAACTTCACCGGGAGCATTCTCCGAAATTAGGTTAATGTATTTAGAATTGTCACCTTAATCACTCAAAGCCAGTTCACGAAATTCGTAAAATTTTAAGATAAAATCCTCAGTAATTAAATTGAATTAAGACTAATTAAATTAATTAGGGTCATATTTACAAATTTAACGCTCTAATAAAAAAATTAAATCTCGTCAACTTCAAAGCGTGCCACAAAAAATAAGTAATATTGTAAGTTTTAGCGGTTACCAAATTAGATAATTAAAAATATTAATTATAATTAGATAATTGTTTAGTCTAAATACAAACAAAGATATAAAAAAACTGTTGTGTTACGAAACTTTAGTATTCTTAATTTGTACATAGAAAAAAAAAACAATCACTAAAGAATTAGCCATTAGCCAACGCGATGACGTCAATTGGAAAAGGTTCTCGGCAGTAAGCCGACTAAAAACTATTTCTTGTACTATATTCTCTTTATATTACATTACATTTACTTTTGTCTCGACATTATTGTCTATTGTCAGCCCAACTATATCTAATAATATTCTCAAGATGTACTAGTCATATGGTATATATCGCAATTGTATAATTTTCAATAAAACAGAATTCAATGCCTACTTTTATTTGAAATATGACAGTCTATTTTTTTTTCTTTCTTGTCATGTAATGTAAGACAGTACAAGGATTATTATTTATAATAATAACGACAAAATGGATAAAAAAAATTGCAAAAGGTGTAAAAAAAAATTTATAACTGATGACTTGCCACCTGCTTTTCAAGTACGCAGATGCCTCTTTTAATTCTTCTCATCTTAATGTACAAGCTCATTTTATTTTTTTAATTCATTTGCCCATATTATATTATTATTATTATTTAAAATAATCAATAGCGATAGTTAATTTTTTCTAATTTAATTTTTATCAATAATCATTGGTAGGGTCGAGTTTTTGAGATAATTTCCGCTAATTTGAGTACCCACATCGATATGTTTGCGTCACAAAAATATTGAGTCAAAAAAATTAAAAAAATTCGTTTTTTTTTAAAGTCAATTTTTTGGAATTTATATATGTCCTTTTTACGCATATTAATATTTACATTGATTTATTTTGTGAGGTCATTCAAAATAGGGCATTAATAGGCAGTTAATTAATTAACCATTTTAATTAATTAATGAAGTACTTATCGAAATATATTGTTGTGGGTACTCATTTAACGGAGAATCAGGTCGTCTACCAAGATATCATAGTGATTTTTTTTTCAAAAATTTCTGGCAGAAAATATTCAACCTTTTCAGGAGAATCGAAATCGCAAAAAACGTAATTATGTCGAAAAGGAAAAAAATAATGATATGTAATCGAAAAATTTCAGTGTAAAAGCAAGTACGCTGTTACCATGCAGCATTCGGCGATCTCTTTAAATATCGCACGTGATCTCAATGTATAATGTAAAAGTGTAAGAATGTTGAGTGCAGTCTGTAGACGTAGACAGTAAGCACGTAAATATGTGTTAGTGTATGTATGAAGGCAGAAATAAGCAGCAAGCAAAAGGGAATTGGAATAGTTGGTAAGGGAACTTTATATCCCAAGCAAAGTCCCCAACAGATGTTTTGTTGGTCGCCGGCTCGCACAACAACAACTCGGGTGGCTGCCACGCTGCAAGATGGAACCAATGTAGAATAATATTGTAAGACTGAGATAGAGAATTATAACGAGAAAGAAATGAGAAACGAGTGAGATATGTTAAGAAAAGAAGGAAAGACTGTGGCGCGTGGCAGGCTGTTTGCCTACCCCCCGATCTTCTTTCGGATATTATAACCCAAGAGGGGATAATTGTATAGCGTAAGCTGTATATAAAAGAGCCTCTTATAGTTTTTAGTCTTTTTTACTTCATTATTATTTCATCATTTTTTTTTTACTTGCCTTTTTTTATTCAGTCGCAAATTATGACCAACTTCATCAAAAATTATTTATTACCCGAATTATAGCGCCTAATATTTTAAAAATAGTATTTTATATCATGACTTAGTTAAGACATTATCTCACGTCAAATGAACTTTTTTTTGGGCCCTATGCAATTTTTTTATAATTTTTTGCGATATATACCTTGTTTCTACATACTTTGAAGCATACTTCACTTGAATTTTGAGCCAATCCGGGTCAAAAATTAAACTTGATTTAAACTTGGTTTACTAAGTCGAAATTTCGAGCCGTTTTTCACAAGACTAACTCGACTTTTTTACGGAGATACGAAATACAGTGAGTTTTTGCCTTGGTTTAGACTTAACTGGCTTACTTAGTCACGATTTAAGACGAAAAAGTCTAAATCAAGTCGAAATTGACTTGGTTTAGACTTATTCGACTTGAATTATAAGTCAAAAAAGTTCAGACTAAAATGGAATGCGAAAAACACATTTTTACACTAAAAAATACTGCTTTTTTCGACTTGGTTCAGCAAGTCAAAAGTAAGGTGGATGACTGTCGTGCTTGAAGTAAAGACGAATAAGTTCAAACTAAGATGAAAAAAGCTACAAAAGTTGACAAAAATAAAATTTGTCGAAATACTCGATATCTTATCGGAAAATCGTCGGCAAATCGATAACTTCAAAAGAAAATAAGGTGAAGCGAGCCTGAATGAGATTTAATTTTTGACCTGGGAATATACTTATCAGTTCAAAAATCATCGCTACTTTTGAAAAAACGTCATAGTTAACAAAAAAAAAAAAACTTTTATCAAAAAAATTTTTTTCCACCTGTGATAGGAAATTTTTATGCCAACATTCATATGTAGAATTGTTAGAAGTATATTCCCTGAAAATTTGAAGAAAATCGAAGTCCAATATTCAGAAATATGCCGGTTTTCGTTAAGATCGAAGAGGCGCCCAATTTCGATTTTTTAATTTTTACTCAAAAATGGATAACAAAATTAAAAAAAAAATTTTTTGCGGATCATCTCACCCTATCTATCATTCCTACGCACCCCAACCACAGTTACTCACAAATTAACCCCCTAAATAACATGATACCCCTCAATAAACGACCATATTGGGCGCCAATTTCGATTTATCTTTTAAAAAAAAATAATTAATAAGCGCATGTTTAATATTTGCTTATAAAGGCTATTAGAAGTAAAATATATATAATAAAATTTGTAAAGGATGTAAAAATAAACGAGTATGACTTGTAAAGTCGACTGATGTTATTCGAACATCGTGCAGCTGTGAGTTTTTGAAATCAATGGGGATCCATTGAAGCCATTGCATCGTAATATCGCATCGCATCGGCATGGATCTACTATGGATTGTCCAGAAAAAAAATCGGCAATAGAAGGCGTATATCTGCTTCAAAAATACATTAAGTCCCAGACCAGACTTACACCACTATAGTCATGTCTGCTGCTTTAAAAACTGTTTTTTTTTTCTTCAACCATAAAAGGTTCAGTTCCCTTTCTTCCACTTCATGCACCTGGAATTTCAGCGGACATTTAAGGGTGCGCATATCAAGACTTTTTCTATTTTTCAAAATTCTTATTCTTAGTATGATTATTGTTTTTCTGTCATTTTTATTACTTGAATTGTTTTCTTGCCATTGCCTACTTAAAGAAAAGGGTAAAGAACTCCATCTTATGCCTTGGCTATTATTTATTGAGGCTCAGCTAAGGGTTTCAAAATAACTATATCTATAAATATGTATATATATATACTCTAAACATATTTGCCAACATAAGATGACCATGTGTCGACAATTTTAAAAGAAAAATACATTTTTTTTTCAATTGTTTGTTCTCACCTGGGTAACACATGTTTTGGATTGTTTAAATTTTTAATGCTGGTAGGTACTTATACTTAGGTACTTCTAAATTTTAAAGTATACACTTTTTTTTCCTTTTTCCACAAATAATAATTTACAATTCATAAAAATTTAAAAACGTGTTACGCTTAAATCCAAATGGTATAACATGTTTTTGCACATGTGTTACTTGGAAAAAAAAATTTTTTTTAAGTAATTGCAGCCTGGAAATTGTTATTTTGATTTTTTTTTTAAGGTTATATAAGTATTTTTTGAAAAAGTATTCATTTTTGCTATAGAAATTTTTTTTGGAAATTTCAGTTTTTTTATACCCGCGAAAAAATTCAATGTTTGTTAAATAATAAGTATTTTAGAAAATGTTTGCTGGATATTGTGTAGATTTTTGTTCCCCGGCTGCGAAATTTGGATTTTCTGTTTTTTATTTTTGGAGTTTCAGGAAAAAAAATTTTTTCCAAAAATTTTCGGGGCGAAAATAATTTTTTAAGGAAATATTGATGATTAAACACTAAACTAGGGACTTCTGTATAAAAAACATGAACCTGTAGGTCGAAACGTTTTTCGTGCAACGAAAATGAAAAAAATTTATGTAATTTTACTTAAGAAGTAAATGGGGTAGGCTGCAATTTTCGGCTGACGTACGAAACATTTCAGAAATCTAGATCCAGTAGATTTTTTACTTTTCATTTCGATTTTTTCATTTTCTTTTCGTGAAAAACGTTCCGATCTTCAGGTACATTACAAAACCGAATAATTTGGTGACTTTGGAAATTTTTCGAAGCAGAAGATTTTTATGTCCGTGATTTTTGAAAAAAAATTCAATTTTTCAGAAGTTATAAGACGAAAATTAAATTTTCAGTTCATAGGATTTGATTTTTCATTGAAAATTACAACTTTTCGGTAAAATAATATAAATATTGTTATTTTCCAGCAGCAAGTGAATAGAAAATTGAGAATTCAGATCTGTCCCCAAAATTTGAATTTTTTGAAATTTTCATAACAAAACTTTATTAATTTCTTATATAAGACGTTTTTCTACATAAAAAAATGTATATATGTAAGTTTCCTGTCGCCCAGAAAACAAAAAGGACAAGTTAGGGTCTCAATTTCGTGAATAAATTTTTTTTCCAAATTATCTAAATATTGTTTTTGATCAAATAGTAGTGATTTCCATCTGCAAATAATTTTCTCTCTTGCATATATTTGAATTTCCGCACAGGAAAAATAATAAAAAAATTTCATTTAACAATAGACGAATATAATAAATTGATTATAAACTTTCTAGTTTTTTAATTCCTCGGTAATCATAATCATTGAACTAGATCACGGAAGCAACAATAAGAATATGTTAAAATATAATCGAAAGTTCAACAATAGAAAAATTTAGGACATTTGGCCATTGAACTAAAACCGATGACTGGCAATAATAAAAAATTGATCTTGACCACAACAAAATTATTTATCTGTTAACTTTTTTCTTTTTATTTTGTTTATCTCATTGTCTATTCTCTGTTTCGATCATTGTTACTTTCTTCCTCTCTCTTTTCCACTCACTGATCGATGACCGTGGATACGTATTATAAAATATGTAAAAAACGTGTAGCGGTAACAGCTGCTGCCAAGTTACCAAGTGACCATCGTCAAAAAGATACAGAAACAACATACGACACACAAGACACTACCACTCGATATATATACATATATATGTGCGCACCCAAAAATTATAACCTGATCCTATACTTTGTGCAATATATGTTATTATTCATGACACTGTCCTTCCAATTTTTTATTTTATCTTCTTTCGTATTATTTCCCTCTCTCTTTGCCGTCTTCTGTATCAATGAAAGAAGGCACGTGTCCTTAAAAAATTATCCTCATTGAATATTTAATTATTGACTGCCACCAGACTTTTTTGAAATTAAAATTACAATAATTTAGTAATTTTAAAAAACTGTTCAAATGCCAAATACGAAAAAAAAACAGAATTAATTAATAATTCATCGACTTTAAAATCGATTTATCGATTATTAATCCATGTATTGATTTTTCTATCGATTTATCGATTATTACTCCGATTTAATGGCGTTGGGATCGATTTATCGATTATTAATCCAATGTATTGACTTTTCTATCAATTTATCGATTATTAATCCAATGTATTGATTTTTCTATCGATTCATCGATTACTAACTCAATTTATCGCCTTTGAAATCGATTTATCAATTATTACTCCGATTGATTGACATAGAAATCAATTTATCGATTATTAATCCGATTGATCGATTATTAATCCGATTGATCGACTATTAATCCGATTGATCGACTATTATATCGATTGTGATCCGATTTATCGACTTTTAAATCAATAAATCGATTTAATAATCAAATCATCATTCGATTCGTATTTAAACATATCGAAAATTAGGCATCGATATATCGATTTCTAAACTTCGATTAATAAATATCAATTACTTAAAAAAAAATCTAGTAAATCGATACATATTGTTCAAAAAATCGATCATCATCACTGAATTTTGGTAAATCCATTATTAAAGTTCGATACATCGATTTCTGAGCTTCGATATCTCGACGGTTGAGTTTCGATACATCGAATTAATTTTCAACAAATCGATTAATACTTAAATAAATCAAGTAGTAGGTTTTGATAAATCGATTACTAAATTTCGACATACCGATTATTTAATTTCAGTACTTCAAATTAAATCTACAATCAATCGATTAAAATTTCAAATAATCGATTAAGAAATTTCGATATATCGATTTTTCATAATATAACTAAAAAATTGTACACTTTGTTTATAATTTTCCAAACACATAATAACAGTTTAAAGTTTAAAAAGAAAAGTAATAATTACAAGTATAAATTCTTCAGTGCAAGCTGTAAAAATTCATCCATATGAATTCCATGTGTATTCTCACACACACACACATATATATATATATTTTAAGAGGAGTTTTATTCACAAGGAGACTGCTGACTGAATATAAACGTTCACTATTGGCCCGTGGCACGCGTACGTCGGCACCTGCCTTACATTTTGCCGTCTTTCATATCCACACATCCCCCCATATATACTACACACATATATATAGATATATGTGTACATGCATATATATAGTTGTATATATATACATATATACAACTATATATTAGCACAGCAGCCTTTACGACCATATAAAGTCTTCAATATAATCGACCCGCAAAATGAAAAAAAAAGTCGTATCTTCAATCATCGATTGTAATTTATAATTTTAAAAAATTAAAAAAGTTTATTAACTTTTAGTTAAAGAAATTTTATATTACAAAAAAAATTTTGAAAAACAGTTATATTGATTTTTCAACTTATAAAATTACGCAAAGAGATTTTCTCAAATAAACCTGACGTGTGACAAAGCCACCAGCTTTTCAGGTAGATCGTTTTCTTTTCATATATTTTTTTATATATTTTTCTTAAGATCCTTTTTTTTTTTTTTATCCACGTGTAAAAATGCTCAGGTTATATTATATTGTGTGTCCATGGTTTTAAATTGAACAGTCGAAAAGAGCCGAAAAGTCTGGCGAACAGATGAACTTTACAGAAGAACAGAACCTAAGATTTTTCTCAGGTTTTTTTTTTTACCTGCCATAAAAGATTTAAAGTTCCTCAGCAGGTAGCAGGCAGTAGTACTATAGCCGTTAGCATGTGTTACGTAGTAGTAAATTTACAGATGACCCAAGTTATGGCTATGGAGTAAATCCAAGGTTGAATAATAAAATATATATATAGATAATATGTTAAAATTTATATAAAATAATACGTAAACAATTTGTTTACCAGTAAAAAAATTAGATAATATCTAATAATAGTTCATTATAAAAAATTTATTACTTTCGATTTTTTATGAGTATGAAAATCGAAATCTCGAAGGTCGTAAACTGATATTATGAATTTTAAATCGATATTTCGTAATATTTGATATTTGAAATTTTGAATCAGGAAGTCGATTAATCGATTTATTGAAGGTTAGTACTTTACATTTTAATCGATTAGTCAGATTTCAAATCGATCTTTCCAAAATCACGAAATTATACATCGATTATTAAATCAATTCACTGGATAATTAATCGATATCTTAATTAATACTTCGATTTCATGATTATTAAATGGATGTCTCGATTAATGAATCGATTTATTAATCGATCGCTTAAGTAATCAGTCGATGCCCCGAATAATTAATCGGTCTCGATAAATTCATTGGTGTCTTGATTAATCAATCGATATTTCGATAGATGAATCGATGGTTCAATTTATTAATCGATATCTTGAATAATAAGTCGATGCCCCGATTTATTAATCGGTCTCGATAAATTTATTGGTGTCTCGATTCGAAAATCGATACTTCGAGTTATAAATCGATGAATCGTTTAATTAATTCATAGCCTCAGTTATGAATTGATGCCCGGTATAATTAATCAATATCTCGATTCAATAATCGATGTCTTGATTTAAGATCGATGTCTCGATTGAAAAAATTGATATTTCGATTGATTAATTAATCGATATCTAAATAAAATAATCAATTACTCGAAATTAAAAATCGATACATTGAAGTCGAAATTTGAATCGATTAATGTAAGCTTCAATTAATAAATTCATTTGAAGTAATCGATGTATCGAAATTATAAGAATTGATAATTTTTAAAAAAATATTATTGCAATTATTATTATTTACAACTTTTTAATGGTAATATTAAAAAAAATATTGCAACGTAAAAATTACCATAATTTAAAATTCCAAACAAACAAACGAAAAGAAAAATAATAAAAAATCCACAAAAGCTGTATGTAAATTAAAGAGCCGCTTAAATCACTTTACGGTAAACATTTTTATGATTCATTATGAAGTTAACATATCTTGGTACTCGCACATTATTATTTTTTTACAGTCTCTTTACTATCTTATTATGTACATAACTGCATTTATACTCTATCTCATAATTATGTCATTCGCCATATATACTTTCAACAATTGCGGTATTATAATAAAGACAACTACCCGTGTATTTATATTTAGTATTATTATTATTAGTATCATCATCATTATTATCATAACTCTTTTTTATCTCTAGTTTAATAACAAAAGAATCGTAAATAGTCAAGTATTTACATTTAAATTTGCACAATTGTGATACATGTAACATATTTTTTTTTTTTACAATTTCAACAATTGCATCATTTTGTTAACAGAACAATATATATCCATATATATATTATTTTAAGAAGCCATTTAGTTTACTTCTAATATTACTGCCACAACCACAGAAATCTTTCTTACAATTATTTCTGAAGCCATATATATATATATATATATATATATATATATATATATATATATATATATATATATATGTATATATATATATATATGAAGCACGCGCCAGTCTCTTCAACTTCCTGCCATCCGTCTTACTTCCGTTACTCCTTCAACATTTCTACTCATATTTATTCTACACACACACACACACACACACACACACACACACACACACACACACACACACACACACACACACACACACACACATATATATATATATATATATATATATATATATATATATATATATATATATGTACGTTGAATAGACCTTTGTGTGACCCCCCGTTTTTGTTTGCTATATGTATCCTCAAAACTGCATATTTTTTCGTCCTTCAAGGATTTTTGTTTCTAGACAGGACTTTTGACAGGATATCGAATTAACTATTATATAGTCCCTTGTGTGACTTATATGTATACTATATATATAAGTCACAGATCGGTACGTCACATAGATAATATACAAAGATATCTCCCATGAAAAAAATTTATAAAAAAAATATAAGTTAAAATATGAAAAAATATATTTTTCATATAAAAAGAAATACATAAAAAATATATAAATATATATAAATTATGTATAAAAAATCTGTTAATCGGTTGACCCTGCGAGCCAGCCCTAAAACTTCCCGCTGTTTTCAAGCTCGAGGAGCTCAAAAACATTGTTGTGAATACATTATCAAGCTCTTCGAGCTCCAAAATACTTTTGTATGCCATTGTTTTTGAAAAAAACCGCTTTTTAGCATTTCTTTCTCCCAGCTGATCAGATTTTGGGATTGTTTAGTTCGGTTTTTTCAAAGATATTGGCAAAAAACTGTTTTTCATCGTTTCTTTCTTCCACGATATCTCTTAGACAAATGACTCGATTTTGATGGTTAAGGTGGCAATTGACGCGTCTTAATAAATTCTAAAGCTGATCAGATTTTGGAGTTATTTAGTTCAGTTGTTTTAAAGATATATTCGCAAAAAACCGTTTCTTACCATTTCTTTCTCCCACGAAAACTCTTGGACGAATTATCGGATTGTGATAGTTAAGGTGACAATCGACTCGTTTTATTAAATTCTAAAGCTGATTAGATTTTGAAATTGATCGGATGAGTCACTTCAAAGATAATCGAAAAAAAACGTTTTTTACCATTTCTTACTCCAACGATATCTCTCGAACAAATAAACCGATTGAGATGGTTGCGGTCGCATTCGACGAGGCTTATAAAGTTCTAAAGCTGATTAGATTTTGAAGTCGATCGTTCAAGTCGTTTCTGAGAAATCAATAAAAAACTAAAAAAAAAATTTGTTATTATTCGTAATTCGCCAATATTTTCGAGTCTACTTGATCTAATGATCTGAAATTTTTAGAAAATTTGATGGCCAACAAGCTCTTTCGATTAATTAAAAAGTTATAGACTGGTCACACACACACACACACACACACACACACACACACACACACACACACACACACACACACACACACACACACACACACACACACACACACACACACACACACACACACACACGCGGTGACACGAATCGTAATCCGTGGACAATAGATCCGCGACGTCAAATCCGCGACATGAAATCCGAAGATATTTTATCCGATAGACAAAATGTCCTTGGACTAAATATTCAAGAGACAAAAAATCCGTGACAAAATATCCTGTCGATAAATCTTATTCAGAAAAATATATTTTCAGTGGAAAATAATTCATGGTTTTCGATAAACGGGTACTGTACCATTCCAAGCATATGTATTGACCTATTTCCAAAATAATACCCACCCAAAATCTGTGAAAAAAGGGCACCATACGATTTCAAGCATATGTGTTAATCTATTTTTAATATTTCACACTCAAATTTTATGTGAAAATATATTAAACATTTCTGATAAAAGAGTACCGTACTATTTATATTATAAGATATTTTGTCGGGGATGTTTTATCTATTGAGTATTTAGTCCGGGGATATTTTGTCTATCGGATAAAATGTCTTCGGATATTTTGTTGCGGATATTTTGTCGCGGATTTAATGTCTTCGAATAACGAGTGACGGAATCCACACACACATACACACACACACACACGCGCGCGCGCACACATACATACGTACAGACACTCGAACATCATTCTAAAAACAGTCAGAATAGCTTCCTAGGATTTCAAAACGTCGACATCTGATGAAAATTCGATTTTCGTAAATCGGACCGAAACCAATAACTTCCCGAATTTTTGAAAATTTTCAATTTTCTTAGCGGGAAGTTAAAAATATATAAAATTTCGATAAACAATATATTTGTTATATACACTAATGCAAAAAATTAAAGGAGCAGAAAAATTTTATAAATTTTTTAGTGATTTTTGGAAGGCTGTAACTTGGTGAAAAATAATCGTATCGAGATTTTAGAAAAATCATTTTGTAGCTTAAAATCTCTAGTTTTGGTGCATTTTTTTCAAAATTTTTTAAAAGCTCCGGTTATTGCGCCAAGATGAGAAATACCGCGAGACAAAAATTTCTAAATTATTTTTGTTTTTTTCCGAAGAGCCCACGGACCGCAGAAAAATTCTTTTCACTAAACAAATTCATAGCTTGTTTAGCAAATTTATTCAGCTTCAATTTGGTTTTTTGTTTAACCTCGTAGGACGTTTTGTCGCAGAGATATCAGCCTTCAAACAGAAAATGATCCTTTTGGCTTTGATCATCGATATTTCAGGTACCAATGTTTGCACAGAAAGTTAAAGGGCGGCGTTGAAAACTTGAATAAATTCCCTACAAGACCCTGTCATCATTTTTTGAAAAACAAAATTTTTTTTATTTTTAACATCCATTAGAAGTAAGTACAAAAAAATGACTTTTTTTGGTTTTTTAGTAAAATAACCGCTACTCGAAAAATATCGAAAAAAAAATAATGTTGCCAGGGACTTTTTTAGCTTAATGTACCCCCAAGACCCCTGTAAATTTTGAAATTGATCTATCGAACCGTTTTTTGAGAATCATCGATCAAAGTTTTGCTAAACAATTAAAGGAGCAAGTTTTGTTCCTTTAATTTTGTAATCATAATCAAAGTGAAAAAATTATTTTTTCTGGACTTTTCTCAAATTTTTGCATTGGTGACTCGGAAAATGCAAAGAAATGACAAAAAAAATAAAAAATTTCCAAAAAATGTCAAAAAAAAATTTTAGAACACAAAAAAAAAGTTTCAATTTTTTTTTTTCTTCGATTTTTTTGACAATTGTTGGAAATTACATTCCTCAAACGATAAATAAGTTAGAAATGGCAGGATATATGTCAGCAGAAAAAGTTATATACTTAAAAAATCTATCACTAACGTTATAAATGTAACAACCTAAAGAGAAAAAAAATCAATTACGGAGTGGGAAATTATACACTAGACTCTATCAAAAACATCGACTAGTTTTTTTTTTAAAATACTCTGAAAATATTGATTAAAATTACGGAAAAATGATCCTGTTAAAATGACAGCTCTTAATTACTAATATGAATGGTTGCCTAATCGCGATTGTCTATTACCTATTTGATTAACATGGGATTTTTTTTTTTGAGTGGAATTTTATCACGCATTAGAAAATCAAAGCATCCGTAAAATTGAAGAACATTTTTTTAAGGAAATTGAACGCTTTACAAAAAAGGTATATTATTATTTTTCGATAAATTTGAATTTTTAAAAGTTATTCAAGGCCAAAGTTTGATTCATAGCAAATTTTACCACTATTCAACTTTTTCGGCGAAACTGTCAGACTTATCGTAAAATGTTATGGGACCTTTTTTGTAGACAATTTTATTTCTTACAAATTGTCGCCAGAAAAGTATTTTGAAAATCTACATTGTTTTCTAGTTATTTTTATTTTAATGTAAAGCTCTTGAAAAAAATGGTGTTTGGGTCGATCTCAAGAACTCGATATTGAAATGGAAATAACTAGGAAACAATGTGGAATTTGAAAAAACTTGACTGGAAATCATTTATAGGGGATGAAATTGTCTACAAAAAAGATCCTCTGAAGTTTTGTGATAAGTCTAATAGTTTCGCCGGACATGTAAAAAGGTCTAGAAATTTACGATAATTTGACCTAGAGCTCCAATAACTTTTGAACAGATGGATTTATCAAAAAATGATAAGAGACTCATTTTGTAGAGCGTTCAATTTCCTACAAAACTATATTCTAAATATATCTGTACATATATAAGCCAGGGCCGAGGTATACAGTTCCAAACTTAAAATTTTTTTTCCTAAGTCATTTAAATGATATAAAAATCATGAAGAGGCATCTCTTTTTATTAATATTAGGAGCTCAAACTTCACCATAATTTTTTATCATCATTTTTAACAATTTTTTTCACAGTAATTAAAGAAAAAAAAATCGGTCTATCGGATAACCCTGCGGGCCAGCCCTAAAACTTCCCGCTGTTTTCAAGCTCCTTGAACTCGAAAACATTATTGTGAATATATTTTCGAACTCTTAGAGCTCGAAAATACTTTTGTATGCCATTGTTTTCTAAAAAAACATTTTTTAGCATTTCTTTCTCCCACGATATCTCGCGAACGAATTAATTGATTTTGATGGTTGAGGCGGCAATCGACGCGTTTTATTAAGTTCTAGAGCTGATTAGATTTTGAAATCGAATGATTCAATTTTTATGTAGATATCCGAATAAAAACGTTTTTCACTATTTTTTTAATCAACGATATCTCGTAAACGAATGGACCGATTAAGACGATTGAGGCAGCAATCGACGTGTTTTATCAAGTTCTAAAGCTGATCAAATTTTGAAATTGATTTATCTAGCCGTTTTTGAGAAATTTAAAAAAAAACAAAAAAAAATTTTTTTTCAATTCTTTCTCCAGTCGCACATGTTAAATTCTCATCTTTACATAGAAAAGCATCTTTACGTAGAAAAGAATATATTAGTTGCTCGTTTTTCAATTAAAGTTCTCGCTAAACTATGATAGATACCGCTACAATAAATCAGTTCTATTTTTTTAGAAAGTTCATTGTCTATATAAAAGTTTCTGATATCATTGCTTGTAAACTCAATAGTTTAGCTGTACTTTTTAGTCTTATGAGGTAATGAAAAATTCAGTTATTTAAAAAAATTTGCCAGCTTGTCAATCAAACTTCTCGCTAGACTATGAGAGGTACGTCTACATTAAATTAGTACAATTTTTGTCAGAATTTATTTCGTCTGTATAAAAATTTCCGATAATATTGCGCGTGAACCCGATAATGTGCCTGTAATTTTCAGTTGAATGAGGTAATACGAAAATTCGAGGAAACATTCAGTTATTTGAAAATCCGCCAGCTTGACAATCAGAATAGTCGCTAAATTATGATCGATACTTCTAAAATAAATTCGTACAATTTTGTCAGAAATTATGTTGTCTATTCAAAAGTTTTCAATAACATTGCTCGGAAACTTAATAGTTTAGCTGTAAGTTCTAGTTTAATGAGGCAATGACACATTCTGTTATTCAGAAATTTGCCAGCTTGTCGATCAAAACTCTCGCTAATCTATGAAACATTCGTCTGCAATAAATTAGTACGATTTTGTCAGAAATTACTTAATTACTTTATTCGAGCTCAAAAAGATTGAAATTATTAACATTTTCTGTGGAAAGTTTTGATTCGTAAGTTCAACCAGTTTAAAATTTTTTTCCCAACCTTAAAAGAAATTCCGATAAATGTACTGCAGATAAACTGAAATCGTCGCAAAATAATTGAACTACAATTTAAATTCTCTACAATTTCAATTCTGATTAATCTTATCAAATTTTAATTAGTTCAACGAACAAAAAACCATGGATTCAATGTTTTATTTTAATCTTTTAATTTAAAAAATTTTCAAATCTGTTCTTTATGAAGATATTTCTCTTGTCAAATAATTTTATTAATTTCTCGATGTCTAATGAATCGAAATGAATTATTTCACATTCATCAAGTCTTTAAAGATTTTGTTTCACAAGGCTTAACGAACAATAAGGTATGTCACAGTAAGGTACAATTGATAGTTAATAATATTTTGTACACTCTACTTTTCTGTGACCGTCACACAAGCGTTATGTATAATATAAAAACCTGTATATATCAAAACCTGGGTGTAACGTCACAGAAAGGTATCAAAGTCACACAAGCGTAATAAAATATAACTGAAAATCTCTTTCACATTTTTTTCGAAGGTTCAACAAATTTACCGTCTGATCTAACTGAAAATTTATTTGACTCTATTTTAATCACTTCTTCTGATTTCCGTCTGAATATATTGAGTTCATCAAGCATAATCATAAACATAAATTGTAAAATCATTTGTTTACACATCGATTATGTTCTCTAATTTTTATAATGAAGTATAAATCGATACTTTTCTCCAGCTCATACGCAGAAAAAAAAATCTGGGCGTCGGTTGACCCTGCGGGCCAGCTCCAAAACTTCCCGCTGTTTTTGAGCTCAAGGAGCTGGAAAACATTACTCTGAATATATTTTCGAGCTCTTCTAGATCGAGAATGCTATTACCTGCGATTATTTTTTATGAGCTTTTCAAGCTCTACCAAGTTGCGTTTTTTGCTAAAGTTTGACAAGTTAAGAATCGAAAATTGTTAATGAAGAAGCGGTTTTTAAATTTTAATTCTCGATTATGTTCAATGAAATAAATGTATCGAGGCAGAAATCAATGTCAGTGATCCAAATCAAGATTTGAGTGAGTTTTGACTTAGGTCAGAGCAATTATATATGAAATATCCGAGAAAAACATTAAAAACTGGATTTTCTCAATTTTTTGCTGATAATATGTTTTAAACTAAAGAACAAGTTAGATGACATTAAATGATAATCGAAAGGGACTATAAACAGAAAGAGTGGGTATGATTTAAAAAACATTTAGTACATTATATTTTAATTTATCCGGAAAAAATAACATTTTATGTTATTTTTTTAACTTTTCAGCGCCAATATCTTTTGAGCTAATGAACCGATTGTGACGTTTGAGGTAGCATTCGGAGCGTTTTATTGAGTTCTAGAGCTGATTAGATTTTGAAATTGATCGGATGAGTCACTTCAAAGATAATAAAAAAAAACCGTTTTTTATCATTTCTTTCGCCAACGATTTCTCTCGAACAAATTAACCAATTAAGATGGTTGAGGTAGCATTCGACGCGGCTTATAAAGTTCTAGAGCTGATTAGATTTTGAAGTCGATCGTTCGAGTCGTTTCTGAGAAATCACTAAAAAACTAAAAAAAAGAATTTTTTTTTTTTTCGTAATTCGCCAATATTTTCGAGTCTACTTTATCTAATGATCTGAAATTTTCAAGAAAGTTGAGGGCCAACAAGCTCTTTCGATTGCCACCTCAACCATCAAAATCGATTCATTAGTTAAAAAGTTACAAAGAGTTTACACACACACACACACACACACACACACACACACACACACACACACACACACATACATACACACGGACATCATTCTGAAAATAGACAGAATAGCTTCCTAGGACCTCAAAACGTCGACATCTGATGAAAACTCGTCATTCGAAAATCGGGGTAAAAACAATAACTTCTCAATTTTTCGAAAATCGTCGATTTTCTTAGCAGGAAGTTAAAAATTCTCCACTGAAGGTCAATATTATATTCTTGATTCAAGAAAATTTTTCTGAAAACCTAAATTTCCTCACATAAAGTAGAAATCTTCTCCGACTATGACGAATATTTTTTAATAACCAAGACAAATTCTCTTGGCTTAAGAAAATCTTGACTTGGTTCCTGAAAACGTTTGTCTTCCAAAATATTTTCTTGACTCAAGATAATTTTTTTTTTCTGTATAGAGATCAAAATTATCAATGTTTTCTCTAGAAAGTTTAGATGCTGATTTGGAAGTTCGAAGTGTTATTAGGTTCCTTTTCTACCCTCATCGCGAATTCCCTACATTTTCAATTCAAATTAATCTTATCAAATTTTAATTAGTTTAGCAAGAATATTCATCTACAATTATCAATATTTCAACGAACAAAAAACCCTGGATGCAATGTTTTATTTTAATCCTTTGATTTTAAAAATTTTCAGAGCTATTCTTTAACAAGATATTTCTCTTGTCAAATACTTTCATTAATTTCTCGATGTCTAATGAATCGAAATGAATTATTTCACATTCATCAAGTCTTTAAAGATTTTGTTTCACAAGGCTTAACGAACAATAAGGTGTGTCACAGTAAGGTACAATTGATAGTTAATAATATTTTGTACACTCTACTTTTCTGTGACCGTCACACAAGCGTTATGTATAATATAAAAACCTGTATATATAAAAACCTGGGTGTAACGTCACAGAAAGGTATCAAAGTCACACAAGCGTAATAAAATATAACTGAAAATCTCTTTCACATTTTTTTCGAAGGTTCAACAAATTTACCGTCTGATCTAACTGAAAATTTATTTGACTCTATTTTAATCACTTCTTCTGATTTCCGTCTGAATATATTGAGTTCATCAAGCATAAGCATAAACAAAAATTGGAAAATCATTTGTTTACACATCGATTATGTTCTCTAGTTTTATTATGAAGTATAAATTGATACTTTTCTCCAGCTCATGCACAGAAAAAAAAATTCTCGACTGAAGGTAAATATTCTTCATTCGAGAAAATTTTTTTGAAAACCTAAACTTTCTCAAATAAAATAGAAATCTTCTCCGACCACGACGAATTTTTTTTAACCAAGACAAATTCTCGTGGCTCAAGAAAATCTTGACTTGGTTCCTGAAAACGTTTGTCTTCCGAAATGTTTTCTTGACTCAAGATAATTTTTCTTATGTGTTGAGATCAAAATTATCAATGCTTTCTCTGGAAAGTTTGGATACTGATTCGCAAGTTCAAAGGGCTTTTAGTTTTTTTTTCTACCTCTATCGCAAACTGCGAAAAATGTACTGCAGATAAACTGAAATCGTCGCAGATCAATTGAACAATTATTAAAATTTTGTACAATCTCGATTCTTATTAATCTTATCAAATTTCAAACAGTTGACCAAGAATATTATCAATCTCCTATCATCAATCTTTACACATCATAAATGCAATATTTTATTTAGATCTTTAAGCCTTAAAAATCCTTGGAGCTGTTCTTCAAAAAGTTGTTTCTCTTTTGGAAAAAATTTGTTAATTTATCGTAGTCTAATGAATCAAAATAAGGTATTTCACATTCATAAGTTCATTAGAAATTTTGCTTCACAAGGTTTGACTATCAGTAACGTGTGTCACAGCAAGGTATAAATGATAGTAAATAATATTTTGTGCACTATACCCTTATGTGACCGTCACACAAGCGTAATGTATAATATAAAAACCTTTGTGTAACGTCACAGAAAGGTATTAAAGTCACACAAGCGTAATAAAATATAACTGAAAATGTCACACAAACGTCTATACAACATACATATGTGTGTGTGTGTATAAAGAAATTCATTTCCTTTATTAAATAAATATTTTCTTGAAGAAAAAAATTTTTTTTTATTATTTCGATGTGGGGTAAAATGGACATACCTCAAAAAATGCATTTATGATAATTTTATTAATTACTTTCATATAATTTGAATTCTGAATAAATTATTAAAAATAAGGTTATGCATTTATATATATATATGTATAAATTTTATATATATATATATATATATATGAATCCATATAAAGTACATAGATATCTACATCAGTTTTGTTGCGCAGGAAACTAAGCGAACCATGTCTCCGCTTCCTTAAGTTTAAGAATATATACATATATATTCTTCATATATATTTAAAAAAGGAATTAATATCTTGGATTGTTGATAATTATTCACAAGGTCAAATTTTTTATACAATTCACTTTTCACTCATTCATATTCTACATCAACTATATATATGTATACAATTTCGATCCGATGATATATAAATATATACATAATGAATCACACACAATATTAAACATCAAAGTTTTTTTTTATACAATCCCTATATTTTTTCCAAGAAATTAAATTTTTAATTATTTTTCCACTCCACGGCTTCTTTTTGCTACAAATTTAATTGAATTAATAATCTTATTCAATTAATGTAATTATATTTCTCGTACTTATGGTTCAAGATTACTTTTAATTGAAGTTAATTTAAAATAATCATGCATATGCAATTAATTCGGAGCAAAATTTAATTTTAAATTTCTGGAGAAATTTAAAAAATTACGAATTTCACTCGAAATCCAAACGCTGATGTGTGGTATCATAAAATATGTATATATTTATGTCTTGTCTATAAAGTTTATATATATGCATATATGCGTGCGCGTGTGTGTGTGTGTGTGTGTGTTAGTAAAAACTTAAAAAAAAAAAAAAATTATAAAGATAATCTTGTTACGCAAGAAAGATGCGTAGCCATACAAAGGGAAGGAAGTGCGTGTACACCATAATGTACATAACTAACTAAGTAACCAAGTTCCACATACTATTATTGCACGGTACCACGAGCATATTTCCCACCAGCCGTATCCATACCGTTGCACGTAACAAAATTTACCTCTAACTACACACTTCAAGTCGAGTTTTAACTTAACTTCGTACGCCTACATTTAATACACGATACTTTTTTCTAATCAAAAATTATAGTCATTTTGTATGCCCTACTTTTCATCTAAATTGCTCATAAACTATCGGTTTTATGAGAAAAGTCACTCAAGCCTTTTTGGTAGATAATTTTATTTTCTACAAAAGTCAATTAGACCATTTTCTTTTTAACTCTAATTGTTTAATCAGAATTTTGGTTGAAGCTCAGAAAAGTTTTTCCGAGAAAACTTTCATTGGCTTTATAGATTTTGTAGGTAATATTAAAATTATAATGAAACTATAGAAGATACGCAAAAATTTCATAAGAACAAATTTGTAGACAATTAAATTTCCTACAAGTTTGTACTCAACCATTTTCGTCCTTCATCTCATAGTTTAGCTCCAATTTCAAATCGAAAAAAAAAAGCTCCATTGCAATTTTTTTTACTCCTTTTAAAAATTCAGTATTCGAAATTAAAATTGCAGCTCAACTATTGAAGATACGCAAAAATTTCATAGGAACAAATTTGTAGACAATTAAATTTCCTACAAGTTTGTACTCAACTATTTTCATCCTTCATCTCATAGTTTAGCTTAAATTTCAAGTCAGAAATAAAAAAAGTTTCAATGTAGATTCTTCTACTCCTTTTAGAAGTTTAGTATTTGAAATTAAAATTCCAGCTCAACTATCAAAGATACGGAAAAATTTAATAGGAGCAAATTTATAGAGAATTGAATTTCCTACAAATTTGTACTTAACCATTTCCATCCTTCGTCCCATAGTTTAGCCCCAATTTTGAATCAAACAGAAAAAAAGCTCCATTGCAATTTTTTTTACTTCTTTTTAAAATTCAGTATTCAAAATTAAAATTGCAGTTCAACTATCAAAGATAAGCAAAAATTTCATAGGAACAAATTTACAGAAAATTAAATTCCCTACAAATTTGTACCAAAACATTTTCATCCTTCGTCTCATAGTTTAGTCTCAATTTCAATTCAAAAATAAAAAAATTTGCATTGAAATTTTTTTACCCCTTTTACAAATTCAGTATTGAAAATTAATATTCCCGCTCAACTATCAAAGATACGCAAAAATTTTATACCAACAAGTTTATAGAGAATTAAATTCCCTACAAAAATGAATTTTATAAATTTTCCCATATTCTCAATCCTTAACAACTTATCTCCATTCAAAAGCTAATACTCCAAAAATCATAAAAAATAACTAAACAAAAATTCTCATCTCACTCCCTATCCATATCCTGTTTAAAAAAAAAATTACGAACAACTGTTTAACAGACGTGAAATAGAAATCTAAAAGTCTAGGTCCAAAACTATAAAGTTGAATCAAAGATCCAGCTAAAATAGTTCCAGCGTAGCGATCAAGAGCAAAAGAGGGAGAGAGAGATCGAAAAAGAATAAGAAGTTGCAGCCCCAATGTGCAGCAGGCAAAGCCCGGTGCACAATCAGTCTCCAGGTAAAGCCAGCTGTCCACCAGGTGCCGGTATAAAAATTTATATATCCCCCTTACTACCTTTTTAGTTCACTCAACCCCAATATCCACCTTTTCTCTTTATATATGCAGCCTCTATACTAGTTTAGCTTCGTTACAACCTACACTCAGCTACAACAGAGCTCCTCAATACCATCTTTTACATTCACCGTGTACTTAACACGCGTGCGCGTATCCCCCAAGTCTAATTGCCGGGTAGTGGGGAGCTCGCTTCTGATTGGTCAGTGGCGCGCGCTCACTGCCAAGATCTTTAGCTGCACGAACTGGAAACTCTCAGTCGCACAGTAGACTCCCGAGCGTCAACATCGGCGCTCAAGTCGTTTTCCCAAGTAAAATCGCGCACGTGCGCACTTTTTAAAATCGTAACCAACAGTTAAGTGTTTATTTAAATCTGTCAAGATAAACAGTGTTTTATTAATTAAATAATTAATTATACAACAATCAAGACACATTTGTGTTTGATTGCGTGATTTTGTTGCATATTTACAAATAATATATTTAAACGATTTCATGGGGGTGGTAGGCGGAGAGTGCGCGGTCAAAGGTACCGGCGTTAAAAGCCATCCCTGTCACTGTTGCGGCAGTACTCGTATATCAACTAACGTTGGACCAAGCGTTGTTATACAAGTACAAAATAAACATAGACGTAGCACACGTAAAAGTACTTGTTGTAATAATAATAATAATAACAATATTAATAACAGTAACAATCATCAAGAACAATTTAATCAAGAACCAGATATACCGACAGTTATTCCTAATAGTCCTACCACAACTTCAACGGATAATATTTTAGCTCCATTAAAAAGCAAAATGAAAGTGCTTAAAAAACTTAAAAGGAAAATGGGTTTAGGTAAGAAACTATTTTTTTTAAATTACATTTTTTGCCTATTAAAATTTTTTTTGCCTATTAATGATTCTGCCTATTTAATTTTTTTTATTTAATGCCCATTATACCCTTACATGATTTTTGTAATATTTTGTGCCTACTAAATATTTTGCCTATTAATTTTTCCTATTAAATTTTTGCCTATTAATTTGTACATGTGAAAAATTCTTATTAATTGAATTCGGTGAAGATTTTCTGGATGATAAATTTTTGCCTATTAAAATTTGATGCCTATTAAAAAAAATTTTAGGCAATTAAAAAAAATTTTTTTTAGAATATTGAATAGGACGCGTTAACGATATTGATCGTATTTACTATCTCTTTCTCATTCTCTATAACTATCTTCGTCATTTGTTCTCTTGTGTCCTCGTACACTCAACTACATACACTTTTCATCCCCTATATATATATATATATATGTACAGTACACTACACTAGGCAACATGACTCGCATAAATTTTGATGATACTGAGTGTAAATCGCTTGAGAGTCGGCTCTTGATTATATTCCCTGAAGCATTTGTTGTAAATATAAAAAACATATATAGATTGCAGGAGACGGAGGTGGAAAAAAAAGTTACTGACTTCCCTAAGGATATTTAATATCGAGGGAGCTGTGCGGAAAAAGTAGCAGTTGTTTGAGATTCTGTTTTATATTGCCTTCTTTTTTACTTTCTCGCTCTTTTAGTTTCTTTGTCATCGGTTTTCTTTTGATGGGACGTTGTATTGGGCAACAATAACAGTTGCGTCTAAGGTGCATTATAGGGAAATCGACAGATGTACAAAACTTTATAGTTTTCGAGAGTTATAAATTTTTTTGCTTAAGGGGGAAATTTTAAAATGAACTTTTTTTATTTTAGAATTTTTTATTTTTCATAGGAATTTTTAAAATTTTAATAGGCAATTATTGAATAATTTAAATCAATTGACAATTTTTAAATTATTAAAAAAATTAATAGGCAATTTTTATTACACTTCAATAGGCAATAATTTGCCTGTTATTTGAATCAATAGACGTTCCTTCAAATTCTTTAGGCAAAAATCTTGAAAGACAATTTTTCAAATAGGAAATTTTCCCAACATTTTCATAGGCAATAATTAGTCTATAATTTGAATCAATAGGCATTTCTTTAAAGTCCTATAGACAAAAATTCTTAAAAGGCAATATTCAAATAAGAAATATTAATAGGCAATGATGGTTCACTAATTTTGATCTGTTGGAATTTTCATAAATTTCTATAGGCAAAGGAGGCCTTTGATAGGCAATTTTGCACATAGTAGGCAATAATTATTTTGTAATTTTTATCATTAGGGTCAAATTTAAATTTTCATAGGCAGCCCTCCCCCCAATTGATGGGCAAATTTTTATTAATAGGCAATGGGAAAAGGAAAATATTTTAATAATAAAATCCTATTAATTTAAGGCAAGAAGATTATATTTGTTAGCAATTACTGCATTAATAGGCTAATTTTTAATCAGTATTTTTTTGATACTTTGCCTATTCAAAATTTTTTGGTATACTGTAAGCAAAAATAAATTTAATAGGCATAACATATCTATATAATGGGGACAAATTAAAAAAAACTAAATCGTTCTAATAAATTTTTCTCACGTTACAAGTATTTTTAATAGGGATCTTTAACCATTACTGGAAATTTTTTTTCTCTCATAAGAATCAATTTATTGAGTCTCTCATTAATTTAAAGAATTAACAATCGTTAATGGATAAATGAAGTAAAACGTGAATAAGAAACTTCGAATCCACTATCTTACACATGACGTCACAAGCGCCCGCGAATAACCCGTCTTTGTTCCCACAGGCGCCGTTTCATAAACCGGTTTTATCCCGCGGTATTCTATAACGCTTACTATCCCTATCAGCTGTGAAACACCGTTGAGTCATATATATACACAATATATCAATATAAACAAAAACAAACACTCACCAAACATTTACTAATTTTTTTTTTTATCTTTACATATTTACCAAAATTATCAATTTGTAGAAAGTATTTAAAAATTTCATTTTTATCTCAATTTTCTTCCATAAAAAATTCAAATTCTTAGAAATCCGGGGCAAGTTGAGACCAAATTTTTTTTGCTTAAAAATTCTTAATTACAGGTTTTCAAAAAAAAAAATGGGTCAAGTCGGTCAGCTCGGACATTTTTGAACTGACTAAGTTACCCCGTTTTTTCTTTAAACCACAACTTCAAGACTTTTTACACAAGAAAAAAATTTCTCTTCGTCCCTAAAATGTCTCATTTTTCTCTGTACATAATAAATATTCAATAAAAAAAATTTTTTCTACATTTTCTATGTTAATTATTACTCTCGAATAAACTTAAGAGCTATTGTATTAAAAAAGACAATATCTAACCCTTTTACTATTATTATTATGTAAATTTTTTTTTTTTTTCATACTCGGTATGATAAAAAAAAAGTTGAGCTTTTTGAAGCGCATACTCTTGTGTTACCTACATAACAGAATTCCGTTGAGAGTCTAGTATAAAAGCGGTGCAACACCTATATATACCCACATACATATATATACTTATAAAAATATATAGCGTCGAGGGCATTTTAAAATAGCGTCAAGAGACAAGAAAAAATGTGAAGCCTATCGAGGAAATAGAGCACTAAAAACTTCCTCTTTTACATAAAAAAAAATATGTATATACGTATATAAATATATATATGTATAAATATATATTTTCTTAAATTTTCATTACGCAAAAAATAAATTTGTATTAATAGATAATTAAATATGAACTTTGACACTTATTTATAAGTCCGACCTCGTACCGGAAGCGGTCATATTACAAGTGAAATTTAGTCAACAAGATAAATAACAATGATAATTTAACATGCCCACGTACAATTTATGGATAGCGATATTATATAGGCATTCGTGTCTTGTTGAGTTCCATTAGCGAAGTAAAAAAAAAAAGAAATAAATAAATAAATGAATGAATGAATGAATGACAAGATGATTCAATTACTTAAAGACGAGTTGAGGTCAATGTATGTACAAATGAGTAGGACGTAAGCACTTATTTTGCACCCACGAATAATTTATATTGTGTGGTGTATTTGTCAAATAGCCATTGTCGAGCAAAGTTGATGATAAGTTTAATTGGATGATAAGAAATAGCTGATGTTCATATAAAGTTTTGTTGTTTGTGAAATAATGAGTTATGGGTAATAATTTAATTCGTAGAAGTTGACAAGACAGATTTATATTGTTAACTTTTTTAATTTTAAATACTGATGATCGAGGAAGTTTTAAAACGGATGGAATTAAATTTGGGAAGTAAGCTTTTGTGAGATGTATTGCTTTGAAGTTGGTTTTGAGAAGGACCAGGTGGTGTGCGACCGTTGCCTTCTTCAAGAAGGGTCGTTTTTACCATAGATATGTTCCAAGTGTGTGTGAGCATGTGTGTGTGTGTGTGGATGGATGGAGATATAGAGATGTGGATGCAAATGTGTGAATGAGTATGAACATCATCCCCTTTTTTCAGTTCCGTTGTTACATTAGGGAGTTGTAGAGAGAAGGGAGACTGGCACCCTAACCGCATGTAAGGACAGCTGTTCGTTTTCCCATTTAAAGTTTTTTTTTCTTTATGTTCGTAGCTATGTAAGCGATCCTTGATATATTATTTGAAAATTTTCACACTGGAAATTTATAATTCATGAGAAAATTTGCGATACTTTAAATTTTTATAGTTACGGTGGGAACGTTATTAATTGCCTTTAAAAAAGGTGTAAAAATTTTAGTATCCAAAATTTAGGAAATATAAATTTATAATTTGCTGTTTGAGTTTTAAAGTCGCCAAAATATGAATTTTTAGAAAGAAGTCGAAGTATGAATTTTTTGAAGAAATTTGAATTTTGTCTTCTTTTATGAAAAGTCGAAAAATGACCAATGATATTTTGGGAAAGATAAAAAAAAAGAATTTTTGGATTAAAAAAAAAATATAATTATAGCATTCATGCAAATATAATCCGAAAATAGGTTTCCATGTAACAAAGAAAAAATCTATGAGAACCGTTCGAAAATCTATTCACATTATGCCCGAAATTGAAATTTCAATACGTGACCCCAGAAGAGACTATTTCATAAAAGATACGGGCCCAAGATATTGACCAGGATAATGCTCCTGGTATTCTGGTATTGGTATACAATAACAGAGTACCCATACACACAACTACGACTACGACTAACTACCACTACAGCAACAACAACAGCAATACACACGCTAGGGATAAGACATAGCATTAGGGGACTTGGTAGGATATAACATTGAGCAGGGCGGTGGTAAGCATACGCTTCTGTTGTATGTTGCCAAGCCCCGTAGCCATGGGATAGCGTGCATGGTAAGCTGCAGCTGCCACCGGCATCAGCGTGAGGTTTCTTTTCTCATTTCGTTCAGCAACGCCAGTCGTTATACTGGCGTCCAACGAGAACAACCTTTTTAAATCAATTTCCTACTGATTCATCGCTTCTTCCATCAATAAAAAACTCATTAAGCCCAGATCTGAACCTAGATCCACATCGGGCCCAAGTCCTAAATCTAGACCCAGACCTAGACCTAGACCTAGATCTAGACCCAGTTCTAATCCCAGTCCCAAGTTATCAATTCGTAATAAAGTGAAGTGTTAGTTGATCAAAATGTCACTGTCATATTCAAGAACACGGAGACCTTTGACAGTTGGTCGAGCTAGACGTGTCGCGCTAATGCGTCTAAATGGTGAGTCCATTTGAATTTAACCGCCAATTATTTGATTTCTTTGTTACATTTAATATCTTATTGAATAAAATCAAGCGTTAGCACTTGAAAGTCGCGTCAGTTTATTTACAAACTGACTTACTAAAGTAATCCATACTCAGCAGTGTTTTTTTTAAACAGACCCCCTGCTTATACGAGACGACAGATGTCCCGTAACTAGTCCGCTTATAAACTTTTATCACATTAGAAAACCCCTTAAGTCTTTCTTATTAATAGGATTGGCCAATACACCCACGTAGTTCTCTACACATGTCGGCTGTTTTTTTTTTTTTAAATCCACTTTAAACAGATAAAACAACTTGGGGATAACGCGGCCCTATCTATTCGTATGTTAGGCTCCGAGTTATAACTTAATAAATTTCTTTGTTTGTTTTGTTGGTAAAGGCCGCTGTCTACTCTACCGACACTCCGGTAGAGAGCTAGGTCATTGGGTGTTGCATAAGCAACGAGTCTTTCTGGGGGGAGTTTAGTTGGTTAGCCAAGTGAGAAAGAGAAGGAACTAACTCGTTGGAAGGGAACTAAAATATCCTATTCTATATAATAGTAGAGATGGCTTAAGGAGCGGCTTAACTTCTAGGTTATAATGTTGTAGAGAAGGAACTATGAGCAAAGATCAACGCTGCGGGCGTGGGAAAGTGCCATAACATGATTCACTCGTTAGACATTTTTATACGACAGATTTTTTATTTAATTACATAAATAATAACAATAAATATAAACACATATATTTAACAAAATTCGATCATTTTATATCTTAGTTTAATTGAATCCAACAAACGGAACTGTTTTGATGAATTTTTTATGCTATTTTATTAAAACACTGCTAGTTTTCCCACGAGATGATAAGGCTGTACTATGATTACTCAAAGTAGCATGCGATGCAATGGACTAGAGGCTGTAAACCAGCGAATAAAGAGAATAAAGAAAAAGAGAATGTTGGGTTGCTGGCCTAAGATGAGGTCGATTACATCTATGGACCAGTGAACTTCAAATAAACAACCTTTTTTCCCTTCTTCAATCTCATTCATTTCAACAAAGAAAAATTTTACATTAGTCATTCTATTGGTCATGGACCAAATAGTCGTGATTGAAAACTGATAACATTCCACTAATCGGATGAGCAATCATCTGTGACGAGTTACAAATAACACTCTTTTAATTATGGTCATTGCAAGTATGCTAATAACTCGATTCCCGTGAATATTTAATTACATATTAATTGTATTGGCTGATTGGTTGTCTTACAGTGTGAGCTAGTTGTCGGTTCTTTGTTGAATTATTAAATAAGTGAAAGATACTTTTGAGTTATTGCAATTCTTCTATCATGACCGTGGGAAAGTTTTGAGCGTACCGTTGCAGAACCGAAGCTGAGATGGTTTCTTTATTTTTTTAAAAATATTTAAAAGTCGAGGTATTGAATTTGAAGACGCCTTAAAAAAGGGCGTTATGTTTGATGTGAAAATTGTAGGTTTTTGCTTGCTGATAAATGTAATGAAAAAAATACATACTGAGTAATTCACAGATCGTATTAAAGGCGTAAACGTTTTTATCAGCCTATTGTTTGTTATATTCGTGTAACATCCGTTAAAAGTGTTATTATTGTAAGGAGAGCGTATCGTTAAGTCAATTTTTTTTGTTAAAAAAAAAGCTATTCCGTTATGTACTGTCTTTATACTTCCGTCACGGAGAATGCGGTTTCCGGTTGTACACCAAAAGAACCGGACGATGATATTACGTTGTCTGTTTTTAATGCCTTAATCTTTCATGCTTGATTCCTGGGTAAATCGATATATTAACTCAATAACTGAAATCTGATTCTCAGGATCAGATTTATCAATCAAAGGCTGCACTGCCTAAAAAATTCAATTGAAAAAAGTATGGAATCCTAATTAAATCCATGGGAAAGTATTTCTCATGGCCGATTTCTTCATGAGAGAGATAAACTAGTTTGTTATTCGACAGATACTTATTCCGGGATTAAAATTTCGACGGTTGTCGTCAACAGACTGACGGGTTAGCTATCCCATGGTCATGTATGTGTGGTTGTGAGCTGTAGTACCTACTATAGGGGTCATCTAGACCCAAATATTATGTATGAACCTAAAAAACCTCTTCACTTTCTACTTACTGATCAAAATTTGTTACTTATTATTTGTTTACGCTATCAAAGAAAATGCAATCTGTTCTAATGATATTCTTGATTGCATCTGAGATGGAAGTGTCGAATTTTGAATAATTAATACGTTTTTTAATTGTCAACAAACTACTTTTACAGAAGAAGCTCAATTGAAATAAACTCTTGATCTGTTGGGTTCATTTTTAAACATTTGACGTCAAAAATTTGAATAACTATTAATAGTATTGTTATCTTACGGACGAAATTTTGCCATAAAACTCATACATGTTTATCGAACCACTCATATTGTAGTATTGTCTAGTAGATTACAACAATATTAGTTTCCCGCCAGCCGATATCTCATAATCGAAATTCGTGTGATCCCACAAGGATCGATGGGAATTCGGAAGTATGCTAATGAAAAATTTTTTTAAATTGTTTTAGCGCCGAGATCCTCAAATGCAGGTACAAACAATTTGCCTCCCTTGACATTTCATCAGGTGCACGGTGATAATATACGTTTATGTAATGGTGCTACTATCGCCAGACGCCATGAGAGTTTTTGCAAAGGAATAACATTCAGTGCACGTCCAGTTCGCGTTGGTGAAAAGGTAAGCTGGTTTTTTTTTTATCCACCTACCATCTTTATTCCTCAGAATTTATAGTTTTTATTTAAATATTCGTGGGTTTGACCCATACCTGAAAAGGACATTTGCCTAAATTATATTGATTCAACAGTCGTGACTTAATAAGGTAGCTAGTTATTTCTCAGCGACCATAAATTATTAGTTTGGGTTAAAAGGAATCTAAATTATATAGTTTTATGCTGGTTTATTGTTTTATGATAATTCAGTCAACATATTTGGAAATTGAGGTTTTTATTTAAGCACTTCCGGTATACTTTCTTTATAAATTGTGCCAGCTAGAGTCTTCCGGTTTAAGTTGTAAAAAAACTTTACACGATTTGAAATATTCAAATTTCGTAAACGGACATCGGATTAATATTGACCCCGACTCCTCTACTAATGGGGAGTTAATTCTATTGAAATTTGAATTCCCTTGAAGAAAATTAATGTAGCCTTTGTTTTGTTACCAAAAGGTATGCGTTAAATTCCTGGAGATGTCAAACAACTGGAGTGGCGTAATACGATTCGGTTTCACAAGCAACGATCCGATTCACTTGAGAAATGGATTACCGCGTTATGCCTGCCCGGATTTAACGAATAAACCTGGCTATTGGGCGAAGGCACTGGCTGAACGGTTCGCTGGACGTGACACCGTTCTATTCTATTACGTAACAGCTGCTGGTGATGTTCACTTTGGCGTGAATGGCGAGGAAAAAGGCGTATTTTTTAGTGGGGTCGAGACACGTGGACCACTTTGGGCTGTAATTGACGTCTATGGTAACAGTACTGACATTGAATTCTTGGATCCAAATCGGCAACACTTCAACAACATAAGACGTGGAGTTGAACACAGCAATGAAGACAACGCACAGCCGAGTCGTCACACGGCCATGGATGATGCCAGCAATGCGGGCCGCGATATTGTTGAGAAAATAATTGTACCGTCCATGCAAAATATGTGTCTACATCATGCCACCGAACCGGATGTAGACCTACCCGGACTCAGATTTCAACCATCAGGTGTTCTGTTTGCACCACTTCCGTTCCACCCGTAAGTATCTTTTTACAAATCTTTTACTTAAATTTTCTTACCTGAATCCAAATAAAATTCATATCAAAGCTTAAGAATTCTACTCTAGTCCTTTTTTAAGAATTTCCACATTTTTCTCACAGTCTTGATTCGACTTTTTGTTATCGATCTATGATAACTTGAATCAACAGTCGACTTCTTTGCTTTGTCAGTCGATAACACGCAAGCTTTGAACGTCTCTTCATTAAATTTCATCCCAAATTATCCGCGATGACTTTGAAGTTTAATTTTTAAAATTAACCGTAAAAATGATGATTCGTTTCATGGGATTTAGAAAGTAGAGACACTGAGCTTTGAAAAAAAAATTTAATTTCCGTATCATTATTTTTGAGGAAGTTATCACGCATTGAATTTTTTACAACGTAATCACCCACATCCTTCCCACTCGTAATTAAAAGTCTAAAACAACAAAATAATTCTAAAAATGTTATCTTACAGAGTACGTGGCCGGAACATCCGTTTCAGTAATCAGCAATGCGTAGCAACACGCAATGATACAGAGTTCTGTCACGGTTATGCATTTACAAATCGTCCATTGATACTGGGCGAGCGTCTAGTCGTACAAATACTCTCCACAGAACCGATGTATGTTGGAGCATTAGCCTTAGGATTGACCTCATGTGACCCAGCAAGATTGACCGCCGAAGATCTTCCTGATGACAGCGACCTTCTGTTAGATCGTCCGGAATACTGGGTCGTTTCAAAGGACGTTGCCTCGTCACCACAACCAGGCGACGAAATCGCCTTCACAGTTACTCACTACGGCGAAGTTCAAATGTCGAAAAATGGCGGTCCACCAAATATCGTGATGCACGTTGACCAGAGTCTCCAACTCTGGGCATTTGTTGATGTCTATGGCAGTACCCAGCGTGTAAGAATGTTAGCAAGTCGTCCATCTTCACCACCACGTCAACGTCAATCAAATCCTGTAGCTCCTAGTCCAGCTGTAACTGCCCCGACTTCAGTAACCCCAGCGCCAAATCATCCAGCAAATCAACATCCAGCAACCGCACATCCAACTAATCAGCATCCAACAAACCAACATCCTGCTAATCAACACCCAACACATCAAGGCCATGGTACAGAATTGACCAGATTTACAGACATGGTTCAATTTAAACCAACTGTTGGTGGTGGTACAGTTCTGGTTGTTAATTTACCACCTCAGCAAAATTATCCACCAGCTTCACCGCCAATTTACGGGACCACTACCCGCTCACCAGGATTTTATCCCAGTGGTTCTGGTCAAGGACCCAGTCCAGCTGGACCAGCTTCTGCCGCAGCAGCTCCAGTGGCTGCTTCAACACCTCGTCAATCACCACCAGTTCTTACTGGTACCATGAGCAGCACTGGGTCATCAACGTACGTCGACCCAGTAACTTATCAAACTGTAGACGCAACTCTTACGCTCCAAGGAACTGGGCATCAAGGCAACAGCCATCTTCAACAATGGAGCGAAAAATTGCAGCCGACTCCCGGTCAACCCAGCGAGTGTTCCATTTGCTACGAGCGTAACATCGACAGTGTTCTCTATATGTGCGGGCATATGTGTATGTGCTATCCCTGCGCGATACAGCAGTGGAGAGGTAAAGGCGGTGGACAATGTCCACTTTGTAGAGCCCCCATTAGAGACGTTATCAGGATCTACAGATCTTGAACTATTAGCTCTTATTTTAACGAAAATAAATAGAGTAATTGTACTTTGTTTTTTATGTGATTGGAATGATTGAATGCTTGCTTGTATTATGGGTCGCGCTGGCGTGATACGTTTGTAATTTTCCCGGGTAAATTTAAAACAAATTTTTTTTGAGTCAATTGTGTGCTTCCTCCAGCTCATATACTGTCATTGCGATTTTTTAAATTTTACCGCCACTTTTTTTGGATGCGCAGTAGATCTCTAAGATGCGCACTACATATTTTACATGCGCAGTATCTATTTATAGATGCGAAGTACATATTTGATGTGCGCAGATCATATTTATAGATGCGCAGTAGATATTTTATATGCGCAGACTATAAATATGGATGCGCAGTAGATATTATGTACTCGTACTCTTAAAATAATGATGCGCAGTAATTATTGTGTATGAAAAAATAAATTTTAAGACCATGAATATTTACAAAATCAAATGCGTATTAAAAAAAAAACAAATCAAAAAAAAAATTTCGCATATCAACGCGATTTCCTCTAGTATTTTTCATTTAAATCGCGAGAGAGAATGTGAGAGACTGAGTCTGAGGCTCTGAACTGGCGGGAAATGAACAAAATAATAAAATTTAGTTTTTAAAGAGACTAAGAATTAACAATTATGTATATTAAGTAAAGCGATATAGATAGTGACAACGATTTATGCCAAAATATTTAACTTTTTTTTTCTTTAATTTTTTTGTATTCGTACTCTTATTACTTTATTTTTTAAGGTTTTATTTTACACGCGACTACGTTTGATGGCATTAATTAATTTCTTTTCTTTCTGATAATAAAGACATACCAAAGACATTTTCCATAATTTACAATAGTAATTAAGAAAATAATTTTTTTTCTATAATTTTTTTTTTAAATTAAAAATTATAGAAAAAAATTATCAATTAATTTTTTTTTTCATTAAAAATTTGGTGCCTTGAATTTTAAAAAAATGATACAATTGCTTCATAACATTTATGACAAAACGCACGAATTTTATGACTAAAAAAAATGATACGAAACATAATATTAATAATAATAGATAAATAATAAATAATTAATTAATAATCATAATAAATAATGATGTCGCGTTTATTTATAAAAATTTTTTTAAATCATAAGCACGCAATAAACAATAAATGAGCATGTAGTGAAATCTCTAGTCCAGCAAATTAAAAATTTATGAAAAAAAAATTCAGAGCCTTAAAAAAATTTTTCAAAAATTTATTTTTAAAATTTGGCTTTTATATTTCGGATTAATTAAAAATTTTATATATATCAGATACAAAATTTAAAAAAATATATATATATTATATGATAATTAATAATTAATAATTAATGATTAATAATTAAAAAAATTTATTTTTTATTACATAATTTTGCTTGTAACCCGTCCTATGCATTATAATTTAAAAAATAAATTAAACTGTTAATTATTAATTATTAATTTTTAATTGCAAAATTAATTGTGCGCTTAGTTTATAATTTTTTGTAATATATTAGTAATTTAATAATAAATAAATAAACAATTCTGACACAGCCAAGCCAATAAATAATAATAACAATAACAATAATAATATTATTATTAATAATAATTAAATGAGTGAGTTTTTGTTTATAAATAATAATAATATTAATCATAATAATAGTAATTATGACTACAATAAATAATTAATATTGACGCTATTAATATTGATATTAAAATTTATACATATGTAATATAAACTTGATATAAAATGTGTGCTTACACAAACGAATTCTCGTAATAAAAAATATTAAAAAATAATTATCTGTTTTTTTTTTGTTTACCTCTTTATTGTATGAGTATTGATATTTACAAATATATATTTACTTATAATGTGCATTTATATATATGAATGTTAGTTAAGCTACATTTCATCTTCGTCATTGTTTTCGTTGAAATTCATTCCAACTTCACGGTAATCTTTTTCTAATGCTGCCAAATCATCTCTTGCTTCATTGAATTCACTTTCTTCCATTTTTTCGGCGGTAAACCTTTTGAAAAATTCCGATTAAGAAAAGTTTATTAAATTTGTGTTGACAGTTTGTACGTTAATCAGAAATTCAAATTTCCAATCAATTTTTTTTTAAGGAAATATTTTTTATTAAAAATTTTCCGACTGTTTTTTTTAAAAGTTTTTAAATTTATATATATGTAAAATGAGGCACTATTTTTTTATGCGGGGCAAGTTGATTATTCTAAACAATGAGGCGCAAATTTTTAATTAAAAAAAAATTTTGACATGACCCATTTTACCTCAAACTCAACTGTTACCCCTTCCCAATAAAACAATTTTGATATAAAACGAAAAAAAAATTTATTTCACGTAAAATTTTTGGGTCTTGACTGACCAACTTGCCCCATTCAATTTTACACCCCCAACTAACGTTAAAAAAAAAAGAAACCTATTTGTATGGAATAGTGTCTATTTTGCCCCAGACACCAAAATTATGGTGTCCCATTTTCCCCCAGTCTCATAATATTCTGAATTTCTAAGTAAAAATCCTCAAAAATCGAGCTCTTAATTTAAATTTCAAAAATTCCCGCTTAATTTTAAATTTCCCGCCTTTTAAAAAATCACCGCGGGAAATTTAAAATTATGAGAATCACCACTATTGCGGCCCAAGTCTAAATATCTTTGGAAAAAAAAAACAAAAAGCATGCATACCAATGAACAAAAGCTCTACGACTGTACAGCAAATCGAATTTATTATTCAGCCTCATCCAGGGTTCAACAATAGCCGTCGTATTGGCCAGCATTGCAACGGCCCTTTGGACTTTAGCCAAATCACCCCCCGGAACAACCGTTGGTGGTTGGTAATTGATCCCAACTTTGAACCCAGTGGGACACCAATCGACGAATTGTACCGCTCGTTTGGTCTTCATGGTGGCAATGCTAGCATTGACATCCTTTGGAACAACATCCCCCCGGTAAAGCAGACAACAGGCCATATATTTTCCTTTACGTGGGTCGCATTTTACCATTTGGTTCCCGGGTTCAAAGCAAGTTGCCGTTAGCTCCATTACGGTAAAGTGTTCATGGTAAGCTTTGTCACATGAAATAATAGGGGCATAAGTGGCCAGAGGGAAATGGATCCGTGGATAAGGAACAAGATTTGTCTGGAATTCGGTCAAGTCAACATTTAGGGCGCCATCAAATCGTAGAGAAGCTGTAATTGATGACACGATTTGGCCAATTATTCGGTTAAGATTCGTGTAAGTTGGACGATCTATCGTAAGATTTCGACGGCAGAGGTCGTAGATTGCTTCATTGTCGACTAGAAATGCGCAGTCCGAGTGCTCTAGTGTTGTGTGGGTGGTCAAGATGGCGTTGTAGGGCTCGACTACGGCAGTTGATACATGGGGTGATGGATAAATGGCAAATTCTAGTTTAGATTTTTTTGAATAGTCTTGAGAAAGCTGTTCCATTAGAAGGGATGTGAACCCGGAACCCGTTCCACCACCGAAAGCGTGGAATATTAAGAAACCTTGCAGGCCTTCGCACTTATCGACCACTCGTCGAAGTTTGTCCATCACTTGGTCAATTATCTCGTGCCCTAGACTGTAGTGACCACGGGCGTAGTTATTGGCGGCATCTTCTTTACCAGTTATCATTTGGTCAGGATGGAAAAGCCGACGGTAAGTACCGGTTCGGACTTCATCGATTACTGTTGGTTCGAGATCGATTAGAACAGCACGTGGTATAAAGTGACCGGTTTCGGTTTCATTAAAAAATGTTTGGACACCCTCACTTGATTCGGGAGATGGACATATACCATCGGGTTGGATTCCGTGCTCGAGACAGTAGAGTTCCCAGCAGGCATTACCCATTTGCACGCCACCCTGGCCAATGTGGATTGAAATGACCTCTCGCTAAAAATTGAGATCTTTAGAGAAAGAATTTTTTTTAGGAATTTTGAGTGGTGGGGAAATGTAGGGGATGCCGGGGCGAGTTAAACGAGTACCCACATGATACATTTTTGGTTTGTCGATTTTTATTTTCATTTTTGAGAAAAATTTTTTTGACATGAGTATAGTCATGTTGGTACTCATTCAAACGGAAATTTCACCAGCTACTCAAATCCTAATTTATTCACCAAAAATTAAGTTTCAAAATTTTTACTTTTCTTACAATCAAAATTTTAACGGTTATAAAATTTTTTAACCAACGCTACTAGTCCCGCTAAACTACATAATTTACACTAAAATAATATTTTTAAAATACTTACCATGGTGACGAATATTTCGTATAAATAAAATTGAAAATAAAAAATATTAAAATATATAAAATAAAAATATTTATAACAAAATGACAGACATAAAAGGTTAATAAAATAAATAAACAATTGCCTATTGGAACGTGTTCTTTGATGTCTTTTTATTTTTATTATTATTTTATATATATTTTACCAAGGCTCTAAAGTCTGAGCAGAAGATCAGTAGGTTCGGTGACCTCTCGCCTTTAAAAACTACTTCAAAAAGCCCTCTTTCCCGATAAAGCCGAGTTTTATTAATTCCGTAAGCCTCTTGTGTCAATAAACCCAAAAAAAACTTGCATATTATACTTTTTATCACTTTCACTCTTAATTATTTTTTTTCATTAAAAATTTTCTCGATTTGAATAAAAAAAAAAATATATATGTATATATATATATATATATATATTTGTACTCGGAAGTATACAAAGTAGTTCTAAGTAAAAGGTTGCGTGTCGTTGATATAAAAGTACATAGTTATACTATATATACTTATATATACTTACATGAATACAAAACAAGGTACAACATTCGTTCGATATATTGATTGCCGTAATAAAAATATATGTCAGTGATAATATATGTTTGTGTTTCTGTTCTATTGCACTAAAAATGTTATATTATTGCGTGATTGTATATCCGCGTGGCATTTCACTGTTTATTAATATCAAAAAATTTCATATTTAATATCAGATAACGTAAATTACTAGAGACATATTATTACATTTTTTTTTATGATAAAAAAATTTTATATCGACTTTTATGCCCCAAGTGTTTTAAACTGACATGAAAGTACTCATTTTTACAGTAAAAGTTCATTAAAAAAAATCCGGAGCGAATCTGAGCACTAGTAACGGAGATAAGTTGCTTTGTTTCGAAACAAAGTTATGGAAAAATCGAAACAATGGTACAAATTTTTTTAATTTTCATTGTGACAGATTAAAGACAAGATTTTTTAAGATGTCACGATTGATTGATGTACAAACAATGAAATATGACACTTTGTTTGTAAACAATAATTCATTGTTTGTAATCAAAATTTTTCGGAATATTGTTTCATTCAATCTTAACTTCGGCGTTGAATAATTAGTGTGAATTTAAGAATGAAAATTTAAACAAAGAAACAATAATTGTAATTGTTTGTAAACAAAATTAATTTTTCAATATTAACAACTTTTGTCTTAAACTATCTGGTGTTCAATGTCGATGCATAATTAAAATGGAACCGAAGTTGAAACAATGAAATTTTAATCATTGTTTGCAAACAAAGTTAGATGATCAAAAATTAAAATTGTTTGAGCCAAAATTACAGACCGTATCTATTATTGCTGATCTTAATAAATTTATACGATGAAAATTGAAACAAAGTTCAAACAATGTAATTTTAGTTACTTTGTTTGGAAACAAACTTTTTTAAAATTCTAAATATTTGAGATTGGAAAAAATTTTAAATTACAACTCGAACAAAAATTTCTCTATCGAAGTACTTTAAACAAAGATTATTTTAAACAAAGCAGTAAATTGTTTACAAAGTTCCATTTTCAACTTTGTTTATGTTAATTTATAATCTCAAACCATCAAACCTCAAGCAATTACCCCAAAAATAAATGATGCGAAAAAACCAATCTCTATCTCATTGTTCGTAAACAAACTTAACTTTGTTTGTATAAAATTAAAATCCCATTAGCGAAATCCGGTTCCATCAACATCACTATTCTCAGAAAATAATCCAAACAAACATCACCACCTTCGCATAAACCCAAACAATATCGAGTCTAATATTCCCAAACCGCAATACAAGCCAAACAAATCCAACCAATTGTACATCCCCTCCCTTCCTACCCAAACAATACAATACATATTGAATCCGTACATTTCCAATCAACTGACGAAAAAACTAAATAATTGTTTTCAAACTAGGCCGACACGACAGCTTGTCATATTCCCAGAGTCCAACAACCTACACCGTTTTCCGATACAATACAATGCAATACAAAAAAAAAGTAACCAAACAATAATAATAATCATAATAACCTATCGATAACTGGTGTTCAATACAAACCTACTTTTACACCTACAAATATAATTTTAGCATCCATATTAAATACAAAGACACGTTAAAAAGAAAAAAGGGTGTAGTGGGTGGTTGAACCGAACATTACCGAAGATAACCGAACATACCCGATGTCGAAGTTTGTATAAAATAATATGAAAATACTGATGCCGGATTCTTGTAGTTGTGTTTAAAACCTCTACCCTTATAGATGCGTACATGTTCCGTGTGTTGGGTGTGTGTGCGCACATATATATGTATATATATAACCAAGGGTGGGACTATTTTTGCGACTGCGCATCAATACCTTATACATTGAAATTCTCAAAGCTTTTTATCTCTCTTTCACTCTCTTATATATTCTCTGTTACTCTTTGGCGCTTCGGTTGCTCTTGCGCTCTCGCGGTTATTGTTCTCTCTCACTTACGGGTTTAATACTAAAACGTTGGTTCGGTAGATACTCGCGCTGGATGGTTGTCTGCTTACTACAGCTAGCAGAGAAAGAGTAAAGAGTAAAGACTCGGTTGAATTTTCGCCGACGCATTACCAGCGTGCAACTCAAATAAGTAACATCTCGCTAATATTTATATTTATTATTATCATTATTTATTTTATTATTAATTATTATTATATATTGTCATATTGTATATATATATATTTATATATTTGTGATTTTATAGTTAATTACAAGTAATTGTTTATTTACCGGATTTTTAATGCCAGTGATTTTGTAATTTTTTATATTTATTATGATTTTGGAATTTAATTAATTTTTGTATTGATTTGAATTTTAATTGACTTTTAAGTGAAAAATTTTAAGTGGAGTGGAGTGAAGTGAAGTTTGAGTTGACGGATGCTGGATCAGTAAATTGATTGTAAAATTTATATATATATTTTTCGCTTTGATTAAATTTGAAAATTTGCTATTGGAGAGAAATTGGATTTTTAAAAGTGGAATTTATTTTCAAAAATTGAGGATGTGGGGGTAAGTTGGATGAACAAATTTTTTGTTTGAGATTGAAGACGGGGTAGAAATTTTTTTGAGATTCTAGATTGAGGATCTAGAGATAGAGAGAGAGAGGGGGAAGAAGGGGTAGAGAATGAGGGAGAAATGGCAGGGAAGATTTTTTTTTAAATTTTTGTAATTTGTGAGACGGGTTTAGCGATCAAGTTGAGGAAGAAGATGAAGAATGAGAAGGTGGTAGTGAAATAAAAAGGAGGAAGATATAAAATGAAGAAAAGGATAAAAAAATATATAATGAAATAAAATAAAAGAGGGCGAGGGTGAAGAGGCATGAGGGGAGAGGAGATGGTTTTAAGAGGAAAAGAGAGGGAATGGGCTACGAACAACACCTGCTCTTTGGGTATGCGCGTGCGGCCCTTTATATATATATATATATATATATATATATATATACACACATACATATAGATACGCACACATACATATATATATATTCCTTTTACGACCTCACGAATCTCGTCTGAGGTTTATTTTACCGTTTTATTTAACAATTTAAAAAATTTTGAATTAAAAGATTTTTCAGATCTATAAATATATATATATATATATATATATATATATATATAAACATATGTAATATATATACATATATAATATACATATACATTTAGGTATTGTTTATATTTAATAATTAAATTTATTACATAAAATTTAAACTTAAAAAAAACTTTTTTCGAATTTCAAAATTTTCCAACTTTTTAAAAAAATTTTTGAAACATAAGGTTGTGGGTACTCTTTCCAGAGGAAATGTCATAATAAATACTGTGAGTAAGTAAAAAATTTGAAAATCTTGTTACTGCTGTCACAATATAAATATATAATACTAATTTTGAAAATTTTAATTATTTAATTCCAATGTCATTAAAGATTTTATGGTCTAATTGACCGTCATTTCTTAATTGACAATCGAAGCCAAAAAAAGTTTTATATATTTATATATATATAAATACCAGGTATACTTTCTTGTTAAAATCTTTATTGAGTTAGTTATTTTTATTACATAATTCAATTTTTGTTCAATATATATATATATTAATTTATTAATTGAGTTTAAAGGAATTTAAATTGTGACGGGACAAGAAGTGTGATAATTTTTTACTTAAAATATTTGTGTGTAAAAATTCTTAAGCTGTATAAATATATATAATATAATATAACATAAATCAGTGAGTAGGGCTTTTTATACTTGAGTTACTCTGCACCTGCCAAGTGGTCGAACAAGTATATTTATATACACATATATATAAATATATAGTATATAATTTTAAGTATTTTTTTTTTATTTTAAAATTTTACTTAATTTTTAATTATATAAATATGTATACATATATATATATTAAAGTTGAGAAAAGTTAAAGTTATGAAAACAAGGGATGTCGTGTTAAAATGACATAAAACATGATAAAGGGATTAAAGAATATAAATATAAAGTAATAAAAGAGTCAGGTAAAATGTAATATATAATTAAAATAAACGGTAGTTATTAGTTTTAATTTATATAAAAAGTTAAAATCGTTTTTTTTTACTTTTACTTGGAAAATTTAGCGAAATAAAAATATTCAAATTTAATTTGCGCGCCTTTTTTTTATATTTTGAATTTACAAAATTTCAAAATGAATTTTAGTAGAAATCTTATGAACTGTAATCGATATTCCACATAAATAAGCCTGTAATACATCGACTTTTTTAATTTCTTCGTAATGAGTATTTTTGAAATTCAAATTTACGCGGGCGTGAATTTAAACGGACGATAGTTCGAATCCACCTCCCGGTATTTTTTTTCGAGTTCAAAATTTCTTTATATTTTTACATTATATTTAATAAATATATTCTAAAATATCTCGTATATAAAAAATATATATAAATATCAAAATATAAATAATATATACCAATTTTAAATAAAAAAATTTACTCTTATTGTCAAGATTTAGAATATATAAATATCTATATATATATATATTTTTTTTACCTAATTTTTATTAAGGTTACTCCAATTCCCCCTATTATATACTTTATATATATATATATATAAAGTATATAACAATATAATAAAAACAAAAAGTTTAGAGGGACGATTTCTAAAATTAGAGGTTTTAACTTATATACTATCTATACTTATACTTATACCCCTTATATATATTTTATATATATGATCTTTAAATATCAGCGTCTATATCCATTCAATTCTCAACTTCCGCGTTCATTAAAAATAAAAAAGAATTTAAATTAAATTTTTATGAAATAAAAGTAAAAAATTACAACAATTTTTTTTTTTAATTTTTAAATTAAAGAGAAATTTTTAATGTAATTTTTTTTTTTTTGTAAATTTGTTGTGCAATATTGATGAGAAATATAACCTGATATCGGTTGAGACAAAATGGTCGTTTACCATCTTGGTCTTTAGTCGATTGGAACCTGATCACCCTGAAGCTATTGAATAACGTGCAATCAGCCATGTGATTCACTTTTACTTTGTTATCTCTTTACTCCTCATTTCTCATTGTACTTAAGTACTTCAATAAAAATTATAATAATATAAAATTTATCTTCTCTTGTTATTTTACATCCTGTTATATTATTCATTCAATACTTCCTTTACTTTCTGGTTTTATCAGTCGTTATAATGTTGGCATCACGATTCGTTACAAAGGCAATTCGAAATTATCATTTTTTATTTAAATATTTAGCAATAGGAATTTTAAATTATGAACAGAAAATTGCTATATATTTCATTGTAAAAAGTTATAAAGTCTGATTGACATAAATTTTTTTAATATATAATTTTTATTTTTGCCTGAGGTTGTGAGTACTCTTTTCAGAGGAAATAGTAAAATATGACTAAACATAAAGTTAAAAATAACGAAATTTAATTACAGTCAAGAATTCCAAATTCAAAAATTTTGAAATTTTTTTCATTTTACCCCAGGGTTGTGGGTACTCTTTCCAGAGGGAATTACAGAATATTCCTCAATCCGAATTCGAAAATATTGAAAATTGATTCTAGAATCCAAAATTCAAAAAAGATATATTTTTCAAAATTCATTGAAATTTTATTATTCAGAATAAAATACTGACAATCTAATTACTTATCCTATTTCTCTAATATAATGCAGTAAAAGACTATATCCTACGATAAAAGTTTAAAATTCAAAATTTTTTAAAATTATATTTCCTATATTTTTTACTTTCGACCCGGCTTGTGGGTACCCTTTCCAGAGGAAATCAATCCCCGAGTTCTAAAAAAATTTCCATTCATCAATTACACCAAATTGTCATATTTGTGTATTCGCAAAAAAATATATAAAGCATAAAAAAAAAAAAAGAAAAACAAAAAAAAACTCATAATTAAAACAACAGCAATTGACGCGACTGCTGTGATTTACAATGCAATGCATCAAGTGAAGAGCCACTCGGTCAGCGTCACTGATGTCTAAACACATTGACTCGTACCCCCACCTCCAACACTAGCCATGAGCGATGATGCTCTGACAAGGGGTGGGGAGTATTTAGCTTCTATTCACGCATTGAGTGAAGTTCAGTGAACATCGAAAATGACTAGACAGAGCGTCATGCTTTCTGCTACTGCTATTATAAACCCAGACTACAGACTACTCCCTAATACTGACCTGACCAGCGATTTGCTTTCTATCCTAGTATGTTGTGTCTACCGTCCAGTGTGCAATATCCACTTAACAATATGTACTTAACCATGCATATATATACATATATATATATACGGGTGAGGTTATATTATATAGTAAGGTATTATTGAGACGAGCATACCACGAACCACGACCCTTTTACGATAGCCCAGTACAGGATGCTCGTGGCATCGGAGTATCGCCCTCGTACTTGCTATATACGTATCGATCCACTCGTTTAGTTGTATAGTATAGGCTATACGTACCAGTAGGTACGTACTGAGATAGTAGATTCAGATTGTAGGTACATTGTTCTTCTCTCTATACTCTCGTACGAGTTGAGCTACGTGGACAATTCTCATGTGGACCGTATACTAGACCGTAAAGGACAATAAACTCAACCGTTTTACTCACTTACTTCTTTATTTTTTATCTTTTATTCGATAAATTTATTCATTGAATTCCACGGGGTAAAATAGGCCGTGAATAATTTTTTTTTATTTTTTGAATAAATTATCGGCAATTTTGCTTTAGATTAATTTAATTGACTGAAAAAAGACAAAATGAACTTTTTTTTTAATTGACTTATGGTAGAAACGAAATTGATTTTGAGAATGTGGGAATTATTTTGAATCAAGAATTACTTGTGGTGGGTCGAATATTAATATTGATAGTCAATTTTGAAGTAAAATTATTTTGGAAATTTTTAATAAATTTTCATATGTGAGATTTAAATTTAATATTTGAAAATTGAATGAAAAATTTTAAATTAAATCGAATGTTTGAATTTGACAATTCGAAATGTCACCAATAATTCGACTAGTAATATTCGATTTGGTTTGAACCCTACTCATCTCTAATTAGTTTTCGAAACTAAGATCCTTAAGTTTTCGTAACTCGTCTACGTTAAATCTTTTTTTTTTTAATGATATTCAAAGTGAAAAGAAAAAATTTTCAGCTGCCGTTAAAAAAGAAAATTCATTTTTTGCGGGCAAAATGGGGCATCCCCTAAAAAAAATGAAAAAAAAATTTCTGGATATTAAATAAATTGGATTAAATTAAATTTTTTTGTAAGACATTTACATAAAGGAAAATTACATTCCATATAATTATTGGATGCAAAGGAAGAAAAATAATTTTTGATAGTTTTTATCATAAAACGAGTCATAACTATTTTCGACTGGCACTCAAAAGTTTAATAAAAAAAATCAAAATAATGCTCAATTATATTTACGATCCCGAAATTAGCAGACAATTAAAAATTTTTGGATTTGTTTTTTAACACTAAATTTGAAAAAAAAAACAATCTAAAAATATGCACATGTAGAAAATTTAAAAAACTATAAGTGCAATTTTTTCAAATATTTTTTTTTTTGTAATTTATCATTTTTTAAAAAATTCAAAAATTATTAGACGTCTCCTAACTTCAGTATCATTTACATTTACAACAGTGATTTTGGAATGTTTAAAAAACAAAATTTTTTTTTTAATTTTTGGGTTACCCCGTTTTGCTTCTCCCTCTCTTAAAATGTCTATTTTTAAATCTAAATAAATTTTTTCACTTCAATATCACATTTCAAAATCGGAACTAAAAATTTTCAATATTTTCCCACTAAAAAAAAATTTATCAAAAAGGTCAAAACTTTTATTTCCGTAGTTCAAAATTTTTTATCTGTAAGTTTCTATAAAAAAATTGCTTACATCCATCAAAATTTATCTTAAAATAGAGCTTCAATATTTCAGAAAAAAATTCTTTATCACTACGGCCATTTCAGCCCAACTTACAACCCCAATAATTATTTATCGTAGAAAATGGTATAGTCTAACTCTTTATGAATATATCAACAGTACTGATGTCTCAATTATGCTACAGTGGAAAACGATGTCTTGGGTACTAATAATGATGATTGATTATCTTATTAATTAATTAAGAAAACTTAATAATTGATAACATTGATCGTGATTTATTATTCAATCCCCAAATTGGTGAATCACTCTTTCTTCCTCTCTCTTTCTCTCTCAAAACAGGATGAATCACCATGTCTAAGGGCATATATATCTATAAATATATAACGGCATCTATATATGTCTATATGTATAAGTATGTGTGTATAAACACGTAAAGGGGAACTTTGAACCCGAGAATCTGCGTTTACGTTCGCATGGCAGGTTCACCCCTATGGTATCTTTGGAGATACGATGGCATGACTACCCATGACATGACACACACCCACGCCCCTATATATACATCTACATATATATATATTGTCATACATATTTTCCTTGTTCCGTCTCACTTTTCCCCTTTAGCGAAATGGGGGAATCGTAACACGTAAGACGTTTTCCTCTTCTTTATGCGTTTGGGCATCGATTTTCTTGAGATTACGCCGGGGGAATACGAAGTTGAGTGTTCGTACAGTCGGATAAATTTTATTTTTATTTTACTATATTTTTTATTTTTCGTAGTTCGTAAATGCATACTGAGCGTTTGCTTTGGAGTGTCATTGCCCTGTGATAACAAATTTTATTTTTATCGATTTTTTTAACTTGATGGACATCTTGATATTAAATACGGGGATTAAAATTTTAAATCATGGAGGTTAATAATTTATGAGGTTTCAGGTATTTTTATAATGGATTCTTGATGTTGAGGAAGTTGGTTGAAGAGGGTGATGAATTTTCTAGTGGTTAAAGGGTTAATGAAAAATTTTTTTGAATTACAGGTTTAAATAAATAAATTTTGAGGATTTCTTAGTTGGTTTAGATGAAAAATTTAATTTTCTATTGAATGAAATTTTCAAATTAAAAAAAAAAAAAAATAGGAATTACTCCAAAATTTTTTTTTTTACTACCATCTTTCAAAACTTAAAATTTCCTCTCACATGAGTACCCACATCGATATATTTTCACTGCATAAAAAAAATTAGAAATTCAAACAAAAACATTCAAAATCTCAAATTTAAAAAAATATAGGAGTTACCCTGAATTTTTTTTTATTACTACCATCTTTCAAAATTTTAAATTTCCTCTCACATGAGTACCCACATATATTTTCACTGCATAAAAAAAATACAAAATTCAAACAAAATCTCAAAATTAAAAAAAATTTTTTTTTTTTACTTTCATTCTCTTTAAAATTGATTTTTCTTTCAAATGAGTACCCACATAAATATATTTTATACAAAATTTTGAAAAAATTTTTTTAATTTTACGTCATAAATTTACTGAGTTTAAATCCAAAGCAAATAAAAAAAAATGAATATAATAACCCGTGCTGCTAATTAAATAAAAGTTAATCGAATAATTACTCATTAGCACGCGATTAAAGTGATGGCAAGTGTTAGGGTCCCGCATATTAAATGTTGTTACTCGTTATAATTGTAATAGAGTAAATTGTATTGTCTACCAGGACATAATACACTTGAACATGATATGAGTGGAGTGGAGTAAAAAAGGGAGAGTTTTAAAATGTAAAAGTTAAAGAGAGATTGAGGTATGAAGAATAATACAAGTAAGAGGGAGAAAGGCAGTTCATACATTTCAAGTATGTAGTTCCCTTATATTACTCAACACCCAACACTCAACACTTAACACCTATTCTCTTTCCATGGCCTTTCTCTCTACTGACTAGACTCTGACACTTGTTTTTTTTTTTTTTTATTTTTAATATTTTATTTTCCCTTTTTACTTTTTAAACGTCAACTTAACTCTATACGACTCTTACTTATGCTCTATAGACGCCCTAAGAGAGAGTGTCATTGCGTGCACTCAACAGTAAAAAACTAGAAGCCACTTTGCTTAAGCCGTCTTTTATTTTTTTTCCACCTATTGTTTTTCCCAATCGGGGCGTTATACAAAAGCTTAAGCTTAACGTTCTTGTGCCCTCGATATCTACAATATTTATTTTAGTTACTGTTGGGACAAATTTGCCGGCACTCATCAAAAGAATTTATTAAAATAAATTTATCGATTAAAAAGGAGGAAAATAAGAAATATTAAATTTATTAGATATTTTTATCTACTGATCAAAGTATAGTGTTGTTGGTACTCATTCAAGAGGAAATTTCATTTTTTATCAGAATATTGAGAAAAAAATTTTTTTTCATAAATTTAAAAAATTTTAATTTTTATTAATTTAAAAAATTTTAATTGTACTGTCAGTACTCATTTTACAGTAAACCGAATTCTAATACGGAAGGAAAAAAAATTTTTTCGAATTTAATTTCGAAAAATTTTGATTTTCGAATTTTGAACAAATTTTTTATTTAAATATATCGATGTGGGTACTCATTGCAGAGTAAATAAAATTCTGAACATGATAAAGAGAAAAAAAAAATTTTGTGGAATTTTAATTTTTCAAATTTTTTCAAAAATTTTTTTTTTCTAAACCTGGGATTGTGGGTACTTTTTCCAAAGGAAATTACCAACCAAACACTCTAGTACTATTGAAAAGTAAAAAAATTCATGTGCGTCTTCAAAATATCAAAATTTTTTTTTTTATTAAAAAATATTTATAAGTACTGACAAAAAAAATTAATTATCAACTTTCGTGTCAATAATTAATTTTGAGATCAGTGTAAAAAAATTTTAAGCCTTATTTATTTAAAAAAAAATTTCTACCCTTGCATAAAATAAAAATAAAATAATAATTTTATAATTACAGGCTATCAAGTAACGTAAGCATGTTACCGAATCCAGCGAGAACAAAGACCTCACAAGCTCATTAGTATATTAAAAAGCAAAAAGAATAGATACATATGGAAAAAATTACCGAATTACTTTCATTATCACAATCGGTAAAATGTCGATGACCGGAAGTCTGATGGGTTACGAGAACAACAATGAGATAAACCAACTAAAATGTAATAACAAAAAATACCAACAGAAGTCAACTTTAATAACGGCATCGTCAACAACCGCACCATTACCAATGACGTTAACAAGTACCACAACAATGATTGCTTCAACCCCAATAACAACAACAAATGTTAATACGACAACAACAATTAATACCTCTGTCAATAAACAACGGGAGTATGCTTCTAATTTACGGCGTAGTGAACGTATTGGTAATAATAACAATAATAGTTCACGAAATAAACGAGAAACTTGTAATCGTGGTCATGCTAATGGATTATGGTCTGTTTGGTATGGAATACTTGTTGTTACATTGCAAGCATATATTGCAACAAGATGTGCTAAACGATTTGTTGGTAAGAATTTAAATCATTTTTGAAAAACAGAGGAAATAAAAAAATGCTGTCCCCGAAATTACACCAGGTGGCATTTTGAGCCCAGACTATTTTCAATTGATTTTTTTGAAATTTTCCCGCTGAAAATTGGACTATTCACTGACTTTTGAGATCTTCCCGTAAAAAATGAATCATATATGCGCCATATATGATTCCTATATGCTCAATATATGACGTATAGATCGTATATATTTTATATATGGGCGTCTGTGACATATATGTAGCATATACATGGCCATGTATGAAATTTAACTTATATATGGGTCATATGTGCTTCAAATATGGATCATATATATAATATATGTTCCATTTATGGGCATATATGATACATGCATTGATCATATATGTATCATATATAGCTAATTGTCATATATGATATATATGTGAACCACATATGACATATTTATGGACCATATATCGCATATACGTGGATCACATATGACATATATATGGACCATATGTGGCATATATGACATATATATGGACTATGTGTGTCATATATGAACAACATATGGTATATACATGACATACATGAACCATATATGACTTATATATACATGACATATATGAACCATACATGACATTTATGAACCATATATGACATACATATGGATCACATACAGCATATATATGGTTCATATATGTCATACAGATGGCTTATATGTACTTTATACATGGGACATCTATGACATATGTAGAATATATGGCTATATATGAAATTTAACCTATGTGTGGGTCATATGTGCTTCAAATATGGATCATATATATTTCATTTACGGGCATATATGTTTACATTGATCATATATGTAGCATATATAGCTAATCGTCATATATGCCATATATGTGGACCACAGATGACATATATATGGTCCATATGTGATATATCTGAACCACATACGGTATATATATATATATATGACATCTATGAACCGTTTATCACATATATATGGACCATATATAGCATATATATAGTTCATATCTGACATACATATGGATCATATATACTTTATACATGGACATTTATGACATATGTAGAATATATGGCCATGTATCAAATTTGACCTAGATAGATCATATATACTCCATATACTCATATATATACTCTATATATGAGTATATCTGACGCATATATATACAATTTGAGTACATAGCCATATATGATCCATTCCGCACGAGTTCTAATTACTTATAAATATTGAAAATTTAAAAAATGGCGCGTTCTTGAGTGAAAAATTTTTTTTTTTAAATTGAAAAAATTTGATATGACCAAATTTGTAATTTTTTCTAGAAGTAAAAAATATGTTGCAGAATTTATGAAAAAAATTTTCAAAACTCTTCGAGTCTCGGTATTTTTTTAAGCTGCGGTCAAAATGTCACCTATAACTCCTAAGCCATTCCACAGACATGTGTAATTTAAGAGTTTCGGTCATGTTAAAATTTTCCCTATTCTCTGACGCAATTTATCAATCAGCGTTGATCTTAAATAAATTAATTACAGCATATTTATCATTGCCATGGCCGACGGATGTGCAACCACCAAAATTTGAACTACATGTCTGTATCGTTCTAACGGGAACCGGCGTACTGTTGCTACCAATATTGTTGGCGGCGGCATTTTTGAAGCTGGGTAATTTCGCCAATGATGGTATTAAGCTCGGTAGACATACTAGCACGTGTACACGTGATCCACCGGCAACTTTATTGGGTAATAATGCTGTTGACAATGGTACATATATATTTATTAGCGGCTTTTAGTTACTATTATATATTTATTCAATATTAATCATAATAATTATTATTATTGTAAGGTTTAGCTGGAAGTTTATGGAAACATGGCGGACCAACTGCAGCATTTGTACATCTTTGTACGGCAATGTGCTTTTTATTACCAACATTATTAATGGAAGCACGTCTTATTTATGCTGGATTTTTACCAAAAGGTATTTTTAATTAATGTATATTTTTTTTCTCAACTTCTTTCTTAGACTTAATTTAAAAAAAAAGTATTTTTTGAATTTTGAATTAAAATTTTTTACTCATGGAACTCATTGCCCAGTAAATTAAATATTAGACAACCCCGCGTAAAAAAAATTTGTTAAAAAAATATTCGAAAAAAGTTCGATATGTGGAACTTCTAAACTTGAGACAAATTATAACTTTTTTGGAAATTTGTAATTTTGATAGTAAAATAAAAAAAAGTTTATCTAGGACTTTATTTAAGTAAATTTTGAAAAAAAAAATCTGAAAACCGCCTGACTCTGCGGGCCAGCCCCAAAACTTTCCGCTGTTTTTGAGCTGAGGGAGCTCGAAGACATTACTACCTGTAAATTTTTGAGCTCTTCGAGCTCAAAGAACTGTCAAACCGACAAAATAAACGTTTCACTGAAAAATAATAATTTTTGTCCGACGATATCTTCGAAATGAATTAACCGATTTAAAATTGAATAGATTTTAGAGTCGATCGGTCATGTAGTTTACAAGTTATACGAAAAATAAAAATAAAAAAATAATTTTTTTTTAAATTTTTGCGGATAACTCATATTTTGCGGATAAGCCACTTGCCCGATTTGCCTCAAAATGTAATCAGTTTCAAATCTTGGTGAGCTTTTTCGATTGCCACCTACAACGCTTAAGGAGGGTCTCTAGTAATTTTTCTCCAAGCTTTTCTCTCAAACTAAACTTCCAAACGCGAAACTAAGAACGAGGCTCAATGCAGTACTCTATAAACTAGCAGTCTACGTTTTGATTTTTGAAAAATGTTTATTTATTTAAGACAGAAATCTGGACAGAGTTTCCATTTACTGCGCAAGTAGAACAAGGATAGTTCCGTTTGTTGACTTGAGTGTGATAGAGAAAAAAGTTCAGACCCCTCTTAAGTCTTGGTGAGCCCTTTCGTTGCCACCCCAAGAACGTTCTAATCGGTTGATTCGTTTCAAAGATATCGTCAGACAAAAAAAGTTCACACACACGATTCCACACACTCACACACATACACACGGACGTCCATCCGGAAACGACGGGATCTGATGAAAACTCGATTTTTAAAAATCGGACCGAAACCTATAATTTCCCTTTTTTTTTTAAATTTGCAATTTTCATAGCGGGAAGTTAAAAAAAAGAACGTGAAAGAAAGAGCTTGAAAAGCTCATAAAAAAAAATTGTATACAAGAGTATTGTCAAGCTCGAAAACAACGAGAAGTTTCTGGGGCTGGCCGGCAGGGTCAACCGTTGCCCAGATTTTTCTTTAAGTAGCGAGCCCTTGGTCTAGATTTTCTATCGGATTTCTCTAAGATTGAGCTTTTCCATATCTACATATATCGCGTGCCAAATGCCAAAAGGGCGTATCACAGCAGTTAGATAGGGCTCCATGCCAAAAGGGCGTATAAAAAATTTTTTTTTGCCATTCTTTTTAGAATCGCTCGAAACGTAAAGATCTGCAGAAAAAAAATTTTTGACGTACTAACGCCAAAAGGGCGTATCTGAAGATATACGCCCTTTTGGCTTTGGAAATTATTTTTTTATTTTGAGGCTTAGAACATGTTTACAAAACGATTGGCACCAAAAAAAAAAAATTATACGCTTTTTTGGTTCTTCAAAGCCAAAAGGGCGTATAACTTTTATACGCCCTTTTGGCATTTGGCACGCGATATATTTAATAACATAATAATAATAATAATAATAATAATAAATATTTTTTCAGATGCAATATGGCGGACTGATCTCGATTGGATAGTAGTCCATCGCGATCGTCTAATTTACCTAAACTTTATGAATCCATCTGGCAATATAAATATAAACAATTACACAACCAACAGTACTTACAATAATAATAATATCAATATCAATAATAATAATCCATTTTTAATAACAAATATCGAAGAAAGTGATTTAAATAATGATAATATTTTAAATACTACTAGTGGATTTAATGCAACTAATCCACTTAATTTTACAATATCAAGTACTACTAAAATAAATAATAATAATAATCGTGGGTCGACTGAATTTTTAATAAGAAATGATCACAGTAGAGCAACTAGTCCCATACCAATCGCAAGAAATAAAAAAATAATATACATAAAAACTCGCGATTTAAATTTAAATGACAGTAAAATTGACAAAGACGGAGATGCACAAAAAAAAATAAATAATATGACTGCATATAATTTACCATATGTGATAAATAGTATCGCGGATTTGGACCGCATTGATACTGATACTAATGGTAATTATTTTATTTAATTAATTTATTTTAATTACATAGTAAATTAATACTCCGAAAAAATAAATTTAGGAAAAAATTAAATTTTTAGTGAATCTATCGATTTTAGAAAAAAATTTTTGGAACAAAAATGGTAGGAAATTTAATTTGCTACAAAAAAGGTCCTCTAGTTCATCTACGTATTCCTGATAGTTTTGAAGTTATAGACAAAATAAACAGGAGATGAATTAATTTTATAAATTTATATAGTAAATTTTTTTTTTTCTAATCAAGCTGCAATAACTTCGAAATAATTGGGTGTACGTAAAAATGCAATGAGACCTTTTTTGTAGAGAATTTAATAAGCTAAAAAATTGTAAACATGCATTTTTGGCGTATCTTCATTAGTTTGTTTAGAATTTCAATTTTTTCACTTCAACTTTCAAAATTTTTATATCATCGTGCTCCGGCCCTAATTACCCCTAAGTTAATGACTATGAACATAAAAGTAATGACTCAAAATTTTTTTAGATGATACCCAAGATGACAGAAAAAATTTTATAAGCCTCGAGTTCTTGAATTATGCAATAGCACTCGCTGTTTACTCAGTTCGATATCCTGCAGTATTTTGGTCTTGCAACAAAGCCATTGGTACAATATTTAGTATACAATTATTTATTAACTCAGTACAAAGTTTAATAAGCTATGCTGGTATGTCCGTACTATATAAAGTAAGTACCCATAATTAACAATTTTTCGTATAAAAAAAAAAAAAAATTCGAGAAAATTTCAAAATAATTAAAAATTCATGACTTTGAATTCAAATTTAAATTAAAGTTACGAATTATTAAAAATTTTCAAGTTTATATGAATTGTTTTTTTTTGCAGTTAATTAATTAATTGATTAAATAATTAATGAATTTGGTTTAATTTTTTATAGGTACAAGTATTAGGGCCACATAAAGTATTAAATTTAGTACGAAATCGTGTCCAGCCGACACCAATTTACTCAAGTCGTTTACAAAAAGTTGTGACAAATTTATTTGGTGATACGACACATTTATTACTTAACCCACATGTCACACTAGCATTATTTGCATTGTCATCTTTGTTGATTCTATGCTCAAGTATGGTGACTTATCTTTACGCTTATGGAAGGTAAGAATTTTTCAAATTATTACTGTACTTATTAATTATTAATCATTAAAAATATTATTATTATTGTGATTAATTATTAACTATTAATTATTGAGAATTTTTGATTTGTATTATTTAAATTTTCTTAACCGAAATTAGGGAAAAATTGAGTAATTAATTGAATTATTTTTTTTTTTAATCAATAAATATTCCAATTCGCGGATCGCGGATTTTTATTAATGAATTGATGATGAAAAAATAATTTGAATATAGGGTTGTGGGTACTCTTTCCAGAGGAAATTTTATGGTAAACATGAAAATATAAGTGAAAATTATATATGTGGACTGAAGGGTAATTCGGTCATAGAATTTTTAAGGAAAAATTTTTTTTTTTTTACTATAAAGATTTTTAAATTTAATTGATTAGAATATTCGTGACTGAAATTAATATAATAATTAAATAATTAATTTTTTTTTAATTTGCGAAAATTGCGGATTTTTATCAAAGTATTAAAGATTGAAAAATTGATTTGAATACCGGGTTGTGGGTACTCTTTCTAAAGGAAATTGTATTCAAGACTTGAAATTCGGGGTGAAAATGATATATATTGACTGACGGGGGTTATATAGACAGAGAGTATCAACGGAGAATTTTATTTTCTGAACTATTGAAGTTTATAATCACTAAAAAAAAAAGTAATTTTTTAATAATCAATTAATAACTTCGTCATTATGATTCATTTTTCATAAATCATCAAAATCATTTTATAACCATTCCAAATCATCAGAATTAAGTAACGGTAATTCATTATTATCATCTATTATAAATTGATTAACCAAGTCATCATCAATATTATCATTTAATTTCGTTTCACACAACCGATTCCTAACCTCATATTTATAAAACTCATTAGATACTATCCAATTAACCATATTAATTCCGCTATCATCCGCACATATATTTTTATTACTGTCCTCATGCGTATGATACTGACAGATGAATTTAATATCATTATTTTCCACATAATTACACTCTTCCAAAGAAATGACGTCAAATCGTTTAATATTTGGAACAATTTTGCTCAATAGATTGAAATAATCCAAATTTTTAACATAAATTATTTTAATATCATGATGATTTAAAACTTTAATAATTTTTTCATTTATACGAAACAATTCATAGTTACCATCTTCATACTTGATTCCGAAATTATCATAATGAATATCATTGAATTGATTTTTAACAATTTCATTCATAGAACTAGATAAATAATTTGCCGGCTTAGTAACATATAATTTATGATAAATAATATTGCCATCATTACTTAATCCGTAAATACTCAGTTCTTTAATTATTAATTCACTATCATGATCATAATAACCAGTGAAATAGATAACTAATTGCATATTTGTACGTAAATTTATTTTATTTACTTTACGTTTTATTAACCAATCAGCCATTAATTTAGCATTATCACTCGCGCAATAATTATTTGATTTATTAATATGATGAGGACAATTTGTTTCAGTCAATTCGTAATCATCATTGAAACCTAAATCACTCATTAATTTTATTTCATTACAATTGAAGTTGCTGTCATCGATAAAACTTATCAATTTAATTAATTGCTGACCATTTCGCACGTAAATTCTACTGTGTGCATTAATCACTTTTTTCAATTTTTTACGTAATCGATATAATGGATATGAACTATGAGTTTCTATGATACCGAATTTATCAATAAAATTTTTGTAACTATTAGTGTCCGGAGGCGACAGAACAGAAATCATTGGATCTTTAACAACTATGATTGGGCCATATGTTACTGTCAAATTAACTAATCGACACAAACGAAATTCTCTTATTATAAATTTATTTCCAAAATTATAATAACCGCTGAAATCAATAACTGTTTTCATTGTTGTAAAGTTATATTTCTTCTAATATAACGATAGTAAAATAGAAAAAAAATAAACTTGCTTTCGATTGTCTACACATGCGTGTATTACTTTCACATATAATTCACACATGAGACAATTATTTTTTTACTGAGAGAGGTAGTAATTAGAAAAGCTTCCGATAGTCAGGCAAAGGCATTTAGGTTATGTATCTGAAGATCAAAACGTTTTTTGCGCAACAAAAATGAAGAAAATTTATGTAATTTGACTGCAAAACATTTTAGAAATCTAGATCCAGTAGATTTTTTACTTTTCATTTGGTTTTTTAATTTTCGTTCCGTGAAAAACGTTTCGATCTTCAGGTACATTTCAGGTTAAGTTATGAAAAGACGAAGGAAGTGTATTAGGAGACAGTTTCGTATCCCTGATTAAAAAAGTGAATTGAAAAGTATTGAAAATTATTTCAATTCTTTTCAATCCCTCGGCGGTTTTGGAAAGTATTGAATGGAATTGAAATTTCGATCGTTTGAATACTTTCCAATTCCAAAGTGGAATTCGAAAGTATTGAAAAGAATTTAATCTTTCATCATTTCATCATCGGATGATTTAGGTATTGAGAAGGATTCAGAAAGATTCAAAAATTTCAATTCATTTCAATCTTTTTCAATCCCACACTTGATCCGAAATATCGGATTATTTAGGTATTGAGAAGGATTCGGAAAGATTAAAAAATTTCAATTCATTTCAATCTTTTTCAATCCCACACTTGATCCGAAATGTCGGATTATTTAGGTATTGAGAAGGATTCAGAAAGATTAAAAATATCAATTCATTTGAATCTTTTTCAATTCCTAGGAAGTTCAGAAATTCTTTTATTATTTTGGGATTGAAAAGTATTCATTTTATGTCAAAATGAAAACCTTGGGGTATAGAAAGTATTCGAAAGGATTCATTTCTCATCTTTTTCAATACTTTTTAATTCACTTTTTTAATCAGGGATTACATTACACATTTTTGATGATATATTAACCAGATATATTAAATATTTCTTCTATAATTTTATAAAAAAGTATTAAAATATTGGATCAAACAGCGATTTTTCAAATTTTGAGATGTTTAATTGGATTTATCTCGAAAACTACTAGCTCTACGGTAATGACTTACAAGACTTTTTTTTGTAGGGAATCAAATTCCCTACAAAAAAGTCCTGTACAATTTTGATGTAAAGTTAGTGGTTTGCGAGTAAAATGAAATAAACCATGAAATTTTAGAAAAAATAGGCTTTAAGATTTTTTACCAGTGAGGCCGGATACAAAACATAAATTAGCTACAAGCACTTTTAAAAAGGAAAGATTCCTTTGTGATTTCCACCTATGGTCGATCAAATATCTTGAAATGCCGCAAAGCTATAAATAATTAAAGAAAAAAAAAAATTTTAATTTACGTATTAATTGAATGGAAAAATTTTAAGTTCGTTAAGCGAGTACTTAAAATTAAAATTAAGAGCTCATCTTTAGTGAGAATTTTTTTTTTAATGTGTACAATGATATTTTGACACGAGACAAAAAAATAGTCATGTCAAACGGAGCACCCTAATCCCCACTAAAATAAAACAAAAGGATCTAAACAACAGAATCTGGCACGTGATTTTTATGGGTCAATAGTCAGTAAGAAAAAAAATCTTTCCTGATTAAAAACTTTGATTAAATCTGATTGAAAAATTCTAATCGAATTCAATCCGGGATTTTCGATTGACTTTTAATGGAAAAAATAATCAATAAAAAATTATTATTTTCTGGTTGAATCTGATGACAAAATTTCAATCGGAAAATAATAAACATTTCATTTCAATTGAATCCGATCGAAAGTCAATCGGTTATTCGAAACGCTCACGAGTGCATTCCGATTGGCCGATTGAATTCGATAGAGGTCCGATGAAGTTTCAATCAGATTCAATCGAAGTTTTTAATTAAAGCTCACTTAAATGTATTCAAGTGTCAAGTAGTCCGTAAAAATTATTCGGAAACATGTGTAAATATAAAGAAAAATTTTTTGAATAAATTGAATGGTTTTAAAATTATCGAAAAAGTTGTAGATTAATGAATTTTCAAAACTTGTGAATAATTACAAAATTTAAGTATTATTTTGAAAAAAGAAAAAAAAATTAATTTTTTTATAAGCAATTAATAATTCGAAGTCATTATGCTTAATTTTTTATAGATCATCAAAATCATTTTATAACCATTCCAAATCATCAGAACTAATTGATGGTAATTCATTATTATCATCCATTATAAATTGATTAACCAATTCATCATCAATATTAATATCATCGTGTAACGAAGTTCCAGAAAACCGATTCCTAACCTCAGATTTATAAAACTCGTTGGTTAGTATCCAATTAACCATATTAACTGTGCTGTTATCGACGCATATATTTTTATTATTATCCTTATGTGTATGATACCCACAATTGGTATTTATATCATATGTATCAATATAATTGTAATCTTCCAAACAAATAACGTCAAATCGTTTAATATTTGCAACAATTTTACTCAATAGATTGTAATAATAATAATTTTTAACATAAATTATTTCAATGTCATGATGAAGTAATATTTTACGAATTTTATTATTAACTCGAAATAATTCACAGTTTCCATCTTCATACTTAATTCCAAAATTATCATAAAAATTATTATTGTAATTATTTTTATTAATACGATTTATAAAACTAATTGGATTATTTACTGGTTTAGTAACATATAGTTTATGATAAATAATTTTACCGTCATTACTCAATCCAACAATACTTAATTCTTTAATTGTAAGTTCATTCTTATAATCATAATAACCGCTGAAATTAATTACTAATTGCATATTATTTAATAATTTTAATTTATCTAATTTTTTGTGTCGTAACCAATCAGCCATTAATTTCGCATTATCACCCGCGCAATAATTATTTGATTTATTAATATGATGAGGACAATTAGTTCCAGTCAATTCATAATTATCATCGAAACCTAGATCACTCATTAATTTTACTTCATTAAAATTGAAGTTGCTGTCATCGATAAAACTTATTAATTTACTTAACTGCTCGGCATTTCGCACATAAATCTTACTGTTTTTATTAATCACTTTTTTCAATTTTTGACGAAATTCATACAATGAATATAAACCATGTGTGTGTTTGATACCGAATTTATTAATAAAATTTTTGTAACTATTATATTCCGGTTGCGACAAAACAGAAAATAATGGATCTTTAATAACTATGATTGGGTCATCTATTACTTTCAAATCAATTAATCGGCACAAACAAAATTCTCTTATTATGAATTTATTTTTAAAATTATAACCGCTGAAATCAATAACTGTTTTCATTGTTATAAAGTTATATTTCTTCTAATATAACAATAGTAAAATAGAAAAAAAATAAACTTGGTTTCAATTGTCTACACATGCCTGTATTACTTTCACATACAACTTCATTCTCATAAAACCTCCCGATGAAAAAAGATTTTATACAATTGTATAAAATTATATACAAAAAATGGCCCGATCCAATTGTATATAACTGTATAAAAATTGTATACAATTCTATACAAAATGTATACAAGTCTATATAATTATATACAATTCTATATAATAGCAATATATAGAATTGTATATAATTATATAGATTTGTTTACAATTTGTATAGAAGTGTATATAATTTCTATACAAATTGTATACAATTAGATCGGGCCATTTTTTCGATCCAATTTATATGTAGTCTATATATAATTGTATAAAATTTTTTTTCATCGGGCTGTATGAGAAATTTATGAAAATTTGTAGAATTTTATAAGATTTTCTAAGTAGCGAATGAATATAATTTTATGAAAATTTCAAGTCATCAGAAGTAATTAAAGGTAATTCATCATTATCATTTATTATGAATTGATTAACCATTTCATCATCAATATCATCATTCTCATCAATATTTACATCATCGTCTAATGTAATATCAGCAAACCGATTCCTAACCTCAGATTTATAAAACTCGTTGGTTAATATCCAATTAACCATATTAACTGCGCTATTATTCACACATATATTTTTACTATTATCCTCATGTTTATGATACTCACAATTAGTGGATATATCATATGTTTCGACATAATTATAATCTTCTAAACAAATAAAGTCATATATTTTGATATTATTAACAACTTTGCTCAATAGATAGCGATAATAATAATTTTTAACATAAATTATTTTGATATCGTAATGAAATAATATTTCAAGAATTTTAATAATTATACATTTTGATTCATAATTACCATCTTCGTACCTAATTCCAAAATTATTATAATAATTATCATATTTTTTTTTATTAATATCATTTATGAAATTATTTGAATGATATACTGGCTTAGTAACATATAGTTTATGATAAATAGTTTTACCGTCATTACTTAATCCAACAATACTTAATTCTTTAATAGTAAATTCATTTTTATAATCATAATAACCGCTGAAATTAATTACTACTTGCATTTTATTTAATAATTTTAATTTATCTAATTTTCGTTTTCGTAACCAATTCATCATTAATTTCGCATTATCATGCGCACAATAATTATTCGATTTATTAATATGATGAGGACAATTTGTTTCAGTCAATTCATGGCTATCATCAAATCCTAAATCACTTAATAGTTTTATTTTGTCAGATTGATATTTGTTGTCGTTGATAAAACTTATTAATTTACTAAACTGTTGTCCATTTCGTACGTAAATAATACTATTTCGATCAATTATTGATTTCAATTTCTGACGTAACCGATGTAATGGATACGAATTATGAGCCTTTGTAATACCGACTTTATCAATAAATTTTTTGTAACTTTTATTTTGCGGTCGAGATGAAATAGAAGTAGTTGGATCGTCAGTGATTATTGTTGGTTCAGAAGTTACTGTTAAGTGTTTCATTTGACACAAGCTAAATTCTCTTATTATAAATTGGCTTTTTAAATAGTAGCCACTAAAATCGATAACTATTTTCATTATTATATATTTACTTATTTCTTCTAATATAACGATAGTAAAAAAGAAAAAAATTTTAATTTATCCATCTTAAGTTCTGTATTCTAACGTTTGGTGGCGCGAATAAATTGAAGTTTGCCGCGTGAGCCTTAGGTTAATGCTGCCAGCGTTTGACTGTATTGAACATAAATATCCCCACTTGAAGAAAACAAAGGATCTAAACAACAGAATCTGGCACGAGGTCTTTATGGGTCAATAGTCAGTAAGAAAAAAAATCTTTCCTGATTAAAAACTTTGATTGGATCTGATTGAAAAAGTCTAATTGAATTCAATCGGGAATTTCCGATCGACATTCAATCGGAAAAATGATCGATAAAAAATTATTATTTTCTGATTGAATCTGATGACAAAATTTCAATCAGAAAATAATGAACATTTTATTTCAATTGAATCCGATTGAAAATCAATCGGTTAATCGAAACGATCACGAGTGCATTCCGATTGGCCGATTGAATTCGATAGAGTCCGATCATGTTTAAATCAGATTCAATCGAAGTTTTTAATTAAAGCTCCATTGAATGTATTCAAGTGTCAAGTAGTCCGTAAAAATTATTCGGAAAAATGTGTAAATATAAAGATAAATTTTTTGAATAAATTCAATGGTTTTAAAGTTATCGAAAAAATATTAAATTAATAAATTTTCAAAACTTGTGAATAATGACAAAAATTACTTATTATTTGACAAAAAGAAAAAAAATGTAATTTTCAATAAGCAATTAATAATTCCTAGTCATTATGATTAATTTTCCATAACCCTGATTAAACAACTGAATTCGACCGAATTAAAAATTTTAATTCTGTTATATTCTGTCGAATTCTGCAAAGCAGAATTCAACTGAATTTAAAATTTAAATTTGTATTAAACAGAATAAAACCGATTTAAAAATTTCAAATTCGTTGTAATTCAGTTTAATTCGGATTCAGAACCAGAAATTGGAGAATTATTTTCGAATTAATCAGAATTAAACCGAATAGAATTATTTAAATTCATTTTAATTTGGAAAAATTCTGGTTTTCCTGCCGAATTAGACAGAATTCATTTTTAAGTTAGATACGGAATTAACAGAATGAATCTGAATTAAATAGAATTAAAAATTTAATTCTGTTTAATACGATCGAATTTAGTTGTTTAATCAGGGAGATCATCAAAATCGTTTTATAACCATTGCAAATCATCAGAACTAATTGATGGTAATTCATTATTATCATCTATTATAAATTGATTAACCAATTCATCATCAATATTAATATCATCGTTTAACGAAGTTCCAGAAAACCGATTCCTAACCTCAGATTTATAGAACTTGTTGGTTAGGATCCAATTAACCATATTAACTGCGCTGTTATCGACGCATATATTTTTATTATTGTCGTCATGTTTATGATACCCACAATTGGAATAAATATCATATGCATCAATATAATTGTAATCTTCCAAACAAATAACGTCAAATCGTTTAATATTTGCATCATCATATTTTCCAATATTATCAATAATTTTACTCAATAAATTGTAATAATAATGGTTTTTCACATAAATTATTTTAATATCGAAATTAATTAATAATTTGCTAATTTTTATATCTATACGAAACAAATCACAGTTACCATCTTCATACTTAATTCCGAAATTATCATAATAAATATCATTGTATATATTTTTAACACTTTCATTCATAAAACTATTAGTTGAATCATTTGCTGGTTTACTAACATATAGTTTGTGATAAACAATATTACCATCATTATTTAATCCACGAATACTCAGTTCTTTTATTATAAATTCATTTTTTAAATCATAGTATCCGCTGAAATTAATAACCAATTGCATATTTGTACGTAATCGTATTTTATTTACTTTACGTTCTATTAACCAATCAGCCATTAATTTCGCATTATCACCCGCGCAATAATTATTTGATTTATTAATATGATGAGGACAATTTGTTCCAGTTAATTCATAGTTATCATCGAAACCTAAATCACTTAATAGTTTTATTTTGTCAGATTGATATTTCCTGTCGCTAATAAAACTCATTAATTTACTTAATTGGTGATCATTTCGTACGTAAATAAGATCATTTTGAACAATTATAAGCTTCACTTTTTGACGTAATTGATTCATTGGATATAACTGATTAGTGTTTTTAATACCAAATTTTTCCATAAAATTTTTGTAACTATTATTGTACGGTTGCGACGGAACAGAAAATTGCGGATCTTTTGCGATTATTATTGGCTTAGTTATCACTCTTAAATTAACTAATCGGCACCAACAAAATTCTTTTATTATAAATTTATTCCTGAAATAGTAACCGCTGAAATCAATAACTACTTTCATTTTCATAAATTTATATTTCTTCTAATATATATATATAGTAAAATAGAAAAAAAATTCTTTACTCATCTATTTAAGTTCAATATTCTGCCGTTAGGTGGCGCGAATAAATATGCGTTGGCCGCGCGAGTCTTGGGCTCAGGCTGCCAGCATCTGAGTGTAAAATCCGAATTCTTACCGAATATTCGAGTACAAAAAGTACTAAAAAAAAACATGGGCCGCGCACTGGAAGTTTTCGAAATATGATATAAAATCATGACAAAAAAAAAATTTTTATAAATTTATGGAAAGTTTATAGACCGTAAAAATTATTCATACAAATTTGAAAATATATCCCGGGAAAAAATAATTCAGATATACGTTGATCTGTAGTAAGTCTACCAAAATCTGATTGTTTTGAAAATTAGATTGATGTTACACTCTCTTAGAAGATCTACGGAGATCAAAACAGATCTCGTAATTGCCAGGATTCTATTTTCCAAGAGACCTACGAAAATTTTAGAAAATATAAGAAAATCATCAGAGATCTCAGGTGATTTCTTTAGCCCTAACAAAAAGATTAATATCTATAACTCGTAAATCTGCGTAGATCTGCGGAAATCTCAATAAATCTTTATTGATAGTATTGTAAAATCTTCGAAGATCTACGGAGATCTATAGAGATCATGTCATAAATCTGAAATCATTGACCATCTGCCAAAAACTAAATTATTTTTTCCCACAGGTAGAGAAAAATTTGTTTGAATAAATTTAAATTTTAGAATTTTCGAAAAATTTTTAGATTGATGTATTTTTCAAGCGTAAATAATTACAAAATCAAAAATTTATTATTATTTTACGAGAAAAAAATGTAATTCTTTAATAAACAATTAATAATTACAAGTTATCTTAATTAATTTTTTATAGATTATCAAAATCATTTTAAAACAATTCCAAATCGTCAGAATTAAGTAACGGTAATTCATGATTATCATCTATTATAAATTTTTTGACCAACTCATCATCAATATCATCAGTTAATTTTATTTTATAAAACCGATCTCTTACCTCAGATTTATAAAACTTATTAGTTAATATCCAATTAACCATATTAATTCCGCTACTATCTACACATATATTTTTATTACTATCCTCATGTGTATGATACCCACAATTCGACCAAATATCATATGTATCGATATAATAGTAATCTTCCAAACAAATAACGACAAATTGTTCAATATTTGCAACAATTTTTCTCAATAGATTGAAATAATCCAAATTTTTAACATAAATTATTTTGACATCATTATTCAATATAATTTCACTAATTTTTTTATGTGTATGTAATAATTCACGGTTACCATCTTCATACTTAATTCCAAAATTATCATAATAAATATCATTGAATTTATTTTTGACATATTCATTCATAAAACTACTTAAATTGTATGCTGGTTTGGTAACATATAGTTTATGATAAACGATATAACCATCATCATTTAATCCATGAATACTCAGTTCTTTAATTTTAAATTTATTTCTATGATCATAATAACCACTGAAATTAATTACCAATTGCATATTTGTACGTAATTGTATTTTATCGACTTTACGTTGTCGTAACCAATAAGTCATAAATCTAGCATTATCATGCGCGCAATAATTATTTGATTGATTACTGTGATACGGACAATTTGTTTCGGTCAATTCATAGCTATCATTAAAACCTAAATCACTCATTAATTTTACTTCTTTACAACCGTACCTATTGTCATTGATAAAACTTATCAATTTACTTAATTGTTGTCTATTTCGTACGTAAATATTATTACTTCGATGAATTATCACTTTTAATTTTTGGCGTAATCGATTTAATGTATATGAACTATGAGTGTTGTTAATACCGAATTTATCAATAAATTTTTGGTAACTTTCATTTTGTGGTCGCGATGAAATAGAAGTAATTAGATCTTTAGTGATTATTGTTCGTCCAGGTATTATTGTTAAGTGTTGTATTCGAAACAAACAAAATTCTTTTATTATAAATTTATTTTTATAATAGTAGCCACTAAAATCAATAACTATTTTCATTATTATAAATTTACGTTATTCTTCTAATATAATAATGGTAAAAAAAAAAAAAGTGTTAATTTATCCATCTCAAGTTCTGTATTCTAACGTTGGGTGGCGCGAATAAATTGAAGTTTGCCGCGTGAGCCTAAGGTTAATGCTGCCAGCGTCTGACTGTATTGAACATAAATATCCCCACTTAAATAAAACAAAGGATCTAAACAACAGAATCTGACGGGTGGTCTGTATGAGTCAATAGTCAATAAGAAAAAAAATCTTCCCTGATTAAAAACTTTGATTAAATTTGATTGAAAAAGTCTAATTGAATTCAATCGGGAATTTCCGATTGACATTCAATCGGAAAAATGATCGATAAAAAATTATTATTTTCTGATTGAATCTGATGACAAAATTTCAATCAGAAAATAATAAACATTTTGTTTCAATTGAATCCGATTGAAAATCAATCGATTAATCGAAACGCTCACGAGTGCATTCCGATTGGCCGATTGAATTCGATAGAGTCCGATCATGTTTCAATCAGATTCAATCGAAGTTTTTAATTAAAGCTCACTTAAATGTATTTAAGTGTCTAGTAGTCCGTAAAAATTATTCGGAATAATGTGTAAATATAAAGTTAAATTTTTTGAATAAATTAAATGGTTTTTAAATAATCGAAAAAATTGTAGATTAGTGAATTTTCAAAACTTGGGAATAATTACCAAAATTAATTATTATTCTACAACAAGAAAAAAAATGTAATTTTTAATAAGCAATTAATAATTCCTAGTTATTATGATTAATTTTTTATAGATCATCAAAATCGTTTTATAACCATTGCAAATCATCAAAACTAATTGATGGTAATTCATTATTATCTTCTATTATAAATTGATTAACCAATTCATCATCAATATTAATATCATCGTTTAACGTAATTCCAGAAATCCGATTCCTAACCTCAGATTTATAAAACTCATTCCTTAATATCCAATTAACCATATTAACTGCGCTGTTATTGACACATATATTTTTATTATTATCTTCATGTTTATGATACCCACAATTAGCATTTATATCATATGTATCGACATAATTATAATCTTCCAAACAAATAACGTCGAATTGTTTAATGTTTGCAACAATTTTACTCAATAGATTGTAATAATAATAATTTTTAACATAAATTATTTTAATATCACAATTCATTAATATTTTACTAATTTTAAAATTTATACGAAATAAATCATAGTTACCATCTTCATACTTAATTCCGAAATTATCATAATAACTATCATTGTATTTATTTTTAACAGTTTCATTTATAAAACTATTAATTGAATCATTCGCTGGTTTAGTAACATATAGTTTATGATAAATTATACTACCGTCATTACTCAACCCAACAATACTTAATTCTTTGATTGTAAATTTATTTTCATAGCCATCGTAACCACTGAAATTAATTACTAGTTGCATTGTAACGATCGTTACAAATGGATCGCGATTTAACCGTACTTTAATTTTTTTTAATTCTTCTAATTTTTTTTTTTTTTTTTTTTTTTTTTATTAAAATAAGAATTTGACTGCGTAGTTCAAAGCACACCCAATAATATGTATACAAATGCGTGTACGTATATGTGAGGGTATATTCATGTGTATATTCTTTCACACCTATATATTCATCTAGCTCTTTTTGGGTTTGTTCTGAATTCCCACAGAAAAGTATGTACGTATGAACGGTCAAAACACGAGAGAAAGAGAGACGAGAATAGGAACAACCACTAGAAAAGTAGTATGTCTCTTTCCTCTATGCACAGCTGCAACGCTACGGCCGGTCCCTTGCAATGAGATCACCGACTCAATGTTTTCCAGATGTCCGCCGCGAGTCCCTCAGATCATTGTAAATGTCATCGTAAATGTCATATAAATTCATCAAGATATTTCCTTGATCTAGTTCGACTCAAATTTCTACGACTATGACCAGCAAGTCCCACGGTATCCCGCGGAACCTTTCGGTACCTTTTTCTATCACCAAAAATTTTTCCTCTCTATTTTTGTTTTTAAAATAATTATATTTTTCTAGAGTACATAATATATTGATCGTAAAAGTCATCATATATTTGACATGGAGACCAAGTCTCACGGTACCCCGCGAAACCTCTCTTTCCCCTTTTCACTATATGGAAATTTTTCCCTCTTGATTTTTGTTTTTTAAAAATTATTTTCTTTGAGGACATCTAAAATATTGGTAATAAATGTCATCATATATTTGTCAAAGAGACATTGTTTTAAGGTGTCCCACGGTCCACCATGGAGTTATTTTTCTATCTGCATCCGGTCGCTATCAAATTCCGTGACCCCTTGAACCTCATATTTTACTCTCAGCTGTCAAAAATCAAAACTTCTCTATTTTATTTTTCTTTCCCTTTTTTTTAACCCACTTTTGTCTTAGAGATGTGACATCATTCAGCCCCACTTTTCTATTAAACCCTTGCTATATAAACCCATGAAAAATAATCAAAGTCAGTCATTACTTCTACTACCGAAACCCTTGTCGGATCTATCCGCGAGCAAGATTCCAAAATTCGTTCTCGTGACGGTCCACAGCCTAGGCAACCGGACTCCTAGATCGATAACCGGAATTCAATTTTCTTTACTTTTGTAATTTAAACCTTTGTCGGATCCATCTGCGAGTAAGACTCACTGAATCGACTTCAAAAATTCGCTCTCGTGACGGTCCACAGCCTAGGCAACCGGACTCCTAGATCGATAAACGCAACTCGATTCTTTTACTAAAAATTATAAATTACGCGACTTAAATTTTATTTTTAAAACCTTTCCTCGTGACGGTCCTTCGCCTAGGCATCTGGACTCCTAGGTTGGATACCTAAAATAAAATCATTTGAGTTCGCATTAAAATTAATTAAACCCCTTCACGTGACGTCCGAATCGGAGTTCTTGTTCGGGAATAGTTAATTCAGCTAATAAAAACCTAAAAATCATAGCAAATTCACTCGAAGGCAAAGCCGGCCTTTCGGTTCAGCGTGCAGTGCGTTCGTTTGAATAGATTCAACCTGTGAATCTCAATAAAACTGTCATAAACATTGTAAATTCCTGTGTGCACAAATTCAAATTGGTGAATTTGGAGTGAGTGTGTGTGCAGGTATATCAACCCTTCTGGGTAAGTCTAAAATTATAATATTTTTATGTAAAATTTAACTTATCAATATACTACACATGTTTTTTTTATATACATTCGTCTTTTCATTTACTATCCTTTTTCTCCGGCATTCAAGTGCTTGTAATTTGAGTCATAGTAAATTTAAGTAAGACAGAGAAAGAACACGGTCTTCTCGAGGGCCCATATTCACCGACCCAATATCCCTCTCGCTCAAAAATCCCGGACCTACCCTAACGCCACGCAGGTCATTGAACGGGACAGTCTATAGTACATCCGCTCGGTACGAATAGACAAATAAGTTATAAACCATACGAAATTATAACATTCTTATATCAGCCACGTGAGCCGAATTCCTTGGTTGGATGACAGAATAAAAATAATTTCATATTATAACTTATAATTTAATGATCGGTGCCCAATCACTCATATGTTCTCACACTAGCCACGTGACGGTTCAATCGAACTCCTTGGTTGAGTTATAGAACGAGATAATTCGGTATTCCGATATTAAATAATAAATTAAAATAACCCTTTCGCCCGTCGCCTTCACTCACTCCGATCGTGACAGCATATTTTTTAATAATTTCAATTTATCTACTTTACGTTGTCGTAACCAATAAGTCATTAATCTAGCATTATCACCCGCGCAGTAATTATTCGATTTATTAATATGATGAGGACAATTTGTTCCAGTTAATTCATGGCTATCATCAAAACCTAAATCACTTAATAGTTTTATTTTGTCACAATAATATCTACTGTCGTTGATAAAACTCATTAATTTACTTAATTGCTGACCATTTCGTACGTAAATAAGATCATTTTGAGCAATTATGACTTTTATTTTTTGACGTAATCGATTCAATGGGTATAAATGATTAGTGTTTTCAATACCAAATTTTTCCATATAATTTTTGTAACTATTACTGAACGGTTGCGACGGAACAGAAAATCTCGGATCTTTAGCAATTATTATTGGTTCAGTTATTACTCTTAAATTTTCTAATCGGCCCAAACAAAATTCTTTTATTGTAAATTGTTTTTGAAAATAGTAACCACTAAAGTCAATAACTACTCTCATTATTATAAATTTATTTAGTTCTTCTAATATAACGATAGCAGAATAGAAAAAAAAATATTCACTCATCTATCTTAGGGTCATTATTTTGCCATCAGATGGCGCGAGTAAATATGCGTTGACCGCGCGAGTCTTAGGCTCATGTTGCCAGCATCTGAGTGTAAAATACGAATTCTTACTGAATATTTGAGTGCAAAAAGTGCTAAAAATAAACATGGGCCGTGCACTGGAAGTTTTCAAAATATAATATAAAATCATGACAAAAAAAAAATTTTTTATAAATTTATGAAAAGTTTAAGGACCGTAAAAATTATTCGTACAAATTTGAAAATATATCCCGGGAAAAAATAATTCAGATATACGTTGATCTTCAGTAAGTCTACCGAAATCTGATTGTTCTGAAAATTAGATTCATGTTATACTCTCTTAGAAGTTCAATACAGATCTCGTAATTGCCAGGATTCTTTTTTTCAAGAGACCTACGAAAATTTTAGAAAATTTAAGGAAATCATCAGAGATCTCAGGTGATTTTTTTAGCCCTAATAAAAAGATTGATATCTATAACTCGTAAACCTGCGTAGATCTGCGGAAATCTCAATAAATCTTTATTGATAGTATTGTAAAATCTTCGAAGATCTACGGAGATCTATAGAAATCATGTAATAAATCTGAAATCATTGACCATCTGCCAAAAACTAAATTATTTTTTCCCATAGGTAGAGAAAAATTTGTTTAAATAAATTTAAGTTTTAGAATTTTCGAAAAATTTTTAGATTAATGTATTTTCCAAGCGTAAATAATTACAAAAACCAAAATTTATTATTATTTCACGAGAAAAAAATGTAATTCTTTAATAAACAATTAATAATTCCAAGTTATCATAATTAATTTTTTATAGATCATCAAAATCATTTTATAATAATTCCAAATCATCAGAATTAAGTAACGGTAATTCATTATAACCACCTATTATAAATTTTTTAACCAATTCATCATCAATATCATCAGTTAATTCTATTTTATGAAACCGATCTCTAACCTCATATTTATAAAACTCGTTGGTTAGTATCCAATTAACCATATTAATTCCGCTACTATCTACACATATATTTTTATTACTTTTTTCATGTGTATGATACTGACAAACGAAATTAATATCATTATTTTCAACATAATTACATTCTTCCAAACAAATAACATTGAATCGTCTAATATTTGTAACAAGTTTTCTCAATAGATTGAAATAATCAAAATTTTTAACATAAATTATTTTAACATCATTATTCAATATAATTTCACTAATTTTCTTATGTGTACGTAATAATTCACGGTTACCATCTTCATATTTAATACCAATATTATCATAATAAATATCATTGTATTTATTTTTGACAATTTCGTTCATAAAACTAGTTAAATTGTATGCAGGTGTAGTAACATATAGTTTATGATAAACGATATTACCATCATCATTCAATCCATGAATACTCAGTTCTTTAATTTTATATTTATTTCTATGATCATAATAACCACTGAAATTGATAACTAATCGCATATTTCTACATAATTGTATTTTATTTAACTTACGATCTATTAACCAATCAGCCATTAATCTTGCATTATCACCCGCGCAATAATTATTCGATTGATTACTGTGATACGGACAATTTGTTTCGGTCAATTCATAGCTATCATTAAAACCTAAATCACTCATTAATTTTACTTCTTTACAACCGTACCTTTCATCATTAATAAACCTTATCAATTTACTTAATTGTTGTCTATTTCGTACGTAAATATTATTATTTCTATCTATTGCTAATTTTATTTTTTCGCGTAATTTTTTTAATTCATATGAACTAAGAGTGTTGTTAATACCGAATTTATCAATAAATTTTTGGTAACTTTCATTTTGTGGTCGCGATGGAATAGAAGTAATTAGATCTTTAGTGATTATTGTTTGTTCAGGTATTATTGTTAAGTGATGTATTCGAAACGAACAAAATTCTTTTATTATAAATTTATTTTTATAATAGTAGCCACTAAAATCAATAACTATTTTCATTATTATAAATTTACGTTATTCTTCTAATATAATGAGAGTAAAAAAAAAAAAAAATTTTTAATTTATCCATCTTAAGTTCTGTATTCTAACGTTTGGTGGCGCGAATAAATTGAAGTTAGCCGCGTGAGCCTTAGGTTAATGCTGCCAGCGTCTGACTGTATTGAACATAAATATCCCCACTTAAGTAAAACAAAGAATCTAAACAACAGAATCTGGCACGTGATTTTTATGGGTCAATAGTCAATAAGAAAAAAAATCTTTCCTGATTAAAAACTCTGATTGAATCTGATTGAAAAATCCTAATTAAATTCAATCGGAAAAATGATCGATAAAAAATTATTATTTTCTGATTGAATCTGATGACAAAATTTCAATCAGAAAATAATAAACATTTTATTTCAATTGAATCCGATTGAAAATCAATCGGTAATTCGAAACGCTCACGAGTACATTCCAATTGGCCGATTGAATTCGATAGAGGTCCGATTAAGTTTGAATCAGATTCAATCGAAGTTTTTAATTAAAGCTTACTTGAATGTATTCAAGTGTCAAGTAGTCCGTAAGAATTATTCGGAAGAATGTGTAAATGTGAAGGTAAATTTTTTGAATAAATCAAATGGTTTTAAAATTATCGAAAAAGTTGTAGATTAATAAATTTTCAGAACTTGTGAATAATTACAAAAATTTATTATCATTTTACAAAAAGAAAAAAAACGTAATTTTTAAAAAGCAATTAATAATTCCTAGTTATTATGATTAATTTTTTATAGATCATTAAAATCGTTTTATAACCATTCTAAATCATCAGAATTGATTGATGGCAATTCATTACTATCATTTATTGTAAATTGATTAACCAATTCATCATCGATATCATCATTCCCATAAATATTAATATCATCGTTTAAAGTAATTCCAGAAAACCGATTCCTAACCTCAGATTTATAAAACTCGTTAGTTAGTATCCAATAAACCATAGTAACCGCCCTGCTATCGACACATATATTTTTGTTATTATCCTCATGTTTATGATACTCACAATTGGGATATGTATCATATGTATCAATATAATTGTAATCTTCCAAACAAATAACGTCAAATCGTTTAATATTTTCAGCATCATATTTTTTAATATTTTCAATAATTTTACTCAAAAGATTGTAATAATAATCATTTTTAACATAAATTATTTTAATATCGTATTTCATTAATAATTTACTGATTTTTTTATATATACGAAATAAATCATAGTTACCATCTTCATACTTAATTCCGAAATTATCATAATAAATATCGTTGTAATTATTTTTATCGACTTCATTCATAAAACTATCAGTTAAATCATTTGCTGGTTTAGTCACATATAATTTATGATAAATAACATAACCGTCATTACTTAATCCATAAATACTCAGTTCTTTTATTATAAATTCATTATTTAAATCATAGTATCCGCTGAAATTAATAACCAATTGCATATTTTTAAGTAATTGTATTTTATTTAATTTTCCAACTAACCAATCAGCCATGAATTTTGCATTATCACCCGCGCAATAATTATTTGATTTATTAACATGATGAGGACAATTTGTTTGAGTTAATTCATAGTTATCTTTGAAACCTAAATCACTCAATGGTTTTATTTTGTTACGATAATATCTACTGTTGTTGAGAAAACTCATTAATTCACTCACTTGCTGACCATTTCGTACGTAAATAAGATCATTGTGAGCAAGTATGACCCTCAATTTTTGACGTAATCGATTTAATGGATATAAATTACGGGTGTTTTTAATACCGTATTTATCTATAAAATTTTTGTAACTATTAGTGTACGGTTGCGACGGAACAGAAAATTGCGGATCTTTAGCGATTATTACTGGCTCAGTTATCACTCTAAAATTAACTAATCGGCACAAACAAAATTCTTTTATTGTAAATTTATTTTTAAAGTAGTAACCGCTAAAATCAATGACTATTTTCATTATTATGAATTTATATTTCTTCTAATATATATATAGTAAAATACAGAAAAAATTCTTTACTCATCTATTTTAGGTTCAATATTCGGCCGTTGGTAGCACGTCTGTTCACCCGCGGACAAATTACTCGCGACATTTCACCTGACGACAATACACCCCCAGAAAATATACCCTCAGACCAAATCACCCGTGACAATTTACCCGCGACAATACACCCGCAAATAAAATCAATCGTAAATTCCCACTGTTTTTGAATCGACATTTCATGCCACCTATCGGTCAATATTATTCTTAATTATCGTGGATACATCCCGTATGTCATTGTGAAACACCTTAATTTTCAATATATTTCGTGCTATCAGACTAATTATAAATTTAGTACCATATTATAAAGCAAAACATGTGATCAAAAACCATAATTAAAGTTATGTATCATACGTAAATTTAATTGTTGAAAAGATGTCGTGGGTGAACTGGTCCTCGGGTTTAATGTCGCGGGTGAAATGGTCCTCGGGTGAAACGTCGCGGGTAAAATGTCGCGGGTGATTTGTTACGTAACCTCGGCCGTTAGGTGGCGCGAATAAAAATGCGTTGGCCGCGCGAGTCTTAGGCTCATGCTGCCAGCATCTGAGTGTAAAATACGATTCCTTACTGAATATTCGAGTGGAAGTTTCCAAAATATGATATAACATTATGACGAAAAAAAAAAAATTTAATATATTTATGGAAAGTTTATAGACTGTCAAAATTGTTCATACAAATTTGAAAATATTTCCCGTGAAAAAATAATTTAGACATACGTTAATTAATTATAATTTTACAAAAAGAAAAAAGATGTAATTTTTTAATGAGCAATTAATAATTCCCAGTCATTATGCTTAATTTTTTATAGATCATGAAATGGTTTTATAACCATTCCAAATCATCAGAACTAATTGATGGTAATTCATTCTTACTATCTATTATAAATTGATTAACCAATTCATCATCAATATTAATATCATCGTTAAACGAAGTTCCAGAAAACCGATTCCTAACCTCAGATTTATAAAACTCGTTGGTTAGTATCCAATTAACCATATTAACTGCGCTGTTATCGACACATATATTTTTGTTATTATCATCATGTGTATGATACCTACATTTGGTATTTGTACCATATGTATCGATATAATTGTAATCTTCTAAACAAATAACGTTGTATCTGCTAATGTTTAGGAGAATTTTACTCAATAGATTGTAATAATAATAGTTTTTAACATAAATTATTTTAATATCATAATTAAATAATATTTTACCAATTTTTCTACATATTTATACGAGATAAATCATAGTTACCATCTTCATACTTTATTCCAAAATTATCATAATAAATTTCATCGAATTTCTTTTTAACAATTTCATTTATAAAACTAGTGAAATTTCGTCCTGGTTTAGTGACATATAGCTTATGATAAATTTTCTTCCCATCATTACTTATTCCATTAATGCTTAATTCTTTAATTCTTAATATATTTCTATGGTCATAATAACCACTGAAATTAATTACCAATTGCATATTTTTACGTAATTGTATTTTATTTACTGTACGTTCTATTAACCAATCAGCCATTAATCTCGCATTATAATATAATCGCGCAGTAATTATTTGATTTATCAATATGATGAGGACAATTTGTTTCAGTCAATTCATAATTATCATCGAAACCTAAATCATTCATTAATTTTACTTCATTACAATCGTAACTTATGTTATTGATGAAACTTATCAATTTATTTAATTGTTGTCTATTTCGTACGTAAATAATATTACTTCCATCAATTATTGATCTTAATTTTTGACGTAATCGATTTAATAGATATAAATTATGGGTGTTTTTAATACCGTATTTATCTATAAAATTTTTGTAACTATTATTGTACGGTTGCAACGGAACAGAAAATAATGGATCTTTAGTAATTATTATTGGTTCAGTTATTACTCTTAAATTATCTAATCGGCACAAACTAAATTCTTTTATTACAAATTGATTTTCAAAGTAGTAACCGCTAAAATCAATAACTATTTTCATTATTATGAATTTATATTTCTACTAATATATATATATAGTAAAATAGAAAAAAAATTCTTTACTCATCTATTTTAGGTTCAATATTCGGCCGTTAGGTGACGCGAATAAATATGCATTGGCTGCGCGAGTCTTAGGCTCATGCTGCCAGCATCTGAGTGTAAAATACGAATCCTTACTGAATATTTAAGTGCAAAAAGTACTAAAAATAAACATGGGCCGCGCACTGGAAATTTTAAAAATATGATATAAAATCATGACAAAAAAAAAATTTTAATGAATTTATGGAAAGTTTATAGACCGTATAAATTATTCATACAAATTTGAAAATATATCCCGGGAATAAATAATTTAGACATACGTCGATTAATTATTTTTTTACAAAAAGAAAAAAATGTAATCTTTTAATAAGCAATTGATAATTCCCAGTCATTATGGTTAATTTTTTATAGATCAAAATCATTTTATAACCATTCCAAATCATCAGAACTAATTGATGGTAATTTATTATTACCATCTATTATAAATTGATTAACCAATTCATCATCAATATTAATATCATCGTTTAACGAAGTTCCAGAAAACCGATTCCTAACCTCAGATTTATAAAACTCGTTGGTTAGTATCCAATTAACCATATTAACTGCACTGTTATCGACACATATATTTTTATTATTGTCTTCATGTTTATGATACCCACAATTGGTATTTATATCATATATGTCGACATAATTATAATCTTCCAAACAAGTAACATCATATATTTTTATATTATCAACAATTTTACTCAATAAATTGTAATAATAATAATTTTTAACATAAATTATCTTAATATCGTAATTAATTAGTATTTCACAAATTTTATGTCTCACACGTAATAATTTATAATTACCATCTTCGTACTTAATTCCAAAATTATTATAAAAATTATTATCGTAATTAGTTTTATTAATACGATTTATAAAACTAATTGGAGCATATGCTGGTTTAGTCACATATAATTTATGATAAATAATATTACCGTCATTACTTAATCCGTAAATACTCACTTCTTTTATTATAAATTCATTTTGAAAATCATAATAACCACTGAAATTAATAACCAGTTGCATATTTGTACGTAATTGTATTTTATTTACTCTACGTTTTATTAACCAATTAGCCATTAATTTCGCATTATTACCCGCGCAATAATTATTTGATTTATCAATATGATAAGGACAGTTAGTTCCAGTTAATTCATAATTATCATCAAAACCTAAATCACTTAATAGCTCTATTTTATCACAATAATATCTACCGTCGTTGATAAAACTCATTAATTTAGTCAACTGTTGTCTATTTCGTAAGTAAATAAGATCATTGTGAGTAATTATGACTTTTATTTTATAACGTAATTCAGCTAATCCATATGAATTATGAGGGGTTTGAATACCAAATTTTTCCATAAAATTTTTGTAACTATTATTGTACGGTTGCAATGAAACAGAAAATTGCGGATCTTTAGCGATTATTATTGGCTCAGCTATCGCTCTGAAATCAACTAATCGGTACAAACATAATTCTTTTATTGTAAATCTATTTTCGAAATAGTAACCGCTGAAATCAATAACTATTTTCATTATTATGAATTTATATTTCTTCTAATATATATATAGTAAAATAGAAAAAAATTCTTTACTCATCTATTCTAGGTTCAATATTCTGTCGTTAGGTGGCGCGAATAAATATGCGTTGGCCGCGCGAGTCTTAGGCTCATGCTGCCAGCATCTGAGTGTAAAATACGAATCCTTACGGAATATTCGAGTGCAACAAGTACTAAAAATAAACACGGGCCGCGCACTGGAAGTTTTCAAAATATGATATAAAATCATGACAAAAAAAAAATTTTGATAAATTTATGGAAAGTTCAGAGACCGTAAAAATTATTCATACAAATTTGAAAATATATCCCGGGAAAAAATAATTTAGATATACGTTGATCTACAGTAAGTCTACCGAAATCTGATTGTTCTGAAAATTAGATTTATGTTACACTCTCTTAGAAGATCTACGGAGATCAAAACAGATCTCGTAATTGCTAGGATTCTTTTTTTCAAGAGACCTACAAAAATTTAAGGAAATCATCAGAGATCTCTGGTGATTTCTTGAGCCCTAATAAAAAGATTAATATCTAAAACTCGTAAATCTGCGTAGATCTGCGAAAATCTCAATAAATCTTTATTGATAATATTGTAAAATCTTCGAAGATTTACGGAAATCTATAGAGATCATGTCATAAATCTGAAATCATTGACCATCTGCCAAAAACTAAACTATTTTTTCCCACAGGTAGAGAAAAATTTTGTTGAATAAATTTAAGTTTTCGAACTTTCGAAAAATTTTTAGATTAATTTATTTTCCAAGCGTAAATAATTACAAAAAACAAAAATTTATTATTATTTTGCGAGAAAAAAAGGAATTCTTCAATAAACAATTAATAATTCCAAGTCATTATAATTAATTTTTTATAGATCATCAAAATCATTTTATAACAATTCCATATCGTCAAAATTAAGTACCGGTAATTCATTATTATCATCTATTATAAATTGATTAACCAATTCATCATCAATATTATCATTTAATTTAGTTTTACACAACCGATCTCTAACCTCAGATTTATAAAACTCATTACATACTATCCAATTAACCATATTCTTGCCACTATCATCTACACATATATTTTTATTACTGTCCTCATGTGTATGATACTGACAGACGAATTTAATATCATCATTTTCCACATAATTACACTCTTCCAAACAAATAACGTCAAGTTGTTTAATGTTTTTAACAATTTTACTCAATAGATTGTAATAATCCAAATTTTTAACATAAATTATTTTAATATCATGATGATTTAAAATTTTAATAATTTTATTATTTATACGACATAAATCATAGTTACCATCTTCATACTTAATTCCGAATTTATCATAATAAATATCTTTGAATTCATTTCTAACAAGTTGATTCATAAAACTATCAGTTAAATTATATGCTGGTTTAGTAACATATAGTTTATGATAAATAAGTCTACCATCATTATTCAATCCATGAATACTCAATTCTTTAATTTTTACTATACTATCATGATCATAATAACCACTAAAATGAATAACTAATTGCATACCATTACGTAAGTTTTTTTTCTTTATTTTACGTTGTATCAAACATTCAGCCATTAAATTCGCATTATCACCCGCGCAATAATTATTTGATTTATTTATATGATGAGGACAATTTGTTTCAGTCAATTCATAATCATTATTAAAACCTAAATTACACATTAATTTTACTTCATTAAAATTGCATTTACTGTCATTGATAAAACATATCAATTTACTTAATTGTTCATTACTTCGTACGTAAATCTTACAGTTTTCAGTAATTAATCTTTTTATTTTTTTACGTAAATCAGATAAGTTCATTAAATTATTAGGATTTTTAATACCGCATTTATCCATAAAATTTTTGTAACTATCATTGTACGGTCGCCGTCCAATAGTTTTTTTTGGATCTTTAGTGATTCTTATTTCAGTAGTTTTTACTGATTCGTATTGCAATCGACACATACAGAATTCTTTTATAATAAATTGGCTTTTAAAATAGTAACCACTAAAATCGATAACTACTTTCATTATTATATATTTAGTTATTTCTTCTAATATAACGATGGTAAAAAAAAAAAAAAAAAATGTCACTGATCTAAAGTTCAATATTCTGACGTCAGATGGCGCGATTACAATAGCAGTTTGTAAAGGTAGTTGATTTAATTGCAACCCAGACAGCTTTCAAGTTGGAATGACTGCTTTACGACGTCTTGTCGAAGGCGTCCTCAAGAAGTCTAATAATGACTTCTTAAAGGTGTCTTTAAAAATAACTCTTTTTGAAGACGTCTTACTGAGTTCACTAGGTGGCTCATTCGACATCTTTAAGATGTTGATAAGACGTTCTAAACATAAATAGGAACTCATTCAAAACTCATCAAGACGTCATTTTGCTATCTGGGTATGCATTTGCCGCGCAAGCCTTCGGTCGATGCAGCCAGTGAAATTGACCGTCACTTTCATACACGGAAAAAAAATTCGACGAAAAATTCCAATATTACTATCGTAATCCTGGACTATACTTTTATTATCTGTAACATTCAAATATATGATACGAAAATTTACAGTTTTTAAAAGATTTTTTACTATTCACTATCGTAATTTCATTAAGAGTTTATTGTAATCAATTCAATAAGAAATATTACAATGTTACTATCGTAAATAGTAAAAGAATAAAAAATAAGATTTAATTATACTATTTATTCTTTTATTCTTCCTTTTAATTTACAGTGCTGCCTCTATGTTTTTACAATACAAGCTACAAAAATTACGATAGTTGGATTGTAAATTTTCTGAAATGGTATAGTATATGCCATCTGAAGCGTTTACGTATGAAAGACAAGTGTTGTCACAAACCATGATGTGATGCTTGTATGAGTGTATATATATATATATAAATACAAATGATGACATCTACTTTGTCTGTATTATTTGTGGTTCAACTATATATATTTATAAATCAGTTCATCTTTATCCACAGTGTAGTGCAGAAATAGAGGTTATTATTCATGACGTTTTTCGGACAATTGTAAATAAGAAATTTAAAATAAAAACTGTACTTTCGTCATTACAAACCTACATAGATTGTGGAATATAATAATTTGGTGGTGTAAGTATAATTATTATTATTCAATTTTTATTAAACTTAATATTCTGTGGGTATATCGTATGATCCTGAAGTTGGCAGATAATTAGTAATTTTCGGATTTTTTTTTTCACCAAAGAAATTACAAAAAAAAAAAAACTAAAAAAATACACATGTAGAAAATTTAAAAAACTATGGGTGCAATTTTTTTAAATATTTTTTTTTTAATTATTTATCGTCTAAAAAAAAATCCAAAAATTATTAGATATCTGCTAACTTCAGTATCATGTATATCGTTCGTTTTAAAATCATTTATCTGGACAAGAAGTTTATTTTTATAAACAATTTAGTAGTATTTTGTGGTCATAGGATAAATGATTCTAAATGAATGAAAATTTATTTTTTCTAATAAATTCAATTCTCCTAATTTTGTTACAGGATAATCTTCATTTGTCGACAATGAATAATTTTACCCGGCTTTGCGAGAGGTAAAACATTTCAATAACCTCAAATTATGGACATTCAACATTTCTTTATGATACTGAAGTTAGCAGACGCCTAATAATTTTTGGATTTTTTTAAAAATGATAAATTATAGAAAAAAAGTATTCGAAAAAATTGCACCTATGGTTTTTTTAATTTTCTACATGTGCGTATTTTGAATACAAATAAATGAGTTATTTATTCATAAATTTTATATATACCAAAAAAATATGTTTGAAAAAATATTAAATAAATGTTTTATTATTACTACTTCAACATGTTTTATTTTTATTTCGAGATTGTATTTTCCTTCTCAATTTAACTGTTAAAAAAAAAAAAAAAATTCCAAATGATAAATTTTTCTTTTTTATTAATTATAAGTTCTACTTTTTTAAGAAAATATATTTTACTCCATTGACTTTTAATTATTATTTTATATTTAAAGAAATTCTACATTACCGACTCATTCATTTTACGATAGTTGTATTAGAATTTATGTTAACACAACTTGTATAATTTACTCTATAGTATCTGATTTTTTCTTTCTGGTAGTAGTATAAATTATAAAATAAAAATTACGATAGTCTATTGTAAAAATTATTATTGAAAACTTATAGTCCAGCGTTACAATACTATATAATGAAAATTACGATAGTTAAATCGTAAAAAATCCGTGAATTTTTTTTCCGTGTATTGACTCTGAATAACTTTTGATCCAGTACACAGAGAACAATATTGTCAGAATGACTATCCAATGTATCTTCAAATGACGTATTGTCAGAATACACGGAGGAAAAATTTGGCTCAAAACCTACCAATTTTTATTATGCTGCCGACCAAACTTGAAACAGGAAGTGAAGCATCCAAAAAGTTATTATGTTCTTATAAAAATTACCATGCCGCATCACAATTATTATAATGTATGAAAATAATTGGTTTGAAAGCTTATCGATAAGTTTCTCGCGCGTAATAAGTATTGTGATACAGCATATTAATTTTTCGTATGAGCATGATAATTTCTTGGATGCTTCATTTCCTGTTTCAAGTTTGGTTGACAGCATAATGAAAATTGGTAGGTTTCGAGTCATCATTTTTCATCGTGTAACAATTCGTACATATACCTAATTTACGAATACTCACATGTTAATTTAATGGTCTATAGTATCGTTAAATTTAATAAATGCATTTAGGTTAGGATGAGTTTTCATTTATGTAATTTAAAAATACGACAAATAGCCTTTGTAAACATATGTAGTCCATTGATATAATAAGTGTTTTAACAGCGTGAAGATCCGTATAGCTAACTTGGCTATCAATTCTCTACAAAAATATTTGATGGACATTACAATGTAATTTACGGTTCATTAGTTTCAAAAATCAGAAGAAAAAATCGGTCTATCGGTTAACCCTGCGGGCCAGCCCCAAAACTTCCCGCTGTTTTCGAGCTCGTTGAGCTCGAAAACATTATTGTGAGTACATTTTTTTGGTGGCATTCGACGCGACTTAAGCTCAAATTTTTACAGCTTCAAGATATTAACAAGCCGCGTCGAATGACACCTCAATGATCAAAATCGGTTCATCCGTTCATGAGTTATGAATATTTACATACATACATACATACATACATACATACGTACGTACGTACGTACGTTCACACATACATACACTCGGACATCATCGTGAAATTAGTCAGGATAACTTTCTAGAACCTCAGAACGTCAAAAACTAATAGAAATTCGGTTTTTGCAAATCGAACCGAAACCAATAACTTCCCGAATTTTTGAAAATTTTAATTTTTTTTAGCGGGAAGTTGAAAAAAAATTCTTGTTTTTTTTGGAACGCCCTAATGTAGATATTTCCGATACATAGAATTAGAACGAGGGATTTGCGAAATGATTGCTTGAGACATAGTAAAGTCATGCAAAAATGTGAAACAGCTGATTTTTCATATTTCATTATAAAGCTGTGGCAATTATCGAGAGAAAGACCTATTTTACTAATGCCACACGTCGCTCAAATGATATACTTTAAACACAGGAGTCATAAAAGATAAATTTTTATGTTATTTGAATATTCGGCCGCAAATGGTGACCTGATAATTCGAAATGCAGCTGAGCTATAGAGAATTTTGAAAAAATCTCAACTTTCCTATGCATTTTAAATAAAAAAACGTCGAAATCAAATGTAAAGTGTTTAGAATTGAGGACTGAAACTTGCAGGAAGTTTTTTTTTGTCAATGTTTACATCATTTTCAAATAGGAGTAAAAAAAAATAGTCGTTCCAAACGGACTACCCTAACATACATAAATCCTAACTAAAATATATACAAGTACTAAAAAAATTTTTCTAGAATAATATCAAAAATTTTCCCATCGCAAAAATTTGTTTGAAAAAATAAAAAGTCCATAGAAAATTTTTTTTTTTTAAGTTACTAGATAATTGAATTTTTTCAGCATCTAAAGGCTTATAAACTTTTTGAAATTTTAAAATAAAATTATAAGTAGCAATTTTACTACAATAAAATTATTTTATGCTAGTGGAACATCGAATCTTTAAAAAATAAATAAAAACTCAATATTTTATCTATATTTTTTTTTTCTTTCAGATTCGCAACATTTTTAGAACACGAACATCAACGACGTGTAATAATATCAAAAGAGGGTCGGCGTAATAGCTCAGGCTGGGCTTACTTTACTCACTGTGCAGCACTATGTGTTTTTTTAGCTCTCGTAATATGCAACGCTCCACTTCTATATGATTACACTGTTGTGTACCGCGGAAGTCTCGACGGAGTAATATTAGCATGTATCCTCGGTACAATAGCCCACTTGTTTTTGTGGTTAATATTCTGGTTCTTTTTGACAATAAAACGTAATTGGATTTTTAAAGTACGCGTAACAATAGCACGTGCTACTGTTCGCTCAGCCCGGTCTGTTAAATTGGTAACGGACGTTGATTTATTGGCGTGTAGACGGAAAAGTACTCATAAGAGTAATTCTAGTAATGATGATGATGATAATGATGACGATACGTTAATTGATCACGAATTAGGCAGTGATGCGCCTCTATTAATTGTTGGAGATGGTAAAACTTATAGTATTGCTGAATCTTCACCTAAAAAAGCTATCATGTGTGTGATTCAAAAGGCTATTATTGAAAGAAAAGCCAAACAAAATGAAGGTATACAATTTTTTAATTACTTTCCTCATTAATCGATTGTTCAATACATCGATTAACTGATTTTTAATCAATCAATAGATCAACTTTTATCATTATTTCACTGAACAAATCAATCGACTTTTTCGTAAATCGATTTTCCGATCAATAAAATAATCGATCGTTAATTGAATCAAAAAAATCGATTATTAAGTCGATCAAATGTTCAAAAAAATTGATTAATTGATTGTTCAAGGTATCAATTAATCGATTACTCGCTAAAGCGATTTATCATTTGTTAAAATGTTAATTACTTGACTGATTAATGGATCGATTAATCGATTGTTTTATACATTAATGAACCAATAAATTGAAATGTCAAACGTTTTTTTATCATTAATTAGGATCGGGCGCCACCGTTAATCGTGCGTCAGGTGAAACAAGCTTGGACGGAGAAGAAGAACAAATATACTGGCTAAGGCCAAAATTGCGGCCGTCACCAGAACAATCACCCAATGGTGGAGCAGGTGGAGCATCAACATTAGACAAAAGTTGGCTCAACAAAAAGCTCCGGCCAAAAGTGACATTCAATGATCTGCCTAGTACGTCTGGCTCGCGGTAATCTATCTACTTTCTTGGTGTCGTTGTTTTTATCGTTTGCTTTGTTTGTTCTATTGTATCACGTTACTCATTAATCACTGCATGTTCTATTGATTACAAACTTTGGGCGCCATTGCGTTAATCAGTCTAGCTCTAGCCTATAGCTATAGAGATAGTTTTAACAAAAACTCAATTAAACCAGCCCTGGCGCCCACTAACTCATCAAAGCACTACTAAATAAGTCGCATGTTTTCGGTCTCTATCTAACATTTATGATTAACTATCTATACTCTACCCACTGACAAATTAGTATAGCGCATAAGTCTATTGTATGACCAATTAATTAACATGATTAATGAACTTATAGCAATAAGGGAAAAAGACGAGGTAATACCGAGGGTGGACCAGACGACGATGGTGATTATGCCACGTTACGTGAGTTACCATTAATGACTGGTATCGACCCCGCTGATGATTCGACATCCGAAGAAAACAAGGTAAATTTTAATCTATTAACCAAACCCTTAACTCATTAACTGAACCCTCAAGTCATTAACCAAATCTTCAAAACTCGAGACATTAATACCTATTAACCATTAACGATTAACAATTCTAGTTACTGGAATGCGTTAATGATGATCAAGTAACCTATTACGCAAGTGGTAACCGCGATCTTCATCCATCAGAGGGCGACCCATCTCCACTATTAACCCCAGAGCCTTTACCTGACCCAAATTTACCAATCGTTCCTGTTCCCCTTCCAATTCCAATGGCTGTAACTAATGAATTAACCATCGCCTCTACGTTATTAACAACATCTACTGCTGCACCTGTTCTTAATTACGATGAAACTGTCGTTAATGACTCTATTAATCATCCATTACCTCAGGTACTTAACCCACTGGTACCAATAGCCGACACTATTTAGACCCAGTAATTAATTAATTATCCATTCGCAGGCAAATGGTCTACCAAGATGTCTACGACACGCGGATTCAGGGATGTCCCAAGATCAATTAACTCCTCGGTCAGATTCATCAAATTCTCCGGCAATCGAGCCCTTGACAAATGGCGTCCATCCAGTGCCAAATTACGAGATTATAGAACGCAGCAATACTTCGTCCAACAGCGAGTCAAGCGGCGTCCATTCAAACATAAGCAATGTCAGTAACTTAACCAATGTAAGTCATCCCTCGATAAATACGCAACAATCACGTCGCGCTACCAGCGTCGATGATCTTACGGTAGCGGACGGTTATGGGGATGAAAAATGGCGGAGCTGTTCACTGCAACGTGGCATCCAACCGCCTAATCAGAACTATAACTCCCCAGGGCCTGGTTCTGGGCAGACCCAGTTCACTAAATTCAATACGATTGATCGAAAATCCTCAAAAGGGGGTCCATGCCCAGCAATAATATTAGAAAATACCTCGGAATCAACGGTTGTGATACGTCGGCGCATGTCACGTCCTAAATTACCCGAGTCATGGAATCCAAATGACCCGGAGCCATTTTCTCGTAGTACTAACATGCGCATGACGTCATTTACTGAAAATAGTGATATCAAGAATTGCATTAATGGCAATGCGTCGGCAACTTTGCCACATTATCCAACCCAACCAATTGTACCAGCTTATCCGCATTGTTCGACAATGCCTTTACCACATGGTGTACACTCTGCTAATAACGTCAGCGGCGCTACTGGGACTGGAGGCAGTTGTGGTTCAGTACCTCAACAAAATTCAGTTCCTATTTTACCTATTGGCGCTGTAAATCATACGACATTACCGACCACTTTGGCGCCAAATCCCATTAATGGTCGGTGTAATTTTCCAACCAACAACCAACTGGTTAATCAGCCAGTTAATGGAGGTTATGTTAAAAGATACCCAATCAATAATGTACTGCCGGTACAGACGCAGCAGTGGTCTTTACCCTCCGGTCATCACACTTTTCCACAGCCACTTCAGAATAAATTTTTCGGGAGTAATGTCGCTAGTGTAAGAGTTAGTGACCGTGATTCAGCTAATTTTTCAATGGCTAGTAGTGGGGATTCAGATATTTGTCATCATTAATGTTAACGATTAATATGGCGCCCATAGATTGGGCGCTGATTAATCTCATCGGAGTATAGGGTTGTTGGTACTCGTTTAACAGGTAATTCCATGAGCTTTCATGAAATGAAAAGGGTTTTTTGATAAATGAAATTTTTGATGTACTTGGATGAGGTTTTTTGGATTTTTTAATAAAGTATTAAGGTTTTTAAGATTTTTAATGGGTCTAATGAATTTTTACGAGTGTTTTTAGAGTGGGATTACGGAGATTTTTTCACGCCGAGTTGAATGAGTACCAACATCGATAGGTTTGGATAATTATTTATTTTAAAAATAATATCCATATCTAGGGTTAAATCTTTTTTGAGTGAGATTTTTAGGGTTTGAATATAAGGTTGTTGGTACTCGTTTTCGAGGAAATTTTATAAGCTACACGATAGTATAATTTTTAAATATAAATATATATATATATATAAATATAAATAATATATAAACGTAATAATTAATTACTAAAAGCTTTCACATCCGTACCAATATCTAATTTTTTTTTTTTTTTAAATATAATCTAAAGCAATAATTTTTAGGTTCAATATGTGTATATTTTTTAACTACAGTTTTAAATAAAAATGACTTCCATATTAATAAATATTAATAATAGTAACAAAAGCTCTTTGCTGACATATATCTTAACATATCGATATAAAATATCTGCAAGAGCAATAATTATTAACGTATGTTTTATTTATCGAGATAATTATTTTTTGAATAATCATCCAGCAAATAAATCAATTTTAATATTGAACAGTAAATATATAAAGATATTTATTTTTTAAATCATCAATTTTTTTGACATATCCATTTTCAAAAACAAAAAAATTATTATAAATTTCTAGAACTTTTTTTTCATTTGAAATTTAAAAAATTGAGTGAGATAAAAAATAGTAGGATTTTTTTTACCATGTGCTTTTACACGCATATATATTTATATATATGTGTGTGTGTATGAATATAAAAATATATAAAATTGCTATTGATCAATATATATTTATATAAATTCAACTAATTACGCACAGTGTATAACAACGGACAGCACAATTGATGATAATAAAGAAAAGACAAGAAAAAATGACAAAAAAAAATTAGTAAAAAAAAATATTAGAAAAGCTGAAAACTTATATATATTTTTTCATAATCTTTTTGCGACAGAATAATTATAAAATATACATATATATACAATATACATATAAACGTATTTATATAGTTGGAAAGTTATAATTTTTTTAATTTCATTAATTATCAAAAGGGCAAAATGGGCCATTTTGAGTTTAATATTTTTTAATTACTATCTAAAAATATGAGATACAAATAAAATTTTATACTTTAAAAAATTCAGGGCAAAAAATTTAATTTCTTTAATTTTTTTTTTTTTTTTTTTTTTCATTCTTATGAAGATTTTGAAATTTTTTTAAAATATCTAGTAAGGTAAAAGCCCCTATACCTACTCACTTTTCATTGGAGCGAGATTAAATCACTCAATATAAATTAATAAATAAAATGAAAAACAATTTTTTTTTTTAGTGTTATTTTTTGAAGTTTCGAGTATTAGAATAAAATTTAAATTTGAAGAATAATGTTGATAATTAATTATTATTAATTTTTTAAATAAGGTCCTTGAGTGTACCCATAGTCGCTCGCTAAAAGTTGCGATGTACCATTACTCGATCAACACATGGCCCTATAGTCGCTCAAAGACAATATCAATTAAACTATGATAAGTTTATTGATTTGGACAAATAATTTACAAATTATACTACTTTATTTTTTCATAATATAAAATTTCATGAATTTTAAAAATGTATTTAATAATATATAGTTGTAACAATTCTTAAAAAATTTGACGTGACATAAATTTAATCTAACGAATGAACGTTAGAGAAAAAAATGCCCGGCTTTGCGCGATTTTGAAAACAGTCATTTAATTTAAATTTATAATCTATTATAAAATAATTTTATACATCATATTTTAATGTATTTAGATTCACAAATAATTATTTATCAATAATAATATTTTTAGTTGTGATTTTTTTTTTATAAAAATTATAAAAAAACGCCTTAAACAGTTAAAGTGAGCGACTAATGGTACTGAGAGGGTATAGGGGCTTTAACCTTAGTCCATTTCTTCCCTTTGTAATTTAAAAAAAAAATTTTAATGTTTATTATTTTTGTCATGAAAAAAATTTATTCATTTTAAAAACGGCGGGTTTTTTTTTAAATTAATTTTTAAATAATTTAAAAACAATTGTCCAGATTGAACTTAAATTTTATTAAGACCCAAGTTCTCGTAGTTATTTTTTATTACTACAAAAATTTTTTAAATCGATTTGCTAATTGACGATCTATCGAAAATGTGTACATGCGTACGTATGCAAAAATTTACATCCGGTTATTGAATATTTAAAAAAAAAAAATTTAACTTATCCAACTATAATTAAATTACTTTTAATCAACATTAATTATCAATAGAACATATCGTTACCTCGTGAACAATAAAAATTTTTTTTAACTCCCGAAAATTCATAATTTGTTTTAAAGTCAAAAAGACACCAATTGATTAGACTTTGAGTTGAAAAAAAAATCAATACTATTAAAAATACGACTTAAAAAAATAATATATCTTTATAAATATATATTACTGATAATATATATAATAATATTAATAACAATAATGAAAATGCTACCATCCCTTTTTACTAAAAATATTTTTTTACTGTAATTTTTGTATTTGTTAGTAACCTAGATCCGACGCATTACAAAATATATATTTAAATATACATATATAAATAACTACATAAAAAAAGTAATTATGATAATTATTATTGATCAATAATAAAACAAAGCTTGAACTATATTTGCATACAAAATAACAAAAAAAATATAAAAAAAAAAATGAATGACTTACAGTATAATAAAACCGATAAGAAATAATTGATTACTATCAAAAGAAATTACATTCTTTGTTTATTACTATAAAATAATAGATATTGACGCTTTCATATATATGATGCGCTTAATTTAGATAAAACAATAAAAAAGTGACAAAAGAAAATTTTTGAATAATGGTAAAATGATGACTAAGAGAAAAAAATATTATAATTGCTTTTAATTTCTTGTGAAAAATTGAAAAATAATTTATATATGAATTATCTGATTACTATATGAATTATCTAGTTCCTATATAAATTATCTGATCTGTATTGGAATTATTCGATAAGTTTCCGAATAATCTGAGCAGTATCTGAATTATTAGATCCACATTTGAATAATTTAATTTTTATCTGCATTATCTGACCCCTATATACATTATCTGAATTATCTGATCAGTATCTAAATTATCTGATCAGTATCTATTATCTACTTTGTATCCAAATCAATTGATCTCGATTTGAATTATCAGACACGCGTCGAAATAATTTAATTTTTATCTGAATTATCTGACCCCTACATCCATTATCTGATCAGTTTCTGAATTATCTGACCAGTATCTGTATTATCTCTTCTGTCTTCAAATTATCTGATCAGCATTAGGATTATCTGATCTGAATTATCTGATACCTAAATGGATTATCTGATCATTGTCTGAATTATCTGACCAGTATCTATTATCTGCTTTGTATCCCAATCATCTGATTTCAATTTGAATTACCAGACACGCGTCGAAATAATTTTATTTTTATCTGAATTATCTGATCCCTACGTGAATTATCTGATCAGTATATGAACTATCAAATACATTTCAGAATTATCTGTACGGTATCTAAATTGACCAGAATTAAAATTATCTAATCTGAATCTGAATTATCTGATCCGCATCTAAATAATTTAATGTTCATCTGAATTATCTGGTACCTATATAAATTATCTGATCAGTATCTGAATTATCTGTTTTGTATTCAAATTATCTGATGAGTTTGAATGAAGCAGACATCAGACAAATTTAAAATTATAAATAAATAAAACAAATAATTTAAAAAATAAATTTTTTGAAAAATGCGCGGTCAAAAAATTTTGAAATCAACAAGTGCATTTTTCATAAAAATTATTTTTTTAATTGTTTACTTATAATTTTAAATTTGTCTGATGTCTGCTTCATTCACACTCGTAATTATCTGACCTCTATTTAAATTATCAGACCCGCGTCTACATAATTTCATCTTTATGTGAATAAAATTGATTCCTATATGAATTATCTGACCAGTATTTTAATTATCTGACCGCTATCTGAATTATTTTATTAATGTCTAAATTATCTGATTCAAATTCAGATAATTAAAGAAAAATTTCAAGGATTTTATCTTTATCTGATTTGTCAGATTCGTATCTGAATCATATATTTTATTTGAAAATTATGATATTTTCTATCCTCCGTAAAAAACAAAAAAAAATTAATACTCGATCAATTTGAAATAGTTAATTAATTAATCAATCAATTAATTAATTTTATTAATTAAAACAATAATATGTATTAATAAAAAGTAATTTAAGAAATTATGATATTAATGCTTGGAGAATAGAGACTTAAGGATAAAATACCCACCTACTTTTAATTGTATATAATTAATTAATTTAATTACTTTTATTAATTATAATTATAATTATAATTATATATATTGTGGAAAAAAAATTTAATGTACGAATATTGTATAAAGACTGATTAGATTATTATGAAAAAAAATTTTTTTTAATATTATTTTATATTCATTTGTAATTTGTAATTATTAATCAATTTTTAATTTTTATAATTAATGTTTTAATTATAGTTGATAATGTAAATTAATTATTAATTAAGATTTTTTTTAAGATGCGACGAATTATTGAGAAATTGAGGTTTGTAATAAAAACGAAGGAATGACATTTTTAAAATTATAAATTAATGAGTAATTAAATTATTGATTAATTAATATTAATGTGTATTATCTTGATGTATGTACTTTTGTCATAAAAAATTGTGAGTGTAAACTTTGTATATTCATTTAATGAAAAAAAAAAAAGAAATAAAAATAATAATAACGATATTACTTAAAAAATTTTTTAAATTTACTCACTCTTCCCGCCATTTTCATTCTTCGCAACTAGTGCTCGTAGATCACCGACGCACAAAGTAATAAATTAAACGTATGAACACTCACTAAAAAAATTAAATTAATGTCACTAATTAATCACCACAGCACAACAATCACTTGAGAATATTATTTTTAATAAAACAAAGAGATTTAAATATTTTTATTTGTATTTTAAAATTCCGACAATCAACATGGCGTCAAATAACACGAGTTACACCGGCACTGAATTTAATTTATTTCACAAGTCACGTTCACTGACACACATAATTTAATATAACAAAATGTTTTTTATTAAACAACTAATTAATTGAAAGTAATGATACATTTAAAATCGAGCGACACAACAATTAAATCATTTATTTTACCGGATTGAAACGACAACGACAATGAGAGCTTCGGTTAGGCGGGAGACTGACTGACGCTGAGAAGCTTCCTGCGCACGCGTGGATAAATTTTATCTCTACTGCGCAGGTCTTTCCAACCGACCCTACAACTGCGCAAGTGTTTCGGGGTACAAACTAATATTCCCGCCATCGCACTGACTCAGACGTTTTCAAACTTGTGATTAAATAAATAAATTTAGTGATTTTTTCGTGTAAATAAATAAAAACTTTTGTCTCTAAATATTCTTTAGTAACGAACGAACATTTTCTGATAATAATTCAATCGGTATTTGAAATATAAAAAGTAATTAATAAAATTGAGAACATATTATCTAAATATCGCGATTCGAGCGAGTGGTCAGAAGGTTTAATTCAAATTTTTTATTTTAACTGAGTGTGAACGCAGCAGACATGAGACAATTTATGAATTTTAAATAAATAAATTAATTAATTAAAATAATGAAATTTTAAAAAATGCGCGTACAGATTTTTCGTTTGTTTAAAACCGTAATTTTGAATTTTTACTCTAATTACATTTTATTCATTTATTTTTAAATTTCAAAAATTGACATTTGTCAGCTACACTTACTCTCATTTCAACCAGTGTAAAAAAAATTCGTTCCAAAAAAGTTCCGCATGTGGAATTTCTAAAAATGAGACAGATTAGAACTTCGAATGGAACTTTTTTGGAACGTTAGTAATTTTGATGGTAAAAAAAAAATTTTTATGAGCAAATTTAGAGTCAAAAGAGGACGTTCTTGGAATTTGTTTGGAATTTTTTATGGATGTTTTTTTTTGTTCTATAAAAAATTCAAAAGTAGTGATTTTTAAACTATTTTGTCATGTTTTTGGAACGTCTTTGATCTACAAGAGATGCAAAAGTAGTGATTTTGGAATGTTTTGGAATGCCTTTTTTAGTCCATAAAAAAGCCAAAAGTGGTGATACTAGAACTTCTTTGGAATGTCTGTATAAAATTCCAAAAAAGTTCCAAGAACGTCCTTTTTTGACTCTAAATTTGCTCATAAAAACTTTTTTTTTTACCATCAAAATTACTAACGTTTCAAAAAAGTTCCATTCGAAGTTCTAATTTATCTCATGTTTAGAAGTTCCACATGCGGAACTTTTTTGGAACGAATTTTTTTTACACGAGAACAAAGCTCGATAGACTCAATAGAGTCATGGGTATTCTTTGTAAAGGAAATTGCATGCTAGACATGAAATTGGGGTTGAAAATTATATACAATAATTAAATGGGGGAAATATAGACCCAGAGAGTATGAACGGGAAATGTTGTTTCTGAATTATTGGGGTTTATAATCTGATATCTATTTAGAAAATTTTAGAAATACAGAATTTTTTTTAATTTTCAAGTGAGGGCTTAAAAAATTATGAACAATTTTAAAAAAAATTCAATTTCAATTATCTACACGTGCCTGTATTATTTTCACAAATAACTTATTCATCCTCATAAAACATCGATGAGAAATTTATCAGAATCCATAAGATTTTATAAAATATTTTAAGTTGCGAATGAATATATTTATATTATAATTCCAAATCATCAGAACTAATTAACGGTAATTCATCATTACCACCTATTATAAATTGATTAACTAATTCATCATCAATATTAATATCATCGTTTAACGTAATTTCAGAAAACCGATTCCTAACCTCAGATTTATAAAACTTATTGGTTAGTATCCACTTAACCATATTAATTACGCTATTATTCACACATATATTTTTACTATTATCCTCATGTGTATGATACCCACAATTGGTATTTATATCATATGCTTCGACATAATTATGATCTTCCAAACAAGTAACATCATATTTTTCAATATCTCCAAAAACGTAGGTCAATAGATCGTAGTAATGATAATTTTTAACATAAATTACTTGAATATCACATCTAGTTACTATGTTATAAATTTCATTTCTCATACGTTGTAATTCATAATAACCGTCGTCATACTTAATTCCAAATTTATTATAATAATTATCGTATTTCTTTTTATTAATGTTATTTATGGAATCATTTGAAACATATACTGGTTTAATTACACATAGTTTATGATAAACAATATTACCATCATCATTTAATCCATGAATACTCAGTTCTTTAATTTTAAATTTATTTTTATAATCACGATAACCACTGAAATTAATAACTAATTGCATATTTCGACGTGAATTTATTTTATTTACTTTACGTTCTATTAACCATTCAGCCATTAATTTCGCATTGTCACCCGCGCAATAATTATTTGATTTATTAATATGATGAGGACAATTTGTTTCAGTTAATTCATAATTATCATCGAACCCTAAATCACTTAATAGTTTTATTTTGTCAGATTGATATTTACTGTTGTTGATAAAACTTATTAATTTACTTAACTGCTCACCATTTCGCACATAAATCTTATTGTTTTCATGATTTATTCTCATTAATCTACTGCGTAATACATATACTGGATATAAATTATGAGAATTTTTTACACCGAATTTATCAATAAAATTTTTGTAACTTTTATTGTTTGCTTGCAACGGAATTGCATTTTGTGGATCTTTTGTAATTGTTATTGGTTCAGTTATTACTGACAAATAATCTAATCGGCACAAACTAAATTCTTTTATTATAAATTTATTTTTATAATAGTAACCGCTAAAATCAATAACTATTTTCATTGTTATAAATTTATAGTTCTTCTAATATAATGATAATAAATTAGAAAAAAAAACTGGGCAACTGTCGGCTCTGCAGGTCTATAAAAATTTATGGAAAATTAAGGAAATTCAAAAATCAGAGATTCCGGCAATTCCTGTAGCCCTAATAAAAGAAATTGATACCTATAACATATCGATGTGCGCAGGTCATTAAAGATTTTCTTAGACAAATCGAATTGCGTGATTCACGGTAGCATCACGGTGAGCGTTCACGGTGATTTACCATAATACACCGTGATTCAGGTCTGCCAGGGTAAGAAACTCAGTACCCAATCAGGGAACTAGTCTGCCCTGTTATGGCAAAACGACGTATCTCAAAAATTATAGTTTCGAGAAAATAGCGTTTAAAGTTTTAACAGAATTTGAGTACAATTTAACAGAAAAATTGATTTCTGTTATGACAAAACGCTGTAACTCGAAGAATTAAATTTCCAATGCAAAAAAGATACGTTTTTGCACGCCTCGGAAACGAAGCGGAGAGGTTGTGCTTTATAACCGACCTGTCAAGGTCACACGATTTCCACTCATTAAAGTGCATATATTTTTTTTCTATTACTCTTACATATTATGAAAAGCACATCAATATAAAGCTGAAACACTAATAAATAATCCTGATACTTTTTTTAATTTGTCCAATATGTATTAATATAAAAAAAAGTTCATTAAAAAAAATTTATCGTGGACATGCATTAGTCTGTGGTTCAAAAAAACGGCGTGGTACGGATATCTCGAGAACGACTTGACGAAACTACTTAATTTTTTTTTCAAAATTTTCAGAAATAAGCAAAGAAGGTTCCTTTCGAAAATCCCAACTGTAGGCCTTCTCGTTTTTTTTTAAATAAATCATTACGGTTAAAACCGGCAATCTTACATGTAAACAAACACACACTGCCGCCATTTTTCATTAGGAATGTTCTCCTTATTTATTTTTTTTTTTTACTTTTATTACCGTATATTTACCATGGAAATTTCTATGGGAAAAGAGCGGGATGTTCAATTTTATTCGAAATTTAACTTTAAAAAAAAAACATAACATGAGCGTTCGAGGCGTGCACTTTTGGATTTTCCAAATTTTTTTTTTTCATTTCTTTTATACGCACATTTGATCAATTTTATTGGCATAATTAATTAAATTAGTAAAATTTTGATGATTCCCTATTATTAAGTGACTAAATAAACCTTTTTAGCTTTGTTACGACAAAACAGCGTATCTCGAGATACGTCGTTTTGTCATAACAGGGTAGTAGTACCCGATCTCTCATGAATTTATATAATAATACTGAAGTTAGCAAACGTCTAAAATTTTTTGGATCCTACGGTCAATACTACGGTCATCCTACGGTCAATACTTTGGAACTTAAAAAAAATTTTGTATTTGGAATTAATTAATTAAGTAATAGAGAGAGTACATACCCCTGTTAATAATATAGATTACTAAATATAAATAAAAATTAAATTCACCAGAAAGTAAAAGTTACACAATTTCAGTAGCGTTTTAAGATTACAATATGAATTTAGTAATTTTAACTCATATTTTGGAGTAAAAGTTGTTATATTTTTTTCTCCGTGTACCTTTGATCGTAAACTAAATGTTTAAAAGTATTCATTTCATACTAGAAAATTTTCAGTATGTAACAACAATTTCATTTGAATCATTTATTTGAGAAACCCCATAAGTCATGTTTTTTTACGAAATTGGGTTTTTTGCATTTTTGGGTTCTTTGGATGTCCCTCCATAGAAATCAATCAAAATATGCATCAAATCAGCGTTTAAAAAAAAATTAACGGGGTGACAGCAATTTCATTTAATTGAGAAACCCCATAAGTCAATGACTCAAATAAACATATGCAGTTTTAGTTTTACAGAAATAATTTTTTTATTATTATTTAAAATTCGCGCTTTTTTGAGAAATTAATTTCAAAAGGTTTTTTTTTTGTTGACTGTTATATGACTAATTAAAATGTTTAGATTAATTATAATTTTTTGTAATTTCTGAGTTTCAGAGTTCAAATGCATATTTAATACTTCATTTTATCAGTGTAATAAATTATTTGAGTGGAAACATTTAAAAAAACAATGATTTTATAACTTTTCTTTCCGTTCGGTTGAGAAACCCCATAAGTCAATCAACTTTAAATAATTTTTTCAAGTAGTTTCAGTTAAAAAATTAAATTTTTCTTGTTGGAATCTTTTTCAGAAACGCTAACATTATTTTACTCACTTATTTATTTATTATTTTAATGTCAAGTTTTTTCAAAAAAATTTTTTTTGTGTTTCCTGAAAAATTTTGTTTTCTTGACTTATGGGGTTTCTCAAATAAACGATTCATTTACTTTCATTATTCAAAAAATTTTTTTTCCGCGCTAAACTACTCGACAATAATTTTTTAATTTCTCAGAATCATTTGCTACAAAAATATAAAAAATCAATTTTTGTAGGTTGAGATTTTATTGCTTTTTACATAAAAATATTAATAAAAATAATTGGTAATTTAAATTTATATATATTTTATTTTTTTATTAAATTTATGATTACATTGTTTTTATACTACACATATCCTCCATCATACCTCGTACTTTTTTCATCTCTGTAATATAAAATTCATCGTATAATACTTTTAAAAATATTACTACATATATTTATATGTATAAACCCATTATATTTTTTCCATTATCATATATTACAAGTATGAAGTCTACTTACCCTCGATTAAAATGGTCAATTTTTCTTTCGGTATGTTGACGGTTACTTTTTCATCACTACCGTCAATTTTTTTTATTTTTAATCCCATTGTTACAATTATTGAATTTTCAATGTCATCTTTTTTAGTTTCAACTTCTATTGATGACAAAGCATTCACTAAAATAATAATAATTATTGATACAAATGTCAATAACTTTATTTAATTATTTTTAAAAAATCATTCAAATTTACGGCGCAAAGATTGCGATAGAAGATGGTCGTGAATTTGGCTGTAATTATCAGTATGCAGACGACCAATCACAATACTGTGCTCTTTAGGCAGCCCTAATTGTTGTAATTCACTGCTCAAATCATCTGCATTTACTTCGTAACGTGATGATGACGTCATTATCATTTCCAATGCCGATACAATTGAAATTGCATCGTCCCAGTCTTAAATTATAAATTTTTTTTATTTAGCTTCTCACGCGGAAAGTATTGATCTGAGGATAAAATTTGCTAAGACCTTTTTTGTAGAAAATTTTGTCCTCTACAAAAAAGGTCCTAATGATTTTGACGATAACTTCAATAGTTTTAAAGTTATAAGCGATTGAAAGTATTAGAAAATATAAGTAACTTAATTTTGATCATTTCAAATTTTCTTTTTTACTTCTAATGACTGTAACTTACAAACTATCAATTTTATGTTAAAAATTAATGAATCCTTTTTTGTAGAGAATTTTGTCCTCTACAAAAAATGTATCTGTCATTTTTCTTATCAGACCAATATTTTACGAACTGGAGGCAATTTATTAAGTTGGGAAAATTATATAATTTTAAATCGAATTTATTTTTATGTTTATCAAACTTTAAATATATATATATATCTAGTAAACTATCACTTTTTATCAAAATATTGTCAAGACAAATCTTGTAGAGAATTTTACGCTCTACAAAATAGGTATCATTCATTTTTTCGATAAAATTGATAGTTCATGACTTAGAAGCGTTTGATGAATTAAAAAAAAAATAGGACAATACTTCATTTTTTTTTTTTAATAAAAATTATAATAATAATAATTATTATTATTATTATTATTATTTATAAACATACCTAATTTAGCATCTTGAGTAAGCTTCTTTATTTTATCTTCCTAAAATAATAATTAAAAAAAAATAATAACTTTTTTTTTATTACGTCAATTGACGATTTTTTTAAATTTTAAAATAAATTTATATCTATTAATGTTTTTAAAAGTATATGAATTTAAGTAAGCGTTAAAGTAGGTATCATATTAATGAACTGAGGTATAATATGAATGGTACATACAAATATTTTGTTTTTTTTATAAAAATAATTTACGACAAAACAGAGGAAATGAAAAAGAAAAATTTAATATATAAAAACTAGAGTACGCGGATTTGATATTTTTTTTTTTTTGTTCTTTACTTTGTTTTTGTTGTTAGTAAATAAAATAATGTATTGAAAGCAACGTCAAAGGACAAAGGAAAAGGATTTACTTACGTCAATTTCACCATTATTGAGAATTGATTTAACAACGAGCTGACCCAATAATTTCATTTTAATTGAAGTCTAAAAAAAATTTGGAGAAATAAAAAACTATAAATTTTTTTTTATGTAATTAACTATAAATAAGAACTTGTTTTACTGACCATGCGTGACATAGTTATTATTTGTGCCAGTAACCAATCTGGACAGTCGCCATCACCAAGAAATCGAAATTTCTGTAATAATGAGCTTTTATGTTTAGTGACTTAAAGTAAAAGAAAAATTAATATTTTTGAGCAACAGAGACTAAAATTTCCTGTGGAACGAGTACCCACATCGATATATTTGGTAAAGTTAATTTTTTTTCGAAATTAAAATTTTTTATTTTTGAAAAAAATTTTTGAATTTTGAATATAGGCTTCTGGGTACTCATTTTACAGGAAATTGACTGCCCTACACACTGGGAGTATTTATTTTTCTCCTCGTTAAAGTGAGAAAGCACAATAGCAACTTTTAACCTGAAGCTTTCATTTTTAGTGACTAATAGTAAAAGAATAATGAAAATTTTTGGGTTGTAGAGACTAAAATTTCCTATAAAACGAGTACCCACATCGATATATTTGGTAAAATTAATTTTTTTTCGGAATGAAAATTTATTTTTGAAAAAAATTTTTGAATTTTAAATACCAGCATGTGGGTACTCATCATGCAGGAAATTTTCTGCTCTACAGACTGAGAGTATCTATTTTTCTCCTTGTTAAAGTGAGAAAGCACAATAACAACTTTTAACCTGAAGATAGGTAAAAAATTTATTTAAAAAAAATTAATAACTCACCATTTTGTTGAATTAGATAATTAAACCTGTAACAAAAAAAATAAATAATTGATAAAATTTATTAAGAACCTACGCGGACTGTAAATAAATAAAAGTAACATGGAGTAATAAGTAATTGAATAAAATAATATTTGTACAGTCGACGAGCAGGAGATTGACATAAATATGTGTAGAGAAATAATATGAGGTATGTATGAATGAAAATGAAAATAAAAAAAAATTGTAACGTGTCCAGTTCTAAATTAAATTCCCAATGCAATACGTATAGTTGTCGATGTGAAACGAGGTAAGTAATTTAGAAAAAAAAAAAAAAGGTATTAAATACACATGGGAATGAAATGACGAAGATGGGGGACCATAAATACTGGCCGAGTATCGAGAACTGTTGCATTTTACTCAAAAACTTGGTAACGTAATTGTGCGTTCTTGTGCACTTTATATGCATGAAATTTTTTTTTTTTACATCAACGTGTTTTTTAATAAGTGGGTTTGAGTTATTACCGTAAGCAATAATGTTTGGATTAATGGTAATGATAATTAATTTCATTGCGATAATTGAGGTAAGTTCAAAAAATTGTTTTTTGGTTGTAACTCGAGTTAAAAATTTTTTTTCGGTAAATAAATTATAGAAGCTTATACAAAATTTGATTCTGCGTTGAATGAGTACCCACATCAGTATTTTTTTATTTCAAAAAAAAAATTTTGAAAAATTGATAATAAAAATTTTATGAATTTTTAATATGGGCTTGTGGGTACTCATTGAACGTAAAATTTTATTTTTCACCCAGTAAGAGTATTATTTTTTTTTTTATTTTGCTTGGGTATAATAATTACACTATAATTCAAAACAATTGATACTAAATTTGAAGAAAAATTTTTTTTTTTATTCTAAAATATGTGGGAGCAATTTTGAATAAAATTCTGAGTCCAACGAATACCCACATCAATATATACGATTCCCAAAAATTTTTCAAAAAATACTTTTGGAAATTAATAATCAAAATTTTTCGAATTTGAAATATAGGCTTGTATGTATTCATTTAACGCGGAATTTCATATTATACCCGAATCTCTAGTTAATATTCATTAAAATATACATTCGATCGAGTTACACTAAAAAATCCCTAGATCCATATTTACAAAAAACACTTTTTTAGTGTGAAAGTCAACTGGACTCTTCTAATACCATGAAGTTCTTATCACCATCAAATCTACATGTCGCCCAACTCGACCCGAGTCCTGATACAAATTTCCAGTCGCTCCAAACGAGGTAAAATTTTTGCGATTAAAAAAAAACGATAAAAAATTGGATCATCTAAAATTAACTAAAAATATTTTTTCAGATACGAGACTGCTAACAAAAAAATCCAACTAAAATCACCAGAAATTTCTTCAAACAAAAACAATAAATGTTCCGATAAAAATAATTATTTCATTCTTTCAATTGACAAAACAAATAAATTATCACGCCGGCGTCGTACATTAAGTGGTTGGCTTCTCGAGCCGCCATTTTATGTCGACGAGCCCAGTTGGATTTCACTGACCGAGTCTAAATCAAATTATCTATCAAATGACAACAAATTAATTAAAAGTACTGAGCAAGATCCGTTTTATTTCACCCGCGGCAAGAAAAATTCAAATTTTATAAAATCAAAATCATTAATTGGTAACGGAAAAAAAAAAAATTTACCACAAAGATACAAACATTCGGACATTTTAGATATATTACATGAGCCATTTTTTATATCACGGGGTAAAAAAAATAATAATAATAATGCTAATGATGATTATTATGGTAGCGACAGTAGTGTAAATGAAAATAATAGCGGGATTTATGATAAAAGAAATGAAGGTACTGTTAATAATGGTTATAAATTATTAGAATATGATGATGATGACACTAATGGGTCATTACGTGATCGTCGTGGTGATTTTTTTGATCAATTACTTAAAGAAAATGATCCATTTTATGTAACACGGGGTTAAATATTTTTATTATTTCAATTATTTACTTGTAATTAATTCTAACAGACGAAAAATGAATGTGAGGTAAAATGGACCAAGGTGTTTTTTTAATTTTTCAAAATTTATTTGAATTAGTTTTTTGTTTTGTAATTTTGATCAAAAAGAAAATTTATGAATCTGAGGTAAAATGGACCGCGAGTTTTATTTTTGAAAAAGAAGAAAATTAATGCGAGGCAAAATGGGCCAAGATTTTTTTTTAATTTTTCAAAATTTATTCGAATTAATTTTTTTTTTATAATTTGGATAAAAAAGACAAATATTGATCTGAGGTAAAATGGACCACGAGTTTTATTTTTGAAAGGGAAGAAAATGAATGTGAGGCAAAATGGGCCAGGATTTTTTTTTTAATGTTCAAAATTTATTTGAATTAATTTTTTTTTTTACAATTTTGCTAAAAAAGACAAATATTGATCTGAGGTAAAATGGACCACGAGTTTTATTTTTGAAAGGGAAGAAAATGAATGTGAGGCAAAATGGGCCAGGATTTTTTTTTTAATGTTCAAAATTTATTTGAATTAATTTTTTTTTTTACAATTTTGCTAAAAAAGACAAATATTGATCTGAGGTAAAATGGACCGCAAGTTTTATTTTTGAAAAAGAAGAAAATGAATGCGAGGTAAAATGGGCAGAATTTTTTTTTATCAAAATTTATTCGAGTCATTTTTTTTTTCTTTTGTAACTCTGAAAAAAAATTAAAATTGGATTATGAGGTAAAATGGGCCGCGAATTTTATTAGTAAGAAAAAAAATCAATGTGAGGTAAAATAGACCAGGAATTTTTTTTTTTTAATTTTTCAAAATTTATTCAAATAAATTTTTTTTTATAATTCTGATAAAAAAGAAAATTTATGAATCTGAGGTAAAATGGACTGCGAGTTTCATTTTTGAAAGGAAAGAAAATTAATGCGGGGTAAAATGGCCCAAAATTTTTTTTTATTAAAAATTATTTTTCAAAATTTATTTGAGTTTTTTAATTCTTTGGTAATTATGGAGTCGATATGAGGTAAAATGGGCCACCGGTTTTATTTGTAAAAAAAAATGTATTCGAGGTAGAATGGGCCAAGAATTGTTTTTATGGTTACAAATTATTTTTCAAAATTTATTTGAATTTTTTCTGTATTTCCAATAAAAAATAAAAATAACAACATGGGGAAAAATGGACTGCGAATTTTATTTATAAAAAAAAAAATGCCGAGTAAAATGGGCCGCAGAATTTAAAAATTTATATGTAAGTTTGCAGAAGAATAAAAAAATTGAAGATTTTGATTAATGGAGAATGATAAAAAATTTGAATTAGTGTCGGCCAAAAATGAGTATTTTTTAAATTTCGGTAACAATTTTTATTTCGCATCATAAATTACGATTAATAACTTTTGTATTCAATGAAAAAAAGTCGGAGTAAAAACTACAGTCCCTCGAAAAAAAAAAAAAATTTACGTCAATTGCCATGAATAAATAATTTATTTAAATTTCAATTAAAAAAATTATTCCATGTATATTATTTAGTCTTTGTTTTATATAAATATAACATGTAATACGTATAAATATGGACGAGCTGAAAATAAAGTAAAATTACCATAAAAATTGAATGAAAAAATAAAAATAGTAATATATAAATATATATATTTGAGAATTCTATATATGAAATGTGTCAGTAAAAAAGAATGCGTGAAAAAACAATAGTGTGGAAGTAATGCGGATATTTCTGCTCGATCTAACTGCTTTATCCTAAATAAAGAGACAATGATAACATTATTGTCATATAAAAACAAATATCTTTACATAAATATAAATTATTAAATAAATATATGTATGATGTAATAAAGCATTGATAGAAAAAAATTAATTATTTACTTTTATTGAACTTTATTTATTTTTTAATGTTATTATTATTAATAGGACTGTGCAAATCATATTCGATTTAAATTTTCGAATTATTCGTCAATTTTATAATTATCCGAAAGTTGTTTAAATATTCGTTACTTTTCAAAGTACTAAATTCAAACCAAATAAATTCTGATCGACTTTCAAATATTCGATTTTTTTATTCAATGGTTGGTTTTTAAAGTAATCAGGAATAATTTATTCGTAAATTCATGTCTGAACTCTACTTAACTTTGACATAAATTTGAATCATTGAAAAAATGATCACAATTTTAAGTCGTTAAAAAAATAATTTTGAAATAATTCGATAATTTACGAATCGAAAATATTTGAAAGTTCAAATTATTCGATTCGATACGAATAATTCGTAAGTTCGAATTATTTGCACACCTCTAATCTATATTATTAAGAGAATAAGGAAAATTTTGTTCCCGCCATATCTATATGATAGAAATAGTTAATGTTATTGAAATTGGTATCGTTAGATAGGTCTTGACTTGAATTTGTACCTTTTCAAAGTTTAAACTTTTTTTAATTGCCAAGTATTGAGATAAATAGATTTATCTATATCATTCGAATTACATTTAAATTACGCGGGAAAAAAGACGATCGTATTTATTTTCTTTAAATAAATTAATACTTTAATTATTCTGTCACTAAATATGACTGAATGTCACTGAATATATACCTATATTATTTATATCGCGTTACTTATTCCAAAATGACAGATTTTTCTACTCCCTTTTGGTTTTAGGAAACTTCTCAAAGCCAAAAAAGTGTGCATAGAAAAAAAAAGGATTCATTGACACAAAAAATCTTTACTCGCCTAAAGAAAATTTTTACTTACCCCAATAAATTTTTTGCATTGTGAATTGAAAACAAAAATTTATTTAGAACTAGAAAAAATTACTTGGTGCAAGGAATTATTTCTTGATCAAAAAAATTTTTTCTCGCCCCAAGACAATTTTTGTATTTAATTGATAATGCATAAAATTTCTTGGTGCAAATTAAAATTTTTGCGGCAAGAAATCCTTTTTTTGCGTATTTTATAAATTTAATAGTGATATTTAGGCAGTCACGTAGTGACTAAAGGTTGCTCGTTATTATTATTAAAATTTTGCTAATTTATAATAAAAAATATAAAAATGGAAGAAAGAAAATCGTAGCGTAGGTGAAAAAAAAAAAAATTAAGTAACAAAAAAAAAACAAGCCCAGAGCTTTAGAATGCGTTTGACCAATAAGAAACAAGAGGGATTTTTTTTAACCAATAGGATGGACGATGCGACAGGTGGTGAGTATATAAGTATCCCGAGTATTCATAAGGGATGGGACACTTTACAATTGACACCACAAGTTTTACAAGTGACAAGTGCTTTCAATAAAAAAAAAAAAAAAATAAATAAAAAAAAAATTGTGTAGATAATTTAAATAATAAAAAATAATTTACTTTTGTCAATAATAAATTATTTATAATGCAATTTGTTACGGGAATTTGTGTTATTTTTATGATAACGGGAATTGTCGATGGAATTTTATTTGATAGTGTAAAAGATTATTTAAATTATAATAATAATAGTAATAATATTAATAATGATGATGATGATAGTAGTAAACATAAATTAGATAAGACTAATAATAATAATAATAATAATGATAATAGTAAAATATTAGGGATTGTGATAAAACCGACGACGAAATTTTTATTGGTATCAAAAAATAAATTAAGTATGTTATATATATTTATTATTTATTGTATAATATATATTTTTTTACAATTCAATTTTAATATTTTTAAATTTTCGCGGTATATTTTTTTTTTTTTACAAAATCGAGACGCGGGTTGATAAGAAAATTAAAAAAAAAATATTTTTGCTTTCAAAAATTATTTATACAAATTTTTTTTGATCGGATTTTCACATAACTAATTTTTGGTTTTATTAAAACTAAAAAATATTAAATTTTACAAGGCATCGAATTCTCTAAAAAAAAAAAAAAAAAAAAAAATCTACTCGAAAATTTATTTTTTTAAAATATTTAATTTCCAAAAATTGGTAATTAAAAATTTATTTGAATAGAAAACTCAATTAATAATTAAATTAAGTTTTTTTTTCAAATCTTAATAATAAATTATGGCCCTTTATTTTCTGAAGTTTTTTTTTTGTGTTTTTTATTTAAATTCAATGTAAGTTTCCTACGTATAAAAAATTACAATACAAAAAAAAAACATTTTAGTAAAGTTAGCAAGCATTTGAAATTAAAAAAATGTTTTTAAACAGATAAATAATGAACAAAAAAATTTCTAAAAAAATGCATATGTTGAAAATTTTATAAACTATACGTGCAATTTTTCTAAACATTTTTTTAATGTTTATTTTGTTGTTAACAAGAAGCTCAAAAAATTTCTAAACGTCTGCTAACTTTATTGTCGTAAAAAAGACACAAGTTTACAATAGAAATTTGATTTTTTGTGACTATTATAAATCAATTGTCGTGTCATATCAACAATACTGTCATCAATTTTCATCAATGTATTGATCACAAATACTGACATTTACTTCCCAAAAATTAGTTTTTTTTAATATTTACTTGCACAGAATAATTAATTGCAATATATTAAGATTCTCAAAAATTGAAATCATCCCTTTTTTCATAAAATTGAATATACATATATATTAGGGTGGTCGTTAAAAATTAAATTTTCTCAGGCGCCCCATAAAAAGCATCTTTTTAGTGGAAAAATACGTGGGTAATTTGGTTTTTCCTTTGTAAGTAAAAAGAACACGTGCCGCAGGACGATCAAAGTTCATTTTTCGATACAATCGCGGTTTTTTTTAAATATCTCATGAAATATGCAGATTAAAGGAAAAAATCATAAAAACAATTTTGTAGGAAATTAAATTCTTGACAAAAAAGGTCGAATTCATTTTTTTTATAGAATGGGTATTTATGAAGATATTTTAAAAAAACTTTTTTAGATCTGATGTATTGAGCATTTCAAGGATTACAAATTTTGAAAATAACATTTTTCTAAGTATATAGAAACTACAACAAGCATTAATGATTGATATGTCACGAGTTACGAAGTTGTCTATATTTAAGAAAAAACGTTATTTTTAACATTCGTAATCCTTAAAATGCTCAATTGATAAGATCTAAAAAAGTTTTTTCAAAATATTTTCATAAATACGCATTTTATAAAAAAAATGAACATGACCTTTTTTGTCAAGAATTCAATTTCCTACAAAATTGTTCCTATGATTTTTTCCTTTAATCTGCATATTTAATGAGATATTTAAAAAAAAACGCGATTGTATCGAAAAATGAACTTTGATCGTCCTGCGGCACGTGTTCTTTTTACTTACAAAGGAAAAACCAAATTACCCACGTATTTTTCCACTAAAAAGATGCTTTTTATGGGGCGCCTGAGAAAATTTAATTTTTAACGACCACCCTAATATACACAATATATAATATATGTATACAAATACAAAAATACTCATAAAATAACGAATTTCAAAATTCATTTTATTTTTTTAAACTGCAATTGTATTAAAAATTAGTTCTAATTAAAAAAAAAAATTTAGAAATTTTTTCGAGCCAAGGTCAACAATTTTCTTTTAAAATAAAAAATCAGTTTTTAATTTTTATTCCATTATTTAAAAAAATGACTGAAAAATTTTTCCTCAACCACTTTCTGAATTTTAACTTAAAAATTTATCTCTTGTAAAAATAATATAATTGTAATTACAAAAAAAAGTAGAAGTCCCTGAGTTTATTACTGCAATTTTCTACACTTAATTAATTCTTTATTTTTTTAAATAATTATCACAGCTCCTTTAAAACATTCCATCTCTTTTAATATTTTTTTAACTCTCCCAGACTTAAGAGCTCACGTAACTACTAAAGACATTAAACATTTTGTGTTTTTTTTATAGACCAATTTTAACATCACAAAAATTAATTATTAATTATATATATATATATATATATATATATATATATATATATATATATATATATATATATATATTTATATATAATATGTAGTAAAAAAATTCGAGTCCGATTTTTCAAGGAAAAAAAAAAATAATAATCGACTGCGAGGCAAAATGGACTCGAAATTTCGTTATTTACAAAACAATAATGAAACATGGGTAAAATGGGCCGTACTGAATTTAAAAAAAAATAATTATATATTTTTACAGAATCACAAATATGGAAAAAATTATTCCAACTTGATGGTGAATATAAAGAAAATTCAATGGAGTCGCATAAAAAAATTTCTAAAAAATCTTTAGTCTCAGTGGGTTTTCATGAAGGGCCTAATTATCATATGGAATTACAACCATCTGGAGTTCCCATATCTAAATGCGTGCATTTTGTTAAAGTTCATCCTAACAAGGTTACTATACAAAAAAAAAAAAAAAACAGAATTCTTTAATTTTTATTCTTGTATCCCTGACCAAATTACCCCCTTTATTATTTAATACGTCTCAGCTGGTGTATTAAAAATTTATGAAGATATTATTAGTAAGAATAATAACAATAATGATAATTATTAAAATAGGAAAGAAGAAATCGAATTTTCAATGCGTGGGGAGGAAAACGAAATTCAATTCCATTTAAAATAGATCCTAAAATACGTCGTCCTTCACGAATGCCATTCAACAGTTGGGGTGGAAAACGTCAAGTTGATTATTATCAAGATGATAATAGTGAAGATTTAAATAAAAAACGTATTAATGTTGCGGATGCTGGAGTTAAAAAACCATTTAACAGTTGGGGCGGAAAAAGAAGTTTTGGTCATTATTTTCATTTGTATTCATCTGATAAAACAATATAAATTTATGTAACTTGTTTTTCACTACATTTATTTTTACGTTAAAATTTAAAAAAAGGAAAAAAAAAATTTTTTTTAGTTTCTTTTTTTTAAAATATTTTTTTTTCGAAAATTTTTTTTTTTGAAAATCAATTACTGTACATTGTAAAGCATAAAATTTCCTGTTGAATGAGTACCCACATCAATATGTTTTGGTTAAAAAAAAAATTGAGTTACTATTATTATTATTTGATAAATATACATATGAGTATATTTTTTTTATTCGAGTATAGTGATGTGGGTACTCATTCAACGGGAAATTTACCAGAGATATCGAAATTCAAATGTTTAAACTTAAAATATTGATCTATGAAATTGTTAATTGGTAAATTGTTTAATAATATGAATTATTTAATCAAATAAAATAAATATAAGCATCAATAAAATATTTCATTAATCTGTTCCTTATCAATTTTTTTTTGTTTTGTATTCAAGTAATTTTTTATTTGAATTTTAATTTGAAAAAAATTTTATATTTAACTAACCTGATTTATGATTTAATTAATTAGTCTTATTAAATTAATTGTATAATATTGTTGGCAAGGTTAGTAAACACGCTTGTTGTTATTGTTTTGTTTTTTTATTTTTACGAACTGTCAAATTTTATTATCGGCAGTACAACTGAATTTACATGTGCCGCCATCTTGTAATCAAATTTCAAATCAAAATGGCGCGGATTTTTTCTTATGTTCAAAATTTCAAATGCTATTCACATTGAAAAATTTTTATAATTTACAATAATTTAAAACAAGTCATCGAAAAAAGTCACGCCAAGTTCTAATTTTTTTTAATTTGGCGCCAAAATTTCCATTTATCGTTTCTTGTAATTTTAAATCGTCATTCTGATGAAATTATTAAAGATACGAAAAAAATGATGGCATACATTGTGTGGCTCTTAAAATTTTCTACAAAAAACCATTCTTATAATTTTCACCTAAATCTCATAGTTTATCAGTACTATCAATTTTACACACAATCGAAATATATAAAATATTACTCCCATAAAAATTGTCTCTTTTAAATTCAAAATTCCAGCTAAACTATTAAAGATACGGAAAAATTTAAAGATACTAATTTTGTAGCTGACAAAATTTCTTTCAAAAAACTATTCTTAAAATTTTCACTCAAATCTCATAGTTTATTCGTAATTTCGATTTCAAATACAATAAAAATAAATAATTCCACTCCTGTTAAAATTGAGTCTTTTAAATTTAAAATTTCAACCGAACTATCAAGTATACGCGAAAATGACCCTAGTCAATCTTGTAGCTTACAAAATTTCCTACAAAAAAGGTTTCGGTAATTTTTTATCTCAATCTCATAATTTACGAATTATCTCAATTTAATGCACAATTCCCTTATAAAAAATGTCTCTAAAAAATCAAACATTAGCTAAGATATTTATTTATTCCCTTTATATTAATATATAATATATGTAATATCAAATCTAAAGTACTTCTGCTTTCTATAAATCAGAAAATAAATTTTAAAACTCATCAAAACCATGTGCCGCCATCTTGTTGACTCAAATCCAACTAAAATGGCCTCCCTTTAAAGTTACCGCCATCTTTCGTCGAAACAAAAAGTTAATTAACAACAAAAATATTTTTGAAAATTTCCTAAATCGATAAAATAATTTCCTATCAACCTTTTCGTTCTTTTTCTTGTCATTCTTGTTCGTTCCTTCTAACCTCTGGCAAAAAATCTTACAATTTATTATCAGAAAATATTGATAATTAAAATTAAAATTTTTAAATAAACTCTACTAGAGTAAAATTTGAAAAATAAGTTGATTATTTTAGAAATTTTGAGTAAAATTTTTTTACAAATAAAATTTTTTTTACAAAGAAAAATCTTCATTGTTTCTAGAACAATGAAGGGCAAATAGTGTCGCAATTTGTTCGTAGAAAAAAATCAAAGGGAGTTCGTAGAAAATTGAAATAAAAAAAATTTTGATTTCAAAGCTTAAGTAAAAATGGATAATTTAGTTAAAAATATCGAAAATATGGAAATAACAAACAATGAAGAATTAATATTAAATAAAATAATAATAAACTTAGAAAATTTAATAAATAATTCATTAGTACCGGAAAAAATAATTGGATTTGATAGACCGTGTGACCGAAATGATTTTAGAAATTTTGAAAATTTAATAAATAATTATTTGAATGAAATATTAATCGAATTAAATAATTTGAAAAATTATAACATCGATAAAAAATTATTAATTATTGATAACGTTGATTTAAGAATTATTTTGTTAAAATTAGTAATAATTATTGGGGAAGAAAGTGAATTAAATGTGTGGAATAATTCAATCACATTGGAACTATCAAATAAATTATTGATTGAAGTTTGCTGGTTTTTTGGTGTCGATAAAATTTCTGATATTTTTATTAATAACGATTTTGATGATAGATTACGTGATATTTTATTATTATTGCGACCTAAGTTATTAAAAAACACATGGAAAAGTAATCCTGCAAGTGTTGTTTGTTACAAATGGGTTTTGCATCAAGTTGAGGTATTTTTTATTAATTACTATAAATAAAAAAAAAATAGTTTTTGGATATTGTTTATTGGTCCTGAAACTATAACGAAATATTTTTAAATTATTTGAGCTTTTTCTGAGCCATTGGTCGAAAAAGCGCTGAGCGGATTCGGTGGCGGGGTTGTGAAAATAAGGGCTGAAAAAATTTTTCGATCATGTCATTTTGTAGAGAATTCAATGCCCTTTCAAACGAGTACCCACATGACGTACTTATTTTCGGTTGGTATTTATATTTATATATATTGGAATTTGTCTGAAATGTATGAGCGGTAAATTTAAAAAATAAGTACAGCTTGTGGGTACTCGTTTGAAAGCGCATTCAGTTCTCTATTCAAAGATGCAGAGAAAAAATTTTTCCCGCATTTTTTTTTTTTAATTTTTGAAACAGATTTTGTAATTTGGAAAAAAATTTTGATCATGTAATTTTGTAGAGAATTTAACGCCACTTCAAACGAGTACCCACATGACGTACTTATTTTCAGTTGGTATTTATATTTATATATATTGGAATATGACTGAAATATATGAGTGGTAAATTTAAAAAATAAGTACCGCTTGTGGGTACTCGTTGGAAAGCGCATTAAATTCTCTATTCAAAGGTCCATAGAAAAATTTTTTCCGACACTTATTTCTGAAACTCTTAAGGCCGATTTAATAAGTAGAGAATTTTTTTCTCGTAGGATCACAGTAGATTATTAATTAATTTAATTTATAGATGCCTGGACTGCTTAAATATTTAACAGGAGTATTACCAACAGCTTTACTTATCTACGATGACTATGTGCCAGAAAATCGTATAATTGGATTAATTTGTATTAGAAAAATACTTGAGCATTCATCTCTGGTATATAAATAATTTTTTATAATAATAATTACACTGTTCTCATTATGAAACTAGTCACAGTTTTCTTTCAATATTTCTTTGATAAAAAAATGATATTTAATATTTTTTTGAAATCAGTGATTAGTCCGATGATAAAATTTCGTAATCAATTAATTATTTTTTTTAGCAAAACGAATTTGTAAGAAGTGGTTACGCTGATGTACTTTACGACGCACTAGAAAAATTAACTCACGAGCGTGAAGTTAAATATATAATTCCACTTTATAATTGCATTACATTAATATTAATAAACATTGAATCAGCAAATAATACAATAAATCCTTATGAGGTAATTATAAAAAAAAATTTTTTGACAACAAACTTCTATCAAGTAAAAGATCCTCATTTCTACAAAGGCCCCAATTAAAAACCATGTCCCGATAAAGAAATTTCTTTCTTAAAAAATTTTTCTTTTTAAATTTAAATTCTGGCTAAACTATCAAAGATATCAAAAAAGTGAAAGACACCGATTTTGTAGCTAATAAAATTTCCTACAAAAAAGGTCCTTATAAATTTTTGTCTAAATTCAATAGTTTGTCAGTAATTAATATTTAATGAACGATCGATAAATAAAACTCTCGTTTCTATTGAAATTTTTTAAAAATAAAAATTCTGGCTAAACTATCAAAGATATAGAAAAAATGAAAGATACCGATTTTGTAGCTGATAAAATTTCTTACAAAAAATGTCTTTATAAATTTTTGTCTAAATCTTATAGTTTGTCAGTAATTAATATTTAATGAACGATCGATAAATAAAATTCTCGTTTCTATTAAAATTTTTTTTAAATAAAAATTCTGACTAAACTATCAAAGATATCAAAAAAATGAAAGACACCGATTTTGTAGCTGATAAAATTTCCTACAAAAAAGGTCCTTATCAATTTGACTCTTAACCCCATAGTTAAGACGTAATTTAAAATAAATGTGATCTATAAAATGAAAAACTAGAAAATAAAAATCTGTATTATTTTTAGTGGACAAAACGGGATGACATCTTGGCAACTTTATTAAACAACATGGAATTAGAAAATAATTTAGAACTACGTCATGCTTATATCACAAGTTTACCACAATTACTAACGAATATCGGTTGTGCTAAATGGTGCGAACGTTTAATTAGAATATTATCCGAGTACTGTGGCCATCATACCGATTTAAAAACACTGAAAGCAACATTACAGGTATTTATATAAATTTATTAATGATTTAATTTAAAAAAAAATGGTAGTAGATACCCTAGGCTACTAAGCCTTCTTAAGAAAGTTTTATGTAAATCTGTATCTTGAGACGAAACGGCAACCGATTTTCAATTCAAAGAGTCTTTGAAATTTTTTAAAATATCAATAGAGGGCTAAAAAATTCGCATTCTTAAGAGTTGTAATTCATGTCCGAGAAAAACCGTTTTTAAATTCCCATTTAGTTTTCTAATTACATTTGAAATATTTATGGAATTCGAATGAGGAAAATCTACCGAGGAACTCCGTCTTATCCATTTTTCCAGAAGCGGAAAAAATCTCTGTAATGATAATCAATTAATAGACCAATAGAAATTAAAAATTTGAGAATTTGTTGAGTACGGCCTAGTCTTAAGCAAATCTGATCTAATACTTAGCTAAGATACCAGCGTAAGACCCATTATTCTAAATAAAGAATTGCTTAAGATACCTGCAAATGGCGACCGTTACTTCTTTACTTCCTGACCCGTGTATTCAGTATTAGTATATTTTGATAGCAAGACTCTTTGGTCAGAAAGTTGGTATCAATTAGTTGCGATCAAGTTGACGACAATTTTCAGCTTTTGTAACTGTTGACTACAAGTTGTTACCAAATTTCCCAGAAAGTTGTCGGCATCTTATGGAAATGACAATTTTTGCGACCAATTTGGTGATAAATTGCTGCTAGCTTGGCTTTTAGGGGTAACTTTAGAGCTGCTCACTTACCCTGATAGCCAAGTTGGCGACAAACTGGCATCAAACTAAGAGCCACAACCAAAAAAATTGATGTTTCCATAAGATGATGACAACTTTCTGGGAAAGTTGGGAGCAAAGGTTGGCAATTCCATAAGTTGACGGAAAGTTGCCTTCAACTTTCTCAGAAACCTGCATTCGGCTTACGGCTGCTCGCAGGCGTTAACTTTCTCAGAAAGTTGGCAGTAATATGCAGCCAACAGTTACGGAAGCTAAATTTGTCGTCAAGTTGGTCGCAAACTAATGAATACCAACTCCCCTAATAGTCACACTTTAAAGATAATCGCTCAGCAAGTTCTGCAGTGAAACACTTACGGCTAACTTAACGACAAATTTTTGGCAAGCCTCGGCTGGATAATAGTTGCGTGCAAGTTGATGCAAATCAACTGCCGTCATCTGAATGTAATTTGACAGAAAAACTTGCCATCAATTTGAAGTGAAACTTTCAATCAACTTAACGTCATTGTCTGATAGTAACACTTGTAGTCAAATTGAATTCAAGTTACAGACAATTTACTATCAACTTAAAGGTAACTGCTTGCTCTCCAACACTTGTCTTTTAATTGGCTTCGGAATGCGGCAGTAGCTTGAAGTTAACTTCAATGTTTAAGGTAGCTATCAGGGGAATCCCAACTCGTGTTATCAGGGTACTGTTCGGTTTGATTTTATCAACCGATAAATATTAATAATTCCTAGCGCTTTTAATTTTAATGAGGATCACTAGGTTTGCTGTAGGAACTGAATTTGAGCCTCTGGTAATGATAAAAAAATAATAAACCCGATATTTAAAAGGAATTCTGCAGCAACTTTTACTTACTACTGTCAGTTAAGAGTAGAAGAATTGCTGCAAATTTTTCCTACAGATTTACGTAAATCTTTAGAAATAATCTTAAGTAAAACTTGATGAAAGCTACAGAAAGTATACTTACGCAATCCATCTTTTTTTAAATCTTCCGTAAGAGACTTACTGAAGGACTTTCGTCAAGTAATTTGCCTAAGACAATACTACTAGGCTAGCAAGTAATTAATAATCCAGTCATTGGTACTGACACTGATAAATCATAATTAATAAAAAAAATAATTAACAGTTTGCAGAAATAGTATTATCGATGTTCCACGTACGGATTCCCGCGCATTGTTTGATATTATACACAGCATTTTTGAAATTACACTACGACTTGACAGAGACTCCAATTTTCGATGAAGAAATAATACGAAGCTTAGAACGATGTATTTATTTACTGTACAAAGTAACTCCGAACATCGGATCGGCGATTATAAGAGACGACCGCATGAGAATAATTATTAAAAATAGTATTCATACAAACTGTTTTAGTGATACTAAGTACTGCAATTAATTATTTATTAATCACTTATACATTAATATTGATATTATTATTATTATTACTATTAGATTTATAAAAATTATAGTATTATAGTCATTATGATTATCTAATCAAATGTGATTTATCATGTAATGCCATATTTATTATTAAAGTTTATTAAACTTATTATTAAACTTCAATGTCTATTTTATTTATTGCCTTGTTTGATTATTTACGAGTTAAATCAAACTACAATTATTTTTAATACTACATATCGTTAGAAGACGATAAATATATGGCGACAAATAGGTATATATATTTATGAATATATGTTTTTTACATATATTGGATTATATATTTTTAATAATATATTTCTTTTTATATAATGTTTTATATTTCTCTATATATATTATCTCATATAATGCTCAATATGTTTTTGTCATATGAATCGTTTATTTGAGAAACCCCATAAGTCAAGAAAACAAAATTTTTGAGGAAACACAAAAAAACATTTTTTTGGAAAAACTTGACGTTAAAATAATAAATAAATAATTGAATACAATAATGTTAGCGTCTCTGAAAATGATTCCAACAAGAAAAATTTAAATTTTTAACTGAAACTACTTGAAAAAATTATTTAAAGTTGATTGACTTATGGGGTTGCTCAACCAAACGGGAAAAAAAAGTTATAAAATCATTGTTTTTAACTTCCTGCTAAGAAAATTGTAAATTTTCAAAAATTCGGGAAGTTATTGGTTTCGGTCCGATTTACGAAAATCGAATTTCCATCAGATGTCGACGTTTCGAGGTCCTAGGAAGCTATCCTGACTAATTTCACGATGATGTCCGAGTGTATGTATGTGTGTACGTACGTACGTATGTATGTATGTAAATATTCATAACTCTTGAACGGATGAACCGATTTTGATCGTTGAGGTGTCATTCGACGCGGCTTGTTAATGTCTTGGAGCCGTAAAAATTTGAACTTAATCGGTAGGGTGCGTTCAGAGATATTTCAAAAATAAAATTTTTTCGAAAATGTTTTATTTGGATAACTTTTAATTTGCTCGATGGATTGATTCTAAAATCTAATCAGCTCTAAAACTCTATAAGCCGCGTCGAATGCCACTTCAACCATCAAAATCGGTTCATTCGTTCAAGAGAAACCGTTGACGAAAGAATTCAAAAAAAATTTTTTCCTTGGTTTTTTTGAAATTTCTCAAAAACGGCTAAATAAATCAATTTCAAAATTTGATCAGCTTCAGAACTTGATAAAACGCGTCGATTGCCACCTCAACCATCAAAATCGGTTAATTCGTTCGCGAGATATCGTGGGAGAAGGAAATGCTAAAAAATGGTTTTTTACAAAACAATGGCATACAAAAGTATTTGCGAGCTCGAAGAGCTCGAAAATACATTCACAATAATGTTTTCGAGCTCAGCGAGCTCGAAAACAGCGGGAAGTTTTGGGGCTGGCCCGCAGGGTCAACTGACAGACCGATTTTTTTCTCCGTGTATGGTTAGATTGAATTTCAATCTGAATTCCTTCCGTCTTTCGGAGTTTCAAGGTTAAAAAAAAAATCCCTTTCTACATGGAGTGAATAGGGAGATTTTTTGTTTCAGTGGAGCGATTTCGGAGTGATGTGGATTTCATTTTAATGTGCAGCCACTCCGATCCGGAGTTTTAATGTTAAAATAAATTGCCCTTCGTAGAAAATTCAATTTCGACAGGACTAAAAAAAATACAAAATTTTTATCGTATAGAGCTTATACAGAATTTCATCAGTTGAATGAAATGATGACTTTGCATAAAATACAAATGTGAATATTTATCATAATTTCAATTTAAAAAATTTATTCCTGGTCCTTAAAAAAGTCTTTAGAACCTGTCTTTCCTCATTTCTTATCCATACTTATTTGCAATCGCGAAGCGTGTTAGTGGGTAAGATTGCAGACAGGTGGCAGTCTATTTAACGATTATTTTCTGGCCTATACTTTCAATAACTAATTTAATTTAACATTTATACAGAAAAGAAGATCAGTATCGTTACATGTAAGGGAAGGTGGGGCAGAACGGCCCCCCTGGGGCAGAGCGGCCCCCCTGAAATTTTGATCAAAAAAAATTTTTTTTTTTCGCCTAATTACTATAAATCCGATATGTTTGCGCATTTTTACCCCTACGCATGACTTTTGGGGCAATATGGACAAGCCTAAAATAAAAAAAAAGTGATTTTTTCATATTTTTATCGTCGAATTAAAAAAAAATTAGTATAATTCCACATTTCTAGCCCCACGCATAACACCTGGGGCAAAATGGACCAGCCGAAACTTCCGAAAAAATTATTTTTTCATATTTTTCGGCCGTTTCTTTATGTAAGAGGCAAATTTGGTCACTCAAAATTTATAAAAATTAAATTTTTTTTTTTAGTTGATAAATTTTTGAAATAAAATAAAATTATAGAATTGATTTTTTGTTTTTATTAAATAACAATTAGTAATTAAGGTAATCGAGAGTGAACGATTTATTACACTTTAAAAAATTTTTTTCGAGTAATATAAAACGAAAAATAGTTGTCAAGAGAAAGAAATACATTCTTAATGATGAAAACAATTTAAAAAAAAAAAAAAACGAAAAAAAAAAATTTTTTTTATCACTTTATGGAGGGGGGCCGCTCTGACCTACAAAAAATTTTTTTTTTCAAAATTTTGGCAAAATGTCCATAAATTTGTTCGAAATAGGACAAAAGTAACGTGATTTAATAGTTGAAAGACACAAAAAGTAATAATTGGCATAGGGGGGCCGCTCTGCCCCACCCTCTCCTATTAGCTTTTAGTTCGACGCAATGCTATTACTTCCTATGGCATATGAGCGTAACCTAGAAGCTAGCAAATTGATTCGAATATTATTGATCCCTTTATAACGAAAACTTTGAATGAGTCAAGAAAGATAATATCCCATATACTTTAGATATTTGGGTCCTGTGAGCATGAATGGAAAGTTTTCATTCTGATAACTTACAATAAATTAGGAAAATTTATGCGTTTTCATTTGGGACAGTAAATTTTTAGTTCGTTTAATAGTATACTGAGACAGTTTCATTGGTTGAAATATTTCAATTAATTGACTATATTTTTATGCTTTTTTTCGAATTTATAAATAAAATTATATTTCTCTTCACTTGTTTCTAGCAGTTCAAATATAAGGTTTGCAAAATAGTTTTTTTTTTATAAATCAATATCGTTTCATGTAATTATGAAACTTGTGGTCTACATTTGCATAGAAGAAGAAATGGCGATGTCACAAAATATAGCAAAAATGGTCAACAGAATTGATCGAATGAACTGCGCACGTTCGTTATATTTCACCACGTAACCGCATATTAGCCAATAGTTTTGCTCTTTGGTCCCTTCTACTCGAATAGTACTTTCCTGAAAAAAGGGAACTATGCAAATATTTTATTTGCGCAACTCACAATTTCGAAAATATATATATTCCATCCCGACGTCGAGAAACTATTTATCCAAAAGAGACCATCGAATGTAGTCATCACTATTTATAATACAACTCAGTTAATTTTTCGATAAAAGTGATCAGAAAACTGTCTTTCAAATATCGGAACTTTCTACAAATCCAATTAATTTTATAATTTAAAAACAAATTTTATTGTTACAAAAGTTTTATAAATTTACTCACGATGATGATATCAATGAGGAATATTATTTTGAGTGTATGGTTCGCAAGTGTTTCTTGTTGTGAATTCGAAAACTTCAATTTATCAGTAACAGATACTCCAATCACACACATAAATGTGGTAACTAAATTTTTATATTTTTAATAATTCCAACATCACCGTTATAAATTTTTTTTTTCTACAGTTTTTTTATGGGTAATAATAATGATGACAAAACTTTCGTTTGTTTTCTATCAGGCTCAACTTTTTCAACTTTGTTATGCGAATCCATCAAATCCTATAGCCATCACTGAAAACTTGGCAAAGACATTGCACAAAAATTTGGCCGATACAATAAAGGCACCTGTCATTATCATCAACGATGAATTCATATCAAGAGACATTCAACTATACTTTCCAACCTATCCAATGTATATTTTATCAGTGTCAAGTTATAAGGAATTGAACGCTCTTCTACGGAAATTAATATTTTCACCCTTCTGGAGTATTCAATCAACGTTTTTCGTGATCGTTGAATCTGTAGAATCATGTGAAATGGATTCATTTCAAGCTTTGGAACTACTATGGGAGTTTGAACTGTTATCATGTGTCGTAGTGTGCTCTAGTACCGGCGCTGAAACCACTCTCTATACTTACAATCCTTTCACAAAGCGAGCTCCCGATCCTTGGATTGAAATTGAGAAAAATTGGTTTGACTACCGTCGTCGACCATTGACCTTCTACAAGCAATCTTTCACTGATAGTAAATACCTGTTATTATTCATATTATTATTCATTTTATAATTAATACACCATGAATTTTTTTTTATCCAGATCAAAACATATGTGCGAATCTTACTTTCGATAAAACTAAACTTCTTGATGGTTATCCTGGTACAATAGCCGTGACGAATCGGTTTCACAGAAGATTTTACTTTATTGAAACATTTGCTTCTTTGAACATGACTCCGCAAATGACTAAATTCGTAGATCCTATTTTAGTCGCTAGATCAATAATAAATGGTAAACGAGATATTAGTGACGACTTGTACGCTGATTATGCAACTCAATTTGGAGACGTAGTGCCCGTGATTTTTGAAGAATCTTATGCCATAGCAACACAAAAGCGAAGTTTTCAACCAGTATTTTATGAAGTTGAGAATGTCATTGATATTAATGGGGCTATAGGGATAATAATTATTCTTCTTCTAATTACCGTCCTGATTATATTGCACAACGGGTATCAAGTGAGATTGGCTATTCTGGATGTCTTGAAGCTGTTGATGAGTATGGGAATGGATACACCTCTTGATCGACTTGCCATGAAATTAACCTTCTTTACTGCTTTTTTGTTCGTTTTTATATTTGGTCCATCGCTTGAGGGACAAATATTCGCCTCACTTACTCGCCCGCCATCTCAGAACGTGGAGTCCCTTAAGGACTTGTATGATCAAAAGTACCACGTATATTACATTCAAGCGATCCATAATAATGTCTTAGGAGAGGAATTATGGAAAACTGAAGAGGAAATGAAATATTTACATCCCCATTCATCCTCTTTTTCCTTAGAAGAATGTTTGCAACTAATGATGCGTGATCCTGAAGTTGCGTGTATTGATGAAAATAAGGTCTTGTTATCTTGGACTATGGATTTTCACATTCACATATCCAAAAGATTAGTGTTTAACACGAATTTTTTCCATCATCATCGCTTAAATTGGGCCCTGGGCAAACGATTTTATCAGAGATTATTAAAATTTAAAGAATTAGGTCTCACAATTGAAGAATCAGTGTACGCAGGGATTGCATCACACAAAATGAAAATGGAAGAAAGAAAAAAAAAAATGTTAGATCATGACATAATCGACGCTGAAGATTTGACAAATTTATATATATTCTTGGCTTTTTTTCAGCTTCTGGCAGTCATCATATTTGGTATTGAACATATCTTCGCATATTATCGCCGACAAAGACGATAGAAATAAAAATTCGATAACATCGAAAAAATATGCCTATTAAAAAAAATCGGATGCGCGTGACTCAATAAATTTGATTGTGTAGATTTCCTCCATTCAACCGATTCGTATGTTTTTTTATTTAAATTAAGTTATTTATTAACAGTCGACTGTTATATTTTGTGAGTATTAAAGCAAAAGCTTCACCATTAGATGTGATTTTTACAATAATAATTGTGCAAGTAATCATAACATATATTACGAGAATTTAAAAATATTGAATATAATTCTAACCACTATAGTTGTAATTACACAATAATATATATATATTTTTTTCAGTTTCCCTGACTAAAAACTTCGATTGAATCTGATTCAATACAATAAGAATTGTGACTTTCCATATGAGACCGATTAAATCTAATTGAATAAATTTTAATCGGGAAACAAAACAAGATTTTTTTTCCGTTTCAATTCAATTCAGTCTGAGTTTTTAAGCAGGGTTCAATATCACATTTAAATGTGTCTCCAATTCAATTGAATTTTCGATTTTACTAATAAGATTCAATTGTATTGTACCAAAAAAAAAAATGAAAAATGAATATTTTAATGAGGCACGATATGATCAAATTGTGTAAGTTTTAATCGTCTTTACAAGTAATTTATTGAGCTATTCTTCCGATTAGGTCACCCTGCCGATTTCACGATTTTTTATCTCACGATTTTGGCTACCGATTTCGCTCTAAATTTCAGGAGATCTTCTTTATGTCATCACAAAAGACGTGTGAAGTTTTGAGTGAAATCGGTAGCCAAAATCGTGGAAAAGAAATTGTTGAAATCGGTGGGCTGACCTAATTGGAAGAATAGCCATTTATTGATTTGAGTAATAAATATTAGTTTATAAGTCATGTCTAACGTTTAATCAGGACTTAATATTTATCAATTTGTAATTCAGAAAAATTTAAAATATTGTAATTTATTAATAAAAATAACAAATAATTAAAAATTATTTTTTCAATCATTTTTCTGACCTTATGATATATAAATGTTATTGTTATAAATTTTTGCAGCATTCAATTGTTTGTGTACCCGGGAAAAAATGCTTAGATATGATCATATCTGTTCATGTATGATGTTCACGTTACTAAACATTTTTTCTATTATTGTAAAAATATAAGGTTTTTTTTTCTGCTGATCGATACCTTTGAATGTTATAATAAAGGGTCTAGGTCACAGTCACATGGAAGAAGAAATGGAAATGCGTTATAACTAAAATACAAACATGTAACACTATTGATCGTATTATATTTCATAGCTATATTTATATAATATTATTCAACAAAAATTATAATTATGCTGACAATATCAAGGGTGGGTAAATTCAATTATAAAGCATTCGTTTGCTGATAAAAAAAAGCTGTTGTAAATTTGCGAGCATTCAGAATAATATAATTTGAAGTCTCGTTATGGTTGAATTGAATTTTAATCTGAATTCCTTCCGTCACTCGGAGTTTCAAGGTTAAAAAAAAAATCACTTTTACATGGAGTGAATAGGGAGAATTTTTTTTTTCAGTGGAGCGATTTCGGAGTGATGTAAATGTAATATTAATCTGCATCCACGCCAATCCGGAGTTTTAATGTTAAAATATATTGCCCTCCGTAGAAAATTTAATTTAGACAGGACTAAAAAAGATGTAAAATTATTTATAGAGTAGAGCTTTTACGAATTTCGACAGTTGAATGAAATAAATACTCTGCATGCAATCAATAAGTGAATATTTATCATAATTTCATTTTAAAAAATTTATCCCTGGTGGAAATTTTTTGGACTTTTCTCTGGGAAAAGTTTTTAGAACTTTAGATCTGAAGTAATGAATCTTAGTTCATAAGTTATGTCTAAGGTTTAATGAGTACTTCGAATTCATAACAATTTGTACTTGAAAAAAATTAAATTTCAAAATATCATGATTAATAAATAAAAATAAAAAATAGTCGAAAAATAAATTTCTTAATTACTTTCCTAACCCTATGTTATCAATATTATTGTGATAAATTTTTTCAGCATTTTATTTTTTGTATAAACATTTTTTCTGTTAGTGTAAAAATATGAGGTTTTTTTTTCTGCTGATCGATACCTTTTAATGTTAAAATAAAGGGTCTAGGTCATATTCACATGAAAGAAGAAATGGAAATGCATTAAAACTAAAGTACAAACATGTATCACTATTGATCGTAAGGTTCATTTACTATGACATAAACAGAAGTATACTTATCCTCAAAATTTTTGTCGGCACATAATAATGAAGAAACAATCTTTTTTTCCTTGTTGGCAGTCGTCCCGATAAGGCCACGTGCCAGAGATGAAGGTATTGTATGAGTGATATCATGATAATAATAATTAATTTTATTTTCAGTTTTTGTCATTTTGTCATATTTTATGACACTGCGTGCAGTAACATACAGATACAATTAACTTAGCTAAGATATTACTTGTAATTATATTAATCAATATATAATGAAATATATGTATTTTTAAGGCGACTATAATTTTATTTATTATTTTCAACGATAATTCCAATAAAGATCGACAACTCAAAAATATTCATACTCATACAGAATGAAAATTTTTGACAGAAAGAAATTGAAAAAAAAAAAAAAATTATTACGAGTATGTGCACAAGCCAATTTCCGTTGGAATGAGTACCCACAACCCTATAATCTAAGCAGTTAAATTTTTTCTCATAAATTTCGAAAATATATTTTCAAAAATTGAAATTATTGATGTTGGTACTCATTCGACAGGAAATTACACAGAGACTACTGATATCAAATTAAAAATTCGAAAATATCAACAAGTCTCATGAAAAATAGAAAAAAAAATCAATATATATGGATTAAAATAATATAAATAATGTTTAAAAAATCCGGTGACTCCTGAAATGGTTAATTAAAAAAAGAAGTAATATATTATGCAATATTTTAAAAAATTATTATTTATTATTCGTACAATTTTTTTAATATTTTGAAAAAAAAAAATATATGACAATCAATCGCTTAATAAAGTGAGACGATTTAAAATAAAAAAACACCTGCAAAAATCCAGGAATTTTACAGCCATTTTTACCTGAGTTTTAATTATATCTTTGTTTTGTTTTTTTTTTATTTTTCGAATACCAATGCCCGGAGTGTCATCAAAAAAGACACAATGAATGATATAGACTAAAAAAAATATACATTTATATTTATAGGTATTAAATTATCACTACATTGTTCGCTTTGTTATAATGAAAAAAAACATAAATAGTTATACCCGTCAAAAAAATAATTATAAGTGATAATATATGAAACACCTTCATGATCAAATGCTATAAGATCTTACATGATCCTATATGATTCTTAGATCAATCCAAAAAAAATATTGACATTTTATACATGATCTTATTACAAACATATATGATCATTTATACCTATATATGATTATATATAAGGATACAAAATGATATATGATCATAAATGTTCACATGTGTCCATATATAATCGTTATGTAATCCTATATGATTCTCAAATAAATCAAAGAATATACACACTTCATATATGATCATTTTAAAAGCATATATGAATATATATGATCACAAATGTTCATATATGTCCACACACGATCATATGTGTCCATATATGATCTTATATAATGGTCAGAGAAATAAAACAAAGACATTAATATTTCATATACGAAAAATCGATTCAATAATACGTGATCTGATCATATATAAATATATAAGATCATATAAAACTTTTTTTCACAGGTATAACTCTGATTTCAAATAACTACTGATTAAAAACTTACGGCTGCATAAAACTGGCAAGTAAGTGCAGGCAAAATACCTTCGACATTAATGACAAGTGGCTTTTGTGCGCGACACATCATTATAATTAATGACTTTTGTACTGACAAAGAACTTCCAATCCAATTCGACTCATAAATTCCTAAAGATATTTTCGTACTCTAAATAAATAATACATAATAATAGTTTTTTTTTTTTTTATTTTCTTAATAAAATTAATTTATCAATTTGTCATTAATTACTTACAAGATCATGTAAATCATCTGCAGGCAGAGTAATTACATACAAATCAATTAAACCAGCGGCGACGAAAAAAAATCCTCTCATCATATCAACCATATTCCGATGCTATTTGTGAAATTTAAGAAAAAAAGAAATTTTTAATTAATATTTCTATACTTGAATTAATAATAAGAAATATATAAATAATTTATCGATCGTAAAGCACATCTCAGATGCTTCGCATCATGAGTCGTGCAATATTTTCCACATACAAATATAAGTGGAACTGCAGCAAATGTCAGAGTAATTATCAAACTAGTATATCGTTTTAATGTCAGGAATCGTAATAAATAATTTAGTTGATTGACGTAACTAAAACAATGAAGTATATATTAATTAATTTACAATAATAATGACCATAAGTACACAGAAAAAAATTATGTTTTAATTCAAAAAACTTTTAACCCCCCCCCCCCTCCCAAATTTTGGCAGTGTTACAATTCTTCTCACAACATCTCTATTCATGGGAAGTAGCTACAACTCTACTCACTCACAACTTTACTCACGTATTTTAGCCTATCGATATAATAGCAATTCTTTGTGAGTAGAATTGTAGCTGAGTAAAGATATAACTGAGTAGTGTTAAACCTGAGTAAATAAAACTATGAGTAGAGTTGAAGCTGAGTAAAATTGTGAGTGAGTAGAGTTGTAACACTGCCAAAATTTTTACTTGTCCCGAGAAATTTTTTGTATCATGAATAAAAAAAAAAAAAATTCTTCATGCAAAAAAAATTTTTCCGTACACTATAAAAAGAGCCGTGTTAACAATGAAATAACATTAGTGCAGACAGTGTAATTTGGCGGTGTTAAAATACCGGTGTTAAATCGGTGTACAAAAAAATTTCAAGTATAGAAATTAGAAAAAAAAATGTATTATATACATGAAAAAATATAAAAATTTAATAAATATTATCCGGAGGAAATTTTAATTTTGTTGTGTACTTATTTTAATAATTATTTATGTTATACGTAATTTGTTAAAAAATTACACAATTTTACACCCCGTACGAAAAAAGTATACATCCGGGCAAATTTGAATATATGTCTCATATATGCGACATATATTCAGTTTTGCCCGAATATATACGGATATATACTTTTTCTGTACGGGACCCACCGTTTCAATCACCAATAATTTAATTGATTATTAAAAATACTGTTTAACTTTCATGATCTAGTAAGTAAAAATATTTTCAACACCGAAAAATATTTTTTGTGACAGACACTTGAAATCTACGACATTTAGCGCCTATAGCCGGCAGCTAAAAATATTAGATAAGATACAGCTGGTAAAAAAGATACCTAATCGTTCTAATAGTGACGTAATCATCGGATCAAAAAATATTTTTTGGTTACATATGCGATAGCAAACGACCAAAAAATATCGAAGTAACTTAACGAGCCATCTTGTGACAAAATTAATTATCATTTTAATTTGTCCACTTACCGACTTCTCTCTAATTTTCAACAAATACTCAAAACAATCTTACCAAATAAATTAACACGGATTTATAACCTGCCATTTATAGGCACTAAATGTAGTAAATTTCAAATATCTGTCACAAAAACTAATGTATTTATCTAGTACAATCGAGTCTAAGACGCTCGTGTGTTGGTACCCTCGCCTTCGGCTCGGGCACTAATCTTTACACTCGCGTCTTAAACACGATCGCACTCGATAGATAAACTACTATTAACACCGTGAAATTTTTTTTAACACCAGTAAAGAATATTTACACCAGCGGCGGTGTTATAATAACACCGCTTTCAGTGTTGAAATTTACCGCCGAAAATTGTAACACCTACACCGCCTGGACTTACCCCGGTTTTTTTATATTTACCTTATACATTGTCTGTGTTTATCTAAACACTTGCGTAATTGATCATTATTATTATTAATTTTTTTTAATTCAAAAAACAGTAATTCCAATTCTGTTAACACATAACAAAATAATATAACTGTACTGAGAACGATAGTAATAATTGTTAGTGCCTGTAGTAACGCTAATATTTGTGAAAAATATATGATACAATATACGATCGTAAAAGGAGTTACTGTAAAAAAAGGATAGTAATCTGTTTCCGGTAGTAATTGGGGCAAAAACAGCGGAGTAAATGTAAAGATTATTATTGATATTGAAGCTCCTGAATAGAGAATTAATATAAAAATGAAATATCGATTAATGTATCGTTGATATATTAATTTTTTACTAGATGTTGAGTTTTTTATGAAAGCCGCCGCATCTTGAAGTAGTTTCTGGTTGGAAAAAAAAAGTTTTTGTTACTAGAGAAATGTTTTTTATATATATTTATCATGGTTTAAGTCGTCTTCAAAACAAATACCAATATGACATATTTAATTTAAATAATTCCAAAGATAATATAGATATTAATTCATATATATGAAATATATATATTTTGAAATATTTAAAATAGATAGGGCTTGTTGGTACTCATTTTACAGAGCTTTTAATTCTCTAAAAGTCCGCATATTCAATACTTTTTTTTAAACGCGGAGCAAAAAATTTTATAAAATAAATTTTTGAATTTACAATGAATTAAAAAATGTTAAGAAAAAATCTATGTCACATATATCGTAAATTTCAGGTATAAATAATAAAATACTTACATGTAATTTATTTTCATTAATTTTCCAAAATATATAGTCGAATAAAGTGTCAATATGTAACGATGACAAGCTTATTTTTTCAACTAATAAATATTTGTCGCCTCGATTAAAATAAGCGCTCATTGATAACAAAATTACCATTTTTAATTTATTGAGCACCAAGAGAAACCATATTATTTTTTGAATTATTTTCATATTTTCGTTTTCAGTCCAAGGTGATATGCAAGTTAATTTTCTTAGTAATAAAGCCGTTTTTATTATTAATTCAGGTTTCAAATTCATTATAATCGATTTTTATATATTTATGATTTAATTTTTAAAATAATAAATATAAATATTTTTTAGATAAGTGAACACTTGAAAAGTTAGACCGAGAATGCTCAATAGATATAAATATACTTAATGTCTTTTATCAAAATTTCTATGACTGACTAAAATAAAATATAAAAACAAATGTAATTCATCATTATAAGTTTATTAAGTTTATTAAGATTATAGATTGAAAACTCATATTATTAAAACTAAACGTGTTATTAAAATAATTAATTGTGAGTTATCATAATTATACATCCATTAGTTACATTTTAAGAACCCTCAGGTATTTATTGATCAAATAAAAGTAATTTCTTTATATATAATTAAAAATAGATTGAAATTTATGAATTAATTAATTAGTAATTGTTATTTTTCGTGTCATTACGAGTCGAATGAGTACCAACATGACAATTTTAATTTTTTTCAAAACTTTGATTCTTGAAAATCTTAAATTTTTTTTTTTTAATATAGGGTTGTGAGTATTTATTCTAACAGAAATTCACTGATCTATCAAAATTTACTGATCATTTTGTGCTGAAAATTTTTTTGTGAGTGAAATAAGTACAAGTTGCTAAAACGGTTTTTATAAAAACTCAGTATAGAGGCCTATATATAATTAGATCTGATCAGACATTGGAGAAGAAATGGCAGTGTCACAAAATGAAGCAGAAATGGTCAACAGAATTGATCGAACAAACTGCGCACGTTCGTTATATTTCACCACGTAACCTCATATTAGCCAATAGTTTTGCTCTTTATTCCCTTCTACTCGAATAGTACTTTCCTGAAAATGGGGAACTATGCAAATATTTTATTTGCGCAACTCACAATTTCGACCCTACATATATTCCTGACGTTGAGAAACTATTCATCCAAAAAGACCGTCGAATATAGTCATCACTATTAAATAAAAATACTCTCTGTTTATTTTTCGATAAATGTGATCAGAAATCTGTCTTTCAAATATCGGCAACTTTCTACATTCAAATATTATCACTAAATTCAATTAATTTTATAATTCGAAAATAAATTTTATTGTTACAAAAGTTTCATAAATTTACTCACGATGATGATATCAATGAGGAATATTATTTTGAGTGTATGGTTCGCAAGTGTTTCTTGTTGTGAATTCGAAAACTTCAATTTATCAGTAACAGATACTCCAATCACACACATAAATGTGGTAACTAAATTTTCATATTTTTGCTAATTTCATCATCACTATTACGATTTTTTTTTTCTACAGTTTGTTTAATAAGTAATAATAATGATGACAAAACTTTTGTTTGTTTTCTAACAGGCTCAACTTTTTCAACTTTGTTATGCGAATACATCAAATCCTATAGCCATCACTGAAAACTTGGCAAAGACATTGCACAAAAATTTGGCCGATACAATAAAGGCACCTGTCATTATCATCAACGATGAATTCATATCTAAAGACATTCAACTATACTTTCCAACCTATCCAATGTATATTTTATCAGTGTCAAGTTATAAGGAATTGAACGCTCTTCTTCGCAAATTAATATTTTCACCCTTCTGGAGTATTCAATCAACGTTTTTCATGATCGTCGAATCTGTAGAATCATGTGAAGAGGATTCTATTAGAGTTTTGGGAAGACTATGGCGGCTTGAATTGTTATCATGTGTCGCAGTGTGCTCTAGTACCGGCGCTGAAACCACTCTCTATACTTACAATCCTTTTACGAAACGAGCTCCCGATCCTTGGATTGAAATTGAGAAAAATTGGTTAGACCACCGTCGTCGACCAGTGACCCTCTACAAGCAATCGTTCACTAATGGTAAATACCTCAGTCATTATTTACATTATTATTCATTTTATAATTAATACACCATGAATTTTTTTTTATTCAGATCATAACATTTGTGCGAATCTCACTTTCGATAAAACTAAACTTCTTGATGGTTATCCTGGTACAATAGCCGCGACGAATCTTTTTAACACAGGCTTTTGCTTTCTTGAAACATTTGCTTCTTTGAACATGACACCGCAATTGACTGAGTTCAGAGATCCTACTTTAGTCGCTAGTTCAATAATAAATGGTAAACGAGATATTAGTGCCGACTTGTACGCTGATTATGCAACTCAATTTGGAGACGTAGTGCCCGTGACTTTTGAAAATTCTTATGTCATAGCAACACAAAAGCGAAGTTTTCAACCAGTATTTTATGAAGTTGAAAATGTCATTGATATTAATGGGGCTATAGGGATATTAATTATTCTTCTTCTAATTACCGTCCTGATTATATTGCACAACGGGTATCAAGTGAGATTGGCTATTCTGGATGTCTTGAAGCTGTTGATGAGTATGGGAATGGATACACCTCTTGATCGACTCGCCATGAAATTAACCTTCTTTACTGCTTTTTTGTTCGTTTTTATATTTGGTCCAGCGCTTGAGGGACAAATATTCGCCTCACTTGCTAGCCCGCCATCTCAGAACGTGGAGTCCCTTAAGGACTTATATGATCTAAAATACCATGTACATTACATGCAAGCGATCCATAAAAGTGTATTAGGAGAGGAATTATGGAAAACTGAAGAGGAAATGAAATATCTACATCCCCGTCCAGCCCCTTTTTCCTTAGAGGGATGTTTGCGACTAATGATGCGGGATCCTGAAGTTGCGTGTATTGATAAAGATGAAGTCATGTTGTCTCGGTCTATGAGATTTCATATTCACGTGTCCAAAAGGGTTGTATTTAAAACGAATTTTTTCTATCATCATCGGTTACATTGGGCCCTGGGCAAACAATTTTATCAACAATTATTAATGCTTCAAGAATTAGGTCTCACGTATGTTGAACATTTACTGTTCGCATGGATTGCAACAGATAAAATGAAAATGGAAGGAAGAAAAAAAAAAATGTTAGATCTTGACATAATCGACGCTGAAGATTTGACAAATTTATATATATTCTTGGCATTTTTTCAGCTTCTGGCAGCCATCATATTTGGTATTGAACATATTTTCGCATATTATCGCCGTCAAAGACGATAGAAATAAAAATTCGATAACGTCGACAAAATTCGCCTATTAACAAAATCGGATGCGCGTGACTCAATAAATTTGATTGTGTAGATTTTCTCCATTCAACCGATTCGTATGTTTTTTTATTTAAATTAAGTTATTTATCAACAGTCAACTGTTATATTTTGTGAGAATTAACGCAAAAGCTTCACCATTAGATGTGATTTTTACAATAATAATTATGCAAGTAATCATAACATATTTTACGAGAATTTCATAACAACAAATATAATTCTAACCACTATAGTTATAATTACATATTAACGTATTTATATTTTTTTCAGCTGACTAAAAACTTCGATTAAATCTGATTCAATCGAATAAGCATTGTGACTTTCGAAATGAGTACGATTAAATTTAATTGAATAAATTTCAATCGGATCCAATCGGGGAAAAAAACAAGATTTTTTTCTGATTAAAATTCGATCAATTATTCGGAACCGTTCCAAGTGTATTCCGATTGAGTGATTTCATCTGACAGCGTTTCAATCAGATTCTATCTGAGTTTTTAAGCAGGATTTCAAATCACGTTTCAATGTGTTTCCAATTTAATCAAATTTTCGATGTTACTAATAAGGTTCAATTGTATTTCACCAAAACAAAAAAATTAAAAATGAATATTTTACTGAGGCACGCCCTCGCAAATTTGAATCACGGTGAGTTTGTTCCATTTTACCGCTGTGATTACGCGGTGGATACACTGTGTATACCCGGTAGTGAAATGGAACAAACCCACCGTGTAACCACGGTGGATCCACGGTGTTTACACTTCCACGGTATTTCCGCCGTGATTCAAATCTGCGAGGGAACATATGATTGAATTGTGTAAGTTTTGATCATCCTTTCAAGTAATTTATTGATTCAAGTAATAAATCTTAGTTTATAAGTTATGTCTAACGTTTGATGAGGACTTAATATTTATCAATTTGTAATTCAGAAAAATTTAAAATATTGTGATTTATTAATAAAACTAACAAATAATTGAAAATTATTTTTTCAATCATTTTTCTAACCTTATGATATAAATTTTTGACGCTTTTAATTTTTTGTGTACCCGGGAAAAAATTCTTAGATATGATCATATCTGTTCATATATGATGTTCATGTTAATAAACTTTTTTCCTATCATTGTAAAAATATGAGGTTTTTTTTTTTCTGCTGATCGATACCTTTGAATGTTATAATAAAGGGTCTAGGTCACAGTCACATGAAAGAAGAAATGAAAATGCGTTGAAACAAAAGTACAAACATGTAACATCATTGATCGTATTATATTTCATAACGTTATGTAGTACTATATTTATACAATATTATTCGACAAATATTATAATCATGCTGATAATACCCTCGCGGCAATATTGATCGATTCTGAAGCAAATCTTGAGCAAATCAAGGAGAATACAGCGAAGTATTATAACTATATATACTGTAGTTTCAAGATCTTGACTGACAGCTACTAGGGTATCAAGGGTAAGTAAATTTAATTTTAAAGCATTCGTTTGCTAATGAAAAATGCGATTATAAATTTCCAAGCATTTAGAACAATATAATTTGAAGTCTCGTTATAGTTAAATTGAATTTCAATCTGAATTCCTTCCGTCACTCGGAGTTTTAAGGTTAAAAAAAAAATCACTTTCTACATGGAGTGAATAAGGAGAATTTGTTTTTCAGTGGAGCGATTTCGGAGTGGATTTCATTTTAATCTGCATCCACTCCGATCCGGAGTTTTAATGTTAAAATAAATTGTCCTCCGTAGAAAATTTAGTTTCGACAGGACAAAAAAAAAAATACAAAATTTTTATCGTATAGAGCTTTTACAAAATTTTAACAGTTGAATGAAATGAATACTTTGCATAAAATCAAAAAGTGAATATTTCTCATAATTTCATTTTAAAAAATTTAACCCTGGTCCTTAAAAAAATCTTTAGAACTTGAGAACTGAAGTAATGAATGTTAGTTTGTAAGTAATGTCTAACGTTTAATGACTACTTCAAATACAATTCGTCATTGAAAAAAATTAAATTTCAAAATATTATGATTAATTAATAAAAATAAAAAATAGTCGAAAAATAAATTTCTTAATTACTTTCCTAACCCTCTGTTATTAATATTATTGTGATAAATTTTTTCAGCATTTTTTTTTTTGTATAAACATTGTTTCTATTATTGTAAAAATGAGATGTTTACTTTTTCCTGCTGATCGATACCTTTTAATGTTAAAATAAAAGGTCTAGGTCATATTCACATGAAAGAAGAAATCGAAATGCATTAAAACTAAAGTACAAACATGTATCACTATTGATCGTAAGGTTCATTTACTATGACATAAACAGAAGTATACTTATCCTCAAAATTTTTGTAGGCATATAATAATGAAGAAACAGATAAATTTTCGATTTTACTAATAAAATTCAATTGTATTTTACAAAAAAAAAAAAAAAATGGAAAATGAATAATCTAATGAGGCACCATATGATTAAATTGTGTAAGTTCCAATCATTTTTTCAAGTAATTTATTGGGCTATTCTTCCGATTAGGTCACCCCACGATTTCACGATTTTTGATATCACAATTTCGGCTACCGATTTCGCTCAAAGTTTCAGATCTTCTTTATGTTATTACAAAAGACGTGTAATATTTTGAGCGAAATCGGTAGCAAAAATCGTGAAAAAAAAATTGTTGAAATCGGTGGGTTGGCTTAATCGGAAGAACAGTCATGTATTGATTAGAGTAATCAATCTTAGTTTATAAGTAATGTCTAACGTTTAATGAGGACTTAATATTTATCAATTCGTAATTCAAAAAAAAACAAAAAATATTGTGATTAATTAACAAAAATAACAAACAATTAAAAATTATTTTTTCAATCATTTTTCTAACCTTATGATGTAAATGTGATTGTTATAAATTTTTGCAGCATTTAGTTTTTTGTGTGTCCGGAAAAAAATGCCTAGATATGATCATATCTGTTCATGTATGATGTTCATGTTTATAAACATTTTTCCTATCATTGTAAAAATATGAGGTTTTTTTTTTCTGCTGATCGATACCTTTGAATGTTATAATAAAGGGTCTAGGTCACAGTCGCATGAAAGAAGAAATGGAAATGCGTTAAAACTAAAGTACAAACATGTAACACTATTGATCGTATTATATTTTATAACTATATTTATATAATATTATTCGACAAAAATTATAATTTTGCTGACAATATCAAGGGTGAGAAAATTTAATTATAAAGTATTCGTTTGTTAATGAAGAAAGCAGTTGTCGATTTTACAGCATTCAAAACTATATAATTTGAAATCTCGTTATGGTAAAATTGAATTTCAATCTGAATTTCTTTTGTCATTCGAAGTTCTGAGGTTAAAAAAAAAATCACTTTCTACATGGAGTAAATAGGGAGAATTTGTTTTTTTCAGTGGAGCGATTTCGGAGTGATGTGGATTTCATTTTAATCTGCATCCACTCCAATCCGGAGTTTTAATAATGAAATATATTGCCCTCCATAGAAAATTTTTTTTTTGCAGGACTAAAAAAAAAACAAAATTTTGTATAGTGTAGAGCTTTTACAGAATTTCATCAGTCGAATGAAATAAATACTCTGCATAATATCCAAAATTGAATATTTACTATAATTCCATTTTGAAAAATTTATTCCTGATAGAATTTTTTCGGACTTTTCTCTGGGAAAAGTCTTTAGAACTTTAGAACAGAAGTAATGAATCTCAGTTTACAAGTAATGTCTAACGTTTAATGACTACTTCGAATACAATTCGTCATTGAAAAAAATTAAATTTCAAAATATTATGATCAATTAATAAAAATGAAAAATAGTCGAAAAATAACTTCTTAATTACTTTCCGAACCCTATGTTATCAATATTATTGTGATAAATTTTTGCAGCATTTTATTTTTTGTATAAACATTTTTTCTGTTAGTGTAAAAATGAGAGGTTTATTTTTGTCTGCTGATCGATACCTTGTAATTTTATAATAAAAGGTCTAGGTCATAGTCACATGAAAGAAGAAATCGAAATGCGTTAAAACTAATGTACAAACATACATGTATGACGATCTATCGTAAGGTTTGTTTACTATGACATAAACAGAAGTATACTTATCCTCAAAATTTTTGTAGGCATATAATAATGAAGAAACGAAGAAAGTATTCTATGGGTGATAGTCTGTTTGTCAACGAATGGTCTCAATAGACTTAGAAGCTTTGAAAAATCATTTGTAATGCGTTTCGAATTTAAAAATGCATTATTTGTTCCTGTATAAATCAATACAAATTACAGCAATTATTTAACACGAAGGCCAAAGTCGGAAGCAAAAAAAAGTGACAATGTGGTAATATAAAGCATATACATAATAATACTACACCCGATTATAACGGATTTTAATTTGAATTTACTTTCAAATTATTGTGCTTTATATGTTTGATAATACAAAACTATTATGATATCTATCGCTGGTATCCTACTCTCTTTGAACGATATTCAGTAGAAAAACCCAATCAATGAATGTTCACTGCACAAATAGTCCCAAGTATATCACTGATTAAATTAGTAATATTTTTATAAGATAGATTCGCAGTGAATATTCACGGATTTTTGGGATTTTCCACCGATTTATCAAATGACTTCACTAATCAATACTGAATTTTTGAAAGAAAATTATATTTGATTTTTCGGATGAAGCTGTAATATTAGATATACGGTTTGAACGGTAGTTGTTTTCATAAATCAATATCATTTCATGTAATTATGAAACTTGTGGTCTACATTTGCATAGAAGAAGAAATGGCGATGTCACAAAATAAAGCAAAAATGGTCAACAGAATTGATCGAACAATGTGCGCACGCTCTTTATATTTCACCACGTAACCTCATATCAGCCAATAGTTTTTCTTTGTAGTCCCTTCTATTCAAATAATATTTTCCAGAAAATGGGGAACAATGCCAATATTTTATTTGCGCAACTCACAAATTCGACCATATATATATTCCATCCCGACGCCGAGAAACCATTCATCAAAAAAATAACCGTCGATTATAGTCATCATTAATTATAAAAAAAAACCCTTTGTTAAATTTTCGATAAATGTGATCAGAAATCTGTCTTTCAAATATTGGCAACTTTCTACAAATCCAATTAATATTAAAATTTAAAAACAAATTTCATTTTTGCAAAAGTTTTATAAATCTACTCACGATGATGATATCAATGAGGAATATTATTTTGAGTGTATGGTTTGCAAGTGTTTCTTGTTGTGAATTCGAAAACTTCAATTTATCAGTAACAGACACTCCAATCACACACATAAATGTGGTAACTAAATTTTCATATTTTTGCTAATTTCATCACCATTATGATTTTTTAACTTCCCGCTGAGAAAATCGACGATTTTCAAAAAATTCGTGAAGTTATTGGTTTCACCCCGATTTTCAAAAAGCGGGTTTTTATCATATGTCGACATTTGAAGGTGCTAGGATGCTCTTCTGACATTTTCAGAACGATGTCTGTATGTATGTATGTATGTATGTATGTATGTATGTATATGTGTGTGTGTGTGTGTGTGTGTGTGTGTGTGTGTGTGTGTGTGTGTGTGTGTGTGTGTGTGTGTGTGTGTGTGTGTGTGGATGTAAACCTCTCATATCTTTTTGATGAATGAACCGATTTAGATAATTCTTGCGGCATTCGAAAGATATTTTCTGAACTTAAATTTTCAAAAAAATTTTAGACCATTTAGTCAAATAAACTCTGAGATATTTAAGAAATACGAAAAAAAAAAAAATTTTTTTTTTCATTTTTTTTGGATATTGTGAAAACTGTTGGATCGATCAATTCCAAAATCTAATCAGCTCTAGAACTCGATAAAAGCTTTCGATTGCCACCAAGAACGTCTCAATCAGATAATCCGTTCAAAAGATATCGTCGACGAAAGAAACAGTAGGAAACGGTTCTTTGCAAATATCGTCGAAACGACAAAACCAATCATTCCCAAAATTTTATCAGCTCAAGACCTCAATAAAACACGTCGATTGCCACCTCAACCGTCTTAATCGGTCAATTCGTTTACGAGATATCGTTGGTTAAAAAAAATAGTGAAAAACGTTTTTTTCCAGAAATCTACAGAAAAATTGAATCACTCGATTTTAAAATCTAATCAGCTCTCGAACTTAATAAAACGCGTCGATTGCCGCCTCAACCATCGAAATCGGTTAATTCGTTCGCGAGATATCGTGGGAACTAAAAATGCTAAAAAATGTTTTTTTAAAAAACAATGGCATACAAAAGTATTTTCGAGCTCGAAGAGCTCGAAAATGTATCCACAATAATGTTTTCGAGCTCAACGAGCTCGAAAACAGCGGGAAATTTTGGGGCTGGCCCGCAGGGTTAACCGATGGAACGATTTTTTTTTCTACAGTTTGTTTTATAAGTAATAATAATGATGACAAAACTTTTGTTTGTTTTCTAACAGGCTCAACTTTTTCAACTTTGTTATGCGAATACATCAAATCCTATAGCCATCACAGAAAACTTGGCAAAGACATTGCACAAAAATTTGGCCGATACAATAAAGGCACCTGTCATTATCATCAACGATGAATTCATATCAAAAGACATTCAACTGTACTATCCAACCTATCCAATGTATATTTTATCAGTGTCGAGTCATAAGGAATTGAATGCTCTTATTCGCAAATTAATATTTTCACCCTTCTGGAGTATTCAATCAACGTTTTTCGTGATCGTTGAATCTGTAGAATCATGTGAAATGGATTCATTTCAAGCTTTGGAACTACTATGGGAGTTTGAACTGTTATCATGTGTCGCAGTGTGCTCTAGTACCGGCGATGAAACCACTCTCTATACTCACAATCCTTTCACAAAACGAGCTCCCGATCCTTGGATTGAAATTGAGAAAAATTGGTTTGACGACCTTCAACGACCAGTGACCTTCTACACTCAATCTTTTATTAACGGTAAATACCTTAGCCATCATTTATATTATTATTCATTTTATAATTAATACACCATGAATTTTTTTTTTATTCAGATCATACCATATGTGCGAATCTCACTTTCGATAAAACTAAACTTCTTGATGGTTATCCTGGTACAATAGCCGTGACGAATCTGTTTCACAGACGAAATTACTTTATTGAAACATTTGCTTCTTTGAACATGACTCCGCAATCGACTAACTTCGTAGATCCTATTTTAGTCGCTAGATCAATAATAGATGGTAAACGAGATATTAGTGCAGACTTCTATGCTGATTCTATAATTAAATGTGGAGACGTAGTGCCCGTGACTTTTGAACAATCTTATGTCATAGCAACACAAAAGCGAAGTTTTCAACCAGTATTTTATGAAATAGAGAATGTGTTTGATATTAATGGGGCTATAGGGATAATAATTATTCTTCTTCTTATTACAGTCCTGATTATATTTCACAACGGGTATCAAGTGAGATTGGCTATTCTGGATGTCTTAAAACTGTTGATGAGTATGGGAATGGATACACCTCTTGATCGACTCGCCATGAAATTAACCTTCTTTACTGCTTTTTTGTTCGTTTTTATATTTGGTCCATCGCTTGAGGGACAAATATTCGCCTCACTTACTCGTCCGCCATCTCAGAACGTGGAGTCCCTTAAGGACTTGTATGATCAAAAGTACCACGTATATTACATTCAAGCGATCCATAATAATGTCTTAGGAGAGGAATTATGGAAAACTGAAGAGGAAATGAAATATCTACATCCCGTTCCAATCACTTTTAACGTAAGAGATTGTGTGCAACTAATGATGCGGGATGCGGATGTTGCGTGTATTTATATAAATGTTGGCATTTTAACTTGGGCTATGAAATTTGATTTCCACATTTCCAAAAGTTTTGTGTTTAAAAAGAATTTTTTCTATCATCATCGCTCAAATTGGGCCCTGGGCAAACGATTTTATCAAAGATTATTAATATTTCAAGAATTAGGTCTCTCGAATGATGCACTGTTTCTAAACGCACGGATTGCATCAAACAAAATGAAAATCGTAGAAAGAAAAAAAAAAATGTTAGATCATGACATAATCGACGCTGACGATTTGACAAATTTATATGTATTCATGGCATTTTTTCAGCTTTTGGCAATCATCATTTTTGGTATTGAACATATTTTCGCATATTATCGCCGTCAAAGACGATAGAAATAAAAATTCGACATTATCGACAAAAGATGCCTATTAACAAAAACATTGTGTAGGTTTTCTCCATTCTACTAATTCATATGTTTTTTATTCAAATTAAATTATTTATTAACAGTCGACTGTCATATTTTGTGAGAGTATCATAGCAAAAGCTTCACCATTAGATGTGATTTTTACAATAATAATTATGCAAGTAATCATAATATATATTACGAGAATTTCAAATTAATAGATATAATTCTATTTACTATAGTTATTATTACACAATATTAAATATAAATATATATATTTTTCAGTGTCCCTGACTAAAAACTTTGATTGAATCTGATTCGATCGAATAAGAATTATGACTCCAAATAAGTCTGATTGAATCTAATTGAATAAATTTCAATCAGAAAACAAAACAAGATTTTTTTCCGATTAAAATTCGATCAATTATTCAGAACCGGTCCAAGTGCATTCCGATTGACTGGTTTCATCTGACAGCGTTTCAATCAGATTCTATCTGAGTTTTTAAGCGGGGTTTCAAATCACGTTTGAATGTGTTTTCAATTTAACTGAATTGTGGATTTCACTAATGTACGATTCCATTGTATTTTACAAAAAAAAATTAATATTTTAGTGATTAAATTGTGTCAGTTTTAATTATCTTTCCAAGTAATTTATTGAAGTACCAAATATTAGTTTACATGTAATGTCAAACGTTTAATGAGGACTTATTATTTATCAATTTGTAATTCAAAAAAACAAAAAAAATTGTGATTAATTAATAAAAATAACAAATAATTAAAAACTATTTTTTCAATCATTTTTCTAACCTTATGACATAAATGTTATGGTTATTAATTTTTGCAGCATTTAATTTTTTGTGTACCCGGGAAAAAATGCTTAGATATGATCATATCTGTTCATATATGATGTTCATGTTAATAAACTTTTTTTTCTATTACTGTAAAAATATGGGTTTTTTTTTCTGCTGATCGATACTTTTAAATGTTATAATAAAGGGTCTAGGTCACAGTCACATGGAAGAAGAAATAAGAATGCGTTGAAACAAAAGTACAAACATGTAACACTATTGATTGTTTTATATTTCATAACTATATTCATATAATATTATTCCACAAAAATCGTAATTATGCTGACAATTTCAATGGTGAATAAATTTTATTTTAAACCATTCGTTTGCTAATGGAAAAAGCGGTTCTAATTTTCGAGCATTCAGAACAATATAATTTGAAATCTCATTACGGTAAAATTGAATTTCAATCTGAATTTTATTTGTCATTCGAAATTCCAAGGTTAAAAAAAAATCACTTTCTACATGGAGTGAATGGGGAGAAATTTTTCTTTTTCAGTGGAGCGATTTTTGGGTGGATTTCATTTTAATCTGCATCCACTCCAATCCGGAGTTCTAATGTTAAAATAAATCGCCCTCCGTAGAAAATTTAATTTCGATAGGACTAAAAAAAAAAATTTTTTGTGTAGAGCTTTTACAGAATTTCATCAGTTAAATAAAATGAATACTTCGCATGAAATCCAGAAGTGAATATTTATTACAATTCTATTTTAAAAAATTTATTCCTGGTGGAAATTTTTCGGACTATTCTCTGAAAAAGTTTGAAAAAAGTCGTTAGAACTTTAGAACTACAATAATGAATCTCAGTTAACAAGTTATGTCTAACGTTTAACGACTACTTCAAAAACATAACAATTCGTCATTGAAAAAAAATTAACTTTCAAAATACTATGATTAATTAAAAAAAAAAAAAAAAAAATAGTTGAAAAATAAATTTCTTAATTATTTTGCTATAGATGCGCTTGACTCAATAAATTTGTGTAGATTTCCTCCATTCAACCAATTCTTATGTTTTTTATTAAAATTAAGTTATTTATCAACAGTCAACTGTTATATTTTGTATTGAAGCAAAAGCTTCACCATTAGATGTGATTTTTACAATAATAATTATGCAAGTAATCATAACATATTTTACGAGAATTTCAGAATAATAAATGAATAAATTTCAGAAGATTCTGATTCAATCGTATGAGCATTGTAACTTTCCAAATGAGTATACGATAAAAATTAATTGAATAAATTTCAATCGGATCCAATCGGGGAAAAAAACAAGATTTTTTTCTGATTAAAATTCGATCAATTATTCGGAACCGTTCCAAGTGTATTTCGATTGACTGATTTCTTCCGACAGCGTTTCAATCACATTCTATATGAGTTTTTAAGCAGGGTTTCAAATCACGTTTTAATGTGTCTCCAATTTAACTGAATTTTGGATTTTACTAATGAGATTCAATTGTATTTTAAAAAAAAAAATCTAATTGAAAATGAATATTTTAATGAGGCACGATATGATTGAATTGTGTGAATTTTGATCATCTTTTCAAGTAATTTATTGATTTAAGTAATAAATCTTAGTTTTTAAGTCATGTCTAACGTTTAATGAGGACTTAATATTTATTAATTAGTAATTAAAAAAAAAACAAAAATTATTGTGATTAATGAATAAAAATGACAAATATTTAAAAATTATTTTTTCAATCATTTTTCTAACCTTATGATATAAATGTTATTGTTATGAATTTTTGCAGCATTTCATTTTTTGTGTACCCGGAAAAAAATGCCTAGATATGATCATATCTGTTCATGTATGATGTTCATGTTTATAAACATTTTTCCTATCATTGTAAAAATATGGGGTTTTTTTTTCTGCTGATCGATACTTCTGAATATTATAATAAAGGGTCTAGGTCACAGTCGCATGAAAGAAAAAATGGAAATGCGTTAAAACTAAAGTACAAACATGTAACACTATTGATCGTATTATATTTTATAACTATATTTATATAATATTATTCGACAAAAATTATAATTTTGCTGACAATATCAAGGGTGAGAAAATTTAATTATAAAGCATTCGTTTGTTAATGAAGAAAGCAGTTGTCGATTTTACAGCATTCAAAACTATATAATTTGAAATCTCGTTATGGTAAAATTGAATTTCAATCTGAATTCCTACAGTCACTCGAAGTTCCAAGGTTAAAAAAAAATCACTTTCTACGAGGAGTGAATAGGGAAAATTGTTTCTTTTTAGCGGAGCGATTTTGGAGTGGATTTCATTTTAATCTGCATCCACTCCGATCCGGAGTTTTAATGTTAAAATAAATTGTCCTCCGTAGAAAATTTAATTTCGACAGGACAAAAAAAAAAATACAAAATTTTTATCGTATAGAGCTTTTACAAAATTTCAACAGTTGAGTGAAATGAATACTTTGCATAAAATCCAAAAGTGAATATTTATTATAATTTCATTTTAAAAAATTAATTCCTGATAGAATTTTTTCGGACTTTTCTCTGGGAAAAGTCTTTAGAACTTTAGTACAGAAGTAATGAATCTCAGTTTACAAGTAATGTCTAACGTTTACTGACTACTTCAAATACAATTCGTCATTGAAAAAAATTAAATTTCAAAATATTATGATTAAGTAATAAAAATGAAAAATAGTCGAAAAATAAATTTCTTGATTACTTTCCTAACCCTATGTTATCAATATTATCGTGATAAATTTTTTCAGCATTTTATTTTTTGTATAAACATTTTCTCTGTTAGTGTAAAAATGAGAGGTTTATTTTTGTCTGCTGATCGATACCTTGTAATGTTATAATAAAGGGTCTAGGTCATAGTCACATGAAAGAAGAAATCGAAATGCGTTAAAACTAATGTACAAACATGCATGTATGACGATCTATCGTAAGGTTTGTTTACTATGACATAAACAGAAGTATACTTATCCTCAAAATTTTTGTAGGCATATAATAATGAAGAAACGAAGAAAGTATTCTATGGGTGATAGTCTGTTTGTCAACGAATGGTCTCAATAGACTTAGAAGCTTTGAAAAATCATTTATAATGCGTTTCGAATTTAAAAATGCATTATTTGTTCCTGTATAAATCAATACAAATTACAGCAATTAGTTAACACGAAGGCCAAAGTCGGAAGCAAAAAAAAAGTGACAATGTGGTAATATAAAGCATATACATAATAATACTACACCCGATTGTAACGGATTTTAATTCGAATTTACTTTCAAATTATTGTGCTTTATATGTTTGATAATACAAAACTAATATGATATCTATCGCTGGTATCCTACTCTCTTTGAACGATATTCAGTAGAAAAACCCAATCAATGAATGTTCACTGCACAAATAGTCCCAAGTATATCACTGATTAAATTAGTAATATTTTTATAAGATAGATTCGCAGTGAATATTCACTGATTTTTGGCATTTTTCACCGATTTATCAAATGATTTCACTAATCAATACTGGATTTTTTTAAGGAAATTATAATGGATTTTTCGGATGAAGCTGTGATATTAGATATACGGTTTGAACGGTAGTTGTTTTCATAAATCAATATCATTTCATGCAATTATGAAACTTGTGGTCTACATTTGCATAGAAGAAGAAATGGCGATGTCACAAAATAAAGCAAAAATGGTCAACAGAATTGATCGAACAATGTGCGCACGCTCTTTATATTTCACCACGTAACCTCATATTAGCCAATAGTTTTGCTTTGTAGTCCCTTCTATTCAAATAATATTTTCCAGAAAATGGGGAACAATGCCAATATTTTATTTGCGCAACTCACAAATTCGACCATATATATATTCAATCCCGACGCCGAGAAACCATTCATCAAAAAAATAACCGTCGATTATAGTCATCATTAATTATAAAAAATAACCCTCTGTTAAATTTTCGATAAATGTGATCAGAAATCTGTCTTTCAAATATTGGCAACTTTCTACAAATCCAATTAATATTAAAATTTAAAAACAAATTTCATTTTTGCAAAAGTTTTATAAATTTACTCACGATGATGATATCAATAAGGAATATTATTTTGAGTGTATGGTTTGCAAGTGTTTCTTGTTGTGAATTCGAAAACTTCAATTTTTCAGTAACAGACACTCCAATCACACACATAAATGTGGTAACTAAATTTTCATATTTTTGCTAATTTCATCACCATTATGATTTTTTAACTTCCCGCTGAGAAAATCGACGATTTTCAAAAAATTCGGGAAGTTATTGGTTTCACCCCGATTTTCAAAAAGCGGGTTTTTATCATATGTCGACATTTGAAGGTGCTAGGATGCTCTTCTGACATTTTCAGAACGATGTCTGTATGTATGTATGTATGTATGTATGTATGTATGTATGTATGTATGTATGTATGTATGTGTGTGTGTGTGTGGATGTAAACCTCTCATATCTTTTTGATGAATAAACCGATTTAGATAATTCTTGCGGCATTCGAAAGATATTTTCTGAACTTAAATTTTCAAAAAAATTTTAGACCATTTAGTCAAATAAACTCTGAGATATTTAAGAAATACGAAAAAAAAAAAAATTTTTTTTTTCATTTTTTTTGGATATTGTGAAAACTGTTGGATCGATCAATTCCAAAATCTAATCAGCTCTAGAACTCGATAAAAGCTTTCGATTGCCACCAAGAACGTCTCAATCAGATAATCCGTTCAAAAGATATCGTCGACGAAAGAAACAGTAGGAAACGGTTCTTTGCAAATATCGTCGAAACGACAAAACCAATCATTCCCAAAATTTTATCAGCTCAAGACCTCAATAAAACACGTCGATTGCCACCTCAACCGTCTTAATCGGTCAATTCGTTTACGAGATATCGTTGGTTAAAAAAAATAGTGGAAAACGTTTTTTTCCAGAAATCTACAGAAAAATTGAATCACTCGATTTTAAAATCTAATCAGCTCTCGAACTTAATAAAACGCGTCGATTGCCGCCTCAACCATCGAAATCGGTTAATTCGTTCGCGAGATATCGTGGGAAATAGAAATGCTAAAAAATGTTTTTTTAGAAAACAATGGCATACAAAAGTATTTTCGAAGAGCTCGAAAATGTATCCACAATAATGTTTTCGAGCTCAACGAGCTCAAAAACAGCGGGAAGTTTTGGGGCTGGCCCGCAGGGTTAACCGATAGACCTATTTTTATTTCTACAGTTTGTTTCATAAGTAATAATAATGATGACAAAACTTTTGTTTGTTTTCTAACAGGCTCAACTCTTTCAACTTTGTTATGCGAATACATCAAATCCTATAGCCATCACAGAAAACTTGGCAAAAACATTGCACAAAAATTTGGCCGATACAATAAAGGCACCTGTCATTATCATAAACGATGAATTTATATCAAAAGACATTCAACTGTACTATCCAACCTATCCAATGTATATTTTATCAGTGTCGAGTCATAAGGAATTGAATGCTCTTATTCTCAAATTAATATTTTCACCCTTCTGGAGTATTCAATCAACGTTTTTCGTGATCGTTAAATCTGTAGAATCATGTGAAACGGATTCATTTCAAGCTTTGGAACTACTATGGGAGTTTGAACTGTTATCATGTGTCGCAGTGTGCTCTAGTACCGGCGCTGAAACCACTCTCTATACTCACAATCCTTTCACAAAACGAGCTCCCGATCCTTGGATTGAAATTGAGAAAAATTGGTTTGACTACCGTCGTCGACCAGTGACCTTCTACACTCAATCTTTTATTAACGGTAAATACCTTAGCCATCATTTATATCATTATTAATTTCATAATTCATACACCATGAATTTTTTTTATTCAGATCATACCATATGTGCGAATCTCACTTTCGATAAAACTAAACTTCTTGATGGTTATCCTGGTACAATAGCCGCGATGAATCTGTTTGACAGAAAATTTTACTTTATTGAAACATTCGCTTCTTTGAACATGACTCCGCAATTGACTAAATTCGTAGATCCTATTTTAGTCGCTAGATCAATAATAGATGGTGAACGAGATATTAGTGCAGACTTCTATGCTGATTATGCAACTCAATTTGGAGACGTAGTGCCCGTGACTTTTGAACGTTCTTATGTCATAGCAACACAAAAGCGAAGTTTTCAACCAGTTTTTTATGAAATAGAGAATGTGTTTGATATTAATGGGGCTATAGGGATAATAATTATTCTTCTTCTAATTACCGTCCTGATTATATTGCACAACGGGTATCAAGTGAGATTGGCTATTCTGGATGTCTTGAAGCTGTTGATGAGTATGGGAATGGATACACCTCTTGATCGACTCGCCATGAAACTAACCTTCTTTACTGCTTTTTTGTTCGTTTTTATATTTGGTCCATCGCTTGAGGGACAAATATTCGCCTCACTTACTCGTCCGCCATCTCAGAACGTGGAGTCCCTTAAGGACTTGTATGATCAAAAGTACCACGTATATTACATTCAAGCGATCCATAATAATGTCAGGAGAGGAATTATGGAAAACTGAAGAGGAAATGAAATATCTACATCCCGTTCCAATCACTTTTACCGTAAGAGAATGTGTGCAACTAATGATGCGAGATGCGGATGTTGCGTGTATTTATATAAATGTTGGCATTTTAACTTTGGCTAGGAAATTTGATTTTCACATTTCCAAAAGTTTTGTGTTTAAAAAGAATTTTTTCTATCATCATCGCTTAAATTGGGCCCTGGGCAAACGATTTTATCAAAGATTATTAATGCTTCAAGAATTAGGTCTCACGAATGATGCACTGTTTCTAAACGCACGGATTGCATCAATTAAAATGAAAATCGTAGAAAGAAAAAAAAAAATTTTAGATTATGACATAATTGACGCTGACGATTTGACAAATTTATATATATTCATGGCATTTTTTCAGCTTTTGGCAATCATCATTTTTGGTATTGAACATATTTTCGCATATTATCGCCGTCAAAGACGATAGAAATAAAAATTCGACATTATCGACAAAAAATGCCTATTAACAAAAACAGATAGGCTTGACTCAATTTATTTGATTGTGTAGATTTTCTCCATTCAACTAATTCGTATGTTTTTTATTCAAATTAAATTATTTATTAACAGTCGACTGTCATATTTTGTGAGAGTATTAAAGCAAAAGCTTCACCATTAGATGTGATTTTTACGATAATAATTATGCAAGTAATCATAATATATATTACGAGAATTTCAAATTAATAGATATAATTCTATTTACTATAGTTATTATTACACAATATTAAATATAAATATATATTTTTAGTGTCCCTGACTAAAAACTTTGATTGAATCTGATTCGATCGAATAAAAATTATGACTCCAAATAAGTCTGATTGAATCTAATTGAATAAATTTCAATCAGAAAACAAAACAAGATTTTTTTCCGATTAAAATTCGATCAATTATTCAGAACCGGTCCAAGTGCATTCCGATTGACTGATTTGTTCCGACAGCGTTTCAATCAGATTCTATCTGAGTTTTTAAGCGGGGTTTCAAATCACGTTTGAATGTGTTTTCAATTTAACTGAATTGTGGATTTCACTAATGTACGATTCCATTGTATTTTACAAAAAAAAAAATTACATTTTAGTGAGTAAATTGTGTCACTTTTAATCATCTTTCCAAGTAATTTATTGAAGTACCAAATGTTAGTTTACATGTAATGTCTAACGTTTAATGAGGACTGACTTTTAATCAATTTGTAATTCAAAAAAATAAAAAATATTGTGATTAATTAATAAAAATAACAAATAATTAAAAAATATTTTTTCAATCATTTTTCTAACCTTATGATATAAATGTTATAGTTATTAATTTTTGCAGCATTTAATTTGTTGTGTACCCGGAAAAAAATGCTTCGATATGATCATATTTGTTAAAATATGATGTTCATGTTAATAAACTTTTTCTTCTATTACTGTAAAAATATGGGGTTTTTTTTTCTGCTGATCGATACTTCTGAATATTATAATAATGGGTCTAGGTCACAGTCACATGAAAGAAGAAATAAAAATGCGTTGAAACAAAAGTACAATCATGTAACACTATTGATTGTTTTATATTTCATAACTATATTCATATAATATTACTCCACAAAAATCGTAAATATGCTGACAACTTCAATGGTGAATAAATTTTATTTTAAACCATTCGTTTGCTAATGGAAAAAGCGGTTCTAATTTTCGAGCATTCAGAGCAATATAATTTGAAATCTCGTTACGGTAAAATTAAATTTCAATCTGAATTTCATTTGTCATTCGAAATTCCAAGGTTAAAAAAAAATCACTTTCTACATGGAGTGAATGGGGAGAAATTTTTCTTTTTCAGTGGAGCGACTTTTGAGTGGATTTCATTTTAATCTGCATCCTCTCCGATCCAGAGTTCTAATGTTAAAATAAATCGCCCTCCGTAGAAAATTTAATTTCGATAGGACTAAAAAAAAAAATTGTATCGTGTAGAGCTTTTACAGAATTTCATCAGTTAAATAAAATGAATACTCCGCATGAAATCCAGAAGTGAATATTTATTACAATTCTATTTTGAAAAATTTATTTCTGGTGGAAATTTTTCGGACTATTCTCTGAAAAAGTTCGAAAAAAATCTTTAGAACTTTAGAACTGAAGTAATGAATCTCAGTTGACAAGTTATGTCTAACGTTTAACGACTACTTCAAAAACATAACAATTCGTCATTGAAAAAAAAATTAACTTTTAAAATACTATGATTAATTAAAAAAAAAAAAAAAAATAGTTGAAAAATAAATTTCTTAATTATTTTGCTATAGATGCGCTTGACTCAATAAATTTGTGTAGATTTCCTCCATTCAACCAATTCTTATGTTTTTTATTAAAATTAAGTTATTTATCAACAGTCAACTGTTATATTTTGTGAGTATTAATGCAAAAGCTTCACCATTAGATGTGATTTTTACAATAATAATTATGCAAGTAATCATAACATATTTTACGAGAATTTCATAACAACAAATATAATTCTAACCACCATAGTTATAATTGCATAATAACGTAATTATATTTTTTTTAGTTGACTAAAAACTTCGATTGAATCTGATTCAATCGATTAAGAATTGTGACTTTCGAAATGAGTACGATTAAATTTTATTGAATAAATTTCAATCGGATCCAAACAAGATTTTTTTCCGATTAAAATTCGATCAATTATTCGGAACCGTTCCAAGTGTATTCCGATTGACTGATTTCATTTGACAGCGTTTCAATCAGATTCTATCTGAGTTTTTAAGCAGGGTTTCAAATCACGTTTCAATGTGTTTCCAATTTAATCGAATTTTCGATTTTACTAATAAGATTCAATTGTATTTTACCAAAAAAAAAATAAAAATAAAAATGAATATTTTAATGAGGCACCATATGATTGAATTGTGTCAGTTTTGATCATCTTTTCAAGTAATTTATTGATTGAAGTAATAAATCTTAGTTTGTAAGTCATGTCTAACGTTTGATGAGGACTTAATATTTATCAATTTGTGATTCAGAAAAATTTAAAATATTGTGATTTATTAATAAAACTAACAAATAATAAAAAATTATTTTTTCAATCATTTTTCTAACTTTATGATATAAATTTTTGCCGCTTTTAAATTTTTGTGTACCCGGGAAAAAATTCTTAGATATGATCATATCTGTTCATGTATGATGTTCATGTTTATAAACATTTTTCCTATCATTGTAAAAATATGAGGTTTTTTTTTTTCTGCCGATCGATACCTTTGAATGTTATAATAAAGGGTCTAGGTCACAGTCACACGAAAGAAGAAATGGAAATGTGTAAAAACAAAAGTACCAACATGTAACATCATTGATCGTATTATATTTCATAACTATATTTATACAATATTATTCGAAAAATATAATAATCATGCTGACAATACCCTAGTGGCAATATTGATCGATTCTGAAGCAAATCTTGAGCATGTCAAGGAGAATACAACAAGATATTATATCTATATATACTGTGGTTTCAAGATCTTGACTAAGATCGCTACTAGGGTATCAAGGGTGAGTAAATTTAATTTCAAAGCATTCGTTTGCTAATGAAAAAAGCGGCTGTGAATTTCCGAGCATTCAGAACAATATATTTTGAAGTCTCGTTATGGTAAAATTGAATTTCAATCTGAATTTTTTCTATCACTATGAGTCTCAAGGTTAAAAAAAAAATTTCTTTCTACATGGAGTGAATAGGGAGATTTTTTTATTTCCGTGGAGCGATTTCGGAGTGATGTGGATTTCATTTTAATCTGCATCCACTCCAATCCGGAGTTTTAATGTTGAAATAAATTGCCCTCCGTAGAAAAATTCAATTTTGCAGGACTTAAAAAAATACAAAATTTTGTATAGTGTAGAGCTTTTACAGAATTTCATCAGTTGAATGAAATGAATACTCTGCATGAAATGAAGAAGTGAATATTTATTATAATTTCATTTTAAAAATTTTAACCCTGGTCCTTAAAAAAGTGTTTAGAATTTTAGAACTGAAGTAATGAATCTTAGTTTATAAGTTATGTCTAACGTTTAATGACTACTTCAAATACAATTTGTCATTGAAAAAAATTAAATTTCAAAATATTATGATTAATTAATAAAAATAAAAAATAGTCGAAAAATAAATTTCTTAATTACTTTCCTACACGGAAAAAAAAAAATAGTAGTGGCTACTCTCTGGGATAGTACTGAGTACTTTCTGTAAAAAAAAAATTTTAGACAGTACTGTATGCTATCTAGACTGTATCCACTACTGTCTAGACTATATCCACTACTGTCCGGGATAGTACTCAGTACTTTCCAGAGAGTAGTGGATACAGTCTAGATAGCATACAGTACTGTCTAAAATTTTTTTTTTACAGAAAGTACTCAGTACTATCCCAGAGAGTAGCCACTACTATTTTTTTTTTTCCGTGTAACCCTCTGTTATTAATATTATCGTGATAAATTTTTTCAGCAATTTATTTTTCGTATAAACACTTTTTCTGTTATTGTAAAAATGAGAGGTTTATTTTTTTCTGCTGATCGATACCTTTTAGTGTTATAATAAAGGGCATAGGTCATATTCACATGAAAGAAGAAATGGAAATGCATTAAAACTAAAGTACAAACATGTATCACTATTGATCGGAAAGTTTATTTATTATAACATAAACAGAAGTATACTCATCCTCAAAATTTTTGTAGGCATATAATAATGAAGACACAGATAAAGGTAATTTTTTTTTCCTTATTGGCTATCGTCCCGATAGGGTCACGTGTCAGAAATGAAGGTATTGTATGAGTGATAAACTGTTTGTCAACGAATGACCTCAATAAATTTAGAAGCTTTGAAAAAAAATTTATAATGCTTTCCGAGTTTAAAAATGCATCATTTGTTCGTGTATAAATCAATATAAATTACAGAAATTATTTAACACGAAGACCAAAGTCAGAAGTAAGAAGAAGTGACACTGTGTTAATTCATAGCATATTATACATAAGAATACTATACCCGATCATAACGTATATTAATTTGGATTTATTTTCAAATTATCGTGTTTTATTTGTTCGATAATAAAAAAAGTTCACTGTGATAACATACAACAAATTAGAAAAATTAATGTGTTTTCATTGGGGACAGTGAATTTTTAGTTCGTTTAATTGTATTAAGACAGTATCATTGGTTGAAATTGACTATTTTGTTATGCTGTTTGTTTTTTTCGAATTTAGGAATAAAATTTATATTTTTCACTTCTTTCTAGCAGTTCAGATATATAAGGTTTGCAAAATAGTTTGTTTTTATAAATCAATATCATTTCATGTAATTATGGAACTTGTGGTCTACATTTGTATAGAAGAAGAAATGGCAATGTCACAAAATAAAGCAGAAATGGTCGACAGAATTGATCGAACAAACTGCGCACGTTCGTTATATTTCACCACGTAACCTCATATTAGCCAATAGTTTTGCTCTTTAGTCCCTTCTACTCGAATAGTACTTTCCTGAAAATGGGGAACTATGCAAATATTTTATTTGCGCAACTCACAATTTCGACCCTATATATATTTCTGACGTTGAGAAACTATTCATCCAAGAAGACCGTCGAATATAGTCATCACTATTAAATAAAAATACTCTCTGTTTATTTTTTGATAAATGTGATCAGAAATCTGTCTTTCAAATATCGGCAACTTTGTACATTCAAATATTATCACTAAATTCAATTAATTTTATACCTTGAAAATAAATTTTATTGTTACAAAAATTTCATAAATTTACTCACGATGATGATATCAATGAGGAATATTATTCTGAGTGTATGGTTCGCAAGTGTTTCTTGTTGTGAATTCGAAAACTTCAATTTATCAGTAACAGATACTCCAATCACACACATAAATGTGGTAACTATATTTTCATATTTTTGCTTATTTCATCACCATTATGATTTTTTTTTCTACAGTTTTTTTTATGGGTAATAATAATGATGACGAAACTTTTGTTTGTTTTCTAACAGGCTCAACTTTTTCAACTTTGTTATGCGAATACATCAAATCCTATAGCCATCACAGAAAACTTGGCAAAGACATTGCACAAAAATTTGGCCGATACAATAAAGGCACCTGTCATTATCATCAACGATGAATTCATATCTAAAGACATTCAACTATACTTTCCAACCTATCCAATGTATATTTTATCAGTGTCAAGTTATAAGGAATTGAACGCTCTTCTTCGCAAATTAATATTTTCACCCTTCTGGAGTATTCAATCAACGTTTTTCGTGATCGTTGAATCTGTAGAATCATGTGAAATGGATTCTATTAGAGTTTTTGGAAAACTATGGCGGCTTGAATTGTTATCATGTGTCGTAGTGTGCTCTAGTACCGGCGCTGAAACCACTCTCTATACTTACAATCCTTTCACAAAGCGAGCTCCCGATCCTTGGATTGAAATTGAGAAAAATTGGTTTGACTACCGTCGTCGACCATTGACCTTCTACAAGCAATCGTTCACTAATGGTAAATACCTTAGCCATCATTTATATTATTATTCATTTTATAATTAATACACCATGAATTTTTTTTTATTCAGATCATAACATATGTGCGAATCTCACTTTCGATAAAACTAAACTTCTTGATGGTTATCCTGGTACAATAGCCGTGACGAATCTGTTTGACAGAAGCTTTTACATTATTGAAACATTTGCTTCTTTGAACATGACTCCGCAAATGACTAACTTCGTAGATCCTATTTTAGTCGCTAGATCAATAATAGATGGTAAACGAGATATTAGTAAAGAATTGTTTTCTGATTATGTAATTCAATGTGGAGACGTAGTGCCCGTGACTTTTGAAGAATCTTATGTCATAGCAACACAAGAGCGAAGTTTTCAACCAGTATTTTATGAAATAGAGAATGTGTTTGATATTAATGGGGCTATAGGGATAATAATTATTCTTCTTCTAATTACCGTCCTGATTATATTGCACAATGGGTATCAAGTGAGATTGGCTATTCTGGATGTCTTAAAGCTGTTGATGAGTATGGGAATGGATACACCTCTTGATCGACTCGCCATGAAACTAACCTTCTTTACTGCTTTTTTGTTCGTTTTTATATTTGGTCCATCGCTTGAGGGACAAATATTCGCCTCACTTACTCGTCCGCCATCTCAAAACGTGGAGTCCCTTAAGGACTTGTATGATCTAAAGTACCATGTATATTATGTTCAAGCGATCCATGATAGTGTAGTAGAAGAGGAATTATGGAAAACTGAAGAGGAAATGAAATATCTACATCCCCATCCATCCCCTTTTCCCTTAGAAGAATGTTTGCAACTAATGACTCGTGATCCTGAAGTTGCGTGTATTGATGAAAATAAGGTTATGTTATCTTGGACTATGAAATTTGATTTTCACATGTCCAAAAGATTTGTGTTTAAAAAGAATTTTTTCTATCATCATCGCTTAAATTGGGCCCTGGGCAAACGATTTTATCAGAGATTATTAAAATTTGAAGAATTAGGTCTCACAATTGATGACTCAGTGTACGCAGGGGTTGCATCAAACAAAATGAAAATTGAACAAAGAAAAAAAAAAATGTTAGATCATGACATAATCGACGCTGAAGATTTGACAAATTTATATATATTCATGGCATTTTTTCAGCTTTTGGCAATCATCATTTTTGGTATTGAACATATTTTCGCATATTATCGCCGACAAAGACGATAGAAATAAAAATTCGATAATATCGACAAAATATGCCTATTAAAAAAAATAGATGTGCTTGACTCAATAAATTTGATTGTGTAGATTTCCTCCACTCAACCAATTCTTATGTTTTTTATTTAAATTAAGTTATTTATTAACAGTCGACTGTTATATTTTGTGAGTATTAAAGCAAAAGCTTCACCATTAGATTTGATTTTTACATAAATAATTATGCAAGTAATCATAACATTTATTTCGAGAATTTCAAATTAATAAATATAATTCTAACCACTATAGTTATAATCACACAATAATATATATATTTTTTTTTCAGTTTCTCTGACTAAAAACTTTAATGGAATCTGATTCAATCGAATAAGAATTATGACTCCAAATAAGTCTGATGGAATCTAATTGAATAAATTTCAATCGGAAAACATAACAAGATTTTTTTCCGATTGAAATTCAAGCAATTATTCAGAACCGTTCCAAGTGCATTCCGATTGACTGATTTGTTCCGACAGCGTTTCAATCGCATTCTATGAGTTTTTAAGCAGGGTTTCAAATCACGTTTCGATGTGTTTTCAATTTAACTGAATTTTAAATTTTACTAATATAACCCTTATTAAAAGAAACGATTTGAAACGATTAGAAAAAAAAAATTTTTAAATACTTTTTAATGCTTTTGAATATTCTGATTACTTTTGAAACGCCCTTCTTATGGGCATTTAACATTGCAAATCGTTTTGAATCTTTTCTTTTTATCAGAGAAGGTTCCATTGTATTTTACAAAAAAAAATTAATATTTTAGTGAGTAAATTGTGTCAGTTTTAATCATCTTTCCAAGTAATTTATTGATTTAAGTCATAAAACTTAGTTTCTAAGTAATGTCTAAAGTTTGATGAGGACTGAATTTTAATCAATTTGTAATTCAAAAAAATAAAAATATCATATCTGTTCATGTATGATGTTCACGTTAATAAACATTTTTTTTATTATTGTAAAAATATGGGGTTGTTTTTCTGCTGATCGATACCTTTGAATTTTATAATAAGGTCTAGGTCACAGTCACATGAAAGAAGAAATGGAAATGCGTTGAAACAAACGTACAAATATGTTACACTATTGATCGTATTATATTTCATAACTATATTCATATAATATTATTCAACAAAAATTATAATTATGCTGACAATATCAAGGGTGAGTAAATTTAATTTTAAAGCATTCGTTTGCTAATGAAAAAAGCGGCTGTAAATTTCCGAGCATTCAGAACAATATAATTTGAAGTCTCGTTATGGTAAAATTGAATTTCAATCTGAATTTCTTTCGTCACTCGAAGTTCCAAGGTTAAACAAATCACTTTCTACATGGAGTGAATATTAGGGAGATTTTTTTTTTAGTGGAGCGATTTCGGAGTGGATTCGATTTTAATCTGCATCCACTTCGATCCGGAGATGTAATGTTATAATAAATTGCCCTCCGTAGAAAATTTAATTTCGACAGGACTAAACAAAATATAAAATTATCTAGGGGTGGGGGTGGGCAATAGGGGGTACTTAAGGAAATACTAAGTTTTCGAGGACTAAAATACGCTAAATCTTTTCGTTTTTAGTCATATTCGGGGTAAATAGACAAAATTTTCAGCTGCCGTTAAAAAATAAAATTTTTATTTTTGACGGGCAAAACATTTCACATCATTGGTGGACACGAAGGCACAAAAAAAAATTTTTGTGGGGCAGAGAGGCCTCCCTCCAAACAATGATATTTTTTTTTTTTTAATTTTTTTCATTATTAAGAATGTATTTCTTTCTCTTGACAACTATTTTTGGTTTTATAATACTCAAGAAAAATTTTTTTAAGTGTAATAAATCGTTTCCCCTCGATTAGCTTAATTACTAATTGCTATTCAATAAAAAAAAAAAAAATTCTGTATTTCTTATTAGTCATTATTTTGAACCCAAAAAACGTGTTTTTTGATTTTTTAGATTACAGATTATTTTGCATTATTTAAAATGTTTTATCAATAAAAAAATAAAATATTATTTTCGAATATTTTTAGTGGCCAAATTTGCCCCAGCTATAATAAATCAGCCTAAAATGGATTAGTGTATTATATTTTTTTCAATTTGACGATAAAAATATGAAAGAATCATTTTTTTTTTAATTTTCGGCTGGTCCATTTTGCCCTAGGTGTTATGGGTAGGGCTAAAAATGCGGATATATATCAAATTTCTTTTAATTTAACCATAAAAATTTGAAAGAATTATTTTTTCAGGATTTTCGGCTGTTCCATTTTGCCTCAGGTGTCATGTGTAGGGCTAAAAGTGCTCAAATATATCGTCTGTAAGGGAGGGTGGGGCAGAGCGGCCCCCCTGCAATTTTGATCAAAAAAAAATTTTTTTTTTTTTTCGCCTAATTACTATAAACCCGATATGTTTGCGCATTTTTAGCCCTACGCATGACATTTGGGGCAAAATGGAGAAGCCCAAAATTTTGAAAAAGTGATTTTTTCATATTTTTATCGTCAAATTAAAAAAAAATTATTATAATTCCACATTTCTAGCCCTACGCATAACACCTGGGGCAAAATGGACTAGCCGAAACTTCCGAAAAAATTATTTTTTCATATTTTTCGGTCGTTTCTCTATGTAAGAGGCAAATTTGGTCACTAAAAATTTATAAAAATTAAATTTTTTTTTTTAGTTGATAAATTTTTGAAATAAAGTAAAATTATAGAATTGATGTTTTTTTTTATTAAATAACAATTAGTAATTAAGGTAATCGAGAGTGAACGATTTTTTACGCTTTAAAAAATTTTTTTCGAGTAATATAAAACCAAAAATAGTTGTCAAGAGAAAGAAATACATTCTTAATGATGAAAACAATTAAAAAAAAAAAAAACGAAAAAAAAAATTTTTTATCACTTTTTGGAGGGGGGGCCGCTCTGCCCCACAAAAAAAAATTTTTTTTTTTCAGAATTTTGGCAAAATGTCCATAAATTTGTTCGAAATAGGACAAAAGTAAAGTGATCTTATGGTCGAAAGCCACAAAAAATAATAATTGCCTTAGGGGGGCCGCGCTGCCCCACCCTCCCCTATATAGATTAAAATAATATAAACAATGTTTAAAAAATTTTGTGACTCCTGAAATGTGTAATTAAAAAAAGAAGTTATATATCATGCAATATTTTTAAAAATTATTATTTATTATTCGTACAATTTTTTTAATATTTAAAAAAAAACAAAATATATGACAATCAATCGCTTAATAAAGTGAGTGATTTAAATAAAAAAATATCTGGAAAAATCCATAAATTTTACAGTTTTTTTTACCTGAGTTTTAATTAAACCTTTATTTTTTTTTTATTTGTCGACTACCAATGCCCGGAGTGTCATAAAAAAAGACACAATAAATGATACAGACTAGAAAAAAATATGCATATATATTTATAGGTATTAAATTATCAATATATTTTTCATTTTGTTATAATAAAAAAAACATAAATAGTTATACTCGTCAAAAAAATAATTATAAGTGATAATATATGAAACGCCTACATGATTAAATGATCATATAAGAAAATTTACACTAAATAATCGCGTATATCAAGACGTTACCATATATGACTGTATATAATCATATATGATATTATATGATTCTCAGATTAACCAGATAAAAACATTGACACTTTATATATGATCTTATTACAAACATGTATGACCAAATAAGATCATATATCTATATATGATTACATATAAGGATATAAAATGATATATGATCATAAATGTTGACATGTTTCCACGCATACTCATATGGGTCCAAATATGATCGTTATGTAATTCTATATGATTCTCAGATAAATCAAGGAATATGCATACTTCATATATGATCATTTTAAAAGCATACATGAATATATATGATCACAAATGTTCATATATGTCCATTCATGACCATATGTGTCCATTAGGGTGAGTCATTTCCGCCAAAATTTTTTTTCTGTTAAGTCCTCAAGCAAAATCTCAATCTACATTGAAAAAAAAAATTATCACCAAATATGAGCTCTTAATTCCAATGCTAAGTACTTGCCATTTGATTTCAAAGATTTCCCATTTAAAATACACGTAAATTAAATTACTTTTTTTTTAACTTAACTTAAAAGTAAAATATCAATTATAATTTTTTTTTTTATATTATATTTTTCAAATTATTAAAATGATTATATCTCGGAAACTATGGACTTTAGCGACTTGACTCATAGGACTTTTTTCGAAGGGAATAAAATTTCCTATAAAATTTCTATCAACATTTTTGATGTACTTTCATTGGTTTATGTTCTGCAAGCCAATAAACGTCAATTTCATAGAAGAAATGAGTTCCACAACGGACACAAGTGAAACAGCTGGAATTACAGCTAAGTAACTGTGGGCACTTTTGAATAACACTAAATGCCCTACAATTTGCGACCAAAACCGCCTTGATATCATGAAATGCAGCTGAGTATTAGAAAGTTAAAAAAAAAAGTAATTTAATTTACGTGTATTTTAAATGGGAAATCTTTGAAATCAAATGGCAAGTACTTAGCATTGGAATTAAGAGCTCATATTTGGTGAGAATTTTTTTTTTTCAATGTACACTGATAGAAAATTTATATTGACTCAAGAAATATTTTCTTGAGCCAAGAATTTATTTCTGAAGAAAACCAATTGTCTTGCTTCAAGAAATTCTTGTCTTGATTTAGATTTTCTTGGCTCTATAGATTTTGTATCTTCGATGGATAACTCTCGTGTCTTGACCCGAAACTATATTATCTTCAATCGATACTATCGAATTCTTCAAGCAAGACCACTTGTCTTCAACTAAAAATGTCGTATTATTATTTTAAGAACTTTACATTTTTTGTTCAAGTAATAATTCCTTGATGGAAGATGTTTTTAAAGTAATGAAAAAAACATTTTTTTTAAAAATAAATTTCTACTTTAACATATCTGAAGTAAATGAATGTAGTCCTAAAAAATCACTTTAAAACTTTTTATTTTCAAAATAAAAAAAAAAATTTTTTTTCAAGCTGAGTAAATTGATATCTTGATTTAAAAATCGCGCCATTCTCGAAACGAGTCGGTAATGTCTTAAACCTACATTTTGCCTATCTTAATCCAAGAGCAAGAAATTCTTGAGCGAAATATGTCAGAATTTTGTTTCAAAACAAAAAAGGCTTCATCGAAAAATCAAATTCTCAAATAAAGAATTTTTTTTCTCTATCCGAGAATTTCAATTTTTTGGTTCAAGGACTTATTTCTTGAATTAAAACAATTCAAAATTTTGAAACAAGAACCACATTTTGAAGAAAAAATTTTTCTTGAATCAAGATAGTTTTTCTATCAGTGTAGATTGAGATTTTGCTTGAGGACCTAAAAAAAAATAACTTTTGCGGAAATAACTCACCCTAGTGTCCATATGTGATCTTAGATGATGGTCAGAGAAATAAAATAAAGACATTAATATTTCATATACGAAAAATCGATTCAATAATACGTGATCTGATCATATATAAATATATAAGATCATATAAAACTTTTTTTCACAGGTATAACTCTGATTTCAAATAACTACTGATTAAAAACTTACGGCTGCATAAAACTGGCAAGTAAGTGCAGGCAAAATACCTTCGACATTAATGACAAGTGGCTTTTGTGCGCGACACATCATTATAATTAATGACTTTTGTACTGACAACGAACTTCCAATCCAATTCGACTCATAAATTCCTGAAGATATTTTCGTACTCTAAGTAAATAATACATAATAATAGTTTTTTTTTCTTTTTCTGAATAAAATTAATTTATCAACTTGTCATTAATTACTTACAAGATCATGTAAATCATCTGCAGGCAGAGTAATTACATACAAGTCAATTAAACTAGCGGCGACGAAAAAAAATCCTCTCATCATATCAAAAATATTCCGATGCTATTCGTGAAATTTAAGAAAAAAAGAAATTTTCAATTGATTTTCTATACTTGAATTAATAATAAGAAATATATAAACAATTTTTTTCACATACAAATATAAGTGGAACTGCAGCAAATGTCAGAGTAATTATCAAACTAGTATATCGTTTTAATGTCAGGAATCGTAGTAAATAATTTAGTTGATTAACGTAACTTAAACAATGAAGTATATATTAATTAGTTTTCAATAATAAATATCCATGAATACACAGAAAAAAATGATTTCTTGATACAAAAAATTTTTACCTGCCCTAAGAACATTTTTGCAATATGAATCAAACACAAAAATTTTCTCGGGGCGAGAAAAAATTTTCTTGAGGTAAGAAATGATTTTTTTCCGTACATTGTAAAAAGAGCAGTGTTAAAAATGAACTCAAATTAACACCACGCGGTGTTAAAATGAAATAACACCATTGTAGAAGGTGTAATTTGGTGGTGCTGAAATACTGGTATTAAAAAAGTTCCATGTATATAGAAATTTAAAAAAAAACGGTACTACATATAAAAAAATATAGAAAAATATTCAAACACCGGAAAATTTTTTTAACACCGGTAAAGAATGCACAGTGAAAAAGAATTCGTCAAAATCAACGCATGTCGTGTGTAAAACGAACGTTATAAACTTATATATATTGCACGCCTCGGAAGCGAAGTGGAGAGGTTGTGCTTTATAACCGACCTGTCAAGGTCACACGATTTCCACTCATTAAAGTGCATATATTTTTTTTCTATTACTCTTACACATTATGAAAAGCACATCAATATAAAGCTGAAACACTAATAAATAATCCTGATACTTTTTTTAATTTGTCTAATATGTATTAATATAAAAAAAAGTTCATTAAAAAAAATTTATCGTGGACGTCCATTAGTCTGTGGTTCAAAAAAACGGCGTGGTACGGATATCTCGAGAACGACTTGACGAAACTACTTAATTTTTTTTTCAAAATTTTCAGAAATAAGCAAAGAAGGTTCCTTTCGAAAATCCCAACTGTAGGCCTTCTCGTTTTTTTTTAAATAAATCATTACGGTTAAAACCGGCAATCTTACATGTAAACAAACACACACTGCCGCCATTTTTCATTAGGAATGTTCTCCTTATTTATTTTTTTTTTTTACTTTTATTACCGTATATTTACCATGGAAATTTTTATGGGAAAAGAGCGGGATATTCAATTTTATTCGAAATTTAACTTTTAAAAAAAAAACATAACATGAGCGTTCGAGGCGTGCACTTTTGGATTTTCCGAATTTTGTTATTTTAACATGCCGTAAGTGTTGAAAAAGTTACACGCGTATATGTTAAAAGTAATAAATTTTCCAAGAATTCTTTTATAATGTTCGAGATTATTTTTAACATATTTTGTGTGTTGATTTAACAGTACCATATAAAAAGAATTACTTTCGTATAAAATAACATTTTTATGTGTTAAAAAATCAATCTATTGCGACAGTTCAAACACGATAAATATTCTGTGTTAAATTGACACACAAAAGTGTTAAAAATTCAACACTCAGAATTTTAACACACGTTTTTTTTTACACTTTGACAATCCGTTTTTTTACTATGTATTTACACCGTTATTTTAACACCTACACCGCCTGGACTTACCCCAGTTTTTTTTTATATTTACCTTATACATTGTCTGTGTTTATCTAAACACTTGCGTAATTGATCATTATTATTATTAATTTTTTTTAATTCAAAAAACAATAATTCCAATTCTGTTAACACATAACAAAATAATATAACTGTACTGAGAACGATAGTAATAATTGTTAGTGTCTGTAGTAACGCTAATATTTGTGAAAAATATATGATACAATATATGATCGTAAAAGGAGTTACTGTAAAAAAAGGATAGTAATCTGCTTCCGGTAGTGATTGGGGCAAAAATAGCGGAGTAAATGTAAAGCTTATTATTGTTATTGAAGCCCCTGAATAGAGAATTAATATGAAAATAAAATATCGATTAATGTATCGTTGATATATTAATTTTTTACTTGATGTTGAGTTTTTTATGAAAGCCGCCGCATCTTGGAGTAGTTTCTGGTTGGAAAAAAAAAGTTTTTGTTATTAGAGAAATGTTTATTTTATAAATTTATCATAGCTTAGGTTGTCTACGAAATATGTGACGGAATGAAGAAATCGTGACAGGATTGAGAAAATGGGGACTAGAAAAACGTCACGCGCGTTACGTTACAGGGGTGGGGGTAAAAGTTTGCTTGTCATGATGGAACAGATAGAAAATTAAAAGCCCTTTTAAACGATTACCAACATGACATATTTAATTTGAATAATTAAAAAGATATACATATTAATTCATATATATGAAATATATATCTTTTGGAATATTTAAAATAGGTAGGGCTCGTTGGTACTCGTTTCAAAGGGCTTTAAATTCTCTATAAATTTACATGCTAAAAAATTATTATTATGAGAATTTTTATGAAAATACATAAATATATCTATCATTGATGACTTGAGTTAAATTATTATTATTATATAGTTTAATAAATAGGGAATCGAAAGCCCTTCAAAATGAGTACCAACATCACATATTTAATTTAAGTAATTCAAAAGATACACATATTAATTCATTATATATGAATATATATCTTTTTAAATATTTAAAATAGATAGGGCTTGTTGGTACTCATTTTGAAGAGCTTTTAATTTTCTAGAAATCCTCATATTCAATTTTATTTTTTCACTGCTCATTATTTTTTAAACGCAAAGTCAAAATTTTATAAAACAAATTTCTAAATTTACGATCAATTAAAAAATGTTACAAAAAATCTGCGTCACATACATCGTAAATTTCAGATATAACTAATAAAATACTTACATGTAATTTATTTTCATTAATTTTCCAAAATATATAATCAAATAATGTATCAATATGTAACGATGACAAGCTTATTTTTTCAACTAATAAATGTTTGTCACCTCTATTAAAATACGCGCTTATTAATAACAAAATTACCATTTTTAATTTATTGAGTACCAAGAGAAACCATATTATTTTTTGAATTATTTTCATATTTTCGTTTTTAGTCCAAGGTGATATGCAAGTTACTTTTCTTAGTAATAAAGCCGTTTTTATTATTAATTCAGGTTTCAAATTCATTATTATCGATTTTTATATATTTATAATTTAATTTTTAAAATAACAAATCCCCATATGCTTAATGTCTTTCAGAAAAAATTCTATGACTGACTAAAATAAAATATTTAAACAGATGCAATGAACGAATCATTAAAAGTTTATTATATTTATTTAAATTTTGTAATTAGTGGTGATGATAGATTGAAAACTCATATTATTAAAGCTAAACGTGTCATTAAAATAATTAATTGTGAGTCATTATAATTATTCATCCATTAGTTATATTTTAAGAACCCTCTGGTAATTATTGATCAAATAAAAGTTATTTCTTTACATATTATTTGAAATAGATTGACTTTCATGAATTTTTATTTAGTGATCGTTGTTTGTCGTGTCATTACGCGTCGAATGAGTACCAACATGACAATTTTCATTTTTTTCAATATTTCGATTTTTGAAAATCTTGAAAAATTTTTTTTTTAATATGGGGTTGTGGGTACTCATTCTAACGGAAATTTACTCATCTATCAAAATATAGTGATTATTTTGTACTGAAAATTTTTTTGTGAGTGTTATGAGTATAAGTTGCTAGAACAGTTTTTATAAAAACTCAGTATTAGATCTGTTGATTTTCAATTAGAGCACGTAGAGTTGTGAAATATGATAAAGTGAGGTATAAAAACTGAAAATAATAGACAATTTATTTAATATATATGTGTTTATATCTCTTTTAATTGAAAAAAAAAAATGATCACTTACTGATGCGTAAAATCTAAACGTCAACGCAGGTATAATACCTTCAACTTTTATAACATTTGGTTTCTGCGCGCGATTCATTATAATTACTAAAGATTTTTTATATTTCAAAGAACTACATATCCAATTAGAATCATAAATCGCTTGTGATATTTCCGTACTCTAGATAAATTTTCAAATCCTTCTATTACCTATTGTGCTGACAAAATAAATATATATCAAACCGATAGTTTCAAATTTTAGTTACCATTTTATGCAAATCATCAGCTGGTAATACGAACGCAAATACACACAGTAATGAAGTAACAACAATGAAAATTCCTCGTATCATTTCAAAAATTTTTTTGTACTGAAATAGTAGAAAATTTTTCAACAAAAAAAATTAATTAATTATCTGCGTAGACTGGGCAAAATGAGGTACCTCAAAATCCATTTCAACTTATAATAAATTTTAATAACAAATTTTTTAGCTAGCCCACTCTGCCCCAGTCTTTTGAAAAGAAAAATATTGATAATTATTTAAATATACGTACAAATAAAATGGGTATTGCTGCAAAAATAACAGTAATTATGACCGTAATAAATGCTCTCAATATCATAAATCGCAACACATAATTCAAATTTTCAGCATATCTATAAAAAATATTTTTTTATCAATTTATAATTTCGTTTTTATTACATAGTTATTTTACTGTTTATGTCTAATCTTTACAGCTGCTATAGCATCTCTTTAGTCTACCATAATAACGAATCCCTTCTCTTTACCGTCGCTATAGTAACGCGCTCCACTCCCGAAAGTAGACATAGCAACAACTTCCCACCTCCAGATCTACCATAGCAACGATCCCCCACTTCCTACTGTCACCATAGCAATGCGCCCCACTCTTGACAGTTGCCATAGCAACAACTTCCCACTTCCTGATCTACCCTAGCAACATTCCTCCACTCTCTACTGTCGCTATAGCAACACGCCCCACTCTTGACCGTAGTCATAGCAACAACTTCCCACCTCCTAATCCACCATAGCAACGTTCCCCCACTCCCTACCGCCACCATAGCAACGCGCCCCACTCTTGACAGTTGCCATAGCAACTGCCCCACTTCTACGTCTACTGTAGCAACGATCCCCTTCTTACTGTCCCCAACTAATTAAAAAAATAGATAATAAAATACTTACTCTATACATTGAATATGTTTTTCAATTAAAATATTAAGCTGTCCATAATTATTATATCTATTTATTATTTTCTTAATGTCAATAGAAAGTAATTTAAATTCAGTTACTATATATGTAAACAATACAACGGAATTAAAAATCACAACGAAGTTAACTGACAATTGAAAAATAGCAACAACTTGTGTTGAATAAAGAAAATAATACATATATGTAAATTTTTTAATTTTAAATGGATAAATATCCGTCAGCGGAAATAATTGAGGCAAAAAAATCGGACTTGAAATTAAGAAAATAATTGCTGGTATACAAAATATTGTGATAAATATAATCGTTATTATATAACGATTTATATATTTTTTGAATAATTTTTTCGTAATTTTATTTGAACTTTTTACGTAATAATTTATGTCATCAAGTAATTTCTGAAATAAAAAAAATTCTTTTTTTAGAACAGCGATTTTTTTATATATTTACTATGTTTTGGGTCGTCTACGAAATGTGTGACAGGATTGAGAAAAAGTGGGGATTGAAAAAAAACGTCACGTTTTGCGTTACGTTACGTTACAGAGGTGGGGGTAAAAATTCGTGCGACGTAACAAAACTGATAGAAAATTTTATGCCCTTTTAAACGAGCGGCAACATGACATAGGTAATTTAAGTCAGTCATAGTATATACATATTTATTTAAATATTCATTGAATATATATCTTTGAAAATATTTAATAGAACTAGGGCTTGTTGGTACTCATTTGAAAGGGCTTTTGATTCTCTATAAGTCTACATACTAAAAATTTATGTCATCAAGTAATTTTTGCAATTAATTTGTGTTTTATTCCTGGCGGACCGGAATTACGGTAAATTACTGAATTTTTCGTAATTTACCTTAAAATACAATATTGCTACGGCAAATTTACCGCAATTTACGGAATTTCACTTTAAAATACGGCATTTCTACGACAGATTTACAGTAAAAATGCCGCAATTTACCGTAATTTGCGGTCTTTTTACCGCTGGTGGCAAATTACTATTCTTCCATCGCACATTTCTAGTAAAAATACTGCACTTTTGCCGTAAAGTTCCTTAAGTTTACCGTAAAATGTTGTAATTTACCGTAAGCCTTCCGAATACCGCAAATTACGGAAATTTGCCGTAATTTGAATCCGCCACCCGCATGGAAAAATATATATGTAAAAATTATATGCAACATATATGTCACATATATAACATATATGTGCGCAAAACAAATATACGTCAACTAAATTTTCAGATAAATGTATGCATATATGTCCTTTATATTTTTACAAAAATGTCTAAATATACTTATATATATTTCCATGCGGGCAGAGTAATTCCCGCTTTTTCTTTTTTTTTGTACTTACATGAAGTTTATGTTCATGAAATTTCCAATAAATAGTATTGAACAATGCAATAATATGTAACGTTAACATACTTATTTTTTCAACCAATACATATATATCATTTATATTATAGTACACATTAACAAATGATAACAATATTATATTTATTTCATTGATAATCAACATTATCCAAATCTTTGTGTATATAAATTTGATAATTACATTTTTATGAATATGTTTAATGGGTGTTAAAAATGTTATTGTTGTTAATAATTTTGCTGCTCGCAAAATTTTTTCAGATTCCAAATTCATATTTTTTTTTTTCAAAGTTTACAATAAAATTAATTCGCGATCTGAATTCAATATGACACTTGATGTAAGAATAATTTCTGGGAACTGAATAATGAAATTTAAAATTTAAATGATATTGATCCAAAGATATATTAATTTTTTATTTTATTTCGCGGGTTAATCTCATTCTAATAAATGTGATTTTAAAATCATTGAGACTAATAATATACAAAATCTATATAATATTTATCAAGTACATTATTGCTAAGAACCCTGAGGTATAGTATAAAAAAATTTTCCAAATTATCGTTAAAAAAAACATCGGGGTGAAATAGGCAGTATGCAAATTAAAAAAAATAAATTTTAAAATCATCGTTTTGGAAATAGGAAGAGGGGGAGGTCCAAATTACCCTTAAAAAAAAATAAAGTTACTCAGACTATTGATTTTAAAATATGAATAAATTATATACGTAACATAATAACATAGGGGTTATTAGTATAATGACAGTAATTAAAAAAAAAAAATTCACCCCTAGGACAGCTGCAAGAAAAGATAATTTATGATATTGATTGAGTAGCGTACATATATTTACGAAAATAAATATTGTCAACTTGTACAGCAGACGATTTCCTGTAGAATGAGTACCCACATGCCTATATTTAAAACTCCAAAATTTTCATTCAAAATAAAAATTAATAATTTAAAAAAAAAAAACTTATTCAAATATAGGCATGTGGGTACTCATTGCACGGGAAATTGAGTGCTGGATGACGTAAAAATATTTATCACGCACCAATAAAATATGGGTAATTTTAATCACAAAATATTGTATATAAATATATATTATTATTATTTTTATTGTCAGTAGCGATAACATTAATAATTATAATTGTTATTTATAAAATTAATTTTTTTTTTATTGATATGATAATTAATTATATTATATTGCGGCCATTCTCATAATATGTATAATATATAAATATATATATATGTCGATAACAATATCTCAATTTTTTAATTAAACGTTTTTACGTATTTATTTTTTTCTTGTATAAAATCATTGGGTAAATCCGATATAATTTATCAGTAGGAAAAGTGAAGTCTTAACAAAGAGTAAAAATGACTGTTGTACTTACGGCAATTGTTATTATATTATGTATTTATTATATATGGAATTATTTAACGAATAAACCAAAGAATTCACCACCAGGTAATAATTTTTATTTTTAAAATTTATTTTGATTATTATTATTTTTTTTCTTTAAGGAATTATACGGCTGCCAATATGGGGTTCCTATTGGTTGTTACTGTGGGGTAATTATAGTTATCCCCATAAAACTGTTGATTATTATATGAAAAAATATAAATCAAAAATAATAAGTTGTTATTTTGGTGACGTATATACGGTTATTGTTAACGATTATAAGAGTGTTAGAGAAGTGTTGTCACGAAAAGAATTTGATGGAAGATTGAGTAATAATCCAATATTCCGTGCTCGTTCTTTTGGAAAAAAATTAGGTAATTTTTTTAAACTTACGCACATGAAATTTTCGAATTTTGGGAACAAACATGATTTTATTAACCAATTGACCCCAGAATCTTGCTTAGTATGTGATTCTGCGTAGAATGAGTACCCACACAATAGGTTTTGATTTCAAAATTTTCAAAATTTGCTTTTATTTAAAATTTGTAATTTCCAAAATTTTGCCGAGAATATAATTTTTTCGTGTTTGTCAAATTGATACTCATTGATTTATATATATAATAACAATAATCAAATTTTGAAAAGATTCATTATTTTTTTCAAATTTTTATTTTGTAAAAATTTTGGAATTCAAAAAATTTTTATCAGATCTTGTAGAATTTTGAATTTCCTTTGGAATGAATACTCACATCAATATATTTGGACTCGAAAAAAAATTTCGAAATATAAAATTGTGAAAATTGATTTTTTTGACGAATTTTGAAGTCTCTCATATGGGTACTCAATCAACTCAGAATTGAAAAATCAATAGATTACAAAGATTCTTTTTTTTTCGAAAATACATTTGAGAGTCAGTAAAAAAAAAAAGTTATATGTGGTGTTACTAGGATTATTTTTTAACGATGACTATGATTGGCAACAACAACGTAGATTTGCATTGCATAATTTAAGAAATTTTGGATTTGGACGGCGACATGAACAATTAGAAAGTGAATTAGCTGAAGAATTAAATATATTACTAGATACAATTAAAAATGGTCCAATTAGTAAATACGAAAAGGTCAGCAGAAAATAATTAATTACTCCAGGGTTTTTTGTAATTGAAATTTTGATGTTTTTTTGTTTTTATAGAAAGTAGTTGATAAAGATCGTATTAATTTTCCCGATATCTTATCGCCGGTTTGCGCTAATTTTATTTGGGCAGTTATGGCAAACAAACGATTCCCGCGAACAGAAAGTGGTGAGGAACACGAATCACTACGAGAACTATGTAAAGGCGCAAGAACTTTTCAAAAAAGTGGAGACACTTCCGGTGGTGCTATTGCATTGACGCCTTGGTTAAAATATTTTGGTAATTTATTTGGATACACTGGATTTATCGGTGGTAATCAAACTTTGATTGATTTTGTCCAGGTACAAAGTTTATAAATTTTTTTACTTGTTCATCAAAATATAGCGTTGTCGGTACTCATTACAGAGGAAATTTATTGCTCTTTATGAAAGTCGTGGTAATTTCCGACATCTCCGAAATAAATTTTGAGATCTTTTTTACTTAAAAATCACGATTTTCCTTATTTTATTAAAATTAAAAAGCCGTAAAAATATTTTGATGCAACGATTAGTGTTTAACTTTAAATTCCACGTCAAATGAGTACCCACACCTCACTTTTAATTTTCCAAAATTTTACCTCAATTTTTGAAAAAAATTAACAACGTTGAAATATAGGGTTGTTGGTATTCATTTCAACGGAAATTTACCGCACTTCAATATACAGTTCCAGTTTTTTCTCTACATCATTTTTTCACCTCAAAAAATGACAGTTTCTACTTTCGACATACGAAAATCGATATTTTTTCAACTTTCACCTTCTTATCATCAATTTTCAACCTTACAACCTCGATAAAATTCCAAATCTCCAAATTCCCCGTCGAATGAGTACCCACACCCCGTTGTTGAATTTTCAAAATTTAACTTTTTCAATTTCGGAAAAAAATTAATAATTTTAAAATATAAGGTTGTTGGTACTCATTTTAACGGAAATTTACCGCTCTTCAACATTCAACTACAAATTTCCCTCCACGAAATTTTGTTTGTTACAAAAAATGATATTTTCTACTTTCAGCCCACAAAAATTGAAATTTTTTTAACTTATACTTTCTCATCATATATTTCCAACCTTACGACCCCTATATAATTCCAAATCTTCAAATTCCCCGTCGAATATATACCCACATCACTATAATCCGATGATTTAAATTTTCCAAAAATAAACACCGAATTTTTCAGGCCTACATCGATCAATTGGATGACGAAAAACTGTATGACGAAACACAGGATGCATTTATACCGACTTATTTACGCGAAATGAAAAAAATTCATCAAAATAAAAATTCCCAAAATTCAAATGATGAAAAGATCGATGACATTGACGTCAATATGTATTCGACTCAGCAATTAATATCGATCTGTATCGATTTTATGTTTCCCGCCTTATCAGCAGTACCCGCAGTTGTTACTAATTGTATAAAATATATGATCCATCACCCGAAAATTATTAAACGCATCCAAGAAGAGATCGATGATGTAATCGGCTGTGAACGTTTGCCGACTTTGGACGATCGTAAAAAGTAATTGATTTTTTTTAGTTAACATTTAAGTTATTAATTTTTTTTTGTTTTTGAAAATTAACAAAAAAATTTCCCGGCATTTTTTGCAGTTTACCTTTCACAGAAGCGACGATACGCGAAGTTATGAGATTAGAAACAATAACGCCGCTAAGTGTTGGCCATCGTTGTGTAGAAACAACAAATTTATTTAATTATACGATACCTAAAGAGACATTAGTATTAACAAATTTATCAGCGATGCATAATGATCCCGATTTCTGGGGCGACCCGGATAATTTTCGTCCGGAAAGATTTTTGACAGATGATAATAAAATCGTTAAGGATTTAACGCTACCTTTTGGATTAGGTAATTAAAAATAGTTAATTGTGATTAAACTATTAGAGATACGAAAAAAATGACTGATTATGATTTTGTAAGAAATTTAATTCTCTACAGAAAAGGTGTTTTTCACTTTTTACATAAATTCAATAGTTTGAAAGCTAGAGCTCTATATAGATAAGGAAGCATTTAAAAAAAAAAATTATTTATTTTTTAAATTCAAATTCTGGCTCAACTATTGAAGATATGATAAAAATGAATAGATATAATTTTGTTTAAAATTCAATTTTGTACAAAAAATGTTCTTATAAATTTTTACATAAACCCAATAGTTTAAGAGCTAGAGCTCGATAAAGAGAATCAATTTTCTTTTTATCAAAATTTTCACTTGCCCATTTTCAAAATAAAGTTTGAATCAAAATTTGAATCAAACCGTCAGAGATATGATAAAAACACTTTCCATCAATTTTGTCCAAAATTTAATTCTCTACAAAAAAGGTTCTTGTAACTCTTTACACAAATTCAATAGTTAAAGAGCTAGAGCTCTATATAGATAAGGTCGCAGTTAAAAAAAATTCCTTTATTTTTTAAATTCAAATTCTAGTTCAACTATCGAAGATATGATAAACATGATGTAGGATAATTTTGTTTAAAATTTAATTCTTTACAAAAAAGGTCCTTATCATTTTTTTCATAAGCCCAAGCATTTCTCCTTAAATTTGAATTTTAAATAAAAAACCCAGAATTCAAACTTTTTTTTTTAATTTCAATATAAATATAATAAATAATGAATTAAAATCTTATCGTAGGTCGTCGAGTATGTGCAGGTGAAACATTTGCCCGTTTTATAATATTTGAATTATTTGCAACTCTTGTCCAAAATTTAAATTTCGAGTTAATCAGCGGACAGCCAACTTCACTTGATGACAAGTACCCAGGTCTCATTGTCCAGCCAACCGATACATGGATTAAATTTAAAATTCGTCAACACTAATAATAATAATTCTAATTCTAATTATTTATCATTTAATTATTTTTATCATACAAATAGTAAATTTATATATGTATATATTTTTTAAGATAATAAACAAGTAAAAAAACAAAATAATAAATTTTTTATTTAATTTCTTTAATGATTTACAATCGATGAAAAAGTCTTTTTTTTTAATGCAAAAATTAATTAATTAATTAAGAAGAAAAAAAAAATTTGTATCCTACTTAAAAAATAAAAAATAAATTATTCTCGATGTACCAAAACATAAAGACCCAGACCCAATAAAACTGCGTATTTTAATTTAGGATATTCATTCATATAAATAGTAACCATTCCAACGTATGGTAAAAATCCACGTGCACGTCCTACAACATCTTTGTGCGTAAGCCATAATTGTCCTGGTGCATACAATCCTCGATCATCGACAGAATTATTGTCACCTTTTGTTAAAAATTTAACTGTTGAATTTTTGTCGTTCCTAAAGAAAAAAAAAATTCAATTGATTAATTAATTAATTAATTAATTTTTTTTATGTAAGAGATTAGATAATAAATAAAAATAACAAATACTTTTCATGTAATTTTAAGACACGATGTACAATAGGTATATCACGTCCTTCAACTTTGAACACAACGATTTCACCAACACGTACTGGCTCTTCTTGATAATTCGTTAAAAATAACAAGTCTCCGCGATGAAATGCTGGTTCCATACTACCACTGTAAATTTTAATTGATTCTTTATTTATTTTTTGTTTTAAATTTAAAAATTTTGGCATATAGTCAGAGAGAAAAAAGTTTTTGTTGTTTTTGTTTTAAGAGAAAATTTTTGGGAAAATCATAATTTAGAAATTTGAATTGCTGATTAAATTCTGTGTAAAATGAGTACCCACAACGATATATTTCAAGCAGGTGTTCATTATCGGATATATTTATTAATCAATTATATATGTCATACAATGTAAATATTTTTTTTCAAAATATATCGATGTGGGTACTCATTCTACTCGTAATTACATCGCAAATAATCTGACACGACCCACTGCTCAATATTATATTAAAAAAAAAAACTAATATGTATATAAATATATGACAGCTTGAAATTTTACTGTGCTCAAAGTATGTTGATGTGGGTACTCAAACTTCATAAAATCATCTCCTGAATAAAACTGTACCATAAATTTTTCCAAAAACATATTTTCAAAAATGGACCACTTTCAAAGTTTTTTACCACAAAAAAAAATAAACTGAAAATCGAAGTACTACTTTTCTAGCTTTCAAAATTCCCTCTAAAATGATTACCCACATCACTAGATTACATCAAATGCCTCTAGATTAATTGACAGCATTAATCGATTAATCGATCACGACATCAATGTACTTCTTCTAAACATATCGATGTGGGTACTCAAACTTCATAAAATTATATCCTGTATAAAACTCTACCATCAGTTTTTCCAAAAAGAAATTTTTCAAAAATATATCACTTTCAAAATTTCTTTACCAAGAAAAAAAAAATGAAAATAAAAGTATTACTTTTCTAGCCTTCAAAATTCCCTATAAAATGATTACCCACATCACTATATTAAATCAAAGACCTCTAGATTAATTAACAGCATTAATTAATTAATCAATCAGGCTATCAATCGAATTTTTCTAAACATATCGATGTGGGTACTCAAACTCACGGAAATTTTCTCACAAACTCAATAGTGCTAATCATTTTCCACTAAAATCATCTCCCACCAAGAAAATTCCCTTTTTCATCTCCTTCGTTTTTATTTTTTTATTCACATTTTTTCCCCATACTCCATAATCTTAACCCTCAGTCAATAAATACTTGAAATAATTAATAAAAATTTTAATTACCATAAATTTGTCTATGAATAATAAATAATTACCTCAAAACAACGACAATTGGACTCTCACTGCCAGTAACAACCATAAGACCTTTCCATATCATCAAAGCAGACGACACTATCATACCAAAGCTCAGTACTTGATAAAGAAACTAAAGAAAAAATTTTATTTTGTAAATTTTCAAAAAAAAAATTTTCCATACGGAAAATAAAAAATAATAACATTTGAAAATAAAAAAAATACCTGACGCTTGTTCATGCGTTTGATATCATCAAACAGTCCCTGAATCATTTTGACTAATATATATATGAATTACAGTGAATATTAATATAAAAAAAAAATTCGATTATTGTATCGAAGGTATAAATAATAAATAAAATATTGATGATTAAATAGATAGTCAATACCGGCTTTTATTAATTGCCTTGAAGATAATTTAGTTCAATAATCATTGTATACGTGTATTTTCAACAAACTGTATCTTATTGTACCAAAGTAAACGTGGTAATTATTTTTATTTTTTTTATTACACGAACTATTGTCAACTTGATACAAATACATGTAAAGGCAGGAAAGATGAATCAGTTAAATTTATGTAGAGTCGAACACGCACTCACATTTTGGTTAAAATTAAAGTTGAAGAAATTCGTTTGCTGTATAAAAGCGCGCCAGTTAAATACCAGTAGCGGGAAATTCAAAAATTGGCGGGAAACTTTATTGTGGAACGAAATTTATATTTATATTAAATATGTAGTATGGTGGTTCGTTTTAGGTGAAAATTTTTTGTTCTTCGGGTACCACAAAAAATATTTATTTTGTTAAAAAAAAAATTAGGGTAAGTTGGGTATTACCGCGGATTGATATTCGCGTGCCAAAAGATAAAAGGGCGCATTGCTACAAGTTAGTAGGGATCCATGCTAAATGAGCGCATAAAAAATTTTTTTTGCCATTAGTTTTAAAATTTTTCGAAACGCAAAGATCTGTAGAGAAAAAATTTGGGCATCCTTAAGCTAAAAGGGCGTATCCCAAGACATACGCCCTTTAGCTTTTGGAAAAGTAGTGCCTAAAGCTAAAAGGGCGCATAAAAAAAATTCGAGTTTTAATACAAAATACTGAAAAATAGTTTCACAAGACAAGTTAGATAAAAAAAACAGTTTCCTACACTTTTTTTTCTCAAAATTTATTAAAAAAAAAAAAGAAATGAAAATATCAAATTTTTAATTAAATAGAAATTTTCATAACGATTATAAAAAAAAAATTTACTGATTTTTTCTTTAATTATTGTTTTGGACTATAGATCCGTCATAAATCAGAATAATTTGAAAAAAAAAAAAATACAGATATGGAGAAGGAGGGTATGGGAATCGTACCTTAATGAACCGGCTACATATTTCAGCAATTTTTTTTTTTCAATTTAGTATAAGAATTTCGAAATAATTTTATAAACTCTAATAACCAATTCCATAATAAAAAATATTAATACAATCACGCGTATTTTGTGATTTTTCTAAACATATATTTAATTTTGATATTAAAAGAACGTATTAGTTAGAACACACCTTCTTGACTGCATCATTTTTTTCATTTTTAGACTTAGGCTAAGCTTTTTAATAAATTCCTTAGAAAAAAAATTTCTAGGCCTTCTTAGCTTTAGGTCACAAAATTTTCAAATTCCTAAAGCTAAAAGGGCGCACAGTTAAAGACATACGCCCTTTTAGCTTTGGGAAATCTATGTTTGATTTTCAAGCGTAGAAAATGTTTACTAATCAATTGGCGATGAAAAAAAAATTCATGCGCTCTTTTAGCTTTGCAGAGCTTAAAGGGCCCATACATTGGTACCCAGATAGCAAAATGACGTCTCGATGAGTTCTGAATGAGTTCCTATTTATGATTTGGACGTCTTATCAAAATCTTAAAGAAGGCTTTAAGGGATAACGGTAACCGATTTTCAATTTAATTTAATTTACGGACAAACACTAGAAACCTAAAATAGAGAGTCTTTAGCGTTTTTTAAAACCTTAACAGAGGGCTAGAAATTTCGTATTTTTAAAAATTCTAATTCGTCTCCGAGAAAAATTGTTTTAAAATTCTTATTTACTCGACGAGTGCAACAAAGATAGTCCCGTTTATTTTTATGAGTGTGAGAAAGAGGTCCGGTAGCGTATCCCCTTAAGAAGTTCTCAAGATGTTGAATAAGCCACCTAGCGAACTCAGTAAGACGACTTTAAAAAGAGCTCTCAAGAAGTTCTTTTTTCTGACTTCGCAAATATGACCAGTACACAGAAAAAACAGATATCTTGAGTCAAGAAAATATTTTTGAAGACAATCGTTTTCGGGAATCAAGTCAAGATTTTCTTGAGCCAAGAGAATTCGTCTTGGTTGGAGAAGATTTCTACTTTATCTGAGAAAAATTAGGTCTCCAAAAAAATTTTCTTGAATCAAGAATATTTACCTTCAGTCGAGAATTTTTTTTTGTGTGTATGAACTTACCATGACGTCTTAAAAAGCTAATTTTGACTTCATCAAGAAATTAAAAAAAAAAATACATTTAGACGTCAAAAAACCGACGTCTTATTTATGGAGTTTTCAAGAACTTTTAATCAAGAGTTCTTAAAAATGGCACCTTTAAGAAGTCATTATAAGACTTCTTGAAGATGCCTTCAAAAAGACCAAGTAAAGAAGTCATTCCGACTTGAATGCTGCCTGGGTACACAGAAAAAAAGGATTTCTTGGCGCAAAAAATTTTTTCTTGTTCTAAGAAAATTTTTACTTGACCCAAGAAATTTTTTGTATTATAAAGTGAAAACAAAACTTTTCTTGGGGTAAGAAAAAATTTTCTCGGATCAAGAAAAAAATCTTTTAGGCGAGAAAAAAATTCTTGAGCCAAGAAACATTTTTGTCTTCAATTTATAATTCAAAATATTTCTTGCGCCAAAAAATTCTTTTTTTCTGTGTATGCGCCCTTTTACCTTTTGGCACGCGATATCCAAATATACGATATCTTAGGCTAAAATAAATCTTTTATTGACTGGGTAGTGAACCAATACAATTATCAATATCATTATTATTTATTTTCTTGACAGTTCAGCAATAGTTTTTCTTCTTTGCGCTTTTCTTATCCAAAATTTCTCTGAGAAATAAATATAGGTATCGAAGCATTAGTTTATAAAAATACACATTTTATTTGAAGCTACAGGTGAAAAAATTGAATTGCACGATAAATCCGAATTCTTGCAATTTCAGAAACGTTAAATCATCTCTCAGTAGCTCACAGCACAAAATTAGACATGTTCCCAGATAGCAAAATGACGTCTTGACTAGTTTTGAATGAATTCCTATTCATGATTTGGACGTCTCATCAACATCTTAAAGACTTTCTCAAGATGTCGAATGAGCCACCTAGCGAATTCAGTAAGACGTCTTTCAAAAGAGTTCTCAAAGAGTTCTTTTTTCTGACTTCGCAAATAAGACTTCAGTATGAAATTACCATGACGTCTTTCAGGAGCTCTTAATTTTGACTTCATAAAGAAGTTAAAAAAAAAATACATTTAGTCGTCACAAAACTGACGTCTTATTTATGGAGTCTTCAAGAACCCTCAATTAAGAGTTCTTAAAAATGACACCTTTAAGAAGTCATTATAAGACTTCTTGAGGATGCCTTCAAAAAGATGTCGTAAAGTAGTCATTCCGACTTGAATGCTGTTTGGGTTAAGGTTCAAATTTGAATATATATTTTCATACAGAGCCATCTATCTCTTGATTTCGAAACCCTTTCACTATTTCATGATAATAAAATTTTTTTTTATTCTCTCAGTTTTTCGTCTTTCGTGGAATCGAATGAAATTCTAAAAATAATTTCCATATTCCACGTATTCAATTATCTTCCCACTAACTTCAAGTAACAACCCCTTGATCTCCAGCATACTTCATATTGTTTATATCTTACCTCATTTTATTTTTCCCGAGCCAGCCTTCACTTCATTCAAATTTTATATATAAAACACATAAAAATAATAATCATTGAAAAGTTTTAATAAATTTCTTTTAAATTTATTCATTAAAAATTACGCAATTAAATTTTATTTTTTGAATAAAAAATTGATTTAAAAAATCGAACGACAAAAAGTATGAACTATATACCGACGGAAATATTAGAAAAAATATTATCGGAAGTACCGGAAGTAGAAAATTTGTTTAAGTTACGTTTAGTCTGTAAATTATGGTACGAAGTTATAGAAAATATATTAGTAAAATCATATACATGGGAGAATATATCAAATAAAAAATTACGCGTGTTTTATAAAACGTCACTTATTAAAAAAACGTTTCCAAAATATTCCTTTGAGCATCAATTGTATATAAGAGATCAAAAAATATGGCGGGGAATTTGTCGAATGGGAGTCAAGTATTCAGAAATAATTGAATCCGGATTGGATAAATTTAAAGTGATTGAAAAATTACCAATTGTTGAGGGTAAAATTGTCAAGACCTCGGTTTGGGGTAAGTATTAATAATAATAATTATCATAATTGTTAATAAATAATCGAATGTATTTATAAAATTACAGATAATTTTATTGCCGTGATAACAAATCAACAAACAGTTTATTTTTATGACTTTAATGATTTGAATAAACCATTTTTTAATATCAAATGCGACGAAAATATATCTGATGTTGTATTTTGGTATACAGGTAATTAATAAATTTTTTTTTTAATAAAAATGTAAAGAAAAAAAAAACAAATTTGTACTGGTGCCATATTACCCCGCTTGTGGTGATAGATAAAAAAAATTTCGAGGTCCAAAACTTGTAGAAAATTGGAAGAGCTTTCAAACGAATACCAACATGACCTACTTATTTTAATTATCATCAAAGATTTACATATATTTTAATTTAAATATCTTGAGATATATATATGGGTTTAAAATTATAGAAAATAAATATGGGTTGTTGGTACTCGTTTCAAAAGGCTTGCAATTTCCTACTCATAAATAACAAAGAAAAGAAAAAATAAAATTTAAAAAAATTTAAAATTTTTAAAAAATTCAAAATTTTAAAAAATTGTTTTTTTTTTTGTCTTTTTAGATAGAGAACTGTGTACCCTTTGAAATGAATACTCACAAGCTATATTTATTTTAATATTTATACCATATACTTATATATTTTTAATACAAGAATAAAAATATATGTGTATATTTTAAATGATTAAAAATAAATATGTCATGTGGGTACTCGTTTTAAAGGGCGCGTAATTTTCTATGTACCTAGAAAATTTTTAATTTTATATCAAAGTTCTCTAACCGGAAATTGAAATTGTTACAGATTCTGAAGTAACTATAGCTGTATTAAGATTAATAAATAAATTAATTTTTTGGAATTTTGATACAAAAACTCAAATTTCAAGTGATGAATTTCTTGGTCAAAATATTTGGTAACAAAATGAATAAATTATTTACAATATTTATTGAGAACAATTAATTATTTTTTTTTGTTTTAGTACTGGAACAATAAATAATTTTTTTTCTGAGTACAATGGTCTTATTACATCGTACAAATATGATAATAATAAAATAATAATTGAACAAACTTGTCAGATACATATGAAAAATACAAATGACAGAAACGAGAAAATTGTTGCCATTAATTCCAATGGAATTATAGTAAAAAAAAATTTTTTTAATTTATTATTCAAGTTTTTTTGAATTTTCAATTAAAAACTAATGAATAATTTTACAGTTTTCTGCAATTAATTTCATAAAATATGAAAATGAATGTGGGACAGAAAATTTTGTTCTGATTGTTCCGTTATCTAATGGATCAAGATTATGTTTTCATGATAAAAAAGAATACTGTAAATTACCAGATAAATTTCCAACGAAATATCACTGTGATAAGATTAAATTTATCCATGCTGGCTGGTATAATACCGCAGCATCTGCTATAGCAGGTAACAATTTTTTTGTAGCTAGATATATTTTCAAAATTTGATTTAAAAAAAAAAAAGTAATATCATAAGAATGTACGATAAATTTCTGTTGAAACGAGTACCCACAACTCTATATTTTGCAGACTTAAATTCCGTTCAAATTTTCAAAATCGAATTTTTGAAAAATGAAATATATCGATGTGGGTACTTGTTTCAAAGGAAATTTTAATCTCAATTCCAATTATCGCATTAAATTTTTTAAATATCAATTAGGCGTTCGAAATAAAAATTCGATAATACATAATTTTGAATTTTTGGTACAAAAAATACTTTTTCGAAAAACTGACCTTAGAATCTTCACACACGTGAAATTTTATTAAAAAAGAATACCCACAACCCTATATTTTGAGAACCAAAATTTTTCAAAAATTTTTAGAAATCAAATTTTTCAAAAATTGAATATATTGATGTGGGTACTCATTTTAAAGGAAATTTTATTTTGAACACTAATCAGTTCATAATAATTTTCTATTACTACCTTGCAATCATGAAATATCAAAGTTATATATATTTAAATTTTTATCGCTTATTTAGTAATCAACGCAAACCCAAAAATTTATCAGAGCTTCTAAAAATTTATCTTTTTCTCAATTAATTAATAAATTATTTTTTCAGGGCCTTATTTATTGACAGGTTATATAGAATGGTATTTGCACGATTTAAAAAATCATATCGATGGATTTGTATCAGCAATTTTAATGTACAATAATATTTTTATACTCGGATTTAGTACAGGTAATAATTAAATTAATTAAGTAATTCTATATTAGAAAATAAAAATAATATTTTTATAAATTTTCAGGAATAATTTATTTATTTTTTATAAAAGATTCAAAAGATCTCCAATCTCTCAATTTGTGCAATGAAAATAGTTATAAAAAATTAATAATTAATGAAGATAACAAAGCAATCATATGTTTAGATATAATTCAAGTAGACATGGAGCCATATATAATTGCATCCACTGAAAATAATATTTACATCGCTCAATTAATATGAATTATTTTTTTTATTCTTCAAAAATTGTGCAATTTTTTTTTTATTTAAAGAAAATAATTAATTGTAATTATTAATTTGTAATAAATATGGCGTCCAATTGTAAATAAAGAAGAAACTTTTTAAATTAAGAACTTGACTATTTTATTTTCCCAAGTAACATGCAGACAACTTTAAGATGTCTTTTAAAAAAATAAGATGAATTTTTTTTGTCACAGTCACCTTTTTTCGTGTAAATGCGACATGCAAATGTTGGTTCCGGAGACAGAGAAAATTTTCGTTATTTTTCCTGTCTTATGTCAATTAAAAAGTCGTTTAGATGACTTATTTCAACACTTTTTGTAATTTACTTCTTGTCGTCACGTGTGTCAAATCTTTTTAGTAGATATTTTTTCGGTGAAATAAATTTCTGATCGTTTTCTCAACATATTGGTGTCTTATTGATACCTCGAAAAACAGCCTAAAAACTGATATCTTATAGATGTCATAAAGGCAAGTTTGTTATTTGGGTTGTTTTCTCCCAACCCAAGTGGCTACACAGTAAAAAACCAATCGTCAAAGTGTAAAAAAAACGAGTGTTAAAATTCTGAGTGTTGAATTTTTAACACTTTTGTATGTCAATTAAATACACAGTCTTTATCTTGTTTGAACTGTTGCAATCGATTGATTTATTAAAACACAAAAATGTCATTTTATTCGAAAGTAACACTTTGTATATGTTACTTTCAAATCAACACCAAAATATGTTAAAAATAATGTCGACCATCACAAAAGAATTCTTGGGAAATTTTTATTTTTAACTTATACGTGTGTTACTTTTTTTAACACACAACATTTTAAAGTAACATAAATAAGTGTAAAACGTTCGTTTTACACACGGTATGTGTTAATTTTGACGAATACTCATTTACTGTGCAGGCTCGCTTTTTGTTAGCTTTTAGTTGCTCGTTCTAAGTCAACTTTCTGCTATTCCTGAATGTTACACCAAAAAACAAAACGTAATATAAAAAATGTTAGCAATTAGTTATCAAAAAATGACGTAATAAATGATGACTATTTGGGAATAAATAAAAGTAACCATTTTTATGCGGACAGTTTGTTATCCAAAAATGTTGACTGTTTTACGTTATTTAAAAGATAACATTGAGTTGTTAACTATTTTTGGTGAATATTTTGTTACATTTGAATGTTAGCTTTATTTTAACAACTGGCAACTGAAAAATGCTGTCATTGTTTATTTCACTTTATCACATTTTTTTTTAACATTTTGATGACTTTATCTTATATTATAAAAACGTAAAATTTTTTATAATTGTGAGTTTATGAAAAATATTAATTCATATTGTAATTCATTGAAAGGTAAAATTAATTTTAAATAATTATCTACGCAGCTGAGTTGAGGAGTAACCACGAATTCCGATGGAGGGCGCACGTTCGCAAAAGTTTTTCGTTTGAGAAGAGTTAAGCTAGACATTATAAGTTCCAACGAACGACACATTACTCTGTAAAATAAATATATGGGTTTTTTTTTCTAAATTCTTTACCCGATCTTAAATTACAAATAAACAACTAATAAACTGATCAACACTTAAAATTTAAAACATAAACGTATGTGGTTAGTTTTTATAAAACGGGAACAAAACAAAACTATATGAACGTTGTAAAAGTGTTACAAATAAAATATATCCGCATTTATTCTTTACACACTATAGTGTTATATAATACAATAGTATTAATATTTACTTTTCATGATTTTGTGATTCATTTCTGTTACTTCAACGCTATAAATGTATATATTAATATGTCACTCTGATAACTCGATTTTTTTCGTTTGGTGATTCTCTGAAAATTTATTCTGAAAAGTATTGTTTCGTTCAATTCTCATCGATATCACTTTAACTTTTGAAAAAAAAAAAAACCACAATTGAACTGATTTATAGAATTGTCAATAGCAAGCAGATGATTGACTAATTCTTTTCAAATAAATAAGAATGAATGAAAGGTCGTTTTTTTTAAGACTAGTATAGGAGTTGACCAATTATGGATCAATAATTTGTACTGTTTTTTCACCGAGAAAATATTTTTCTTTTTCGCTTTGTGAAAATTGGAAGGTGATCATATGTTATACACTGTTAAAAATAATTTTAAAATTACAATACAAAAGGAATTGAATTTTCATAACTAGATATTTGAATTGTATTTTCAATAAAAAAAGCTTTAAATTTAATATACGTAATTTAATAATCAAGCTGGTATTCAAAATTAAAAAAAAAAATATAAATTTTAATAAACGTACTGAAAATTTATACTTGATTTTAAAATTTTCAAAGCATTGAAAATTCTAAAACATATATTGAATTTTAATAATTCTATTTGAAATTTCATAGTACTTATTTAAAAATTCAAAAAAAAGTATTTGAAAATCCAAAGTGGTAATTTGAAAATTCAAAAACGTGTATTTTAAATTCTATATGAAATTAGTAATGAAATTTCAAGCACAAATGTATGTGTTTATTGCGTTATATACAATCTTTGAAAATTCAAACAATTTTTATTACAGTGTAAAGCAAGTCAATAAAAAAATTGTTAAAAACGTTTTTGACTCATGCTCATCGTAAATGAAAATACGAATTTAATGAAGTTAGTTGAGAGGATTTTAATTTTAAACGTATAGTTCACCAATAAAAGATCTTGATACTATTAGCACCATTAATAATGAACAAAATATTGGAATTCGAATGTAATTTGTTAATATAAAACAACAATTATTAAATATATTTGAATAAAATTAGTTTTTCGGGCGCCTTACTTTGCACAGTAAAAAAAATTGTGTATCTGTGTTAAAAACGGTCAGTGTTAAATTTTTTGTGTTGATTATTTTGTGTCAAATCAACACAATTCTCTGTCTTTAAAATTTTTAATCGATCTACTATTCACACTTTAAAAGTGTTGCCTTGTACAAAAATCGATATTATCAACATTTATTAAGTGTTACTATAAAATCAACACAAAAAAAATGTTAAGGCGACAGTTGAATTGTGTTAAAAAAAATGTCTTTCTTCTATTCACGCGGGAAGCGCCATTAAGCATCAGTTCTGCTTGGTTAGTGATTATTTTTGTGACATTGATTTTATTGATTTTCAATTGGGCATAAAAAAATTAAGTTGACAAAGTTCATGATTCGTATAGTTAAAAAAAAAAAATATTTAAAAAATTGCATCTGGGGCGTTTTTTGCTTTTCTACATGCGCATATTTTCATTTTTTTTTGTAATTGATTTGTTGATAAAAAAATTCAAAAATTGTCAACTGTCTGCTAACTTTAGGATCATGTTTACTTTCACAAAATTGTTCAATGTTAAATAATAATTGCTGACACTTTTAATAGCCTAAAAATAATTCATGGTACAAAAATAAAATGTAAAAGTTAACATTTTTTTTGTGTCGCCATTAAAATTTAAAAAGTGTTGAAGTTATTTCTCATATTATTCGAATTTTGTGTTAAAATTTTAACACAAATCTTGAGTTGAAATTTAACACAAATAGTTTGTGTTGAAAAATAACACAAATATTGTGTGGACCGTTTTTAACACAGATTGTGTTGATTTTAACACAATATTTTTTACTGTGTGTGCATCTGTCTACGACATTTAAATTTGGGGTGGAAATGGACATACGGACATAGTCAACACCCTAATCAGGATAACTGCATGTGTTGCAAGCAACCTTACCTCAGTTTTGTCAAAGCAAATGTATTACAATGATACCAGCTCGTGGAAATATTTGAAAATCGGAGCAGGGCTCAAACTTTTATAAATTTCAATAAAGGGCCTATTCTGAAATTTCAAAAAAGGGTTCTAACTCTCGTTATCTGACAATGTTTGACTAGAGTTAGAGCTATAGTATCTCTGAATGCACCCAAAAAAATAAAATAACAATTTAAATTTTCCCGCCAACAATTCAAATTTCAAATCTCGCGCCATCTTACAAATAAGTAAACAAACTTAAATAAAAACTACCAAAAAAATTAATTAAATATATTTCTAATCCCCTGTATTTATACTTGATCCATTTTAATATATTTTACAAATATATACACATATTAAATATATATAAACTATAAATTGTAACTAGACAAAAAAATATAAATTCTTTTACACACGCGCAGGAGACAAATCGAGTGGTTGTGATTTTTTTTGTGTGCCGACTCATTGCATATATATACATATACATAGCCACATATATTATATATACTTTATTTTATCGGACAAAAAATTCATATCAAATTTCAATAAAAAAAAAAAGAAAATTAGGAAAATTTAAATAAAAACTCGTGATAAAATTAAAAAATATTATAATTTCGCATAATTTAAGTGCTTTATATATAATATATATTTTTAATAAATATATATATGTATTCTAACATATAATAAAATATTATTTGTGTAGTGTGTGCTTTTATAACCTAAAAATAATCCAAAATGATTATCACGTTGAAAAATTTACAGCAACAAACTTTTACTATTGAAATAGACAGTAGTAAAACGGTAATGAATTATTATTTATTAATTAATTATAATTTTCATTAATTAATTTATTATTTTTATTTTTTAGGTAAAAGAGTTAAAAGATAAAATTGAAGTCCAAGAAAAATTTCCTGCTTTACATCAAAAATTAATTTATGCTGGTAAATATATATAAGTATTACGTGTAATTACTATTGATGTGATTAATTTATTATATATATATAAGTATATGTGATAAATTGTTTATGTAAATTCATAGTACGCGCGCGCTCCGGGGACTTTTTTGAAAGGGAAAATAAAAAATTGGAGTCTTGTACAAAAAAAATATAAATTCTGGGTAAACTAATAAATATATGACAAAAATGTATATGAACAATTTTGTAGATAATTAAATTCTGGAGAGAAAAGGTCTTAGTACATTTTTACGTAGGTCTAATTATTTTGGGGTAAAATGAATAGTTTACTTAGAAATTTTTATTTAATTTGCTGATGAATTATAAAAAAAAATTGTTGTTTTTAAATTTGAAATTCTGAGCAAATTATTGCAGATACGATAAAAATGACTCAGTACAATTTTGTAGGGAATTTAATTTCCTACAAAAAAAGTTCTTACCAATTTTTCTGTAAGTTCAATAGTTGACTCAGAATTCTAAATTTAAATCCAATTACTCGATAAGCCAAGAAATTAAAATTCTTAATATTTTTTTTATCTTAAAATTTAATTTCCGACTAAACTATTAGAGTTACATTAAAAATGACTCAGTCTAATTTTGTAGGGAATTGAATTTCCTGCAAATAAGATTCTTACCAATTTTTTCTGTAAATTCAATAGTTGACTCAGAATTTTAAATTTAAATCCAAACACTCGATAAACCAAGAAATTTAAATTCTTAATAATTTTTTTTGAATAAAAATTTAATTTCCGACTGAACTATTAGAGTTACGTTAAAAATGACTTAGTATAATTTTGTAGGGAATTAAGTTTTCTACAAAAAAAGTCCTCACTAATTTTTTCATAACTCCAATATTTAGCACTTGAGAGTTGAATTACTGTAAAAAAATTAAATCTGCTCCTAAATTTATTTCTCAACTAAAAATTATTAATTACTGATTTATTGAACAGGTAAAATATTAGTTGACGATGAACCCTTATCTCAATATAATATTGATGAGAAAAAGTTTATTGTTGTTATGGTAACGAAGCCCAAAGTAGCCGATAATACAAGTACAAGTACCCCAACAGAAGATGCATCAGTTACCGCAGCTAAAGAACGTACATCCAGGTAATTAAGTCATTCAAAATTTTCATGTGTCAATTAGTATCGAGGTCGAAATTTCCTGTTGAACGAGTACCCACATCAATATATTCAATTTTTCAAAAATTCATTTTTTTTCAAAAAATTCAAGTTTGCGAAATATAGGGTTGTGGGTACTCGTTGGAACGGAAATTTACCGTACGTCAACGTAATGATATTAAAAAAATTTAATTTTGGTTTAAACGAAATATAATGATACTTTAATTAATTACTAATAATTAAATGGATTCTATTTTTTTTAAAATAGAGATTCAACAGCAGCAGCGTCAGAACCATCACCAGTAACCCGACCAACTCCAGTAGTCCAACAGCCAACTGAACAAGCTGCTGCTGCAGCATCTGCTGTTGCTGCGATAACTGAAGCCGCTGCTAGAAATCAACCCGAAAGTGCATTACTTACTGGCGATGCTTATGATACTATGGTCAATAATATTATGGATATGGGGTATGTATTTAAAATAAATATAGGAATGGGAGGGGCAAAATGGGATACCACCAAAATTTTATAAAAAAAGTTTTTTTTAAGAACATTTCAAAATCACTTTTGTAAAAATAATTGAATTTTTTTTTTTCTGTTTTCGAAAAATTTTTTTTTTGGAAAAACTGATGGTACGTTTTTATTCAAGAGATGATTCTATGAAGTTTGAGTACCCACATCGATATATTTTGAGCATCATAAAATTCCAAATTTTTTTTTTTCACTTTTTTTAGAGGGTGCCCCATTTTGCCTGCAAAAAATGAAATTTTTTTATTTAACGGCAGCTATATTGTTATAGACATATGTACTAATATATATGATATTTTAATAGATATGAACGTGAACGTGTTGAACAAGCACTACGTGCAAGCTTCAATAATCCAGATCGTGCTGTCGAATATTTAATAACTGGAATACCGGCACAATTATTTGACGATTTACCGGATGATAATGCGCCAGAAGGTGCAGATGCTATTCTTGAACAAGGAGGTGGTGAAGCTGGTGATCCTCTTGCATTTTTACGCTCCCAGCCCCAGTTCCAACAGATGCGTGGTGTTGTACAACAAAATCCTCAGTTGCTCAATGCTGTCTTGCAACAAATTGGACAGTCAAATCCTGCATTGTTGCAATTAATCTCTCAAAACCAGGATGCATTTATTCGTATGCTCAATGAACCAAGTAATTATTTTTTTTTCTAAGTAAAAAATCTAGGAGACTGACAGGGAAGGAATATTCGTTAATTTAATTACGTGTTTCATACAAATGTATAAATATTTAAAAATTTTTTTAATTTTGAGAAAATTGAATATCTAAATGTTGATGTGCGGTAAATTTCCGGTAAAATGAGTACCCACAAGACTATATTCTGAGTACGTTGATTTTTTTCAAAATTTTGAAATTGAAATTTTGAAAAAATTAAATATTGTGATGTGGGTACTCAATCAACAGGGAATTTTATACAGAGTAAATTAATTGAAATTAAAAAGTTGAAAAATTTACTCGATTTATAAAAATCCAAAAATAACATTTTTAGATCAAAAATTTTTTTTTAATCTACTAGATTTTTGTTCTATCATTACTATCTTAAAGTACAGTAAATTTCCATTGAAATGAGTACCCACAACCCTATACTCCGAGCACTTTATTTTTTTTTTTAAAAATAAAAAAAAATTTTTGAAAATTTAAACATAGTGATGTGGGTACTCATTCAACATAGAATTTTACTCTGATCAACCCTACCTGTGTCAAAGTACTCAAAAATCAATGAACATTAAGTAAAACTTCAAAGTGAGGAACACAGTAACTAATTATTTATTTATTTTATTTTAATTATCTAGCTGCAGCTGGTGGTGGAGCACCATTGACAGGATCAAATCAAGCTGTACGTGGTACCGGAGGAACCGGAGCCGGTGCAGATGCCGTCAATCCAGCAGTAGCTGGAGTCATACCAATTTCTCCTCAAGACCGTGAAGCCGTCGACCGATTAAAAGCATTAGGTTTCCCAGAACATTTAGCACTTCAAGCATATTTTGCTTGTGAAAAAAATGAGAATCTCGCAGCTAATTTTTTATTATCACAAAATCTTGATGATTGAACATGTTAAAAAAAAATAAATAATAATAACATTAAACAATTTTATTGATTATAATTAACAATAACAATTAATGAGTAATAAAAACTAAAAAAAATTTTTCTTTCCAGTTTGGAAAATTTCAACGCATTTAAATTTTCAAAATATTAAAAAAGTTTAAATGTCAATTTTTGAAAATTTATTTATTGACTTATTGTTTAAAATTGACAATTAGCTTAAAAATGAATAAGTAATAAATAAATTATATTTAAAGTAATAAATTAGTTTTGTTCAAAAATAAATAAAATGTAACTTTTAAATAAATTTTTTCTTCACTTAATTATTATTAATAAATTACTTTTTTTTGCGAATGTAATTTTTTTTATTAGTGTGGTGTTTATTAATAATATTAATAATAAATAATAATTAATAATAATAATAATAATAATAATTTTTTTGTTAATATATATAATTTTGAAAATAAAAATGATTATAATAAATACGCCTTCAAAATTTTTTTTTCTTCAAACAAATTTTTTAATTTCTCGAATTATTTCTTAATTTTACCAACAGGTGGCGCCAATTCATTTTCTGTTCGCATGTAGAGTCGTTTTGAAATAATTTTCAAATTAATTTAAAAAATAATAATAGAACCGATAATATGAACTCCCGAAAAAAAAAATTCTAAAATGGCTGTCAAAAAAAATGTAATTACAATTTTTTTTAAATTCCGAATTTTCAAAAAAAAATTTTGCGAGGTCCATATCGCCCCTGGGTATTTACAAAATTTGTAGGCCAATTTTACCCCCCTTACATTTGCATGCGGGAAAAAAAATTTGTAATGACAGCCGGGCAATTTAAAAAATTTAATAATTAGAATAATAATAATTTTTTTGTTAAAATATATCATTTTGAAAATAAAAATAATTATATTAAATACCCCGTCAATATTTTTTCTTTCTTAAAATTAATTTTTCCACTTTTTAGTTACTTCTTATTTTCGCCAACAGATGGCGCCAATTGATTTTCTGTTCGCATGTCGAGTTGTATAAAAATAAATTTCAAATTAATTTCAAAAACAAAAACAGAACCAATTAGATGAACTCTCGAAAAGAAAAATTTAAAAATGGCTGTCCAGAAAAATTTGATTACAATTTTCTTTAAATTTCAAATTTACACAAAAATTTTGCGAGATCAACAACGCCCCTAAGTATTAACAAATTTTCTGGGCCAATTTTACCTCCCTTACATTTGCATGCTGCAAAAAAATTTGTAATGGCGGCCATATTATGAAAGGCTTCGACTCCAAAAATTTTCATTTTTCGAACAAAAATTTTTAAATAAATGTCTATTATTGTAATTATGTGATACTAGCAAAGAGCTCCATGACTTTTAGCTTTAATCCAATCATAATAAAATCTAATATTTTGAAAAATAACCGGCGCTTCGGGAAAATTACAACCCATTCTCCAAGATTTAATACCAACAAGTTCGCCATTTATCATCAAAGGATTTCCTAAATCACCAGGACAGATACTAACGTCGCCATCTTTGTAATTATTAACCCCACAAAGTCGTGCATTACTTGTAACATTACCCATAAATGAATAATAACTATTACACTCTTCATCTGAAATAATACTCCAGTTACTTAACTTCAAATTATTCAAAGTCTCAATTTTTTTGTCGATCCACTCGCCAACAATGGCCTCCTCATTAATCACAGCTGATTTTTCAATATTTTTTAACCCTATACAAGTCCGATTACAGTAGTCATTAAAAGTAATTGGATGTGAAAGACGAATTCTCGCAATATTACCGTCCGGTAGTGTACAGTCATTAAGTTTAAATGAATCGTGTAAGTCTATTGACTGAGCGTAATATGTCGAGCCATCTTTATAACGATTTTTACTACCAGCTTGAATTGAAAATAATTTATTTGGTAATGATTTAAATGAATAAACACATTGGGCTGATGTTAGAATATCCCAGCTTGTAATTATTACTCCGCTGCAAATATGGACGCCATTTAATTTTATACTGACCATATAAGGCGCTATGTAATTATTATTATCATCGTTCAGGAGAGATAGTGGTTGGGTATCGAAAGTGTATTGTATAGAAGTTGAAGATGCTGGAATTACAACTGTAAAAATTGAATTAGTTGTAGTTAAATTTAAATTTTGATTGAGTAGAAATGAAAATTGAGACACGAAAAATTTTTTTAAGCTTAAGTTTAATCATTTTTGTTTTAAGTTAATCAGTAAAAAGTACTGACGATCAGTGAAAATAAGTACTGATGGTCAGTGAAAAGTACTGATGCTCAGTGAAAAATTCCAACAATCAGTAAATTTTTAGTAAGAAATAGTTGCAACTATATTACTGATGATTCGATCAGTGACTCAATCAGTGATATATACTTGGGACTATTTGTACGGTTAACTATTCACTGATTCATTTTTTGAGCGATATACTGGGGCTTAAAACTGAAAAGTACTGATAGTGAAAAGTACTGATGCTCAGTGAAAAATGCTAACAATGAGTAAATTGTTAGTAAGAAATAGTTGCAAGTATATTACTGATGACTCAATCAGTGATATATACTTGGGACTATTTGTGCAGTTAACTATTCACTGATTAGTATTTTTCTCTGATTTATTTCTTGAGTGATATAAACCTGGGGCTTAAAATTGTAAAGTAGTGATAGTCAGTGAAAAGTACTGATGCTCAGTGAAAATGCTAACAATTAGTGAATTTTTAGTACAAAATAGTTGCAAGTATATTATTGATGATTCAATCAGTGATATATACCTGGGACTATTTGTGCAGTTAACTATTTACTGATTAGTATTTTTCACTGATTCGTTTTTTGAGCGATTTAAACCTGGGGCTTAAAATTGAAAAGTACTGATGATCAGTGAAAAATACTCAAAATCCTCTGCTTAAAAAATCCGATAGATTCTTATAGTTGGATGTATAAGGCCTATACTTAACTATAGCACTTTTCATAGAACTCATTCATTCTTATGAAATCTCTCTGCGAATTTATGAGACTCTAAGGGATTCTATGAGATTTTATAAACAGGATCATCACTGAAAATTCACAGAGAAATAGTCACAGGTATATCACTGATTAAATCAGGGAATATTCACCGACTGTAAGTAATTTTCACTAATTAATTTTAAAAGAGTATTAGCAGGTATTCCAACGTCTTTCAATTTTCTCAATAACAATAAATAATAATAAAATTACCACTTAAAATTGCGAAGAAAACAAACACAATCACTGACTTTAACATCTCTATGTTGCTTCTATTAAAAAGTTTATGATTATGTATTTTCACTGAAAAATTTTCTTTTTATATGTAGTCACATTAAGTATCTGTTGCAGACTATCTGACTTCCTTTAAATAAAATATTCATTGATATCCGGCAGTGAAAACAAAAATAAACTGCTAAGAAGCAGTACGATTTGTTACGCCTGTTAATGGTTATCTTTATGACCTTAACTCGGATAACCTTTTCTTAGGTTAATCCCACTCTACTTTTTGTATTTTGCACTTACTCTCTTACAAATATGGGATTCCCACATATGCTTATTCTATGCAACTTTAACATACACTGAAAAAAAGTATTTTCCTTCCTGGAATTCAAAGTATTATCAATCCAGTTTTCCTCTAGTAAGTATAGTTAAGTTAGCGAAAAAATGGGCTTTTCTCCCACCATTTTCCTACAATTGAGTCATTATTACGCATGCGCGTTAGTGCGAAGTCATCGACTTCATCGTAGCCAAAAATTTACCGGAAGAAGAAATACCTTTTTTTCCGTGTATGTGAATACAAATTTCCATTTTCATGAATTCGTCGTGGCAACAAAGAAATGATTTCAAAATTCTCTCATATTTTTCGGTTTTCCAGTAAAGTTTTAGACATTTTTCCCTCATTCAGAAATTTTATTCGTATCATTAAGTTATTCAAAGTTTTGATTACATTTGCAATGTCAATAATTTGATGTTTTAATCATACGAGAAAGCAAAAAAAAGTCAATAAAGTAAATTAATATGGCCTACTTCTGATTATTCGATGTTAAAAATATGTAAATTAAAATATTTAATGTAGTGTAACTAAATATTATTTGTGTAAGTAATTATGAAATAATGTTAATATTCATTATTGTTTTATAGTCTTAGTAACTTCAAAAATTTCGTTATGTTCAGTAAAAAGTCTCAGTTGATTTAACGATTACGGTTTAGTTCTTTCATTGACTTTTTTGAATTTAATATAACTATTTTTAGTCAGTTACATTAACAATAAAATCGTTGAATTAACTACAAAATAGTTACTGTAATTAAATTTAATTGTTACATTAACTAAAACTGATTTGTCATCGTAACTAAGAAAAATATTTGTCTCCGTATTTCTCTATTTTTTTGTAGTTGCAGTTACTGATATTTTCTCTGTGTACAATTTGGCTTTTTTTTTTTTTTTTTATTGTGTGACCATTTTCTATTTCTTTCAAATTACAGCCTGTTAAAAATCTCTTGAAAATTCTCAAATTTTTAACTGTCACAATGAAATTCCCGGATACTTTTTGAAATTCCCCGACATTTCCATGATATTTCCCGTTTGCATAAAATTCCCTGATAATTCCCAACATCCCCAGTTTTCCCGATTTGTGGCCACCCTGGAATCTAAAGTAAATCTGACTATTGCATTGGTCCTCGTGAACATATATATATTGTAGTAACTGGTATCTTATAAATTAATATCACTTATACACTACAATAATAACACACTTATATTAGAAATAACAACACCACAATTAACAGCAGCAAAAAAAAGGCAATCAAAGATATAGTTTATTGAGATACAGTATTTGCTGTTTAGTTGTCAATATGAGACTGACTTTTTTCGCGCATTTATAAAACAAGAGAAGAAGGCATTTGTTTTCTAGCTATTCAAATATTTTAAAGATCAGTTTCACATTCGTTACAATATATAATCTCGGCAGCTCTTACAAATCTTGACAAAAAATTTAAAATTTTTATTTTTTAGAAGATAAAGAAATAAAAGAATCTACAGAAATGATTTAATTTTAAAAATTTATTAGTCACATTATCATTCATTTAACATAAAAACTAATACATAATTTTAAATAAAATTTCTTGCTTATAAAAACATACTTTTATCAGCTATCCCTGATTAAAGAAAATTATTTACTCAATAATGAATGTATACAATGTGAAAAATTTGCGGAGTGATCGCGGATTAAATCCGGAGTGAATGCGGAATGGATGATTATTTATTTAATCCCCTCGGAGGTACATTCACTCCGAAGGGGAGTTTATTTTAATGTTACCCTAGCAGACCTGATTCACCGTAAATTTACGGTAATTTTACCGTAAATCTACCGTAGAATACCGTAAAATTCGAGTAAATTTACCGTAAATTACGGTAAACCTACCGTAAATTACGGTAAATCCACCGTAATTTACGGTAAATCCACTGTAATTTACGGTAAATCGGCATTTTACGGTGGATTACCGTAATTTACGGTGGGTTTACCGTAATTTACCGTAATTTGGGTCCGTTAGGGTAAAACTCTGAATCGGAGTGAATGCGGATTTAATTAAAATCCGCATTCACTCCCGATTTTTTGCGATGTACCTATATAGTATTAAAATTGAATTGTCTTGAATAATGTTTTTTTTAATCAGGAATATTCGTAGTAGCATTTTTAGAAACTTTTATATGTAACTCTGCAAGGTAAGTCTTAAGCAATGCCACTAGGGTATGTAGCTAAATTAGCATAAAGTTCCGCGAATGTTTCTTTTTATCCAATCTAAATATTGATTATGAATAATATATCGAAAAACAACCGGTGACTCGGGAGAATCACAACCCTTTCGCCACAATTTATATCCAAAAAGTTTACCATCGACCATCAGAGGAGTCCCTAAATCACCAGGACACATATTTACGTCACCATCTCTATCCATATTGACTGCACAAATCTTAGCGCCATTTGTCACTTGACCCATAGATGAATAATGATAATTACACTCTTCATCCGGAATAATAGTCCAATTAGTTAACTGTAAATTATTCAATGTCTCGATTTTGTTGTCAATCCACTCGGCGACAACCGCCTGCTTGTCCATCATTGCTGATTTCAAAGTGTTTCTTTCACCTACACAAGCTCGATCACGAGTCTCATCAAAAATAATACGTTCCGAAAGACGAATTGTTGCAATATCATAGTTTGGCACTTGACCATGTCTTGCTGAAAATGAACTATACACTTTAATAGATTGAGCATAATATATTGAGCCATTTCTGTACCGGTTTGTACTTCCAAGGTGAATTGAAACCAACTGATAAGTTGATCCGCGTAAAGCATAAGGATAATAGACACACTGTCCGGATGTTAAAATGTCCCACTCGGTAATAATTATTCCGCTGCATATATGGACATCATTTAATCTGATACTAACTAAATAAGGTGCCAAATTTTTAATATTATTACTATTATTAGTTGATGGCTGTTGTGAATTGTGGAATTGATCCGGTGACTGTATAGAAGTTGATGTTGAAATTACAGCTGTAACATTATTATTATTATTTTTATTTGAAGTAGAATTTTAAACAAGGTGAAATCGAATTGACAATAGAGATGCGATTGAAATAAACTCTTTTGTAGAAGACTAAATTTCCTACATTTTTTTCTCTAAAGTCAACCGTTTACAAGTTAATAGCAAAAAACCACCAATATCATAAGAGATTAGACTTCGAAGGCTTTCACGCGGATTGTAGTTAAATAATGCTCCGCTAAGCAGATTTTGGCTTTTTCAAGGGGTATACATTTCTTTTCAAATAGAATTTTGAACCAATAAGATATCGCGTGCCAAAAGTTAAAAGGGCGCATACCAATGTATGGGCCCTTTTAGCTCTGCAAAGCTAAAAGGGCGTATGTCTTTAACTGTGCACCCTTTTAGCTTTAGGAATTTGAAAATTTTGTGACCTAAAGCTAAAAGGGCCTAGAAATTGTTTTTCTAAGGAATTTATTAAAAAGCTTAGCCTAAGTCTAAAAATGAAAAAAAAAATGCTGCAGTCAAGAAAGTGTATTCTAGATTATGCATTCTTTTAATATAAAAATTAAAAATATGTTTAGAAAAATCACAAAATAAGCGTGACTGTATTAATATTTTTTATTGTGGAATTGGTTATTAGAGTTTATAAAATTATTTTTAAATTTTTATACTAAATTGAAAAAAAAAAAAAAATTTGCAGAAATATGTAACCGGTTCATTTAGGTACGACTCCCATACTCTCCTTCTTCATATTTGTATTTTTTTTTTTCAAATTATTTTGATTTACGGCGAATCCATAATCCAAAACAATAATTAAAGAAAAATCAGTAAATTTTTATTTTTTATAATCGTTATGAAAATTTCTATTTAATTCAAAATTTGATATTTTCATTTTTTTTTTTTAATTATTTTGTTTTTAATAAATTTTGAGAAAAAAAAAGTGTAGGAGACTATTTTTTTTTCATCTAACTTGTCTTGTGAAACTATTCTTCAGTATTTTGTATCGAATTTTTGTATGCGCCCTCTTAGCTTTAGGCACTACTTTTCTGAAAGATAAAAGGGTGTATGTCTTGAGATCCTTTTAGCTTAAGGATGCCCAAATTTTTTTTTACAGATCTTTGCGTTTCAAAAAATTTTACAACTAATGGCAAAAAAAAATTTTATGCGCCCTTTTAGCATGGATCCCTACTAACCTGTAGCAATGCGCCCTTTTACCTTTTGGCACGCGATATGTTAACATAAGGTTGAGTTTTATTAAAACAGAAAGAAAAAAAATCTATATTTACGTGACTTCAGCATAAAAAAACTTTAATGACGTTGTTCCAGTTCTTAAAATTGATGTTAAGAGCTCGAAATTGGAATGAGTTTTTACTTTAATATGTAGAACAACATTTTCAATGAGAAATGAAAAAGAAAATGTTCGTTTCAAAAGGAGCACCCTAATATATATATATGGTTCATTTGGAACGACTGTTTTTTTTCACTCCCATTTCAAAATAACGTTATAAATATTGCAAACAAACTTTCCTGCAACCCGTGTAAAAAAAATTTATTCCAAAAAAGTTCAACATGTGGAACTTCTAAATTTGAGACAAATTAGAACTTCCAATGGAACTTTTTTTGAACTTTTGTAATTTTGATGACAAAAAAAAAAGTTTATATCTAGGACATTATAAGAGCAAATTTTGAGTAAAAAAACAACGTTTTTGAAACATATTTCTCAAAACGTATTTTTACTACATTTTACCCTCGTTTCGAAAAGGTTCAAAATCTCTGATTAGGTACTTTTTTACGAACGCTTTTTGATTATTACAGGGCTATGGGTTTCTCATGGGAATTTTTCGGTTTTTCGCGATTTTTTCGAAGTGCAAATAATCGCTGAATAATTAAGTGGACTTTATTTTTTAATGTAAGACATTTAAATAATTAAACTACTTACCAGTTGTTATTGCAAGTAAAAGAATAGAGACAAGTTGTAACTCCATCGCGATGATTTACAAATAAAACTTACTGATTAATGTACAAGAAATATTGTTAAACATTGTCTTATATAGTGCATCTATACCACACATGGATGGCAAACATACAAGCATCAATAGAACACATGGATAAAAAAAATATACTATTGCGTCTTAAAAAAATAAGCTTTATTGCTTTTTGATGATATTATTTTAAATCGAACGAACAAACAATTATTAAGGTCACACTCACAAGTGGAATTTTTTTTTTAATCAAAGTTTTATTAACAATTTAACGACCCAGGCATTCTCAGAATTTCAAGTTAATTGGTTATTTTTTTGGAGGATCTATAAAAGATTTATATCTATAAAATTCAAAAATAGGAACAATAAAATTTGGAAAAAATATTGGAAAATCAGAGAGTGCCCACCTTCGTAATCGCTCATTTTATATTGAATCATTACATACAAGGGTAGAAAGTTTAAAATTCCCGCGCTGCGCGTCATGATGCCTAAGGCGAATCCTTATAATAATTACCATTCTACATGGTAACCAGTCCTATTTTTTAAAGCATGGGAATCGATACTATGTAGCATGGGAATGATTACCAGTCTTCTGGTAATATTTACAATACTACATAGTTATCATGCTACTGGTATATATTATTTTGTAGCATAGTAATCAAATCCACGCTAGAATGGTACTGAGTCCCATGCTGTATAGCGTGAAAGCACTTTAAATATTAAGCGCTGCTATATAGTATATACGTTCAATATATAAATTATGACATGACCATAATTGTAACAAATATTAATCTTAATTACTACTTATATCAATTAATATTATTTTAATGAACATTATCAATCATACGAAACTCAAGTATTATTTGACAAGTATCACACGGAGAAAAAAATATAGCTCCTTGAACGATCTAAAGTATAGCAACTCGTAGATCGTTACCACAACAATATGTATACTTATGGTAACAATACCGTATCGTTCCTGTAACTATTTATTAGATAGCTGTGAGCCCTATACGACTTTCCGTAGTCGTCACCTCACACGGCACCACCTAACCTATTTAAGCAGCCATTTTCGCGTCTATTTTGTGTATAGGGTATAATTGTTGCTAGCAGACGCTTGATAAATAAATTATTTTCTTTATTCAAAATTATTTATTTATCATTTATTTATTAATGAAAAAGATTTTTAAACGTCTCATATCATTTGCAACGCACGTGACGTCAAATAGGGCTCAGAACGATACGGTTTAGCTGTCAGAACGATACGGTATAGGTCTCAGAGCTATCTACCGTATTGTTGTCAGAACGATACAGTAGATCGTTGCAGTAACAATCTAGTAGATAACTTTTTCGTATAGTTACTGTAACTATACAGTATACTTCTCAGAACAATATTTTTTTCTCCGTGCATTGTCTATTGTATTCTGATTTAAAATGTTATCCTACCACACGTATCGTCACTGCTGCAGACGGAAAAATGTATATTCCAAGCGCTGGATCTAATATTTTTAATTTAGATAATTGTTAACTTTCTCTACATTAATAATTCATAATTAATAATTTTACTCACAATAAAATATTAATTAAATGTATTTTCAATAAATAATTAAATTATTATAATATTTATCTAATGAAACTAACCCACACGGAAAAAAATAATCGGTAGTCGCTACCGATAATTTCGGTAGCAGTTACCGATTTTTTTTCGGTAGATGCGACCGATTTCAATTTTTGGTATCAGTTACATACACACGCGCACGCACACTCGTACATACATCCCGTGTAACATCCCTCAGAAATAGTTTTTTTATGTCCCTTGAAATTCGTCAGTAGAACCGAAATAATCGGTTACAGCTACCGATTATTTTGGTAGCCGTTACCAATTGAAATCGGTGCCAGCTACCGATTGCCAATCGGTAGTTGTTACCGATTATTTTTTCCGCGCATGTTCAAATATGTTAATGTTAATATTTATCGTTTTATTTAAAAATTTTTTAAATCAGTTAAAAATTTATTTATTATTAATTAAATAACCTAATTTTTAAATTATAAAACCTTATTTTAATATTAACCTTACTACCTTGAATTGGAAGCAGCTTCATCAAAATTGTAATAATTCCAATGTAGCATAGGAATGATTCCCATGCTACCATAAGAATAGTTACCATGCTAGCATAGCTAGAGTTACCATTCAAAATCGGATAAACTACTATGTCAAATAACTAATACGGCTAAAAAACTTGCGTTACCATGCTACATGGTAATAATTACTATGTTACATTGGAGAATATACCATTCACTTCTCTCTGTGTGTATCGGTGCACATGAAAAAAATGTTTGCTCCCGCTGTTACAGATGGCATTTGTGTAGTTTTACCAGTGCTAAAATCTTGGACTTTCTGCCTCGAAATTGATGCCGGAGATGCATATTTTCGACTGAGTCATGAAGAAAATAGTATATTACACATCTATAGGGAAAAAGTAGGACATTCTAAGCCTCGTGTGTAATTACCAACCCGAGCTAAAGGCGAGGGTGGCAAACACGTGGATTTGCAATTTTTCACTACACTTGTACTTAAAAGTTTAAATTTTTGCCTCTGTTTGAGGAAAGAATGGCAAAAGCGCTAATTTTTATCACACGTTCTCTTATAAAAGGAAAGAACGATTTTCTTCTCTCTAAACAGGTCAGAGATTTGAACTTTCGGTGCAGGTATGGTAAAAAAACTTTTTAATTTAATTTATAGCGACTACTTATTATAGCAATAATTTATAAAAATATAATAAAAAATTTTATTCGAAAAAGGCCTACTTCTATACACTAAAACAAATCAGTGTAACAACAGAACAATTATTTGCGAAATTGTAAATTATCAAAATTAGAGCTTGAATATTATAGTATATCTCCTAAAAACTTCGTTTTTCAATCTTCAATTGTTAATATCTCGCACTGAGAAAAAAAATTGTTCTCAGAAGTATACTGTATAGTTATAGTAACAATACGCAATAGTTATCTACTAGATTGTTACTGCAACGATCTACTGTATAGTTCTGACAACAATACGGTAGATAGCTCTGAGACCTATATCGTATCGTTCTGACAACTAAACCGTATCGTTCTGTCTGAGGTTATGTGCGTTGCAAATGATATGAGACGTTTAAAAATCTTTACCATTAATAAATAAATGATAAATAAATAATTTTGATTAAATAAAATAATTTATTTATTAAGCGTTTGCTAGCAACAATTATACCCGATACACAAAATAGGCGCGAAAATGGGTGTTTAAGTACTGAAAAAAATAAGTATAAAAAATTTTAATAAATACAAAATAAATATTATTTTGAACGACATAAGGTTAGCTTGTAATAATAATAATAACAACAATAATAGTCATAATAACAAATGAGTTAAAATAATTATAATTATAATTTTTTCAGAGTTAAAATTATCAATTTGCATTAAGTAAAGAAATTAAAGTGATTTCAATTATTCGTAATTTTAAATTTTAAAACTCAATAATTAAAAATACTTTGTGTTAAAAATTTGTAATTTAAAAAATTCCCCGTAATAATTTTTAGCCAAAGATGAATATCATGGATGGAGATGTATAAAACTTGCAATTACTATTTCTGTCAGTATTTTTGCAATTAACAACACAACAACTACTTGTTTTTATTTTTTAACACTGCTTTCATTTAACTATTCACAAGACAAGTGCGATTTAACGCGTATTTCGTCCACTGCAGGCGCTACAATCGATTCGATTGTCCCCACCCTATACTCCACACCTTGCCAATAGATAGTTACAGGAACGATACGGTATTGGCAAGGTGCGCGACGAAAACGACATCTGTCGACCGCATTAAATCATCCTCAAAAAGCACAGAGAGTACGGAAAGTTTTTATAAACAAATAATTAAAATTTTTAAAGATTGCGAAATATATGTGTGAGACCACATTTGAAAGGTGGAAAAATATAGAGTAGATTGTACTGAAAAAAATAAGTATAAAAAATTTTAATAAATACAAAATAAATAATATTTTGAATGACATAAGGTTAGCTTGTAATAATAATAATAACAACAATAATAGTTATAATAACAAATGAGTTAAAATAATTATAATTATAATTTTTTCAAAGTTAAAATTATTAATTTGCATTAAGTAAAGAAATTGAAGTGATTTAAATTATTCGTAATTTTAAATTTTAAAACTCAACAATTAAAAATACTTTGGGTTAAAAATTTGTAATTAAAAAAATTCCCCGTAATAATTTTTAGCCAAAGATGAATATCATGGATGGAAATGTATAAAACTTGCAATTACTATTTCTGTCAGTATTTTTGCAATTAACAACACAACAACTACTTGTCCTTATTTTTTAACATTGCTTTCATTTAACTATTCACAAGACAAGTGCGATTTAATGCGTATTTCGTCCACTGCAGGCGCTACAATCGATTCGATTGTCCCCACCCTATACTCCACACCCTGCCAATTGTTACCATAAGCATACGTATTGTTGTGGTAACGATCAAAGAGTTACTATACTTTAAATCGTTCGAGGAGCAATATTTTTTTTTCCGCGCGGGTAAAAAGATTTTAAGGCTAATAAAATTTCGGATAGGAGTAGAAGAGACCCTGATTTAAAAAAAAAAACTTCCAAACAATTTGAAATAATTCAGTTTTAATACTATATAGATGTACATTTATCATTGAGTAAATCATTTTCTTTAATCAGGGAAACTTCAATTTATTGAACTATATTTATATGTCACATTCTAATGCGATTTTTTGAACGCAAATTATTCATATTTCAAATTTAGGGTCAAAATCTTATGACCTGATAGTAGTCATCTTCAGTTTGCTTCTGTAATATTAAAAGTTAATGAATAAATGTCAATTAATTAAACATTGGATAAAATTAATTAATCATCATAGTACTTTATTGTTACACTTTTACAAAAATTTTAACAATAACAAAACATTGAATTTTTTTACAATAAAGAAAACTACTGATTACTTACTGGCAGTAATTTTTTTTCCATTGGTATTATTCCAGTGGTACTTTTAATCCAATCTAAATGAGAAGTAATATTTGTATATAGCGCTGGCGCGTCAGGGAAAATGTAACAATCTGGTTTCCAAGATTTTATACCAACTAAATAGCCATTAACAATCATGGGGTCACCAACTTCATTAACAATGCAAGGATTATTTACAAGATTATTAGTATTAACCCCACACATGACACCAGGAGGAATTTTGTTCAAAAAATAATAATAACTTCCACAGTCAGTTTCAGAAATAATTTCCCAATCATTTTTCTCAATATAAACTGAAAACCTATCGTCGTTAAAATAATCATTCCAAGCCGTTACTTCAACTCGTTTCTTATCTGGTATTAAATTACCGCGGCTCAATTTAATCGGCTGACGTGTTTCGTCAAAAATTAATTTATCTTGTAATTTTATTAATCCGATATCATAAATTGGAATTTTACATTCATTAAATTTAAAGGATCCGTGTCTTATTTGCCTGTTTATTGAGTGAGTAGAACCATTGTAATAACGATTTGAACTGCCCGCGTGTATTTTTACTGATGTAGAAACTGTGTTGTCGATAATACATTGTGCTGATGTAATGATCCACTCTTCATTCAGAATTGCTCCGCCGCAGAAATGGACACCGTGGGTTTGAATACTGACTTGCCAAGGCGCTTCTTCGATAGTCAATAAGTTTCTTTCAATTGTATTTGGTATGAAATTTAGATTTTTTGATGACACAGCTGTAAATTTAGTTTTGTTAAAAATACTTCTGAGGATATTATTTATTTTATTAATGTAGGGAAGTGTTGGGGAAAATGAAAGACTACTTTGTTACGAAAAAATAATTTTTTTTTGTAAATGTTTATATATAGTTTCTGTACACGGAAAAAACAGAATATTAAAATTTAATAAATAATAATAAAAAGTGGAATATGTTATCAATAGTTAGTACTATTATGTACTTAATGCAAAGTAGTTTACTAATTTTTGTAGATTCCTAAAAACTACTACCAATTATTTCAAAAAGTAAGTAAATATTATTACTTTTAGGTATATAAATACGTGACTTATTAGTGAAAATTAATTAATTTATGGCATACATCTATTAAAAAGTAATGATTGGTCAAATTACGAATTGGAATCTTAAATACTGATTTTTCCAGCCAAAAAATTGCAAAAGTTACTAACTTTTATTTTATAAATTCGATATCACTGATTAATTATTAGCTTGAAATATCATTTATTCATCATTATAAATTAATTTACAATATACATAAATCGAATAAGTGGTAAATCATAAAAAGAAAAATTAGTATATTAGATACTAATTTTTTGCTCATTAAAATACCGAAAACTTTTAACTCTTATTTTATAAATTCTATCCCATTAATAATTAATATAAAATGTTATTTATTCGTTACTATAAATTAATTTATTATATAGGGGAGACCGGGGCACGAAGGCCCCTTTTTTCTTCTTGTGGCTTTTGACCATGAAATTCGTTTATACTCCGTCTATTTCGGAAGAATCAGTCGAAATTATGCAAAAAATCGAAAAAAAAAAATTTTGTTTTTGTTTTCCGTCAAGGAATGACCTCTATAATGTTTTTATCACATTTTAGGTCAATATGTGATATGTGGGGTAATATGGACCACTAAAAAAAAATTGTGACGAAAAAAAAAATTTTGTTTTCATTTTCCGTCAAGTTATGACCTCTATAATGGTTTTATTATATTTAAAGTCAATATGTGATATGTAGGGAAAAATGGACCACTTGAAACAAAAAAAATTAACTTGACGGAAAGAAAAAAAAATAATTTTTTCGTTACAATTTTTTTTTCGAGTGGTCCATTTTATCTCACATATCACATATTGACTTAAAATGTGATAAAAACATTGTTGGGGTCATAACTTGACGGAAATCAAAAAAAATTTTTTTTTTAATTTTTGAGGGGTGCCTTCGTGCCCCAGGGGGCCAAAGCACCCCGGTCTCCCCTACATAAATCGAATAAGTGGCAAATTTTTTTAATTTTTCTATGTTTATTTGAATAGTAATAAATAACTGTAGATACCAATTCATCGATTCTTTTTCATATCAATTTTAATATACAAAATTACAAATTTTGCTCTTCTATGTGTAAATTTTAATATAAATAATAGCCATTTTGTAATATATAATGATCCTGGTTTGATACTAGTATACAAATATACTAATTTTAAATCAAAAATAAACTACAAACTATTAAAATTTTGAGCATCATTTTTTTCCGTGTAAAAAAATATCACGTTGGTCACAGAGAATAGTACGACCATTTCGATATTTTGACCAAAAAAAAAAATTATTTATGATTTAAAATACAGATTAAAATAATTAACGTATATTATATTTACCAGTTGCTATTGCAAGTAACAAAATTGACACAGCTTGTAACTCCATCGTGATGATTTACTAATGAAATTTACTGATCAATGTACAGAAATATTGTTATACATTATCTTATATATAGCGTTTATATGATATATGGATGACAAAAATTAATATAAAAATACATTAGTGCGTTTTAAAAAAATAAGCTTTATTGTTTTTTAATGATATTTTTTAAATCGAACGAACAAAGAATCATTAAGGTGATGTACTCACGTTAAAAATATTTTTAATTAAAATTTTATTAACTAGTTAACGATCCAGGGACTCCCAGAACTTCAAATTGATTAGTTTTTTTTTTTTTTACGGAGTATAGATAAAGCCAAAAATAAAATCATTGAAATTATAAAAATATTTGTTATAATGAAAGTGATGAATTTTCAAAAAATTTGACTGACTTAGATATGTGTAGTCGGTATTAACAGGCTTGTCAAATCACATTGAGACGCCATAAGCAATCTATAGATATTTAACACACAATGAAACATGTCGCGTCCCTAATACCAAAAAGGCATATCATTTTTTTTTTTTAATTCACCTATCGCTTCAGAGTGACGAAATTGATCAAAAAACAAAAATTAAAATTTTAACGCCAAAATGGCCTATAATAGCGAGCATGTGCCTTTTTGGCATTAATTTTATTTTTAATTTTTTAGCTAATGCCAAAAAGGCGTATAAATAAAAAATCAATGAAATCAACGAATTGGTTCAATTAAATATTTATTAACAAAAATTAAAATGAAAAATGAAATTAATGCCAAAAAGGCATATGCTTGCTGTTATAGGCCATTTTTGCATTAATATTAAAAATTTTTTTTTTTGATCTATTTCGTGATTCTAAAGCAATAAGCGGCTCATAAAAAGTTTTCACCGAAAAATCTGAAAATTAGAATCGTCGAGCTTCAAAATATTTTGTTTTTTTTTTTTAATTCACGATACGACCATTATTCACATAAATACAGTTACTCAAAACTCACTGAAACATTTCGAAATTTTTTTTTACTTTAATTTGTGCCCTTAGTATATTTAAATTTGAATTCACGGGTTTAACTTCATGGTAATATTCTTTTTTTTTTATATGCCTTTTTGGCATTAATGATCATTGTGCCTAAAAGCAAAAAGGCTTATGTATATTTTTAGGCCTTTTCGGTTTTAATTTTTTTTATTATCAAAATATTCATTTCAAATCATTTCTAAACGATTGAGCAAAAAAAAAAAAAATTATATGCCTTTTTAGCTTTATGGTAGATCTATATACAGCATATATGCCTTTTTGGCATTAGGGACGCGATGTCTTAAGTGACTACAATAAACAATAGTTTTGCTTATGGCCTTAAACATGGAATAAATTTAATGTGTGTTGAAATAATACATTTATAACACACTTGGTTTTAGAATGATGATAGTAGATTAAAGTTGTTTTAATTTTAATAAGAAACAAAATGTACAAAAATTAATTAGTTGCAAAAATTTATTCGGCACATCGTACTTAACATCAAAATTATAATATAAAATTGAATGAAATTTCTTTCTTGACAATAAAAACTTCTTTTTTTATTGATAGGGAAAGAAGGGAGGGGAGGGGGCAAAGTGGGTCCCTTGAAATTTTTGAAACTTCAAAAAAATTTGGGGGCAAAGTGGGCCCCTCAAATTTTTCTATACGTCAATAAATTCGGACGGATAATAAGCTTATCGAAATTTCTTCTATAATGAAGGCTAAAATAGACCACCAAAACTGTTTATTAAATATAATTTATTAAGAAAGTTAATAGTAGGGAAGGGTGGGGCAGAGCGGCCCCCCTAAGCCAATTATTATTTTTTGTGGCTTTCAACCATAAGATAGCTTTACTTTTGTCCTATTTCGAACAAATTTATGGACATTTTGCCAAAATTCTGAAAAATTTTTTTTTTTTTTTGTGGGGCAGAGCGGCCCCCCTTCAAAAAGTGATAAACAAATTTTTTTTTTTCGTTTTTTTTTTTTTTTAAATTGTTTTCATCATTAAGAATGTATTTCTTTCTCTTGACAACTATTTTTGGTTTTATATTGCTCGAAAAAAATTTTTTAAAGCGTAAAAAATCGTTCACTCTCGATTACCTTAATTACTAATTGTTATTTAATAAAAAAAAAATCAGTTCTATAATTTTACTTTATTTCAAAAATTTATCAACTAAAAAAAAAAATTTAATCATTATAAATTTTTAGTGACCAAATTTGCCTCTTACATAGAGAAACGGCCGAAAAATATGAAAAAATAATTTTTTCGGAAGTTTCGGCTGGTCCATTTTGCCCCAGGTGTTATGCGTAGGGCTAGAAATGTGATTTATAATAATTGTTTTTTATTTGACGATAAAAATATGAAAAAATCACTTTTTCAAAATTTTGGGCTTGTCCATTTTGCCCAAAATGTCACGCGTAGGGGTAAAAATGCGCAAACATATCGTATTTAAAGTAATTAGTCGAAAAAAAAAAAATTTTTTTTTTGATCAAAATTTCAGGGGGGCCGCTCTGCCCCACCCTCCCCTATATCGTGCAACTAGTGCGGTAAGTTGTCGATTGCCCACGAGAGCTAAGTTGAGCGCACGAACGAAGTGAGTGAAAACTTGTCGCACGCAAATTTACTTGTCGCAGGCAAGAAGGCGAAGAAGTCAACGCGTAAAAAACATTAATGATATATTATAATTATTTCTCTTACGGGGCCCACTTTGCCCTCCCCCCTCCCCTACTCTTCAAATAGATATTATAGCTAAACTAGCATAAACTTCCGTGAATGTTTTCTTTCATCCAATCATAATACTCGGTATGAAGAATAAATCGAAAAATAACCGGTGCTTCAGGAAAATTACAACCCATTCGCCACATTTTATAACCTACAAGTTTACCATCGACAATCAAAGGATTTCCTAAATCGCCAGGACACATATTCACATCACCATCTCTATCCATATTGACTGCACAAATCTTTGCATCATTTGTCACTTTATCCATAAATGAATAATAATTATCACAATCTTCATCCGATATGATAGTCCAATTAGTTAACTGTAAATTATTCAATGTCTCGAATTTGTTATCAATCCACCCGCCGACAACCGCTTGCTGATTAATTATCGTAGATTTTTTAGTGTTTCTTTCACCTATGCAAGCTTGATTACGAGTCTCATGAAAAATAATTCGTTCCGAAAGACGAATTGTTGCAATATCAAATATTGGCAGTTGACCACGTTGCGCTGAAAATGACTCCTTCACTTTAATAGAGGAAATGTAATATATTGAGCCATTACTATAACGGTTTGTACTTCCAAGATAAATTGAAAGCATTTGATAAGTTGATCCGTTTATAACAGAAGGATAATAGATACACTGTGCTGATGTTAGAATGTCCCACTCGGTAATTATTACACCACTGCAAATATGGACATTATTTAATCTTATACTAACTAAATAAGGTGCCAATTGATTATTGTAATTATTATTATAATCACTATTTGATGGCTGTTGTGTATGGTAAAGTCGATCAGTGTACTGTATACATTTTGAAGGTTTTGGAATTATAACTGTAACAATATAATTATTTATTTAAGTTAAAATATTAAACAGGACAAATTTAAATGGACAAATAGAAAAGTCTAGAGCACGACAAGATATAAAAAAAATTAATTGAAAATATAAATTTTTTTTATTGTAAAGTTTTCATAAAATTTATATTTATTGTAATTACCCAAAATAAATTGCTTACACTGTAAAAAATTGGGAGTGAATCCGGATTTAATTTCAATCCGAATTTACGCCGCCACTCAGAGTTCCGGGGTTTGAAAAAAATCGCATGCGGAGTAAATTACGAGTTTTTTTTTAGCAGAGTGATCTTGGCGTGACGCGGATTTTATTTCACTCCCAATTCACTCTGGTCAGAAGTTTTAACATTTAAATGAATTTATATTAAACTGTTAAACAGTGTGTGTGTGTGTGCGATTGTGTGTGCGTGCGTGAGTGCGCGTGCGAGTGTATGAGAGCGTGTTTGTGCGAATGTGTGCGTGTGTGTTCGGGTGTGTGCGTGTGTGTGTAAGTGTACGTGTGTGGGTGAGTACGTGTATCAGCTAATCCGTAATGTAATACACGAGTTTTTACTTCGATTTTATTTAATGGAGTTATTTTTTATTAATAATATTTTTAAAACTCCTCTCCGGAGTGAATTTTACTCCGGAGGGATTAAATTAATAAAAAATTATCCACGCGAAAACTCTCCTTCGGGGAGAATTTCACTCCGAGGGGTGAATAATTAAAAATTTGTTCACTCCGCATTCACTCCACGGAAAAAGAGCAGTTGAAAAATTGATCTCATATCTTTATTACAGTTTCGTATAGTAGTAAAGCGCTGCGACTTTGAAACTGTAAAAATTACACTTTTATCCAGGCATAACAAATATTACAGTTTCACACTCGATATTGTCCAGTTCTCTATAGTAAACAGATTTTATAATTTTAAATTGTTTTCTAAAAATTACAATCTCACACTGTAATTTTTTCTACAAATTCTTCAAATTTTATTTCCTAAGACAAAAAAATTTTATTATTACAGTTTCATATAGTAAAAAGTATTTTTTTTGCTTGAATTTATACTTCAAAATTACTAACATATGAAATATAAACTACTATCTTTACAGTTTCATTCGACAAAAGAGATTCTTTTTTTTTCGAAATTCGATATTTAAAATAATGATAACTATAGTTTAAGATTAAAAAATTTACAATTATATAAAGTAATATTTCTTTTTTTCTCTTAAATCTATATAATAAAAATTTTAATATCTATAGTACAATAATTTTTGTTTTTTAGTTATTATCGGATTTAATTGTGTTAATAAATATTCATAACCTTCAATAGAAGTGACAGAATCAGCAAATCTCATGTCCGGTTCATAAATATTGTCCGAATATGACGAAAAATATTAATATTGACGTACTTGATGTTGTAAAGCTACAATACAAGGCAAATTTTCCTTACTATAATTTTTTAGTTTCCTCTTACATTGAGCTTCTTCATCTATATATTAATCAGTAATATCAACTATTGTAGATGAATAGTACCACAAAACCACCAATTAAAAATCAATTTTCACGATATAAACTTTTATTTAATAATTCAAAAAATCACATAAAATTTATGACTTGACGCATTCACATCTAATAAAGAACTGTCTATAAAACAGAAGCACAAAGCACAAGTTCAAATTTGTTTGTAGCCGTTTGTTACTCGAGCTATGGGCAAGATGCCTCCCTGACGCTATTCGACTTATGGTCACTGTCTTAACGTGAGTGAGATGCTAAAAAGCGAAATATTAAATATTGAAAAATAAAGTTTTCAAACTGTAAAACCTACCGACTAAAATTTAAAAGTTGCTATCCGAAACTGTAATTTTTATTTTTATATTATGAATAAATAAGAGGAATCATTTCAGAAAGCAAAAAATACATCACCAATAAATCTTAATTTTTACAGTTTCACCTATCAACTATTAATTTTTAAATAAAGCAAGAATTCAAAATAAAAAGTAAATAATACTTTGAAGATTTATTTAACTAAAATTACATTTTAAACTGTAAAATTTACTGCTTCAAATTGTATTAATTTTATAACTAGGGGAGGGTGGGGCAGAGCGGCCCCCCTGAAACTTTGACCAAAAAAAAAATTTTTTTTTTTTCGACTAATTACTATAAATTTGATATGTTTGCGCATTTTTACCCCTACGCATGACATTTGGGGCAAAATGGACAAGCCCAAAATTTTGAAAAAGTGATTTTTTCATATTTTTATCGTCAAATTAAAAAAAAAATTATTATAATTCCACATTTCTAGCCCTACGCATAACACCTGGGGCAAAATGGACCAGCCAAAACTTCCGAAAAAATCATTTTTTCATATTTTTCGGCCGTTTCTCTATGTAAGAGGCAAATTTGGTCACTAAAAATTTATAAAAATTAAATTTTTTTTTTTAGTTGATAAATTTTTGAAATAAAGTAAAATTATAGAATTGATTTTTTTTTTTATTAAATAACAATTAGTAATTAAGGTAATCGAGAGTGAACGATTTTTTACGCTTTAAAAAATTTTTTTCGAGTAATATAAAACCAAAAATAGTTGTCAAGAGAAAGAAATACATTCTTAATGATGAAAACAATTTAAAAAAAAAAAAAACGAAAAAAAAAATTTTTCTATCACTTTTTGAAGGGGGGCCGCTCTGCCCCACAAAAAAAAAAAAATTTTTCAGAATTTTGGCAAAATGTCCATAAATTTGTTCGAAATAGGACAAAAGTAAAGTGATCTTATGGTTGAAAGCCACAAAAAATAATAATTGGCTTAGGGGGGCCGCTCTGCCCCACCCTCCCCTATAACAAATTTCTAAAATTACAGTTTAAGTTTTAATATCTAAAGATTTTTGCCCCGAAAGCCTATTTTTACAGTAGAAACTGTAATTTTTTTCAACTGCTCTTTTTTCCGTGTCCGGATTTAATCTGTATTTACTCCGCGAATTTCCTTTCCTTGCATAGTATTATAATTATTGCTAAATAAACAATAAATAACTCGCTTAGATAATCCGACGTGTTCCAATCTTTTCCACAATAATAAGTAATAACAATCAAATTACCTGTCGAAATGATGAAGAGAACGAAAACGATTACCGACTTAAACATCTTCACGCTGTTTCTTTCAAAAAGCTTATGAATATTTTCTTTTACCGAGCATCTTTTTATATTGACGTCAGTTATCTGGTACAGGTTTACTGATATTATGAATTTATATAAAGAGTTATTTTTTAAACTTCATATTGAGAAATATATACTAAATATTAATAACTGTCAAGATTTAGTCTTATATTAATGACTTCTTACTTCATAAAATTTTATCAAACTCATATATTACTGATACCAATATATTTTTTAAAATAATTCTGTCGACGAAGTCTTCAGACAATCTATTGGCACAATAAATATTTTCATCCATATAAAAATCCTGCATCCTTTAAATAAAATATTCATGGGTCTATTGGAAAGAAAATAAAAATTTCATGCCAAGAACAATGAAATGCAATTTTTTACGTTGTTTCTATACCATAATTTGTTAATAATTATGTACGTAATAGTATAACCCGGGTAACCTTCACTTCAGGGAATCGACTCGTCTTAATTTGATTATACATATACTGTCATAAATAACCGTACATGTACGCTTATCTTCCCTACTTCAGGGTATATGCTTACAAAATTTCTGTTTTTTAATTTACAATGTATTTATCTTAATACAATTATCAATTTATTAATGATAATAATTTCTTTTTAGATTTATATTTAATGAGCAACCTACAGTCACTACGTGACTGCCTAAATATCAATATTAAATTGATAAAATACGCAGAAAAAAAGGATTTCTTGCCGCAAAAAATTTTAATTTGCACCAAGAAATTTTATGCATTATCAATTTAATACAAAAATTGTCTTGGAGCGAGAAAAGATTTTTTTGGTCAAGAAATAATTTCATGCAGCAAGTAATTTTTTCTAGTTCTAAATAAATTTTTGTTTTCAATTCACAAATGTAATATTTTAATTAAACAGTGTAATTACAATAATAAGATGAATGAAAAAGTTTCATCGGATGAATCTATGGACGAGGATGAGGAGATAAAAGATTTTTATGCAGAAGTGAAGTTAATTATTGAAATTTTATGTATTTATTTATATATTTTTTATTGGCAGGAAAAAAAAATCTTGTTCATGGGTATAAATTTATTTCTTTCGAGAAAAAATAATTATTTTTTATAAGTATAATTAGGGGAGGGAGGGGCAAAAGGGGGTACTTAAGGAAATATCAAGTTTTCGAGGACTTAAATACGCTAAATCTTTTTTTTTTAATGATATTCAAAGTAAATAGAAGAAATTTTCAGATACCGTTAAAAAAAAAATTTTTCATTTTTGCGGGCAAAGTGGGGTACCCCCTAAAAAAAGTGAAAAAAAAAAAATTCCTGGATTTTAAATGAATTTGATTAAGTTGAATTTTTTTGTAAGTAATTTACATGAAGAAAAATTATATTTTACATGTTTATTGGAGACAAAGAAGAAAACAAATTTTTAATAGTTTTTATCATAAAACAAACGTCATTAATATTTTTCAACTGACAATTGATTTTTGAAAAAGTTTACCAAAAAAAATTCAAAGAAACGCTTAATTATATTTACAGAAGTGATTTTGGAATGTTTAAAAACCATTTAAAAAATAAAATTTTTTTTTATAAAATTTTTGGGGTACCCCGTTTTGCCTACCCTACCCCCTTTTGCCCCCCTTTTCCTATGTCTTTTTTTTTGTTTTGTTTTTGATGCCTGCCCCCGCCGACCAGACGCACTCGCTTTGCTCATGCTTTCAAATGTCGCGGGACAGGCATCAAAAACGCAACAAAAAAAAAAAGAGAGACAGAAAAAAATTAAAGTTTTATGTATGTCCGAAAGAGGCGCGTCGATAGGGAGCAAATAAAAAAAACATGGCCGACCTGTCAGCTGAAGGCAGAACGTGGTTGTATTGTTTATAGTATTTAAAAATGTAATTAATAAACGTATTTTCGACCAGGTATAAAGAAAAATCGTATACACCATAAGATAGTTAAAAGCCCTGCCCTGTGTGGCATAATGAATTTCAACTTTCTTCCCTTGTAGCGTAATATACTATTTATATCATTCAAATACAATTGTTTTATAGTTATTTGCAAATATCACACGCGTAGCTTCGCACAACTTTGTTATGAACACCAGCACATGAATCATGGGCCCAATTTTTACATTGGCCACATTGAATCCATGGCTCTAAAGATTCTGAGTATAATTTGCCACAAAAAATACAAGCCGTATCATCCACCGATTGTTTTGATTTGCTTTTTCCTTTTCCCTTTCCTTTGATTGTCTTCTCCGTCGTTTTAATATCGAATCCGAATTGTTTTGGAGGGCCCACTTTGCCCCTAATTTTCGATTTTTCAACTTTAACGGACGCAGCATAATGAAGTGAAAATAGGTATCACGGGTCTAAAAAAAAGTAAACACGTAAAAAAAATTTATGATATATTATAATCATTTTTCTTAAGGGGCCCACTTTGCCCCCCCCCCTACTCTTCAAATAGATATTATAGCTAAACTAGCATAAACTCCCGAGAATATTATCTTTCATCCAATCATAATACTCGGTATAAAGAATAAATCGAAAAATAACCGGTGCTTCAGGAAAATTACAACCCATTCGCCACAATTTAAAACCAACAAGATTACCATCGACAATCAAAGGATTTCCTAAATCACCAGGACACATATTCACATCACCATCTCTATCCATATTGACTGCACAAATCTTTGCAGGACCTGTCACTTTACCCATAAATGAATAATAATTGTCACAATCTTCATTCGATATAATAGTCCAATTAGTTAACTGTAAATTATTCAATGTCTCGAATTTGTTATCAATCCACTCGGCGACAACCGCTTGCTGATTAATTATCGTAGATTTTTTAGTGTTTCTTTCACCTATGCAAGCTTGATTACGAGTCTCATGAAAAATAATACGTTCCGAAAGACGAATTGTTGCAATATCAAATATTGGCAGTTGACCACGTTGCGCTGAAAAAGAGTCCTTCACTTTAACAGATGAAATGTAATATATTGAGCCATTTCTATAACGATTTGTACTCCCAAGGTAAATTGAAAGCATTTCATAAGTTGATCCGTTTATAGCAGAAGGATAATAGATACATTGTGCTGATGTTAGAATGTCCCACTCGGTAATTATTACACCACTGCAAATATGGACATTATTTAATCTTATACTAACTAAATAAGGTGCCAATTGACTACTGTAATTATTATAATAATCACTATTTGATGGCTGTTGTATATGGTAAAGTCGATCAGTGTACTGTATACACTGTGAAGATGTTGAAATTACAACTGTAACAATACAAGTACTGATTATCAGTGAAAATTACTGATGACCAGTGAAAAATACTGATAATCAGTGAAAAATGCTAATAATTAGTAAATTTTTGGTAAGCAATAGTTGCAAGTACATTACTGATGATTCAACCAGTGATATAAACTTGGGACTATTTGTGCGATTAACTATTCGTTGATTAGTATTTTTCACTGATTCATTTTTTGAGCGATATAAACCTGGAGCTTAAAACTGAAAAGTACTGATGATCAGTGAAAAAAACTGACAATCCCCTGCTTAAAAAATCCGATAAATTCTTATAGCTATACACGGAAAAAAAAAATAGGTGCTGCAACAGGATGCAGTCATGTGGGAGCAACAGGACAAAATCCTGTTGCCACAACAGGATTTTTCCTGTGGAATGAATAGGATAAGGAACGAGTTTCATGTACTAATTTTTTTGTTCGTTTGCATTTTCCATTTACTTTGCATTTTTTTCAAATTTTGAAATTTCATTATACGGACAGAAAAATTAGTACATGAAACTAGTTCCTTATTCTATTTATCCCACAGGGAAAATCCTGTTGCAGCACCTATTTTTTTTTTTTCTGTGTATACTGAAAATTCACAGAGAAATAGTCACAGGTATATCACTGATTAAATCAGGGAATATTTACCGATTGTCAGTAATTTTCACTAATTCATTCTAAAAGAGTATTAGCAGGTATTCCAACGTCTTCAAATTTTCTCAATAACAATAAATAATAATAAAATTACCACTTAAAATTCCGAAGAGAACAAACACAATCACTGACTTAAACATCTCTATGTTGCTTCTATTAAAAAGCTTATGATTATGTATTTTCGCTGAAAATTTTCTTTTTATATGTCGTCACATTAATTATCTGTTGCAGATTATCTGACTTCCTTTAAATAAAATATTCATTGATATCCGGCAGTGAAAACAAAAATAAACTGCTAAGAAGCAATACGATTTGTTACGCGTGTCGATGGTTATCTCTATGACCTTAACTCGGATAACTTTTTCTTAGGTTAATCCCACTCTACTTTTTGTATTTTGCACTCTCTTACAAATAATGGGATTCCCACATATGCATATATTCTATGAAACTTTAATATTCACTGAAAATAAGTATTTTCCCCTTCCAGAATCCAAAGTGTTATCTTTCCCGAGTTAAAAAACAAATTCGGATTTAAGCCTCAAAGTTCTCAATGAGGTTTTTGAGGATCAATTTAGACTTTGGAGACGGACAACACACTGTTAGAAGTATTTATTTGAGCCAAATAAATATTTATTAATAGTTAATAAATGATTTATTGAATGAGATTTATTTGGGCCAAATAAGCCATTTCTTAATAGTTAATAAATGGCTTATTTGAATAGAAAGAAATGACACATGAAGTTAATTAAGTAAGGTTATGACAAATAATTTATAGGACTGTTTTATTTTATTTTTTTAAAGAAAATAATACACACAATTAATGTTTATTGAGGATAAAAATTATTATACAAAAGATATAAAAAAATGAAATATTATAATAAATTTTTACTAACAATTGATTAATCACACTCATTCCATTCAAGGTTATAACCTTAACTTCATGTGTCATTTATTTCTATTCAAATAAGCCATTCATTAACTATTATTTAAAAATATCTTATTTGGCTCAAATAAATCTCATTTAATAAATCATTTATTAACTATTAATAAACCTTATTTGGCTCAAATAAATACTTTTAACAGTGTACGTATAGAATTTTGTGTTGTAATTAGGTGAACAATATCATTAAGAATTACTAATTTTGCAAGAATTAGTAAATAAGTAAGAACGTAACTCAAAAAACTTTGTTCACAATTGTTATCTGGAAAATAACTGTCTGTCCAAATTCGGCCAAGCATCACGTTCACTACTATGTCCAATACAGACTATCAACCTTAGCAATGTACTAGATGGAAAAAAAAGTTTACTGGAACCAGAAATCTTTCAGATAGAACTGAGTTGTTTTAGAACAGAAAGAAATTCCTAAGATAAGAAAAATATTTTGACTCGGGAAAATTTTACTTCACCTAAGATATAATCGCTTCTTGATATATTCTCTTGAGTCAAAAAAATCACTTCTTCAAGGCGCCCTTAGCTATACTTAGACATATTGGTATAATTTTCAAAATAAATAGCGTTTAATATTTTAACCATAATTTACAAACACAATTTATGTCAAAAATAAAAAACTCGTGATAAATTCTTAATGATATTGTTCACCTAATTAAAGCACAGAATTCTATGCGTGTTCGAAAAATTTTTCCTCAACACATATCATTTGTTACAACAGCAACTTCACTTTACTTACCACAACAAATGTCACTTCGTTGCGTTAACCAAGATAGTTTTGTTATCATAACAAATAGCTGCGTAGTCTTGATTTTTGTTATGATAGCAAATTTTTTTTTTCAGTGTAATGTTTTACTAAAAAATTGTAAAGTGGGCTAATAATTTTTAACGAAACAATTATTTTAAATCAATTTTTGACGATTTAACGGGTAATTATAAGTCTAAAGAGTCATTTGAATTGAAACTTCTCAGAATTGTAATCATTCAAAAGTCAAGTGTGTAGTCGATATTAACAGACTTCCCAAATAACATTGAAACATTATAAGCAATCTATAGATATTTAACACACCGTAAAACGTGTTTTAAGTGACTACAAAAAACTGTAGTTTTGCTTACGGCCTTAAACATGGAATACATTTAATATGTGTTAAAATAATACACTTATAACACACTTGGTTTTACAATGACGACATAGATTATAGTTGTTTTAATATCGATAAAAAAAAATGTACAATAATTACTTAGGTTTAAAAATTTATTCAGCACATCGTACTTAACATCTAAAATATAATATAAAATTGAATGAAATTTCTTTCTTGATTATAAAAATTTATTTTTTATTGTTACTCTTCAAATAGTTATTATAGCTAAACTAGCATAAATTCCCGTGAATATTATTTTTCATCCAATCATAATAGTAAGTATGAAGAATTAATCGAAAAATAACCGGTGCTTCAGGAAAATTACAACCCATTCGCCACATTTTATAACCTACAAGTTTACCATCGACAATCAAAGGATTTCCTAAATCACCAGGACACATATTCACATCACCATCTCTATCCATATTGACTGCACAAATCTTTGCATCATTTGTCACTTTACCCATAAATGAATAATAATTATCACACTCTTCATCCGATATAATAGTCCAATTAGTTAACTGTAAATTATTCAATGTCTCGAATTTGTTATCAATCCACTCGGCGACAACCGCTTGCTGATTAATTATCGTAGATTTTTCAGTGTTTCTTTCACCTATGCAAGCTTGATTACGAGTCTCATGAAAAATAATACGTTCCGAAAGACGAATTGTTGCAATATCAAATATTGGCACTTGACCACGTTTCGCTGAAAATGATTCCTTCACTTTAATAGATGAAATGTAATATATTGAGCCGTTTTTATAACGATTTGTACTCCCAAGGTGAATTGAAACCAATTCATGAGTTTTAGAATCTACTATAGGATAGACACACTGTCCTGACGTTAAAATGTCCTCTGGTGTAATTATTGCACCACTGCAAATATGGACATCATTTAATCTTATACTAACTAAATAAGGTGCCAAATTATTATTATTACTATTTGATGGCTGGTGTGTATCGTAAAGTCGATCAGTGTACTGAGTACACGTTGAAGATGTTGGTATTACAACTGTAACAATATAATTAATTTTTATTAAAGTTAGAATTTTAGAAAGGAAAAATTGAAATTGATAAATAGGGGGAAGCCCAGAGCACGACAGGATATAGAAAAAATTTCTTTACAATATAAATTTTGCACACCTTAAGCGCGAAATTTTTATATGAACGGTTTTTTTCCGACTATTTTACTCACAAAAATATTTCAACACTCTTTTAACTACACCAAAATAGGTCGAATTGTATACTTGCATACAGAGAATTTATCAATGACCAACTTGAACATAACGTTAATTCGAATCGTTATTTTATTAATTTATAATTAATTATTTTAACTCAAGAAACCAGTGCTGTCAATTGTTACGTATGAAACTTTGTAAACACGATAACTCTTGATAGATATAATTAATCGGGCTAACTTTTTTTTTCTTATTTTTGTATTTTCTATCTCAAAAACCTTATGGAAAATCATTATCTAAATCCTTTTAGTTTAATTGCAATTAATTAAAAACGTAAAACTGATCATTCACGAAAAATTTGGCTAACATTTTTATTTTTACTGTTGTTATTATTTATTTCATTCTTTCTCTCCATCAACTACTCACACACACACACACACACACACACACACACACACACACACACACACACACATATACATACATACATACATACATACATACATACATACATACACTCGGATATCATCGCGAAATTAGTCAGAATAGCTTCCTACGACCTCAGAACGTCGACATCTGATGAAATTTCGATTTCTGGCAAATCGGGGTGAAACCAATAACTTCCGAATTTTTCGAAAATCGTCGATTTTCTTAGCGGGAAGTTAAAAATCAAATTGATAATTTATAAGTTGAATAAAAATTCATAATAAAAAAAAATTAAAATGAGCGATTGAGGTGTGCACTTTTGGATATTTCAACATTTTCTTTCATTGTAAAGTTTTCAGAAAATTCATATTTATCGTAATTACCCAAAATAAATTCTTAATAATTATAATTACTGCTAAAATAAATAATAAATAACTCGCTTAGATATTCTGACGTGTTCCGATCTTTTCCATAATAATAAATAATAGCAATAAAATTACCTGTTGAAATGATGAGGAAAACAAAAATTATCACTGACTTAAACATCTTTACACTGCTTTTGTCAAAAAGCTTATGATTATTTTATTTATCGAACATCTTATTTTTATATTGACGTCAGTTATCTGCTACAGGCTTACTGATATTATTAATTTATATAAAGAGTTACTTTTTAAACTTCATATTGAGAAATATATACTAAATATTAATAACTGTCAAGATTTAGTCTTAAATTAATGACTTTTTACTTCATAAAATTTTATCAAACTCATATATTACTGATACCAATGTACTTTTCTAAATAACTTTATCGTCTAAGTCTTTAGACAGTCCATCGGCATTGCAAATATTTACTTCCATATAAAAATCCTGTATCCTTTAGATAAAATATTATTGGGTCTTTTGGAATGAAAATAAAAATTTCATGCCAAAAACAATGAAATGCAATTTTTTACGTTGTTTCGATACCATAATTTGTTAATAATTATGTCCGTAATCGTATAACCCGGGTAACCTTTTCTTCAGTAAATCGACTCGTCTTAATTTGATTACACATACTGTCGTAAATAATCGTAGATGTACGCTTATCTTTTACTACTTTAGGGTATGTGCTTACAAAACTTATGTTTTTTAAGTTACAATGTATTTATCTTAATACAATCATCAATTTATTAATGATAATAAATTCTTTTTAGGTTTATATTTAATTAAAAATTAAAAACTTATCTTTTATTATGTTGAAAGACTAAATTTAAAGTATATATACATTTATAATTATTATGCACCGTAAACAATTAGCGGAGTGAACGCGGAGTAAATCCGGAATGAATACAGAGCAGATAATTGTCTGTTTTTTTAATCCCCTTGGAGTGAAATTTACTCTTAATTGAGTTTATTTTAATATTGAAATTCCGAATCAAAGTGAATAGGGGTTTAAATAAAGTTCACACTATTCCGGAATCACTCCGTTGAAAAAATAAATGTTTTTGGACTCGGGTTGTGTTCTCTTGATATTGGTGTTCTTTTACAATTATATTTCGGGTGATATGGCAGCCCTCAGATAGTAGACTTTACCAGTGTCTGAATCTGAAACTCTCTTGATTCATCCCTTGTCACGCAATATACTATATTAAGATTCCCAAAAAAGATGATTTTTGAGAATCTTTTTAAAGAAAACTACTTTATGTAATGTTTTAATGTTTTAAGGATATATTTGGGGATATATAATGAATACAAGAGAAAATTTTTGGACCATAAAAATTCAAAATTCAGCGAGTTATTCACAATCTCTCAACGCTCAAAAAAAAAAATGTCCCCCCACTGCTGCAGTGATAGCGACCTTCAAAGTGGATGAAATCAAAAAACCAAAAAGTTTATTAAACTAGAAGGCATTTCCCGTACCATGACCCTCGGGCTAAGAAATCAAATTGAAATTTAACAAAATGGTGGAGTTTTTAAATAAAATCTCAAATTTTGCGCGAAAATTTGATGATTTTTGTTCTGCTGAAATAACATTTTTGATTCGATCGGAAAACTGGAGGTTCATGAGAAGCAGCAATTCGAATCAAATTGATCGGATGATTTGCCTTCGAGTTATAACTGCAGCAATTTTGAAAAATGTATTTTCGAGAGCCGATAAGCGGCTGCTCTTCACATGGATGTAACTCAAAAAAACTATTTAGATGTGCGCTAGAAATTGTTGTATGTTATTTTTAAAAATATAGACTATGGAAAAATGCAAAGAATAAAAAATTGATTTTTTCAAAATTTCACTCTAGTGGTCCCCCTTAACGATGAAAGGAATTAATAATAAGGGTATATATTAATATATTGGATTATGTTGAGATGCTTAAATTAATAAATTAAATAATTACACCATTGATAAATTTTTATTAATACACCACTGGATATACGTACATACCAAAATTCACTTGTAATAATTAGCTTATATATTTATTTGTATAATAAAAAAAAAAAATTCAGTCAATATCAATACCAGTATTACTTTTAATCCAATCCTTATAACTATTAATAGAAGTATAGAGGGTGGGAGATCCAGGAAAACTGTAACAACCCATTCTAAAAGATTTAACACCCACTAGACGTCCATTTACAACCATGGGGTTACCCAGGTCACCAACCACACACGGATTTTTTTCATCATCACTAACCGCACAAATCATATTATTGATAGCTTCATCGACGAAAAAATAATAATTTTTGCACTGGGTTGTTGTAATAGTGGACCAGCTTTTCATCTTCAAATGGGCAGATAATTCAATTTTTTCAAAATTGTCATCCCATCCGCTGACATTTACTTTCTGATTTTCGACTGCATTGTGATGGTTATTGTTGTGCAGCTTAATAAACTGACGCGTGTTGTCAAAAGTAAATGTATCTTTAATACTAATCAGCCCGATGTCATTCACTGGAATTTTACAACCGTTACATTTGAATTCTGGGTGCACAATATAATTATCGACTGCGTGAACAGAGCCGTTGCTGTAACGATTTTCACTACCGGCGCGGATTGTTATCAAGGGGTAACATGAACGGAAATTGACAATGCACTGAGCTGAGGTGACAATCCAGCGGTAACTTATTATTGCGCCGCTGCAGTAATGGACGCCGTGAATTTGAATACTGACATGATGCGACGCTTCATTTATTGTCAGATTTTTTTTTTCCTCAATGTTACCGATGTTGTGATTGCGGTGCCGGTCATAAGATGATATACCTCTCGGTGTGGCTGCAAATAAATTTTTTTTTTATGAGAAATTAAGTAAAAATTGATAAAAATATTTTTTAATAATGAAAATTAATAAAGAATTTGATGCTTTTTCAAATGAGTACAAACACGGTATATTTATATTTATTTTAATAAAATATATATACATCTATATTTATCCACACGTGTGAATAAAAATATATATAAGAGTTAAATAAGTATGGATTGTTGGTATTCATTTAAAAGAGCATGGAATTTGGTATTAATTTTTATAAAAAAAAAAAATTCCAAAAAAAATTTTCAAAAAAAATTCTCGGAAATTTTTTTTTTTAGTCTTGAAAATTAGTAGACAATTACATGCCCTTTTGAACGAGTACAAACACGGCATACTTATTCTTATTCTTTTAAAAGATATATATATATATATGTAGAAATATATGTATATACATATAAATGATAGTAAAAATAAGTGTAGATTGTGGGTATTCATTTGAAAGAGCATAGAATTCTCTATTGATTCCAGTAAAAAAATAAAAAAAAAAAAAATTTTACAATTTTGCAACTCATTTTTACGAGTCTTGTTTTTGAAATTGACTGCACAGTTAAAAATTAGTGACATAAATCAAGTTACCTTTTGTAATGGCGAAGAAGTAAAGAGTAAAGACGATCAGTAATTTCAGCATCTTCAGGCTACTTTTACTCAAAGACTTATGATCATTTTTTCACAGACCATCTCCTCTTTATACCCCAATTTGATAATCTTGGATTTTATTTACTTATGTATACTTAAATAAAAATGAATAGTCTATTCAATTTAATTGCCATTAAAATTTAAATTTGACATTTCACCCCATTAAATTTAACATCACGTCGATATAATTTAACATGACAGTGACATCAAAGTACTTTAGCTGATATCTTTTATTTCTGCCAGGAAGTTATTAATATTTATGTTAAAAATTCAAGCCCAGTAATTAAATTTTACGTCCACAAATTGCGGAAACATAAAATACTTTACTGAGAATTTATTCTTTTATCAAAAATTTTTTACTTCACTTATTTCTTAAAGCACTAAATTAAATTTTTAAGTCTCAGTAGTAAAAAAAAAAAATTTTATTTAATTAAAATTTTTCATGAAAAATTTTAATTAATTAATTGTAGTAAAAATTTTTTACCTTCGATTTTATTGAAGACGAATTTGTTTTCTCCAACTCAGGTAGTAGAGGAGAGGGGGGCAGAGTGGGCCCCTTAAGGAAAATAATTATAATATCATTAATTTTTTTTTACGAGTCTACTTCTTTTTAGACCCATGATACTTATTTTCACTTCGTTATGCTGCGTCCATTATAGTTGAAAAATCGAAAGGACAAAGTGAGCCCTCCAAAAAATTTCGGATTTGATATTTTTTATTCTTTACACGTGTGATATTTGCAAATAACAATAAAACAATTGTATTTTAATAATATAAAAGTCATTTTAAAAGTCTGCTGCGATATAACTTTAAAACGTAATTTTATTATTTTTAACTTTCTTAATAAATTATATTTAATGAACAGTTTTGGTGGTCTATTTTAGCCCTCATTAGACTGTTAAAAATATTGTTTGAATTTTCAAAACATTGTATATAACCCAATAAACACATACATTTGTGCTTGAAATTTCATTACTAATTTCATATAGAATGTTGAAATATTGAGTTCGTCTACAAAAATCATTCTCTTTTATTATATTATATTATTTATTTTTAAGTTTGTTTTTATTCTGAAAAAGAAAAGTTTTCCTTTTTGAGTAACATTTGGTGAACACATTTATACCCTTGAAAAATGTTTTATTTTATTATTTCGGAGAAAGGTTGTTTAAAGTACTCGAACCACGAGTCATAAAAACTAGGTACAATTCGAGTATTGTATAGACTTCATAAACACTAAATGTTACACGATGTAAAAAGGACAACTCTAGTAATATAGTTGTAAGCAGTTAGTTCTCTCCGATCCTTGTTGGTGTTAAGACACACTTCCGAAAACTCTATTTCAATAAAGATAATCTTCCTATAAATAAAATCTGAAAATCATTATAAATAATACACCGTCACATATCCATAATCCCAACATAGAATTTAAAAACATGTTTTTGAATTTTCAAATTAACACTTCGGATTTTCGAATACTTCTTTTTGAATTCAAATACAAGTTTTTTAATATTCAAATACTTTTTTTTGAATTTTCAAATACTTTCTGTTTAATTTTTAAATAAATATATTTGAAAATCTGAAGCGTCTATTTGAAAATTCAAAAGCGTGTATTTTAAATTCTATACAATCGTTACAATGAAATTTCAAACACAATTGTATGTGTTTATTGCGTTATATACAATGTTTTGAACATTCAAACAATTATTTTAACAGTGTATATCACATTTATTACTGTATCATTTTATCATTTATCATACTGTCAATGATGTTCAGTTCAGTCACAAGTTTTATTTACTTTATATTATTGAGGAAATAAAAACTTAACAATAATAAAGTCTGATGTACACCGCTCACATTACTCACACAGATATATATTTTACTACACAATCTTTGATTACTGAACGCGCAACACGTCACGCGTAGAAATTTCATATACAAGCATTTGAATTTTCAAATAAGTAATATGAAATTTCATATGGAATTATTAAAATTCAATATGTCTTAGAATTTTCAATACTTGGTTTGAAAATTTAAAAAACAAGTACAAATTTCAAGTACGGTTATTAAATTTAAAGCTTTTTTTATTGAAAATACAATTCAAATATCTAGTTATTAAAATTCAATTCCTTTTGTATTGTAATTTTAAAATTATTTTTAACAGTGATAGACATGAAAGGAGAAAAATTTTTAAAATTGGGTATTAATAAATTTATTTAACCAATTCAATATATATATGTATAATAACAATATTAATATATATAAATATATATGTATATATATATATATATATATGTTTACATATCATTTATAGATTCTATAGTGCTATACTCATTTGCTACCTCTAATATATTATGGTGGTACTCCATTTCTGATATAATCCAATCATGATAATTACGGACATTAGTAAATAGAGTCGGTGAATGTGTATATAGATCACAATTCATTTTCCATGATTTAACACCTACAAGATATCCATCAATAACCAGTGGGTCACCAAGGTCACCAATAGCGCACGGATTTCCGATATCCCCTTCATTGACCGCGCAGATAAAGTCAGAATCAATTGTGTTCCAAAAAAAATAATATTTACTGCATTTGGAATAATCAATTTGTAGCCACTTTTGCTTTTTCAAATCAAGAGGTAAATCAGTATCACTATTATTGTCATTATAATATATATCCCAACCAGTAACATTATATAATTTATGTACTTGTGGATCGTAAGTGTTAATTAATTTAATTGGCTGACGTGTACTGTCAAAATCGAAATAATCGAGAAGTTGAATAAGCCCAATATCATTCATTGGTATGTTTGAGTTAGTAAGTTGGAATGAGCTATGCAATTTATAAGTAGCAATTCTGTGAACAGAACCATTGCGCTGAGTACTTGTAGCCCCGGCATGTACTGTTGAGTATGGAAAATTTAAAACAATATTTTTTACACACTGCCCTGATGTAATTACCCAATAATCACTAATTATGGCACCGCTGCAGTAATGAATACCGTGGATTTGAATACTGACTTGATAAGGCGCTTCATTTATTTTTATATCTGAAGCCAGTACACCTGTTGATATTATTTGAAATTATTAAATAAACTAAATTTATTATTTGATTTATTTTACAACTTAAATAATTGAAGTTGTAAAGTTTTGCGAAGTGTAAGAAATTTTTTTTACAAAAATTTATTGATATATAGGGAAATTGATTCGTTAAATATGCTAGTGTCTGCTGCAGTTGCCTTAGGCTCGGGAAACATTAAATATATATAGGGGAGTGTAAGGCAAAATGGGGTAGAATGGGCAGAACGGGGTACCCTCAAATTTTTATTTTTCAAATGTTTTTTAAACGTTCCAAAATTACTTTTGTAAATATAATTGAGCAGTATTTTGAAATTTTTATTTCAGTTTTCGAAAATTTTGTTAATTTGATTTTTATTCTTATCACTTTACAATAAAAGAATTCCCAGTGTCAAATTATTTCAGATGCATTTCAAAAACTAACTTAAAAATATTTATGATTTTTAAAATTTAATTAACTTTTTATAATTTTTTAATCTATTACTTTGAGTGATATAATATAGTTGCTTTTTTCAAATATCTTCTTTGGAATTGAAACTAACTTAAATCTTTATATATATGTATATATATATAGACATAGGGGTAAGCGAATATTTCGAAATTACGAATTATTTGTATCGAATTAAATCGAATAATTATAATTCTTTAAATTAATAATTAAATAATTACGAATAATTTGAATTTATCGAATTACTCTAAAATCGCAATTTATTGGCTTTATTTTTAAATTCAAAAAAATGAAATAAAATTGAACTACTTACCAGTTGTTATCGCAAGTAAAAAAATAGACGCGAGTCGGAACTCCATCGTGAATAAAGTTTATTCACTTAATGTATAAAAAACACTATTGTACATTATCTTTTATAGAGCATCTTTTAAACACGTTGATGAAATAAATTTATATTAAAATATGTATGTGCGTCTTAAAAAAATAAGCTTTATTACTTTTTAATGATGTTTGTTTGATTCATGGAACAAACGACTATCAAGGTCGTACTTACAAAGCTAATAATTTTTAATAGCTTTAGTAATTAATTTAATAGACGGTGTCTATGTAAAAGCCAAAAATTGAAACGTTCTAGCGAACCGATGTAATGTAAAAAAAAAAAAATCTGTCTATCGGTTGACCCTGCAGGCCAGCCCCGAAACTTCCCGCTGGTTTCGAGCTCCTTAAGCTCGGAAACATTGTTGTGAGTACATTTTCGAGCTCTTCGAAAATACAATTGTATCCCATTCTTTTCGAAAAAAACCGTTTTTGGCATTTCTTTCTCCCACGATATCTCACGAACGAATCGACCGATTTCCAATTAAATTCTCTGAAAATCCCAAAGAAATCCCAGAGGGAATGTAGACCCAGCACTTGGTGTTGTAAGAAAAAAATAGAATTATCGCCAGTTGAATTCTCTAGAAATCCCAGAGAAATCCCATCGAAATCCCATAGAAAATATAGACCCAGCACTCGGTGTTGTAAAAAAAAAAATAGAATTATCGCCAGTTGAATTCTCTAGAAATCCCAGAGAAATCCCATAGAAATCCCATAGAAAATATAGACCCAGCACTTGGTGTTGTAAGAAAAAAATAGAATTATCGCCAGTTGAATTCTCTAGAAATCCCATAGAAATCCCATAGAAAATATAGACCCAGCACTCGGTGTTGTAAAAAAAAAAATAGAATTATCGCCAGTTGAATTCTCTAGAAATCCCATAGAAATCCCATAGAAAATATAGACCCAGCACTCGGTGTTGTAAAAAAAAAAATAGAATTATCGCCAGTTGAATTCTCTAGAAATCTCATAGAAATCCCATAGAAAATATAGACCCTGCACTCGGTGTTGTAAGAGAAAAATCTGGGCGTCGGTTGATCCTGCGGGCCAGCCCCAAAACTTCCCGCTGTTTTCGAGCGCAAGGAACTTGAAAACATCACTGTGAATATATTCTCGAGCTCGAAAATGCTATTACATGGAATCATTTTTTTATGAGCTTTTCAAGCTCTTACAAGTTACGTTTTATGCTAGAATTTGAAAAGTTAAGAATCGAAAATCATTAATGAAGGAGCGGCTTTTAAATTTTTATTATCGATGATGTTCTCTGAAATAAATGTGTTGAGGCAGAAATCAATGTCAGTGATCAAAATCAAGATTTGAATGAGTTTTGACTTAGGTCAGAGCAATAATATATGGAATATCCGAGATAAACATTAAAGACTAGGTTTTGCAATTTTTTGCTGACAATGTGTTTAAAATTAAGGAACAAGTTATATGACATAATCTGATGATCGGAAGAGACTATAAAAAGAAAGAGTTGGTATTATTTCAGACACATTTTAGCACATTATATTTTGATTTATCTGGAAAAAATAACATGAAATGTTATTTTTTTAACTTTTCAGCGCCGATATCTTTTGAACTAATCAACCGATTTCGACGTTTGAGGTGGCAATCGGCGCGTTTTCTTGAATCCTAGAGCTGATTACATTTTGAAATTGATCAAATGAGTCACTTCAAAGATAATCGAAAAAAACCGTTTTTTATCATTTCTTTCGCCATCGATATCTCTCGAATAAATTAACCGATTGAGATGTTTGAGGTCGCATTTGACGCGACTTATAAAGTTCTAGAGCTGATTAGATTTTGAAGTCGATCGTTCAAGTCGTTTCTGATAAATCACTAAAAAACTAAGAAAAAAAATTTTTTTTTTTCGTAATTCGCCAATATTTTCGAGTCTGTTTGATCAAATGATCTGAAATTATCAGGAAAGTTGAGGGTTAACAAGCTCTTTCGATTGCCACCTCAACCATCCAAATCGATCCACACACACACACACACTCGGAAATCATTCTGAAAATGGTCAGAATAGCTTCCTAGGACCTCAAAACGTTGACCTCTGATGAAATTTCGATTTTCGCAAATCGGGGTGAAAACAATAACTTCCCAATTTTTCGAAAATCGTCGATTTTTTTAGCGGGAAGTTAAAAAAAAATGTTAGAAAAAGGTGAAAACCTCAATAGCTCATTTTATTTTTAATCATTACTTTTATTTTATTTTATCTTTGTTAAGAATTTTGCACACCTCAATCGCGAAAGCGTTAGGTGTGCTTTACTGTCACTCTCTCACTCTCGGCCCTTTCACGGACTTTAAATCCTCTCTACTTTCTTTATAGTACACCAAAGTTGTTAATGATATATACCATTTTAAAGGAAATTTATTAAGGAACATTTTTCAATGCAATCCATATTTGATTAATGATGTGATTAATTTAAAAAAAAGGATTTAGTCCGAAGCCCTCAGTGCGTCAATTGTGGTGTTCGGACTCGTCTAAACACGATAACTTTCGAAAAACAAGACTTATCGACTTAGTTTTTTTTTTATTATCTGTGTATTTCTGATCACAAGAACCCTTTCAAAAATTACTATCTGAATCCTTTTTGTTTTGGTGTAATTAATAAAAAACGTGAAAACTGATTCTTCGTGAAAAATTTAGCTGCTATTTTTACTGTTGTTATTATTTTTTTCATTGTTTCTCTCTATCAACTACTGGTGCCAGCACTAGCGTATCAATATGTTTGAAAAAAAAAGCGACATTTAAGACAAAACAAGGCGGGATATTTAGAAAAAAATGTTAGTAAAAAAATATTAAACTGAAAATAAGAAATAAAAATAAAAAAATCAAATCGATAATTTGTAAGTTGAATAACAGTTCATAACAAAAAAAAATATATTAATATTATATAATAATAAAAGTAATGATTAAAAATAAATTGAGCGATTGAGGTGTGCACTTTTGGATTTTCCAACATTTTTTATTTAACTTATAAATTATTAAAATACTCATTAACAACCATGGGGTAACCAACGTCATTAACAGTGCAAGAATTACTTATAAGATTAATTATTTGCCTGTTTATTAAGTGCACAGTTGAAAATTTTGTGTTCTTGTGTATAAAAATTCAGTGGTTGAATATTTTGTGTCAATTATTTGACACCATCGAGTGTGAATTTAACTAAAATTGAATGTGTTATCTGATCTTAACAAGTTTTTAGTGTCATTACATTTGTAGGCAATCAATACAATACATTTTTTGTGTTAACTCAAATTTAACACAAAATAATAAGGTACCGCGGTGGGTAATAAGACTTAGCCAAGGGAGATTTTGAATAGAATCGAAAATATTGCATTTAATTATCGAAATGTATCATTAATCTTTATTTCAATTCATTAGCCATAAAATATAATGAAGTAATGGTAATTTATACTACAAGCAAACAAAAAATTAAACTTTTACAAAAAATATACGAATAGGCCTTATTTTACTACGGTAGGGTAATAAGGCCTACGGGTTAAACAAACTGGAATAGTTTAATTATATTTAATAAAATTCGTGTTAGAGATGAATCATTACTTAAATTTAGCAACAATACTTTTCTAAAGACAGAAGACTAGATTGCTCTGCTCAACAGCACTTAAAACTATCAGTATCCTTCTTAAGAGTCAGAAGACTAGATTGTTTTTTATAATTTCTTCTTCGCTACGACATCATATGACGGATGATGAAATATAGAAGACAAAGAACGTGGTATCGGGACTCTATAAACTTGTTGTAACATCTCTATGCAAGACCCTTCTACTAGAGAAGCCTTTAGCGGAGGCGATTATTTTAAATATCATTTCCGTCACTTAGGCCTTATTACCCGCGGATACCTTACGTGTTGGTGAATTAGGGACAAAAATTTGATTTTAAAATTACTGCCAAATTTTCGAATATTTAACAAACACCAATTTAAGTTTACTTATTTTCTTAGAAAATAAGAGATTGATATTGTAATTTTCCATTTCCTTTACATCTATCTGGTACAAATGGTAATTTTACGATACAATTATGTGTATTTCAACTATGATATGGTAAATTTATCATAAATATTTATGATTAAATTTACTGTTATTGTTAGTAAAATTACTCTCTTAAAATGAACCAGTGAAATTTCACTGATTTTCCAGTGAAATCCACTGATTCTCCAGTGAAATCCACTGGTTCAACCAGTGAATCGAGCGGTCACTGGTTCAACCAGTGAACTAAGATGATCGCTTGGCTCACTGGTTGAACCAGTGAAACTCACTGGTTAAACCAGTGATACGCCGGTGTACTACATAAATATAAACACAATAGGTTAGATTAATTTTATTTTATTATAAACGTTTATTTAAAAACAAAGTGAACTAAACGAGTCTTAATATCAATTATATTTAATTAAAAATTATTTTGTAATAAAATAAATAATATTTATTAGGATTTATAAAAATTTAATTTGTTTCCATTTTCAATAGGCTTTTTATATTGTTTAATTTTAAAATTATGTCATTCATTTTTGGGGTTAGCTCCAAGCTATTGAAATTACTCCAAAGTTATTTATTTTTAAACTCTGTAAAAATTGTGTCATATAATTATTATTGTTATATAAAAGTTAGTTAAAATATTACATGAAGATAATCAATAAATATTACTTATTTATTGACATAATAAAAGACTTAAATATACTCATGTACAGAATGCTGCTGTACCCGCGCGCTTACATATTTTTAGTTCACTGGTTGAAACCAGTGAGCGCGACGTTCACTGATTCAACCAGTGAAATTCACTGGTTCAACCAGTGAACTTTTGGTCACTGGTTAAACCGGTGAACTTCACTGGTTGAATCAGTGGAATTTCACTGGTTCATTTTAAGAGAGTACAATAAAAGATTTGTTTTTGAAATTACAACAAAATTTTTAATTTTCACAAAAAATTATTCAAATTTTCATTTTTCATTGGGACATAAAAAATCGTAATTATAGAGGTGCCCCATTTGTGAACTAATCCAATCATAATAATAACGGACATTAGTAAATAGAGTCGGTGTGTGTGGATATAGATCACAATCCATTTTCCATGATTTAATACCTACAAGATATCCATCAATAACCAGAGGGTCACCAAGGTCGCCAATAGCGCAAGGATTTCCAATGTTCCCTTCATTGACCGCGCAGACAAGTTTTTCATCAACATCAGCCAAAAAAAAATAATACTCTTTGCATTTGGAAGTGTCAATTTGTAGCCACTTTTGTTTTTTCAAACCAAGAGATAAATTAGTATCATTATTATTGTCATTGTAATGTATATCCCAACCAGTAACATTATATGATTTATGTACTTGTGGCTCGTAAGTGCGAATTAATTTAATTGGCTGACGTGTACTGTCAAAATCAAAAGAATTGAGGACTTGAATAACACCAATATCGTTCCTTGGTATGTTTGCGTTACTAAGTTCGAATGAGCCATGCACTGTATAACTATAAATTTTGTGAACAGAACCATTGCGCTGAGTACGTGTAGCCCCGGCACGGATTGTTGAGTATGGAAAATTCAAAACAATATTTTTTAAACACTGCGCTGTTGTAACAACCCAATAATCACTGATTATGGTACCGCTGCAGTAATGAATACCGTGGATTTGAATACTGACTTGATAAGGCGCTTCATTTATTTTTATATCTGAAGCCAGTACACCTGTTGATATTATTTGAAATTAATAAATAAATTTAATTTATTATTTGATTTATTTTACAACTTAAATATTGAAGCTGTAAAGTTTTGCGAAGTGTAAGAAATTTTTTTTACAAAAATTTATTGATATATAGGGAAATTGATTCGTTAAACATGCTAGTGTCTGCTGCAGTTGCCTTAGGCTCGGGAAACATTAAATATATATAGGGGAGTGGAAGGCAAAATGGGGTAGAATAGGCAGAACGGGGTACCCTCAAATTTTTATTTTTCAAATGTTTTTTAAACGTTCCAAAATTACTTTTGTAAATATAATTGAGCAGTATTTTGAAATTTTTATTTCAGTTTTCGAAAAATTTTGTTTTCGCAAAAAAATAGTATGAAATTAATTTGATTTTTGTTCATATCAATTTACAATAAAAGAATTCCCAGTGTCAAATTTCTTCAGATGCATTTCAAAAATTAACTTAAAAATATTTATAATTGTTAAAATTTAATTAACTTTTTATAATTTTTTAATTTATTACTTCAAGTGATATAATATGATTGCTTTTTTTAAATATCTTCTTTGGAATTGAAACTAACTTAAATCTTTATATATATGTATATATATAGTGGTGAGCGAATATTTCGAAGTTACGAATTATTTGTATCGAATTAAGTCGAATAATTATAATTCTTTGAATTAATAATTGAAAAATCACGAATAATTTGAATTTATCGAATTACTCTAAAATCGCAATTTATTGGCTTTATTTTTAAATTCAAAAAAATGAAATAAAATTCAACTACTTACCAGTTGTTATCGCAAGTAAAAAAATAGACGCGAGCCGGAACTCCATTGTGAATAAAGTTTATTCACTTAATGTATAAAAAACACTATTGTACATTATCTTTTATAGAGCATCTTTTAAACACGTTGATGAAATAAATTTATATAAAAATATGTATGTGCGTCTTAAAATAATAAGCTTTATTGCTTTTTAATGATATTTGTTCTATTCATGGAACAAACGACTATCAAGGTCGTACTCACAAAGCTAATAATTTTTTAATAGCTTTAGTAATTAATTTAATAGACGGTGTCTATGTAAAAGCCGAAAATTGAAACGTTCTAGCGAACCGATGTAATGTAAAAAAAAAAAAAAATGTGGGAAAATCCAAAGGTGAATTAACACCTCAATAGCTCATTTTATTTGTAATCATTACTTTTATTTTATTTTATCTTTATTATGAATTTCTATTGAGCTTTTAAATTAATAAAATACCCATTCAGAACCATGTGGTAATCAACCTCATTAACAATGCAAGGATTACTTATAAGATTATTGCGTTGACCCCACACATGACGCCCGGAGGAATTTTTTTTTTTAAATAATAATAACTTCCACATTCAGTTTCAGAAATAATTTCCCAATAATTTTTGCTTCAATCCGTTTTTTATCTGATATTAAATTATCGCGGCTCAATTTAATCGGCTGACGAGTTTCGACAAAAATTAATTTATCTTGTAATTTTATCAACCCGATATCATAAACTGGAATTTTACATTCATTAAATTTAACCCTTCGTCACCCGCATCACTTTTTCATCCTTCGTCACTCGCGCGGTGAGCGCTGCGCCGCCGTGTTAAATCAAGCGCGCTGTTGCCACATTTTTCAGATTGCTAAATCTATATAAAAAATAATCTAAATGAAATTTTTTTTAATAATTAATTGATCGAAATTAAAAAATAGAAGATAGATTTTCCATTTTGTTTTTAATTTTTTTTATTAGGAATTACTCCGTTTCAATTAAAATTAAATTTTTTTTAACAACAATTTTATTTAAAAAATAGCTTGCTCATAAAATTATTACTCAAATGTATTTTAATAAATTTTTTATTGTTGAAATTATTATTATTATTATTGTTAATATTATTAATTCTATAATTATTAATAATGCTTCTATTGTTACTAGAATTTTTTCATTATTTTAACTCAAAATTAATTAAAAACAAAATAAAATTCAATTACCTGTTGTGGTTATAAACTCGAAATTCTTCTTGAATATTATACACAAATTACATATAATATAAATATATATTTGTAAATATAATAATTAATATTTAAATAACATATTTTTGTTTGTGACAAAATACTTATTACGCGTAGAATTATTTTTGATTGTTAATAAAAAATGTATCTCTATTAAGAGAGAATACCTAAATGTCAAACCTAAATATTTATATATCTATATCGTACAAGAGAATATTACCACACACAAGTTGGCAGCAGCGCGCGGCGGACATTTACGGCCCTGATTAAAAAAGTGAATTGAAAAGTATTGAAAACAATGAGAAATGAATCCTTCTGAATACTTTCTATACCCCAAGGTATTCATTTTGACATAAAATGAATACTTTTCAATCCCAAAATAATAAAAGAATTTCAGAACTTCCGAGGAATTAAAAAAGATTCAAATGAATTGATATTTTTAATCTTTCTGAATCCTTCTCAATACCTAAATAATCCGACATTTCGGTTCAAGTGTGGGATTAAAAAAGATTGAAATGAATTGAAATTTTTGAGTCTATCTGAATCCTTCTCAATACCTAAATAATTTCACATTTCGGGTCATGAGTGGGATTGAAAAAGATTGAAATGAATTGAAATTTTTTAATCTTTCCGAATCCTTCTCAATACCTAAATAATCTGGCGAATACTCATCTATACTCAAAATTTCTTTACTCAAGCACAAAGACGACATCTATACTCAGTGACAACTATATTCAATGACAACTGGACTCCACTGAATTTTTGTAAACATCTCATCTATATTATGTTTACTCGAAGTCCTCTATATTCGAAGACATCATTACTCAATATCCACAGATAAAAAAGATTGTCAATAATGAAGTGATTCATAGATAAGACTGTTCGGAAAGTCGATAACAAAGAAAATTAAAAAAGTATTTAAATATTAAATTAAGAAAAATTAATTTTTAAAATAAAAATGAAATGTTTTTATCATTTTGACTTTGAAAACGATTTAAAAAAAATTTTACAAGAGCGTTTTTGTTAAGCTTTTGATTTAATTATAATTAATTAGTTATTTATAATTTCGAATGATGTATTGGTCTGAAATAAATGAAAAAAAAAAGTTATAAAAAGAAAAAACAATTTCATAAATAAAATGTTATTCATTAAATTAAAAATTTATTCAATATCGAGTAGGTAGTATTTAACATTAACTAGTGATATATCATAAAAACATCAAAAATTAATTGAGCTGAAATATCAAACTTATCCCTGTTTAAAAATATTGATTGAAAAGAATTAAAAGTGATGAAATTCAAATTCTTTTCAATAATTTCAATTGATTTCGATTTTTTTGTTTGTATATATACATATACAGTTTGCATGGAGTGACCGCTTCTCAATTCTTTTCAATCAATATTTTTAATCAGGGTATATAATCAACAACAAATGAAGCACTATAAACTCATTGATTGACAAATATTTAAATTGAAATCATATAAATGCAACCAAGTGTGAAAAATAATATTCAAATAAATGATTGTGACTATTAAATTATAAAATAATAGATTTATTTGTTGTCGCTGCTTAATTAAGGAAAATTAGAAAAAAATATATATGTGACGATGAAGAAGGACTAGACTTACAACAATAGATATAACAGTTGTTTAATTAATAATTTTGACGACAAAATGGTACTATATATTTGATAACTTTTCTTAATTCTTGAGGTTTTATTTAATATTTTTATTTTTTTCAAGTTTTATTGATTACATTTTTCATTGGATTGTATAGATTTACTCGCACATGCAACCTGAAACCATTTATGAGACTTATAAGGCTCAGGTTATAAATTAATTTGGTTTAGGATTTATTGTAAATTTTAACAATTTTTGTTTTTTATGTATTAAATATATGAGATGTAAAGGATTTATAAGAAAATACTTTGATCAGTTTAAAACAATAGTTTTTTAAATAAGATTCAAGCCATAAAGTAGGCAATTCTAACGGGGTGACTCACAGAAATGTATTTTTAGTCAATTTCAAATGGAAGAGACCTACAACTTTACGATTATTTTTGAAATCTTGGTACTTTGGAATAAAATCGCGAAATCACTATGAAAATTCGAGTTTTATGTGTTGTCGAGTTAAAGATAATATTCATGCCAAAAAGTAGGTGATTCTCACGGGGTGACTCACAGAAATGTAGTTTTTAGTCAATTTCAAATGAGGGAGACCTAAAACTTTACCATTATTTTCGAAATCTTGGTACTTTGGAATAAAATCGCGAAATCACGCTGGAAATTCGAGTTTCATGTGTTGTCGAGTTAAAGATAATATTCATGCCAAAAAGTAGGTGATTCTCACGGGGTGACTCACAGAAATGTAGTTTTTAGTCAATTTCAAATGGGGGAGACCTACAACTTTACTAGTATTTTTGAAATCTTGGTACTTTGGAATAAAATCGCGAAATCACTCTGGAAATTCGAGTTTCATGTGTTGTCGAGTTTAAAATAATGTTCATGCCGTAAAGTAGGCGATTCTCACGGGGTGACTCACAGAAATGTATTTTTTAGTCAATTTCAAATGGGGAGACCTACAACTTTACTATTATTTTTGAAATCTTGGTACTTTGGAATAAAATCGCGAAATCACGCTGGAAATTCGAGTTTCATGTGTTGTCGAGTTAAAGATAATATTCATGCCAAAAAGTAGGTGATTCTCACGGGGTGACTCACAGAAATGTAGTTTTTAGTCAATTTCAAATGGGGGAGACCTAAAACATTACCATTATTTTCGAAATCTTGGTACTTTGGAATAAAATCGCGAAATCACTCTGGAAATTCGAGTTTCATGTGCTGTCGAGTTTAAAATAATGTTCATGCCGTAAAGTAGGCGATTCTCACGGGGTGACTTACAGAAATGTATTTTTTAGTCAATTTTAAATGGGGAGACCTACAACTTTACTATTATTTTTGAAATCTTGGTACTTTGGAATAAAATCGCGAAATCACTCTGGAAATTCGAGTTTCATGTGTTGTCGAGTTTAAAATAATGTTCATGCCGTAAAGTAGGCGATTCTCACGGGGTGACTCACAGAAATGTATTTTTTAGTCAATTTCAAATGGGGAAACCTACAACTTTACTATTATTTTTGAAATCTTGGTACTTTGGAATAAAATCGCGAAATCACTCTGGAAATTCGAGTTTCATGTGTTGTCGAGTTTAAAATAATGTTCATACCGTAAAGTAGGCGATTCTCACGGGGTGACTCACAGAAATGTATTTTTTAGTCAATTTCAAATGGGGAGACCTACAACTTTACTATTCTTTTTGAAATCTTGGTACTTTGGAATAAAATCGCGAAATCACTCTGGAAATTCGAGTTTCATGTGTTGTCGAGTTTAAAATAATGTTCATGCCGTAAAGTAGGCGATTTTCACGGGGTGACTCACAGAAATGTATTTTTTAGTCAATTTCAAATGGGGAGACCTACAACTTTACTATTATTTTTGAAATCTTGGTACTTTGGAATAAAATCGCAAAATCACGCTGGAAATTCGAGTTTCATGTGTTGTCGAGTTAAAGATAATATTCATACCAAAAAGTAGGTGATTCTCACGGGGTGACTCACAGAAATGTATTTTTTAGTCAATTTCAAATGGGGAGACCTACAACTTTACTATTATTTTCTAAATCTTGGTACTTTGGAATAAAATCGCGAAATCACGCTGGAAATTCGAGTTTCATGTGTTGTCGAGTTTAAAATAATGTTCATGCCATAAAGCAGGCGATTCTCACGGGGTGACTTACAGAAATGTATTTTCTAGTCAATTTCAAATGGGGGAGACCTACAACTTTACCATTATTTTTGAAATCTTGGTACTTTGGAATAAAATCGCGAAATCACTCTGGAAATTCGAGTTTCATGTGTTGTCGAGTTTAAAATAATGTTCATGCCGTAAAGTAGGCGATTCTCACGGGGTGACTCACAGAAATGTATTTTTTAGTCAATTTCAAATGGGGAGACCTACAACTTTACTATTCTTTTTGAAATCTTGGTACTTTGGAATAAAATCGCGAAATCACTCTGGAAATTCGAGTTTCATGTGTTGTCGAGTTTAAAATAATGTTCATGCCGTAAAGTAGGCGACTCTCACGGGGTGACTCACAGAAATGTATTTTTTCGTCAATTTCAAATGGGGAGACCTACAACTTTACTATTCTTTTTGAAATCTTGGTACTTTGGAATAAAATCGCGAAATCACTCTGGAAATTCGAGTTTCATGTGTTGTCGAGTTTAAAATAATGTTCATGCCGTAAAGTAGGCGACTCTCACGGGGTGACTCACAGAAATGTATTTTTTCGTCAATTTCAAATGGGGAGACCTACAACTTTACTATTCTTTTTGAAATCTTGGTACTTTGGAATAAAATCGCGAAATCACTCTGGAAATTCGAGTTTCATGTGTTGTCGAGTTTAAAATAATGTTCATGCCGTAAAGTAGGCGACTCTCACGGGGTGACTCACAGAAATGTATTTTTTCGTCAATTTCAAATGGGGAGACCTACAACTTTACTATTATTTTTGAAATCTTGGTACTTTGGAATAAAATCGCGAAATCACTCTGGAAATTCGAGTTTCATGTGTTGTCGAGTTTAAAATAATGTTCATGCCGTAAAGTAGGCGATTCTCACGGGGTGACTCACAGAAATGTATTTTTTAGTCAATTTCAAATGGGGAGACCTACAACTTTACTATTATTTTTGAAATCTTGGTACTTTGGAATAAAATCGCGAAATCACTCTGGAAATTCGAGTTTCATGTGTTGTCGAGTTTAAAATAATGTTCATACCGTAAAGTAGGCGATTCTCACGGGGTGACTCACAGAAATGTATTTTTTAGTCAATTTCAAATGGGGAGACCTACAACTTTACTATTCTTTTTGAAATCTTGGTACTTTGGAATAAAATCGCGAAATCACTCTGGAAATTCGAGTTTCATGTGTTGTCGAGTTTAAAATAATGTTCATGCCGTAAAGTAGGCGATTTTCACGGGGTGACTCACAGAAATGTATTTTTTAGTCAATTTCAAATGGGGAGACCTACAACTTTACTATTATTTTTGAAATCTTGGTACTTTGGAATAAAATCGCAAAATCACGCTGGAAATTCGAGTTTCATGTGTTGTCGAGTTAAAGATAATATTCATACCAAAAAGTAGGTGATTCTCACGGGGTGACTCACAGAAATGTATTTTTTAGTCAATTTCAAATGGGGAGACCTACAACTTTACTATTATTTTCTAAATCTTGGTACTTTGGAATAAAATCGCGAAATCACGCTGGAAATTCGAGTTTCATGTGTTGTCGAGTTTAAAATAATGTTCATGCCATAAAGCAGGCGATTCTCACGGGGTGACTTACAGAAATGTATTTTCTAGTCAATTTCAAATGGGGGAGACCTACAACTTTACCATTATTTTTGAAATCTTGGTACTTTGGAATAAAATCGCGAAATCACTCTGGAAATTCGAGTTTCATGTGTTGTCGAGTTTAAAATAATGTTCATGCCGTAAAGTAGGCGATTCTCACGGGGTGACTCACAGAAATGTATTTTTTAGTCAATTTCAAATGGGGAGACCTACAACTTTACTATTCTTTTTGAAATCTTGGTACTTTGGAATAAAATCGCGAAATCACTCTGGAAATTCGAGTTTCATGTGTTGTCGAGTTTAAAATAATGTTCATGCCGTAAAGTAGGCGATTCTCACGGGGTGACTCACAGAAATGTATTTTTTAGTCAATTTCAAATGGGGAGACCCACAACTTTACTATTCTTTTTGAAATCTTGGTACTTTGGAATAAAATCGCGAAATCACTCTGGAAATTCGAGTTTCATGTGTTGTCGAGTTTAAAATAATGTTCATGCCGTAAAGTAGGCGATTCTCACGGGGTGACTCACAGAAATGTATTTTTTAGTCAATTTCAAATGGGGAGACCTACAACTTTACTATTCTTTTTGAAATCTTGGTACTTTGGAATAAAATCGCGAAATCACTCTGGAAATTCGAGTTTCATGTGTTGTCGAGTTTAAAATAATGTTCATGCCGTAAAGTAGGCGATTCTCACGGGGTGACTCACAGAAATGTATTTTTTAGTCAATTTCAAATGGGGAGACCTACAACTTTACTATTCTTTTTGAAATCTTGGTACTTTGGAATAAAATCGCGAAATCACTCTGGAAATTCGAGTTTCATGTGTTGTCGAGTTTAAAATAATGTTCATGCCATAAAGCAGGCGATTCTCACGGGGTGACTTACAGAAATGTATTTTCTAGTCAATTTCAAATGGGGGAGACCTACAACTTTACCATTATTTTTGAAATCTTGGTACTTTGGAATAAAATCGCGAAATCACTCTGGAAATTCGAGTTTCATGTGTTGTCGAGTTTAAAATAATGTTCATGCCGTAAAGTAGGCGATTCTCACGGGGTGACTCACAGAAATGTATTTTTTAGTCAATTTCAAATGGGGAGACCTACAACTTTACTATTATTTTTGAAATCTTGGTACTTTGGAATAAAATCGCGAAATCACTCTGGAAATTCAAGTTTCATGTGTTGTCGAGTTTAAAATAATGTTCATGCCGTAAAGTAGGCGATTCTCACGGGGTGACTCACAGAAATGTATTTTTTAGTCAATTTCAAATGGGGAGACCTACAACTTTACTATTCTTTTTGAAATCTTGGTACTTTGGAATAAAATCGCGAAATCACTCTGGAAATTCGAGTTTCATGTGTTGTCGAGTTTAAAATAATGTTCATGCCGTAAAGTAGGCGATTCTCACGGGGTGACTCACAGAAATGTATTTTTTAGTCAATTTCAAATGGGGAGACCTACAACTTTACTATTCTTTTTGAAATCTTGGTACTTTGGAATAAAATCGCGAAATCACTCTGGAAATTCGAGTTTCATGTGTTGTCGAGTTTAAAATAATGTTCATGCCGTAAAGTAGGCGATTCTCACGGGGTGACTCACAGAAATGTATTTTTTAGTCAATTTCAAATGGGGAGACCTACAACTTTACCATTATTTTTGAAATCTTGGTACTTTGGAATAAAATCGCGAAATCACTCTGGAAATTCGAGTTTCATGTGTTGTCGAGTTTAAAATAATGTTCATGCCGTAAAGTAGGCGATTCTCACGGGGTGACTCACAGAAATGTATTTTTTAGTCAATTTCAAATGGGGAGACCTACAACTTTACCATTATTTTTGAAATCTTGGTACTTTGGAATAAAATCGCGAAATCACTCTGGAAATTCGAGTTTCATGTGTTGTCGAGTTTAAAATAATGTTCATGCCATAAAGCAGGCGATTCTCACGGGGTGACTTACAGAAATGTATTTTCTAGTCAATTTCAAATGGGGGAGACCTACAACTTTACCATTATTTTTGAAATCTTGGTACTTTGGAATAAAATCGCGAAATCACTCTGGAAATTCGAATTTCATGTGTTGTCGAGTTTAAAATAATGTTCATGCCGTAAAGTAGGCGACTCTCACGGGGTGACTCACAGAAATGTATTTTTTCGTCAATTTCAAATGGGGAGACCTACAACTTTACTATTCTTTTTGAAATCTTGGTACTTTGGAATAAAATCGCGAAATCACTCTGGAAATTCGAGTTTCATGTGTTTTCGAGTTTAAAATAATGTTCATGCCGTAAAGTAGGCGATTCTCACGGGGTGACTCACAGAAATGTATTTTTTAGTCAATTTCTAATGGGGAGACCTACAACTTTACCATTATTTTTGAAATCTTGGTACTTTGGAATGAAATCGCGAAATCACTCTGGAAATTCGAGTTTCATGTGTTGTCGAGTTTAAAATAATGTTCATGCCGTAAAGTAGGCGATTCTCACGGGGTGACTCACAGAAATGTATTTTTTAGTCAATTTCAAATGGAGAGACCTACAACTTTACCATTATTTTTGAAATCTTGGTACTTTGGAATAAAATCGCGAAATCACTCTGGAAATTCGAGTTTCATGTGTTGTCGAGTTTAAAATAATGTTCATGCCGTAAAGTAGGCGATTCTCACGGGGTGACTCACAGAAATGTATTTTTTAGTCAATTTCAAATGGGGAGACCTACAACTTTACTATTATTTTTGAAATCTTGGTACTTTGGAATAAAATCGCGAAATCACTCTGGAAATTCGAGTTTCATGTGTTGTCGAGTTTAAAATAATGTTCATGCCGTAAAGTAGGCGATTCTCACGGGGTGACTTACAGAAATGTATTTTCTAGTCAATTTCAAATGGGGGAGACCTACAACTTTACCATTATTTTTGAAATCTTGGTACTTTGGAATAAAATCGCGAAATCACTCTGGAAATTCGAGTTTCATGTGTTGTCGAGTTTAAAATAATGTTCATGCCGTAAAGTAGGCGATTCTCACGGGGTGACACACAGAAATGTATTTTTTAGTCAATTTCAAATGGGGAGACCTACAACTTTACTATTATTTTTGAAATCTTGGTACTTTGGAATAAAATCGCGACATCACTCTGGAAATTCAAGTTTCATGTGTTGTCGAGTTTAAAATAATGTTCATGCCGTAAAGTAGGCGATTCTCACGGGGTGACTCACAGAAATGTATTTTTTAGTCAATTTCAAATGGGGAGACCTACAACTTTACTATTCTTTTTGAAATCTTGGTACTTTGGAATAAAATCGCGAAATCACTCTGGAAATTCGAGTTTCATGTGTTGTCGAGTTTAAAATAATGTTCATGCCGTAAAGTAGGCGATTCTCACGGGGTGACTCACAGAAATGTATTTTTTAGTCAATTTCAAATGGGGAGACCTACAACTTTACTATTATTTTTGAAATCTTGGTACTTTGGAATAAAATCGCGAAATCACTCTGGAAATTCGAGTTTCATGTGTTGTCGAGTTTAAAATAATGTTCATGCCGTAAAGTAGGCGATTCTCACGGGTTGACTCACAGAAATGTATTTTTTAGTCAATTTCAAATGGGGAGACCTACAACTTTACTATTATTTTTGAAATCTTGGTACTTTGGAATAAAATCGCGAAATCACTCTGGAAATTCGAGTTTCATGTGTTGTCGAGTTTAAAATAATGTTCATGCCGTAAAGTAGGCGATTCTCACGGGGTGACTTACAGAAATGTATTTTTTAGTCAATTTTAAATGGGGAGACCTACAACTTTACTAGTATTTTTGAAATCTTGGTACTTTGGAATAAAATCGCGAAATCACTCTGGAAATTCGAGTTTCATGTGCTGTCGAGTTTAAAATAATGTTCATGCCGTAAAGTAGGCGATTCTCACGGGGTGACTTACAGAAATGTATTTTTTAGTCAATTTTAAATGGGGAGACCTACAACTTTACTAGTATTTTTGAAATCTTGGTACTTTGAAATAAAATCGCGAAATCACTCTGGAAATTCGAGTTTCATGTGCTGTCGAGTTTAAAATAATGTTCATGCCGTAAAGTAGGCGATTCTCACGGGGTGACTTACAGAAATGTATTTTTTAGTCAATTTTAAATGGGGAGACCTACAACTTTACTAGTATTTTTGAAATCTTGGTACTTTGGAATAAAATCGCGAAATCACTCTGGAAATTCGAGTTTCATGTGCTGTCGAGTTTAAAATAATGTTCATGCCGTAAAGTAGGCGATTCTCACGGGGTGACTTACAGAAATGTAGTTTTTAGTCAATTTCAAATGGGGGAGACCTAAAACATTACCATTATTTTCGAAATCTTGGTACTTTGGAATAAAATCGCGAAATCACTCTGGAAATTCGAGTTTCATGTGTTGTCGAGTTTAAAATAATGTTCATGCCGTAAAGTAGGCGATTCTCACGGGGTGACTCACAGAAATGTATTTTTTAGTCAATTTCAAATGGGGAGACCTACAACTTTACTATTATTTTTGAAATCTTGGTACTTTGGAATAAAATCGCGAAATCACGCAGGAAATTCGAGTTTCATGTGTTGTCGAGTTTAAAATAATGTTCATGCCGTAAAGTAGGCGATTCTCACGGGGTGACTTACAGAAATGTATTTTTTAGTCAATTTTAAATGGGGAGACCTACAACTTTACTAGTATTTTTGAAATCTTGGTACTTTGGAATAAAATCGCGAAATCACTCTGGAAATTCGAGTTTCATGTGCTGTCGAGTTTAAAATAATGTTCATGCCGTAAAGAAGGCGATTCTCACGGGGTGACTTACAGAAATGTATTTTTTAGTCAATTTTAAATGGGGAGACCTACAACTTTACTAGTATTTTTGAAATCTTGGTACTTTGGAATAAAATCGCGAAATCACTCTGGAAATTCGAGTTTCATGTGTTGTCGAGTTTAAAATAATGTTCATGCCGTAAAGTAGGCGATTCTCACGGGGTGACTCACAGAAATGTATTTTTTAGTCAATTTCAAATGGGGAGACCTACAACTTTACTATTATTTTTGAAATCTTGGTACTTTGGAATAAAATCGCGAAATCACGCAGGAAATTCGAGTTTCATGTGTTGTCGAGTTAAAGATAATATTCATGCCAAAAAGTAGGTGATTCTCACGGGGTGACTCACAGAAATGTAGTTTTTAGTCAATTTCAAATGGGGGAGACCTAAAACATTACCATTATTTTCGAAATCTTGGTACTTTGGAATAAAATCGCGAAATCACTCTGGAAATTCGAGTTTCATGTGCTGTCGAGTTTAAAATAATGTTCATGCCGTAAAGTAGGCGATTCTTAAGGGGGGACTCACAGAAATGTATTTTTTAGTCAATTTTAAATGGGGAGACCTACAACTTTACTATTATTTTTGAAATCTTGGTACTTTGGAATAAAATCGCGAAATCACTTTGGAAATTCGAGTTTCATGTGTTTTCGAGTTTAAAATAATGTTCATGCCGTAAAGTAGGCGATTCTCACGGGGTGACTCACAGAAATGTATTTTTTAGTCAATTTCTAATGGGGAGACCTACAACTTTACCATTATTTTTGAAATCTTGGTACTTTGGAATGAAATCGCGAAATCACTCTGGAAATTCGAGTTTCATGTGTTGTCGAGTTTAAAATAATGTTCATGCCGTAAAGTAGGCGATTCTCACGGGGTGACTCACAGAAATGTATTTTTTAGTCAATTTCAAATGGAGAGACCTACAACTTTACCATTATTTTTGAAATCTTGGTACTTTGGAATAAAATCGCGAAATCACTCTGGAAATTCGAGTTTCATGTGTTGTCGAGTTTAAAATAATGTTCATGCCGTAAAGTAGGCGATTCTCACGGGGTGACTCACAGAAATGTATTTTTTAGTCAATTTCAAATGGGGAGACCCACAACTTTACTATTCTTTTTGAAATCTTGGTACTTTGGAATAAAATCGCGAAATCACTCTGGAAATTCGAGTTTCATGTGTTGTCGAGTTTAAAATAATGTTCATGCCGTAAAGTAGGCGATTCTCACGGGGTGACTCACAGAAATGTATTTTTTAGTCAATTTCAAATGGAGAGACCTACAACTTTACCATTATTTTTGAAATCTTGGTACTTTGGAATAAAATCGCGAAATCACTCTGGAAATTCGAGTTTCATGTGTTGTCGAGTTTAAAATAATGTTCATGCCGTAAAGTAGGCGATTCTCGCGGGGTGACTCACAGAAATGTATTTTTTAGTCAATTTCAAATGGGGAGACCCACAACTTTACTATTCTTTTTGAAATCTTGGTACTTTGGAATAAAATCGCGAAATCACTCTGGAAATTCGAGTTTCATGTGTTGTCGAGTTTAAAATAATGTTCATGCCGTAAAGTAGGCGATTCTCACGGGGTGACTCACAGAAATGTATTTTTTAGTCAATTTCAAATGGGGAGACCTACAACTTTACTATTATTTTTGAAATCTTGGTACTTTGGAATAAAATCGCGAAATCACTCTGGAAATTCGAGTTTCATGTGTTGTCGAGTTTAAAATAATGTTCATGCCGTAAAGTAGGCGATTCTCACGGGGTGACTCACAGAAATGTATTTTTTAGTCAATTTCAATTGGGGAGACCTACAACTTTACTATTCTTTTTGAAATCTTGGTACTTTGGAATAAAATCGCGAAATCACTCTGGAAATTCGAGTTTCATGTGTTGTCGAGTTTAAAATAATGTTCATGCCGTAAAGTAGGCGATTCTCACGGGGTGACTCACAGAAATGTATTTTTTAGTCAATTTCAAATGGGGAGACCCACAACTTTACTATTCTTTTTGAAATCTTGGTACTTTGGAATAAAATCGCGAAATCACTCTGGAAATTCGAGTTTCATGTGTTGTCGAGTTTAAAATAATGTTCATGCCATAAAACAGGCGATTCTCACGGGGTGACTTACAGAAATGTATTTTCTAGTCAATTTCAAATGGGGGAGACCTACAACTTTACCATTATTTTTGAAATCTTGGTACTTTGGAATAAAATCGCGAAATCACTCTGGAAATTCGAGTTTCATGTGTTGTCGAGTTTAAAATAATGTTCATGCCGTAAAGTAGGCGATTCTCACGGGGTGACACACAGAAATGTATTTTTTAGTCAATTTCAAATGGGGAGACCTACAACTTTACTATTATTTTTGAAATCTTGGTACTTTGGAATAAAATCGCGAAATCACTCTGGAAATTCAAGTTTCATGTGTTGTCGAGTTTAAAATAATGTTCATGCCGTAAAGTAGGCGATTCTCACGGGGTGACTCACAGAAATGTACTTTTTAGTCAATTTCAAATGGGGAGACCTACAACTTTACTATTCTTTTTGAAATCTTGGTACTTTGGAATAAAATCGCGAAATCACTCTGGAAATTCGAGTTTCATGTGTTGTCGAGTTTAAAATAATGTTCATGCCGTAAAGTAGGCGACTCTCACGGGGTGACTCACAGAAATGTATTTTTTCGTCAATTTCAAATGGGGAGACCTACAACTTTACTATTATTTTTGAAATCTTGGTACTTTGGAATAAAATCGCGAAATCACTCTGGAAATTCGAGTTTCATGTGTTGTCGAGTTTAAAATAATGTTCATGCCGTAAAGTAGGCGATTCTCACGGGGTGACTTACAGAAATGTATTTTTTAGTCAATTTTAAATGGGGAGACCTACAACTTTACTAGTATTTTTGAAATCTTGGTACTTTGGAATAAAATCGCGAAATCACTCTGGAAATTCGAGTTTCATGTGCTGTCGAGTTTAAAATAATGTTCATGCCGTAAAGTAGGCGATTCTCACGGGGTGACTTACAGAAATGTATTTTTTAGTCAATTTTAAATGGGGAGACCTACAACTTTACTAGTATTTTTGAAATCTTGGTACTTTGGAATAAAATCGCGAAATCACTCTGGAAATTCGAGTTTCATGTGCTGTCGAGTTTAAAATAATGTTCATGCCGTAAAGTAGGCGATTCTCACGGGGTGACTTACAGAAATGTATTTTTTAGTCAATTTTAAATGGGGAGACCTACAACTTTACTAGTATTTTTGAAATCTTGGTAGTTTGAAATAAAATCGCGAAATCACTCTGGAAATTCGAGTTTCATGTGCTGTCGAGTTTAAAATAATGTTCATGCCGTAAAGTAGGCGATTCTCACGGGGTGACTTACAGAAATGTATTTTTTAGTCAATTTTAAATGGGGAGACCTACAACTTTACTAGTATTTTTGAAATCTTGGTACTTTGGAATAAAATCGCGAAATCACTCTGGAAATTCGAGTTTCATGTGCTGTCGAGTTTAAAATAATGTTCATGCCGTAAAGTAGGCGATTCTCACGGGGTGACTCACAGAAATGTATTTTTTAGTCAATTTCAAATGGGGAGACCTACAACTTTACTATTATTTTTGAAATCTTGGTACTTTGGAATAAAATCGCGAAATCACTCTGGAAATTCGAGTTTCATGTGTTGTCGAGTTTAAAATAATGTTCATGCCGTAAAGTAGGCGATTCTCACGGGGTGACTCACAGAAATGTATTTTTTAGTCAATTTCAAATGGGGAGACCTACAACTTTACTATTCTTTTTGAAATCTTGGTACTTTGGAATAAAATCGCGAAATCACTCTGGAAATTCGAGTTTCATGTGTTGTCGAGTTTAAAATAATGTTCATGCCATAAAGCAGGCGATTCTCACGGGGTGACTTACAGAAATGTATTTTCTAGTCAATTTCAAATGGGGGAGACCTACAACTTTACCATTATTTTTGAAATCTTGGTACTTTGGAATAAAATCGCGAAATCACTCTGGAAATTCGAGTTTCATGTGTTGTCGAGTTTAAAATAATGTTCATGCCGTAAAGTAGGCGATTCTCACGGGGTGACACACAGAAATGTATTTTTTAGTCAATTTCAAATGGGGAGACCTACAACTTTACTATTATTTTTGAAATCTTGGTACTTTGGAATAAAATCGCGAAATCACTCTGGAAATTCAAGTTTCATGTGTTGTCGAGTTTAAAATAATGTTCATGCCGTAAAGTAGGCGATTCTCACGGGGTGACTCACAGAAATGTATTTTTTAGTCAATTTCAAATGGGGAGACCTACAACTTTACTATTCTTTTTGAAATCTTGGTACTTTGGAATAAAATCGCGAAATCACTCTGGAAATTCGAGTTTCATGTGTTGTCGAGTTTAAAATAATGTTCATGCCGTAAAGTAGGCGATTCTCACGGGGTGACACACAGAAATGTATTTTTTAGTCAATTTCAAATGGGGAGACCTACAACTTTACTATTATTTTTGAAATCTTGGTACTTTGGAATAAAATCGCGAAATCACTCTGGAAATTCAAGTTTCATGTGTTGTCGAGTTTAAAATAATGTTCATGCCGTAAAGTAGGCGATTCTCACGGGGTGACTTACAGAAATGTATTTTTTAGTCAATTTTAAATGGGGAGACCTACAACTTTACTAGTATTTTTGAAATCTTGGTACTTTGGAATAAAATCGCGAAATCACTCTGGAAATTCGAGTTTCATGTGCTGTCGAGTTTAAAATAATGTTCATGCCGTAAAGTAGGCGATTCTCACGGGGTGACTTACAGAAATGTAGTTTTTAGTCAATTTCAAATGGGGGAGACCTAAAACATTACCATTATTTTCGAAATCTTGGTACTTTGGAATAAAATCGCGAAATCACTCTGGAAATTCGAGTTTCATGTGCTGTCGAGTTTAAAATAATGTTCATGCCGTAAAGTAGGCGATTCTCACGGGGTGACTTACAGAAATGTATTTTTTAGTCAATTTTAAATGGGGAGACCTACAACTTTACTATTATTTTTGAAATCTTGGTACTTTGGAATAAAATCGCGAAATCACTCTGGAAATTCGAGTTTCATGTGTTGTCGAGTTTAAAATAATGTTCATGCCGTAAAGTAGGCGATTCTCACGGGGTGACTTACAGAAATGTATTTTTTAGTCAATTTTAAATGGGGAGACCTACAACTTTACTAGTATTTTTGAAATCTTGGTACTTTGGAATAAAATCGCGAAATCACTCTGGAAATTCGAGTTTCATGTGCTGTCGAGTTTAAAATAATGTTCATGCCGTAAAGTAGGCGATTCTCACGGGGTGACTTACAGAAATGTATTTTTTAGTCAATTTTAAATGGGGAGACCTACAACTTTACTAGTATTTTTGAAATCTTGGTACTTTGGAATAAAATCGCGAAATCACTCTGGAAATTCGAGTTTCATGTGCTGTCGAGTTTAAAATAATGTTCATGCCGTAAAGTAGGCGATTCTCACGGGGTGACTTACAGAAATGTATTTTTTAGTCAATTTTAAATGGGGAGACCTACAACTTTACTAGTATTTTTGAAATCTTGGTAGTTTGAAATAAAATCGCGAAATCACTCTGGAAATTCGAGTTTCATGTGCTGTCGAGTTTAAAATAATGTTCATGCCGTAAAGTAGGCGATTCTCACGGGGTGACTTACAGAAATGTATTTTTTAGTCAATTTTAAATGGGGAGACCTACAACTTTACTAGTATTTTTGAAATCTTGGTACTTTGGAATAAAATCGCGAAATCACTCTGGAAATTCGAGTTTCATGTGCTGTCGAGTTTAAAATAATGTTCATGCCGTAAAGTAGGCGATTCTCACGGGGTGACTCACAGAAATGTATTTTTTAGTCAATTTCAAATGGGGAGACCTACAACTTTACTATTATTTTTGAAATCTTGGTACTTTGGAATAAAATCGCGAAATCACTCTGGAAATTCGAGTTTCATGTGTTGTCGAGTTTAAAATAATGTTCATGCCGTAAAGTAGGCGATTCTCACGGGGTGACTCACAGAAATGTATTTTTTAGTCAATTTCAAATGGGGAGACCTACAACTTTACTATTCTTTTTGAAATCTTGGTACTTTGGAATAAAATCGCGAAATCACTCTGGAAATTCGAGTTTCATGTGTTGTCGAGTTTAAAATAATGTTCATGCCATAAAGCAGGCGATTCTCACGGGGTGACTTACAGAAATGTATTTTCTAGTCAATTTCAAATGGGGGAGACCTACAACTTTACCATTATTTTTGAAATCTTGGTACTTTGGAATAAAATCGCGAAATCACTCTGGAAATTCGAGTTTCATGTGTTGTCGAGTTTAAAATAATGTTCATGCCGTAAAGTAGGCGATTCTCACGGGGTGACACACAGAAATGTATTTTTTAGTCAATTTCAAATGGGGAGACCTACAACTTTACTATTATTTTTGAAATCTTGGTACTTTGGAATAAAATCGCGAAATCACTCTGGAAATTCAAGTTTCATGTGTTGTCGAGTTTAAAATAATGTTCATGCCGTAAAGTAGGCGATTCTCACGGGGTGACTCACAGAAATGTATTTTTTAGTCAATTTCAAATGGGGAGACCTACAACTTTACTATTCTTTTTGAAATCTTGGTACTTTGGAATAAAATCGCGAAATCACTCTGGAAATTCGAGTTTCATGTGTTGTCGAGTTTAAAATAATGTTCATGCCGTAAAGTAGGCGATTCTCACGGGGTGACACACAGAAATGTATTTTTTAGTCAATTTCAAATGGGGAGACCTACAACTTTACTATTATTTTTGAAATCTTGGTACTTTGGAATAAAATCGCGAAATCACTCTGGAAATTCAAGTTTCATGTGTTGTCGAGTTTAAAATAATGTTCATGCCGTAAAGTAGGCGATTCTCACGGGGTGACGTACAGAAATGTATTTTTTAGTCAATTTTAAATGGGGAGACCTACAACTTTACTAGTATTTTTGAAATCTTGGTACTTTGGAATAAAATCGCGAAATCACTCTGGAAATTCGAGTTTCATGTGCTGTCGAGTTTAAAATAATGTTCATGCCGTAAAGTAGGCGATTCTCACGGGGTGACTTACAGAAATGTAGTTTTTAGTCAATTTCAAATGGGGGAGACCTAAAACATTACCATTATTTTCGAAATCTTGGTACTTTGGAATAAAATCGCGAAATCACTCTGGAAATTCGAGTTTCATGTGCTGTCGAGTTTAAAATAATGTTCATGCCGTAAAGTAGGCGATTCTCACGGGGTGACTTACAGAAATGTATTTTTTAGTCAATTTTAAATGGGGAGACCTACAACTTTACTATTATTTTTGAAATCTTGGTACTTTGGAATAAAATCGCGAAATCACGCAGGAAATTCGAGTTTCATGTGTTGTCGAGTTTAAAATAATGTTCATGCCGTAAAGTAGGCGATTCTCACGGGGTGACTCACAGAAATGTATTTTTTAGTCAATTTCAAATGGGGAGACCTACAACTTTACTATTATTTTCGAAATCTTGGTACTTTGGAATAAAATCGCGAAATCACTCTGGAAATTCGAGTTTCATGTGCTGTCGAGTTTAAAATAATGTTCATGCCGTAAAGTAGGCGATTCTTAAGGGGGGACTCACAGAAATGTATTTTTTAGTCAATTTTAAATGGGGAGACCTACAACTTTACTATTATTTTTGAAATCTTGGTACTTTGGAATAAAATCGCGAAATCACTCTGGAAATTCGAGTTTCATGTGATGTCGAGTTTAAAATAATGTTCATGCCGTAAAGTAGGCGATTCTCACGGGGTGACTCACAGAAATGTATTTTTTAGTCAATTTCAAATGGGGAGACCTACAACTTTACTATTCTTTTTGAAATCTTGGTACTTTGGAATAAAATCGCGAAATCACTCTGGAAATTCGAGTTTCATGTGATGTCGAGTTTAAAATAATGTTCATGCCGTAAAGTAGGCGATTCTCACGGGGTGACTCACAGAAATGTATTTTTTAGTCAATTTCAAATAGGGAGACCTACAACTTTACTATTCTTTTTGAAATCTTGGTACTTTGGAATAAAATCGCGAAATCACTCTGGAAATTCGAGTTTCATGTGTTGTCGAGTTTAAAATAATGTTCATGCCGTAAAGTAGGCGATTCTCACGGGGTGACTCACAGAAATGTATTTTTTAGTCAATTTCAAATGGGGAGACCTACAACTTTACTATTCTTTTTGAAATCTTGGTACTTTGGAATAAAATCGCGAAATCACTCTGGAAATTCGAGTTTCATGTGATGTCGAGTTTAAAATAATGTTCATGCCGTAAAGTAGGCGATTCTCACGGGGTGACTCACAGAAATGTATTTTTTAGTCAATTTCAAATGGGGAGACCTACAACTTTACTATTCTTTTTGAAATCTTGGTACTTTGGAATAAAATCGCGAAATCACTCTGGAAATTCGAGTTTCATGTGTTGTCGAGTTTAAAATAATGTTCATGCCGTAAAGTAGGCGATTCTCACGGGGTGACTCACAGAAATGTATTTTTTAGTCAATTTCAAATGGGGAGACCTACAACTTTACTATTCTTTTTGAAATCTTGGTACTTTGGAATAAAATCGCGAAATCACTCTGGAAATTCGAGTTTCATGTGCTGTCGAGTTTAAAATAATGTTCATGCCGTAAAGTAGGCGATTCTCACGGGGTGACTTACAGAAATGTAGTTTTTAGTCAATTTCAAATGAGGAGACCTACAACTTTACTATTATTTTTGAAATCTTGGTACTTTGGAATAAAATCGCGAAATCACGCTGGAAATTCGAGTTTCATGTGTTGTCGAGTTTAAAATAATGTTCATGCCGTAAAGTAGGCGATTCTCACGGGGTGACTTACAGAAATGTAGTTTTTAGTCAATTTCAAATGGGGGAGACCTAAAACATTACCATTATTTTCGAAATCTTGGTACTTTGGAATAAAATCGCGAAATCACTCTGGAAATTCGAGTTTCATGTGTTGTCGAGTTTAAAATAATGTTCATGCCGTAAAGTAGGCGATTTTCACGGGGTGACTCACAGAAATGTATTTTTTCGTCAATTTCAAATGGGGAGACCTACAACTTTACTATTATTTTTGAAATCTTGGTACTTTGGAATAAAATCGCGAAATCACTCTGGAAATTCGAGTTTCATGTGTTGTCGAGTTTAAAATAATGTTCATGCCATAAAGCAGGCGATTCTCACGGGGTGACTTACAGAAATGTATTTTCTAGTCAATTTCAAATGGGGGAGACCTACAACTTTACCATTATTTTTGAAATCTTGGTACTTTGGAATAAAATCGCGAAATCACTCTGGAAATTCGAGTTTCATGTGTTGTCGAGTTTAAAATAATGTTCATGCCATAAAGCAGGTGATTCTCACGGGGTGACTTACAGAAATGTATTTTCTAGTCAATTTCAAATGGGGGAGACCTACAACTTTACCATTATTTTTGAAATCTTGGTACTTTGGAATAAAATCGCGAAATCACTCTGGAAATTCGAGTTTCATGTGTTGTCGAGTTTAAAATAATGTTCATGCCGTAAAGTAGGCGATTTTCACGGGGTGACTCACAGAAATGTATTTTTTCGTCAATTTCAAATGGGGAGACCTACAACTTTACTATTATTTTTGAAATCTTGGTACTTTGGAATAAAATCGCGAAATCACTCTGGAAATTCGAGTTTCATGTGTTGTCGAGTTTAAAATAATGTTCATGCCATAAAGCAGGCGATTCTCACGGGGTGACTTACAGAAATGTATTTTCTAGTCAATTTCAAATGGGGGAGACCTACAACTTTACCATTATTTTTGAAATCTTGGTACTTTGGAATAAAATCGCGAAATCACTCTGGAAATTCGAGTTTCATGTGTTGTCGAGTTTAAAATAATGTTCATGCCGTAAAGTAGGCGATTCTCACGGGGTGACTCACAGAAATGTATTTTTTCGTCAATTTCAAATGGGGAGACCTACAACTTTACTATTATTTTTGAAATTTTGGTACTTTGGAATAAAATCGCGAAATCACTCTGGAAATTCGAGTTTCATGTGTTGTCGAGTTTAAAATAATGTTCATGCCATAAAGCAGGCGATTCTCACGGGGTGACTTACAGAAATGTATTTTCTAGTCAATTTCAAATGGGGGAGACCTACAACTTTACCATTATTTTTGAAATCTTGGTACTTTGGAATAAAATCGCGAAATCACTCTGGAAATTCGAGTTTCACGTGTTGTCGAGTTTAAAATAATGTTCATGCCGTAAAGTAGGCGATTCTCACGGGGTGACTCACAGAAATGTATTTTTTAGTCAATTTCAAATGGGGAGACCTACAACTTTACTATTATTTTTGAAATCTTGGTACTTTGGAATAAAATCGCGAAATCACTCTGGAAATTCGAGTTTCATGTGTTGTCGAGTTTAAAATAATGTTCATGCCGTAAAGTAGGCGATTCTCACGGGGTGACTCACAGAAATGTATTTTTTAGTCAATTTCAAATGGGGAGACCCACAACTTTACTATTCTTTTTGAAATCTTGGTACTTTGGAATAAAATCGCGAAATCACTCTGGAAATTCGAGTTTCATGTGTTGTCGAGTTTAAAATAATGTTCATGCCGTAAAGTAGGCTATTCTCACGGGGTGACTCACAGAAATGTATTTTTTCGTCAATTTCAAATGGGGAGACCTACAACTTTACTATTCTTTTTGAAATCTTGGTACTTTGGAATAAAATCGCGAAATCACTCTGGAAATTCGAGTTTCATGTGTTGTCGAGTTTAAAATAATGTTCATGCCATAAAGCAGGCGATTCTCACGGGGTGACTTACAGAAATGTATTTTCTAGTCAATTTCAAATGGGGGAGACCTACAACTTTACCATTATTTTTGAAATCTTGGTACTTTGGAATAAAATCGCGAAATCACTCTGGAAATTCGAGTTTCATGTGTTGTCGAGTTTAAAATAATGTTCATGCCATAAAGCAGGCGATTCTCACGGGGTGACTTACAGAAATGTATTTTCTAGTCAATTTCAAATGGGGGAGACCTACAACTTTACCATTATTTTTGAAATCTTGGTACTTTGGAATAAAATCGCGAAATCACTCTGGAAATTCGAGTTTCATGTGTTGTCGAGTTTAAAATAATGTTCATGCCGTAAAGTAGGCGATTCTCACGGGGTGACTCACAGAAATGTATTTCTTAGTCAATTTCAAATGGGGAGACCCACAACTTTACTATTCTTTTTGAAATCTTGGTACTTTGGAATAAAATCGCGAAATCACTCTGGAAATTCGAGTTTCATGTGTTGTCGAGTTTAAAATAATGTTCATGCCGTAAAGTAGGCGATTCTCACGGGGTGACTCACAGAAATGTATTTTTTAGTCAATTTCAAATTGGGAGACCTACAACTTTACTATTCTTTTTGAAATCTTGGTACTTTGGAATAAAATCGCGAAATCACTCTGGAAATTCGAGTTTCATGTGTTGTCGAGTTTAAAATAATGTTCATGCCGTAAAGTAGGCGATTCTCACGGGGTGACTCACAGAAATGTATTTTTTAGTCAATTTCAAATGGGGAGACCTACAACTTTACTATTATTTTTGAAATCTTGGTACTTTGGAATAAAATCGCGAAATCACTCTGGAAATTCGAGTTTCATGTGTTGTCGAGTTTAAAATAATGTTCATGCCGTAAAGTAGGCGATTCTCACGGGGTGACTCACAGAAATGTATTTTTTAGTCAATTTCAAATGGGGAGACCTACAACTTTACTATTATTTTTGAAATCTCGGTACTTTGGAATAAAATCGCGAAATCACTCTGGAAATTCGAGTTTCATGTGTTGTCGAGTTTAAAATAATGTTCATGCCGTAAAGTAGGCGATTCTCACGGGGTGACTCACAGAAATGTATTTTTTCGTCAATTTCAAATGGGGAGACCTACAACTTTACTATTATTTTTGAAATCTTGGTACTTTGGGATAAAATCGCGAAATCACTCTGGAAATTCGAGTTTCATGTGTTGTCGAGTTTAAAATAATGTTGATGCCATAAAGCAGGCGATTCTCACGGGGTGACTCACAGAAATGTAGTTTTTCGTCAATTTCAAATGGGGAGACCTACAACTTTACTATTATTTTTGAAATCTTGGTACTTTGGAATAAAATCGCGAAATCACTCTGGAAATTCGAGTTTCATGTGTTGTCGAGTTTAAAATAATGTTCATGCCGTAAAGTAGGCGACTCTCACGGGGTGACTCACAGAAATGTAGTTTTTCGTCAATTTCAAATGGGGGAGACCTACAACTTTACCATTATTTTTGAAATCTTGGTACTTTGGAATAAAATCGCGAAATCACTCTGGAAATTTGAGTTTCATGTGTTGTCGAGTTTAAAATAATGTTCATGCCGTAAAGTAGGCGATTCTCACGGGGTGACTTACAGAAATGTATTTTCTAGTCAATTTCAAATGGGGGAGACCTACAACTTTACCATTATTTTTGAAATCTTGGTACTTTGGAATAAAATCGCGAAATCACTCTGGAAATTCGAGTTTCATGTGTTGTCGAGTTTAAAATAATGTTCATGCCGTAAAGTAGGCTATTCTCACGGGGTGACTCACAGAAATGTATTTTTTCGTCAATTTCAAATGGGGAGACCTACAACTTTACTATTCTTTTTGAAATCTTAGTACTTTGGAATAAAATCGCGAAATCACTCTGGAAATTCGAGTTTCATGTGTTGTCGAGTTTAAAATAATGTTCATGCCATAAAGCAGGCGATTCTCACGGGGTGACTTACAGAAATGTATTTTCTAGTCAATTTCAAATGGGGGAGACCTACAACTTTACCATTATTTTTGAAATCTTGGTACTTTGGAATAAAATCGCGAAATCACTCTGGAAATTCGAGTTTCATGTGTTGTCGAGTTTAAAATAATGTTCATGCCGTAAAGTAGGCGATTCTCACGGGGTGACTCACAGAAATGTATTTTTTAGTCAATTTCAAATGGGGAGACCTACAACTTTACTATTATTTTTGAAATCTTGGTACTTTGGAATAAAATCGCGAAATCACTCTGGAAATTCGAGTTTCATGTGTTGTCGAGTTTAAAATAATGTTCATGCCGTAAAGTAGGCGATTCTCACGGGGTGACTCACAGAAATGTATTTTTTAGTCAATTTCAAATGGGGAGACCTACAACTTTACTATTCTTTTTGAAATCTTGGTACTTTGGAATAAAATCGCGAAATCACTCTGGAAATTCGAGTTTCATGTGTTGTCGAGTTTAAAATAATGTTCATGCCGTAAAGTAGGCGATTCTCACGGGGTGACTCACAGAAATGTATTTTTTAGTCAATTTCAAATGGGGAGACCTACAACTTTACTATTATATCTGAAATCTTGGTACTTTGGAATAAAATCGCGAAATCACTCTGGAAATTCGAGTTTCATGTGTTGTCGAGTTTAAAATAATGTTCATGCCGTAAAGTAGGCGATTCTCACGGGGTGACTCACAGAAATGTATTTTTTAGTCAATTTCAAATGGGGAGACCTACAACTTTACTATTATTTTTGAAATCTTGGTACTTTGGAATAAAATCGCGAAATCACGCAGGAAATTCGAGTTTCATGTGTTGTCGAGTTAAAGATAATATTCATGCCAAAAAGTAGGTGATTCTCACGGGGTGACTCACAGAAATGTAGTTTTTAGTCAATTTCAAATGGGGGAGACCTAAAACATTACCATTATTTTCGAAATCTTGGTACTTTGGAATAAAATCGCGAAATCACTCTGGAAATTCGAGTTTCATGTGCTGTCGAGTTTAAAATAATGTTCATGCCGTAAAGTAGGCGATTCTTAAGGGGGGACTCACAGAAATGTATTTTTTAGTCAATTTTAAATGGGGAGACCTACAACTTTACTATTATTTTTGAAATCTTGGTACTTTGGAATAAAATCGCGAAATCACTCTGGAAATTCGAGTTTCATGTGATGTCGAGTTTAAAATAATGTTCATGCCGTAAAGTAGGCGATTCTCACGGGGTGACTCACAGAAATGTATTTTTTAGTCAATTTCAAATGGGGAGACCTACAACTTTACTATTCTTTTTGAAATCTTGGTACTTTGGAATAAAATCGCGAAATCACTCTGGAAATTCGAGTTTCATGTGTTGTCGAGTTTAAAATAATGTTCATGCCGTAAAGTAGGCGATTCTCACGGGGTGACTCACAGAAATGTATTTTTTAGTCAATTTCAAATGGGGAGACCTACAACTTTACTATTCTTTTTGAAATCTTGGTACTTTGGAATAAAATCGCGAAATCACTCTGGAAATTCGAGTTTCATGTGATGTCGAGTTTAAAATAATGTTCATGCCGTAAAGTAGGCGATTCTCACGGGGTGACTCACAGAAATGTATTTTTTAGTCAATTTCAAATGGGGAGACCTACAACTTTACTATTCTTTTTGAAATCTTGGTACTTTGGAATAAAATCGCGAAATCACTCTGGAAATTCGAGTTTCATGTGTTGTCGAGTTTAAAATAATGTTCATGCCGTAAAGTAGGCGATTCTCACGGGGTGACTCACAGAAATGTATTTTTTAGTCAATTTCAAATGGGGAGACCTACAACTTTACTATTCTTTTTGAAATCTTGGTACTTTGGAATAAAATCGCGAAATCACTCTGGAAATTCGAGTTTCATGTGATGTCGAGTTTAAAATAATGTTCATGCCGTAAAGTAGGCGATTCTCACGGGGTGACTCACAGAAATGTATTTTTTAGTCAATTTCAAATGGGGAGACCTACAACTTTACTATTCTTTTTGAAATCTTGGTACTTTGGAATAAAATCGCGAAATCACGCTGGAAATTCGAGTTTCATGTGTTGTCGAGTTTAAAATAATGTTCATGCCGTAAAGTAGGCGATTCTCACGGGGTGACTTACAGAAATGTAGTTTTTAGTCAATTTCAAATGGGGGAGACCTAAAACATTACCATTATTTTCGAAATCTTGGTACTTTGGAATAAAATCGCGAAATCACTCTGGAAATTCGAGTTTCATGTGTTGTCGAGTTTAAAATAATGTTCATGCCGTAAAGTAGGCGATTCTCACGGGGTGACTCACAGAAATGTATTTTTTAGTCAATTTCAAATGGGGAGACCTACAACTTTACTATTATTTTTGAAATCTTGGTACTTTGGAATAAAATCGCGAAATCACTCTGGAAATTCGAGTTTCATGTGTTGTCGAGTTTAAAATAATGTTCATGCCGTAAAGTAGGCGATTCTCACGGGGTGACTCACAGAAATGTATTTTTTAGTCAATTTCAAATGGGGAGACCCACAACTTTACTATTCTTTTTGAAATCTTGGTACTTTGGAATAAAATCGCGAAATCACTCTGGAAATTCGAGTTTCATGTGTTGTCGAGTTTAAAATAATGTTCATGCCGTAAAGTAGGCTATTCTCACGGGGTGACTCACAGAAATGTATTTTTTCGTCAATTTCAAATGGGGAGACCTACAACTTTACTATTCTTTTTGAAATCTTGGTACTTTGGAATAAAATCGCGAAATCACTCTGGAAATTCGAGTTTCATGTGTTGTCGAGTTTAAAATAATGTTCATGCCGTAAAGTAGGCGATTCTCACGGGGTGACTCACAGAAATGTATTTCTTAGTCAATTTCAAATGGGGAGACCCACAACTTCACTATTCTTTTTGAAATCTTGGTACTTTGGAATAAAATCGCGAAATCACTCTGGAAATTCGAGTTTCATGTGTTGTCGAGTTTAAAATAATGTTCATGCCGTAAAGTAGGCGATTCTCACGGGGTGACTCACAGAAATGTATTTTTTAGTCAATTTCAAATTGGGAGACCTACAACTTTACTATTCTTTTTGAAATCTTGGTACTTTGGAATAAAATCGCGAAATCACTCTGGAAATTCGAGTTTCATGTGTTGTCGAGTTTAAAATAATGTTCATGCCGTAAAGTAGGCGATTCTCACGGGGTGACTCACAGAAATGTATTTTTTAGTCAATTTCAAATGGGGAGACCTACAACTTTACTATTATTTTTGAAATCTTGGTACTTTGGAATAAAATCGCGAAATCACTCTGGAAATTCGAGTTTCATGTGTTGTCGAGTTTAAAATAATGTTCATGCCGTAAAGTAGGCGATTCTCACGGGGTGACTTACAGAAATGTATTTTCTAGTCAATTTCAAATGGGGGAGACCTACAACTTTACCATTATTTTTGAAATCTTGGTACTTTGGAATAAAATCGCGAAATCACTCTGGAAATTCGAGATTCATGTGTTGTCGAGTTTAAAATAATGTTCATGCCGTAAAGTAGGCTATTCTCACGGGGTGACTCACAGAAATGTATTTTTTCGTCAATTTCAAATGGGGAGACCTACAACTTTACTATTCTTTTTGAAATCTTAGTACTTTGGAATAAAATCGCGAAATCACTCTGGAAATTCGAGTTTCATGTGTTGTCGAGTTTAAAATAATGTTCATGCCATAAAGCAGGCGATTCTCACGGGGTGACTTACAGAAATGTATTTTCTAGTCAATTTCAAATGGGGGAGACCTACAACTTTACCATTATTTTTGAAATCTTGGTACTTTGGAATAAAATCGCGAAATCACTCTGGAAATTCGAGTTTCATGTGTTGTCGAGTTTAAAATAATGTTCATGCCGTAAAGTAGGCGATTCTCACGGGGTGACTCACAGAAATGTATTTTTTAGTCAATTTCAAATGGGGAGACCTACAACTTTACTATTATTTTTGAAATCTTGGTACTTTGGAATAAAATCGCGAAATCACTCTGGAAATTCGAGTTTCATGTGTTGTCGAGTTTAAAATAATGTTCATGCCGTAAAGTAGGCGATTCTCACGGGGTGACTCACAGAAATGTATTTTTTAGTCAATTTCAAATGGGGAGACCCACAACTTTACTATTCTTTTTGAAATCTTGGTACTTTGGAATAAAATCGCGAAATCACTCTGGAAATTCGAGTTTCATGTGTTGTCGAGTTTAAAATAATGTTCATGCCGTAAAGTAGGCGATTCTCACGGGGTGACTCACAGAAATGTATTTTTTAGTCAATTTCAAATGGGGAGACCTACAACTTTACTATTATTTTTGAAATCTTGGTACTTTGGAATAAAATCGCGAAATCACTCTGGAAATTCGAGTTTCATGTGTTGTCGAGTTTAAAATAATGTTCATGCCATAAAGCAGGCGATTCTCACGGGGTGACTTACAGAAATGTATTTTCTAGTCAATTTCAAATGGGGGAGACCTACAACTTTACCATTATTTTTGAAATCTTGGTACTTTGGAATAAAATCGCGAAATCACTCTGGAAATTCGAGTTTCATGTGTTGTCGAGTTTAAAATAATGTTCATGCCATAAAGCAGGCGATTCTCACGGGGTGACTTACAGAAATGTATTTTCTAGTCAATTTCAAATGGGGGAGACCTACAACTTTACCATTATTTTTGAAATCTTGGTACTTTGGAATAAAATCGCGAAATCACTCTGGAAATTCGAGTTTCATGTGTTGTCGAGTTTAAAATAATGTTCATGCCGTAAAGTAGGCGATTCTCACGGGGTGACTCACAGAAATGTATTTCTTAGTCAATTTCAAATGGGGAGACCCACAACTTTACTATTCTTTTTGAAATCTTGGTACTTTGGAATAAAATCGCGAAATCACTCTGGAAATTCGAGTTTCATGTGTTGTCGAGTTTAAAATAATGTTCATGCCGTAAAGTAGGCGATTCTCACGGGGTGACTCACAGAAATGTATTTTTTAGTCAATTTCAAATTGGGAGACCTACAACTTTACTATTCTTTTTGAAATCTTGGTACTTTGGAATAAAATCGCGAAATCACTCTGGAAATTCGAGTTTCATGTGTTGTCGAGTTTAAAATAATGTTCATGCCGTAAAGTAGGCGATTCTCACGGGGTGACTTACAGAAATGTATTTTCTAGTCAATTTCAAATGGGGGAGACCTACAACTTTACCATTATTTTTGAAATCTTGGTACTTTGGAATAAAATCGCGAAATCACTCTGGAAATTCGAGTTTCATGTGTTGTCGAGTTTAAAATAATGTTCATGCCGTAAAGTAGGCTATTCTCACGGGGTGACTCACAGAAATGTATTTTTTCGTCAATTTCAAATGGGGAGACCTACAACTTTACTATTCTTTTTGAAATCTTAGTACTTTGGAATAAAATCGCGAAATCACTCTGGAAATTCGAGTTTCATGTGTTGTCGAGTTTAAAATAATGTTCATGCCATAAAGCAGGCGATTCTCACGGGGTGACTTACAGAAATGTATTTTCTAGTCAATTTCAAATGGGGGAGACCTACAACTTTACCATTATTTTTGAAATCTTGGTACTTTGGAATAAAATCGCGAAATCACTCTGGAAATTCGAGTTTCATGTGTTGTCGAGTTTAAAATAATGTTCATGCCGTAAAGTAGGCGATTCTCACGGGGTGACTCACAGAAATGTATTTTTTAGTCAATTTCAAATGGGGAGACCTACAACTTTACTATTATTTTTGAAATCTTGGTACTTTGGAATAAAATCGCGAAATCACTCTGGAAATTCGAGTTTCATGTGTTGTCGAGTTTAAAATAATGTTCATGCCGTAAAGTAGGCGATTCTCACGGGGTGACTCACAGAAATGTATTTTTTAGTCAATTTCAAATGGGGAGACCTACAACTTTACTATTCTTTTTGAAATCTTGGTACTTTGGAATAAAATCGCGAAATCACTCTGGAAATTCGAGTTTCATGTGCTGTCGAGTTTAAAATAATGTTCATGCCGTAAAGTAGGCGATTCTCACGGGGTGACTTACAGAAATGTAGTTTTTAGTCAATTTCAAATGAGGAGACCTACAACTTTACTATTATTTTTGAAATCTTGGTACTTTGGAATAAAATCGCGAAATCACGCTGGAAATTCGAGTTTCATGTGTTGTCGAGTTTAAAATAATGTTCATGCCGTAAAGTAGGCGATTCTCACGGGGTGACTTACAGAAATGTAGTTTTTAGTCAATTTCAAATGGGGGAGACCTAAAACATTACCATTATTTTCGAAATCTTGGTACTTTGGAATAAAATCGCGAAATCACGCTGGAAATTCGAGTTTCATGTGTTGTCGAGTTTAAAATAATGTTCATGCCGTAAAGTAGGCGATTCTCACGGGGTGACTCACAGAAATGTATTTTTTAGTCAATTTCAAATGAGGAGACCTACAACTTTACTATTATTTTTGAAATCTTGGTACTTTGGAATAAAATCGCGAAATCACGCTGGAAATTCGAGTTTCATGTGTTGTCGAGTTTAAAATAATGTTCATGCCATAAAGCAGGCGATTCTCACGGGGTGACTTACAGAAATGTATTTTCTAGTCAATTTCAAATGGGGGAGACCTACAACTTTACCATTATTTTTGAAATCTTGGTACTTTGGAATAAAATCGCGAAATCACTCTGGAAATTCGAGTTTCATGTGTTGTCGAGTTTAAAATAATGTTCATGCCGTAAAGTAGGCGATTCTCACGGGGTGACTCACAGAAATGTATTTTTTAGTCAATTTCAAATGGGGAGACCTACAACTTTACTATTCTTTTTGAAATCTTGGTACTTTGGAATAACATCGCGAAATCACTCTGGAAATTCGAGTTTCATGTGATGTCGAGTTTAAAATAATGTTCATGCCGTAAAGTAGGCGATTCTCACGGGGTGACTCACAGAAATGTATTTTTTAGTCAATTTCAAATGGGGAGACCTACAACTTTACTATTCTTTTTGAAATCTTGGTACTTTGGAATAAAATCGCGAAATCACTCTGGAAATTCGAGTTTCATGTGTTGTCGAGTTTAAAATAATGTTCATGCCGTAAAGTAGGCGACTCTCACGGGGTGACTCACAGAAATGTATTTTTTCGTCAATTTCAAATGGGGAGACCTACAACTTTACCATTATCTTTGAAATCTTGGTACTTTGGAATAAAATCGCGAAATCACTCTGGAAATTCGAGTTTCATGTGTTGTCGAGTTTAAAATAATGTTCATGCCGTAAAGTAGGCGACTCTCACGGGGTGACTCACAGAAATGTATTTTTTCGTCAATTTCAAATGGGGAGACCTACAACTTTACTATTCTTTTTGAAATCTTGGTACTTTGGAATAAAATCGCGAAATCACTCTGGAAATTCGAGTTTCATGTGTTGTCGAGTTTAAAATAATGTTCATGCCGTAAAGTAGGCGATTCTCACGGGGTGACTCACAGAAATGTATTTTTTAGTCAATTTCAAATGGGGAGACCTACAACTTTACCATTATTTTTGAAATCTTGGTACTTTGGAATAAAATCGCGAAATCACTCTGGAAATTCGAGTTTCATGTGTTGTCGAGTTTAAAATAATGTTCATGCCGTAAAGTAGGCGATTCTCACGGGGTGACTCACAGAAATGTATTTTTTAGTCAATTTCAAATGGGGAGACCCACAACTTTACTATTATTTTTGAAATCTTGGTACTTTGGAATAAAATCGCGAAATCACTCTGGAAATTCGAGTTTCATGTGCTGTCGAGTTTAAAATAATGTTCATGCCGTAAAGTAGGCGATTCTCACGGGGTGACTTACAGAAATGTAGTTTTTAGTCAATTTCAAATGAGGAGACCTACAACTTTACTATTATTTTTGAAATCTTGGTACTTTGGAATAAAATCGCGAAATCACGCTGGAAATTCGAGTTTCATGTGTTGTCGAGTTTAAAATAATGTTCATGCCGTAAAGTAGGCGATTCTCACGGGGTGACTTACAGAAATGTAGTTTTTAGTCAATTTCAAATGGGGGAGACCTAAAACATTACCATTATTTTCGAAATCTTGGTACTTTGGAATAAAATCGCGAAATCACGCTGGAAATTCGAGTTTCATGTGTTGTCGAGTTTAAAATAATGTTCATGCCGTAAAGTAGGCGATTCTCACGGGGTGACTCACAGAAATGTATTTTTTAGTCAATTTTAAATGGGGAGACCTACAACTTTACTATTATTTTTGAAATCTTGGTACTTTGGAATAAAATCGCGAAATCACTCTGGAAATTCGAGTTTCATGTGTTGTCGAGTTTAAAATAATGTTCATGCCGTAAAGTAGGCGATTCTCACGGGGTGACTCACAGAAATGTATTTTTTAGTCAATTTCAAATGAGGAGACCTACAACTTTACTATTATTTTTGAAATCTTGGTACTTTGGAATAAAATCGCGAAATCACGCTGGAAATTCGAGTTTCATGTGTTGTCGAGTTTAAAATAATGTTCATGCCATAAAGCAGGCGATTCTCACGGGGTGACTTACAGAAATGTATTTTCTAGTCAATTTCAAATGGGGGAGACCTACAACTTTACCATGATTTTTGAAATCTTGGTACTTTGGAATAAAATCGCGAAATCACTCTGGAAATTCGAGTTTCATGTGTTGTCGAGTTTAAAATAATGTTCATGCCGTAAAGTAGGCGATTCTCACGGGGTGACTCACAGAAATGTATTTTTTAGTCAATTTCAAATGGGGAGACCTACAACTTTACTATTCTTTTTGAAATCTTGGTACTTTGGAATAACATCGCGAAATCACTCTGGAAATTCGAGTTTCATGTGATGTCGAGTTTAAAATAATGTTCATGCCGTAAAGTAGGCGATTCTCACGGGGTGACTCACAGAAATGTATTTTTTAGTCAATTTCAAATGGGGAGACCTACAACTTTACTATTCTTTTTGAAATCTTGGTACTTTGGAATAAAATCGCGAAATCACTCTGGAAATTCGAGTTTCATGTGTTGTCGAGTTTAAAATAATGTTCATGCCGTAAAGTAGGCGACTCTCACGGGGTGACTCACAGAAATGTATTTTTTCGTCAATTTCAAATGGGGAGACCTACAACTTTACCATTATCTTTGAAATCTTGGTACTTTGGAATAAAATCGCGAAATCACTCTGGAAATTCGAGTTTCATGTGTTGTCGAGTTTAAAATAATGTTCATGCCGTAAAGTAGGCGACTCTCACGGGGTGACTCACAGAAATGTATTTTTTCGTCAATTTCAAATGGGGAGACCTACAACTTTACTATTCTTTTTGAAATCTTGGTACTTTGGAATAAAATCGCGAAATCACTCTGGAAATTCGAGTTTCATGTGTTGTCGAGTTTAAAATAATGTTCATGCCGTAAAGTAGGCGATTCTCACGGGGTGACTCACAGAAATGTATTTTTTAGTCAATTTCAAATGGGGAGACCTACAACTTTACCATTATTTTTGAAATCTTGGTACTTTGGAATAAAATCGCGAAATCACTCTGGAAATTCGAGTTTCATGTGTTGTCGAGTTTAAAATAATGTTCATGCCGTAAAGTAGGCGATTCTCACGGGGTGACTCACAGAAATGTATTTTTTAGTCAATTTCAAATGGGGAGACCCACAACTTTACTATTCTTTTTGAAATCTTGGTACTTTGGAATAAAATCGCGAAATCACTCTGGAAATTCGAGTTTCATGTGTTGTCGAGTTTAAAATAATGTTCATGCCGTAAAGTAGGCTATTCTCACGGGGTGACTCACAGAAATGTATTTTTTCGTCAATTTCAAATGGGGAGACCTACAACTTTACTATTCTTTTTGAAATCTTGGTACTTTGGAATAAAATCGCGAAATCACTCTGGAAATTCGAGTTTCATGTGTTGTCGAGTTTAAAATAATGTTCATGCCGTAAAGTAGGCTATTCTCACGGGGTGACTCACAGAAATGTATTTTTTCGTCAATTTCAAATGGGGAGACCTACAACTTTACTATTCTTTTTGAAATCTTGGTACTTTGGAATAAAATCGCGAAATCACTCTGGAAATTCGAGTTTCATGTGTTGTCGAGTTTAAAATAATGTTCATGCCATAAAGCAGGCGATTCTCACGGGGTGACTTACAGAAATGTATTTTCTAGTCAATTTCAAATGGGGGAGACCTACAACTTTACCATTATTTTTGAAATCTTGGTACTTTGGAATAAAATCGCGAAATCACTCTGGAAATTCGAGTTTCATGTGTTGTCGAGTTTAAAATAATGTTCATGCCATAAAGCAGGCGATTCTCACGGGGTGACTTACAGAAATGTATTTTCTAGTCAATTTCAAATGGGGGAGACCTACAACTTTACCATTATTTTTGAAATCTTGGTACTTTGGAATAAAATCGCGAAATCACTCTGGAAATTCGAGTTTCATGTGTTGTCGAGTTTAAAATAATGTTCATGCCGTAAAGTAGGCGATTCTCACGGGGTGACTCACAGAAATGTATTTTTTAGTCAATTTCAAATGGGGAGACCTACAACTTTACTATTCTTTTTGAAATCTTGGTACTTTGGAATAAAATCGCGAAATCACTCTGGAAATTCGAGTTTCATGTGTTGTCGAGTTTAAAATAATGTTCATGCCGTAAAGTAGGCGATTCTCACGGGGTGACTCACAGAAATGTATTTTTTAGTCAATTTCAAATGGGGAGACCTACAACTTTACTATTATTTTTGAAATCTTGGTACTTTGGAATAAAATCGCGAAATCACTCTGGAAATTCGAGTTTCATGTGTTGTCGAGTTTAAAATAATGTTCATGCCGTAAAGTAGGCGATTCTCACGGGGTGACTCACAGAAATGTATTTTTTAGTCAATTTCAAATGGGGAGACCTACATCTTTACCATTATCTTTGAAATCTTGGTACTTTGGAATAAAATCGCGAAATCACTCTGGAAATTCGAGTTTCATGTGTTGTCGAGTTTAAAATAATGTTCATGCCGTAAAGTAGGCGATTCTCACGGGGTGACTCACAGAAATGTATTTTTTAGTCAATTTCAAATGGGGAGACCTACAACTTTACCATTATTTTTGAAATCTTGGTACTTTGGAATAAAATCGCGAAATCACTCTGGAAATTCGAGTTTCATGTGTTGTCGAGTTTAAAATAATGTTCATGCCATAAAGCAGGCGATTCTCACGGGGTGACTTACAGAAATGTATTTTCTAGTCAATTTCAAATGGGGGAGACCTACAACTTTACCATTATTTTTGAAATCTTGGTACTTTGGAATAAAATCGCGAAATCACTCTGGAAATTCGAGTTTCATGTGTTGTCGAGTTTAAAATAATGTTCATGCCGTAAAGTAGGCGATTTTCACGGGGTGACTCACAGAAATGTATTTTTTAGTCAATTTCAAATGGGGAGACCTACAACTTTACCATTATTTTTGAAATCTTGGTACTTTGGAATAAAATCGCGAAATCACTCTGGAAATTCGAGTTTCATGTGTTGTCGAGTTTAAAATAATGTTCATGCCGTAAAGTAGGCGATTTTCACGGGGTGACTCACAGAAATGTATTTTTTCGTCAATTTCAAATGGGGAGACCTACAACTTTACTATTATTTTTGAAATCTTGGTACTTTGGAATAAAATCGCGAAATCACTCTGGAAATTCGAGTTTCATGTGTTGTCGAGTTTAAAATAATGTTCATGCCATAAAGCAGGCGATTCTCACGGGGTGACTTACAGAAATGTATTTTCTAGTCAATTTCAAATGGGGGAGACCTACAACTTTACCATTATTTTTGAAATCTTGGTACTTTGGAATAAAATCGCGAAATCACTCTGGAAATTCGAGTTTCATGTGTTGTCGAGTTTAAAATAATGTTCATGCCGTAAAGTAGGCGATTCTCACGGGGTGACTCACAGAAATGTATTTTTTAGTCAATTTCAAATGGGGAGACCTACAACTTTACCATTATTTTTGAAATCTTGGTACTTTGGAATAAAATCGCGAAATCACTCTGGAAATTCGAGTTTCATGTGTTGTCGAGTTTAAAATAATGTTCATGCCGTAAAGTAGGCGATTTTCACGGGGTGACTCACAGAAATGTATTTTTTCGTCAATTTCAAATGGGGAGACCTACAACTTTACTATTATTTTTGAAATCTTGGTACTTTGGAATAAAATCGCGAAATCACTCTGGAAATTCGAGTTTCATGTGTTGTCGAGTTTAAAATAATGTTCATGCCATAAAGCAGGCGATTCTCACGGGGTGACTTACAGAAATATATTTTTTAGTCAATTTCAAATGGGGAGACCTACAACTTTACTATTATTTTTGAAATCTTGGTACTTTGGAATAAAATCGCGAAATCACTCTGGAAATTCGAGTTTCATGTGTTGTCGAGTTTAAAATAATGTTCATGCCGTAAAGTAGGCGATTCTCACGGGGTGACTCACAGAAATGTATTTTTTAGTCAATTTCAAATGGGGAGACCCACAACTTTACTATTCTTTTTATAATCTTGGTACTTTGGAATAAAATCGCGAAATCACTCTGGAAATTCGAGTTTCATGTGTTGTCGAGTTTAAAATAATGTTCATGCCGTAAAGTAGGCTATTCTCACGGGGTGACTCACAGAAATGTATTTTTTCGTCAATTTCAAATGGGGAGACCTACAACTTTACTATTCTTTTTGAAATCTTGGTACTTTGGAATAAAATCGCGAAATCACTCTGGAAATTCGAGTTTCATGTGTTGTCGAGTTTAAAATAATGTTCATGCCATAAAGCAGGCGATTCTCACGGGGTGACTTACAGAAATGTATTTTCTAGTCAATTTCAAATGGGGGAGACCTACAACTTTACCATTATTTTTGAAATCTTGGTACTTTGGAATAAAATCGCGAAATCACTCTGGAAATTCGAGTTTCATGTGTTGTCGAGTTTAAAATAATGTTCATGCCATAAAGCAGGCGATTCTCACGGGGTGACTTACAGAAATGTATTTTCTAGTCAATTTCAAATGGGGGAGACCTACAACTTTACCATTATTTTTGAAATCTTGGTACTTTGGAATAAAATCGCGAAATCACTCTGGAAATTCGAGTTTCATGTGTTGTCGAGTTTAAAATAATGTTCATGCCGTAAAGTAGGCGATTCTCACGGGGTGACTCACAGAAATGTATTTTTTAGTCAATTTCAAATGGGGAGACCTACAACTTTACTATTCTTTTTGAAATCTTGGTACTTTGGAATAAAATCGCGAAATCACTCTGGAAATTCGAGTTTCATGTGTTGTCGAGTTTAAAATAATGTTCATGCCGTAAAGTAGGCGATTCTCACGGGGTGACTCACAGAAATGTATTTTTTAGTCAATTTCAAATGGGGAGACCTACAACTTTACTATTATTTTTGAAATCTTGGTACTTTGGAATAAAATCGCGAAATCACTCTGGAAATTCGAGTTTCATGTGTTGTCGAGTTTAAAATAATGTTCATGCCGTAAAGTAGGCGATTCTCACGGGGTGACTCACAGAAATGTATTTTTTAGTCAATTTCAAATGGGGAGACCTACAACTTTACTATTATTTTTGAAATCTCGGTACTTTGGAATAAAATCGCGAAATCACTCTGGAAATTCGAGTTTCATGTGTTGTCGAGTTTAAAATAATGTTCATGCCGTAAAGTAGGCGATTCTCACGGGGTGACTCACAGAAATGTATTTTTTAGTCAATTTCAAATGGGGAGACCTACAACTTTACTATTATTTTTGAAATCTCGGTACTTTGGGATAAAATCGCGAAATCACTCTGGAAATTCGAGTTTCATGTGTTGTCGAGTTTAAAATAATGTTGATGCCATAAAGCAGGCGATTCTCACGGGGTGACTCACAGAAATGTAGTTTTTCGTCAATTTCAAATGGGGAGACCTACAACTTTACTATTATTTTTGAAATCTTGGTACTTTGGAATAAAATCGCGAAATCACTCTGGAAATTCGAGTTTCATGTGTTGTCGAGTTTAAAATAATGTTCATGCCGTAAAGTAGGCGACTCTCACGGGGTGACTCACAGAAATGTAGTTTTTCGTCAATTTCAAATGGGGGAGACCTACAACTTTACCATTATTTTTGAAATCTTGGTACTTTGGAATAAAATCGCGAAATCACTCTGGAAATTTGAGTTTCATGTGTTGTCGAGTTTAAAATAATGTTCATGCCGTAAAGTAGGCGATTCTCACGGGGTGACTTACAGAAATGTATTTTCTAGTCAATTTCAAATGGGGGAGACCTACAACTTTACCATTATTTTTGAAATCTTGGTACTTTGGAATAAAATCGCGAAATCTTTCTGGAAATTCGAGTTTCATGTGTTGTCGAGTTTAAAATAATGTTCATGCCGTAAAGTAGGCTATTCTCACGGGGTGACTCACAGAAATGTATTTTTTCGTCAATTTCAAATGGGGAGACCTACAACTTTACTATTCTTTTTGAAATCTTAGTACTTTGGAATAAAATCGCGAAATCACTCTGGAAATTCGAGTTTCATGTGTTGTCGAGTTTAAAATAATGTTCATGCCATAAAGCAGGCGATTCTCACGGGGTGACTTACAGAAATGTATTTTCTAGTCAATTTCAAATGGGGGAGACCTACAACTTTACCATTATTTTTGAAATCTTGGTACTTTGGAATAAAATCGCGAAATCACTCTGGAAATTCGAGTTTCATGTGTTGTCGAGTTTAAAATAATGTTCATGCCGTAAAGTAGGCGATTCTCACGGGGTGACTCACAGAAATGTATTTTTTAGTCAATTTCAAATGGGGAGACCTACAACTTTACTATTATTTTTGAAATCTTGGTACTTTGGAATAAAATCGCGAAATCACTCTGGAAATTCGAGTTTCATGTGTTGTCGAGTTTAAAATAATGTTCATGCCGTAAAGTAGGCGATTCTCACGGGGTGACTCACAGAAATGTATTTTTTAGTCAATTTCAAATGGGGAGACCTACAACTTTACTATTCTTTTTGAAATCTTGGTACTTTGGAATAAAATCGCGAAATCACTCTGGAAATTCGAGTTTCATGTGTTGTCGAGTTTAAAATAATGTTCATGCCGTAAAGTAGGCGATTCTCACGGGGTGACTCACAGAAATGTATTTTTTAGTCAATTTCAAATGGGGAGACCTACAACTTTACTATTATTTTTGAAATCTTGGTACTTTGGAATAAAATCGCGAAATCACTCTGGAAATTCGAGTTTCATGTGTTGTCGAGTTTAAAATAATGTTCATGCCGTAAAGTAGGCGATTCTCACGGGGTGACTCACAGAAATGTATTTTTTAGTCAATTTCAAATGGGGAGACCTACAACTTTACTATTCTTTTTGAAATCTTGGTACTTTAGAATAAAATCGCGAAATCACTCTGGAAATTCGAGTTTCATGTGTTGTCGAGTTTAAAATAATGTTCATGCCGTAAAGTAGGCGATTCTCACGGGGTGACTCACAGAAATGTATTTTTTAGTCAATTTCAAATGGGGAGACCTACAACTTTACTATTATTTTTGAAATCTTGGTACTTTGGAATAAAATCGCGAAATCACTCTGGAAATTCGAGTTTCATGTGTTGTCGAGTTTAAAATAATGTTCATGCCGTAAAGTAGGCGATTCTCACGGGGTGACTCACAGAAATGTATTTTTTAGTCAATTTCAAATGGGGAGACCTACAACTTTACTATTCTTTTTGAAATCTTGGTACTTTAGAATAAAATCGCGAAATCACTCTGGAAATTCGAGTTTCATGTGTTGTCGAGTTTAAAATAATGTTCATGCCGTAAAGTAGGCGATTCTCACGGGGTGACTCACAGAAATGTATTTTTTAGTCAATTTCAAATGGGGAGACCTACAACTTTACTATTATTTTTGAAATCTTGGTACTTTGGAATAAAATCGCGAAATCACTCTGGAAATTCGAGTTTCATGTGTTGTCGAGTTTAAAATAATGTTCATGCCGTAAAGTAGGCGATTCTCACGGGTTGACTCACAGAAATGTATTTTTTAGTCAATTTCAAATGGGGAGACCTACAACTTTACTATTCTTTTTGAAATCTTGGTACTTTGGAATAAAATCGCGAAATCACTCTGGAAATTCGAGTTTCATGTGTTGTCGAGTTTAAAATAATGTTCATGCCGTAAAGTAGGCGATTCTCACGGGGTGACTCACAGAAATGTATTTTTTCGTCAATTTCAAATGGGGAGACCTACAACTTTACTATTATTTTTTAAATCTTGGTACTTTGGGATAAAATCGCGAAATCACTCTGGAAATTCGAGTTTCATGTGTTGTCGAGTTTAAAATAATGTTGATGCCATAAAGCAGGCGATTCTCACGGGGTGACTCACAGAAATGTATTTTTTCGTCAATTTCAAATGGGGAGACCTACAACTTTACTATTATTTTTGAAATCTTGGTACTTTGGAATAAAATCGCGAAATCACTCTGGAAATTCGAGTTTCATGTGTTGTCAAGTTTAAAATAATGTTCATGCCGTAAAGTAGGCGACTCTCACGGGGTGACTCACAGAAATGTATTTTTTCGTCAATTTCAAATGGGGAGACCTACAACTTTACTATTATTTTTGAAATCTTGGTACTTTGGAATAAAATCGCGAAATCACTCTGGAAATTCGAGTTTCATGTGTTGTCGAGTTTAAAATAATGTTCATGCCGTAAAGTAGGCGACTCTCACGGGGTGACTCACAGAAATGTAGTTTTTAGTCAATTTCAAATGGGGGAGACCTAAAACATTACCATTATTTTCGAAATCTTGGTACTTTGGAATAAAATCGCGAAATCACTCTGGAAATTCGAGTTTCATGTGCTGTCGAGTTTAAAATAATGTTCATGCCGTAAAGTAGGCGATTCTCACGGGGTGACTTACAGAAATGTATTTTTTAGTCAATTTTAAATGGGGAGACCTACAACTTTACTATTATTTTTGAAATCTTGGTACTTTGGAATAAAATCGCGAAATCACTCTGGAAATTCGAGTTTCATGTGTTGTCGAGTTTAAAATAATGTTCATGCCGTAAAGTAGGCGATTCTCACGGGTTGACTCACAGAAATGTATTTTTTAGTCAATTTCAAATGGGGAGACCTACAACTTTACTATTCTTTTTGAAATCTTGGTACTTTGGAATAAAATCGCGAAATCACTCTGGAAATTCAAGTTTCATGTGTTGTCGAGTTTAAAATAATGTTGATGCCATAAAGCAGGCGATTCTCACGGGGTGACTCACAGAAATGTATTTTTTCGTCAATTTCAAATGGGGAGACCTACAACTTTACTATTATTTTTGAAATCTTGGTACTTTGGAATAAAATCGCGAAATCACTCTGGAAATTCGAGTTTCATGTGTTGTCGAGTTTAAAATAATGTTCATGCCGTAAAGTAGGCGACTCTCACGGGGTGACTCACAGAAATGTATTTTTTCGTCAATTTCAAATGGGGAGACCTACAACTTTACTATTATTTTTGAAATCTTGGTACTTTGGAATAAAATCGCGAAATCACTCTGGAAATTCGAGTTTCATGTGTTGTCGAGTTTAAAATAATGTTCATGCCATAAAGCAGGCGATTCTCACGGGGTGACTTACAGAAATGTATTTTCTAGTCAATTTCAAATGGGGAGACCTACAACTTTACTATTATTTTTGAAATCTTGGTACTTTGGAATAAAATCGCGAAATCACTCTGGAAATTCGAGTTTCATGTGTTGTCGAGTTTAAAATAATGTTCATGCCATAAAGCAGGCGATTCTCACGGGGTGACTTACAGAAATGTATTTTCTAGTCAATTTCAAATGGGGGAGACCTACAACTTTACCATTATTTTTGAAATCTTGGTACTTTGGAATAAAATCGCGAAATCACTCTGGAAATTCGAGTTTCATGTGTTGTCGAGTTTAAAATAATGTTCATGCCATAAAGCAGGCGATTCTCACGGGGTGACTCACAGAAATGTATTTTTTAGTCAATTTCAAATGGGGAGACCTACAACTTTACTATTATTTTTGAAATCTTGGTACTTTGGAATAAAATCGCGAAATCACGCTGGAAATTCGAGTTTCATGTGTTGTCGAGTTAAAGATAATATTCATGCCAAAAAGTAGGTGATTCTCACGGGGTGACTCACAGAAATGTAGTTTTTAGTCAATTTCAAATGGGGAGACCTACAACTTTACTATTATTTTTGAAATCTTGGTACTTTGGAATAAAATCGCGAAATCACGCTGGAAATTCGAGTTTCATGTGTTGTCGAGTTAAAGATAATATTCATGCCAAAAAGTAGGTGATTCTCACGGGGTGACTCACAGAGATGTAGTTTTTAGTCAATTTCAAATGGGGAGACCTACAACTTTACTATTATTTTTGAAATCTTGGTACTTTGGAATAAAATCGAGAAATCACGCTGGAAATTCGAGTTTCATGTGTTGTCGAGTTAAAGATAATATTCATGCCAAAAAGTAGGTGATTCTCACGGGGTGACTCACAGAAATGTATTTTTTAGTCAATTTCAAATGGGGAGACCTACAACTTTACTATTCTTTTTGAAATCTTGGTACTTTGGAATAAAATCGCGAAATCACGCTGGAAATTCGAGTTTCATGTGTTGTCGAGTTTAAAATAATGTTCATGCCGGAAAGTAGGCGACTCTCACGGGGTGACTCACAGAAATGTATTTTTTAGTCAATTTCAAATAGGGAGACCTACAACTTTACCATTATTTTTGAAATCTTGGTACTTTGGAATAAAATCGCGAAATCACTCTGGAAATTCGAGTTTCATGTGTTGTCGAGTTTAAAATAATGTTCATGCCGGAAAGTAGGCGATTCTCACGGGGTGACTCACAGAAATGTATTTTTTCGTCAATTTCAAATGGGGAGACCTACAACTTTACTATTCTTTTTGAAATCTTGCTACTTTGGAATAAAATCGCGAAATCACTCTGGAAATTCGAGTTTCATGTGTTGTCGAGTTTAAAATAATGTTCATGCCGTAAAGTAGGCGATTCTCACGGGGTGACTCACAGAAATGTATTTTTTAGTCAATTTCAAATGGGGAGACCTACAACTTTACCATTATTTTTGAAATCTTGGTACTTTGGAATAAAATCGCGAAATCACTCTGGAAATTCGAGTTTCATGTGTTGTCGAGTTTAAAATAATGTTCATGCCGTAAAGTAGGCGATTCTCACGGGGTGACTCACAGAAATGTATTTTTTCGTCAATTTCAAATGGGGAGACCTACAACTTTACTATTATTTTTGAAATCTTGGTACTTTGGAATAAAATCGCGAAATCACTCTGGAAATTCGAGTTTCATGTGTTGTCGAGTTTAAAATAATGTTCATGCCGTAAAGTAGGCGACTCTCACGGGGTGACTCACAGAAATGTATTTTTTCGTCAATTTCAAATGGGGAGACCTACAACTTTACTATTCTTTTTGAAATCTTGCTACTTTGGAATAAAATCGCGAAATCACTCTGGAAATTCGAGTTTCATGTGTTTTCGAGTTTAAAATAATGTTCATGCCGTAAAGTAGGCGATTCTCACGGGGTGACTCACAGAAATGTATTTTTTAGTCAATTTCAAATGGGGAGACCTACAACTTTACCATTATTTTTGAAATCTTGGTACTTTGGAATAAAATCGCGAAATCACTCTGGAAATTCGAGTTTCATGTGTTGTCGAGTTTAAAATAATGTTCATGCCGTAAAGTAGGCGATTCTCACGGGGTGACTCACAGAAATGTATTTTTTAGTCAATTTCAAATGGGGAGACCTACAACTTTACCATTATTTTTGAAATCTTGGTACTTTGGAATAAAATCGCGAAATCACTCTGGAAATTCGAGTTTCATGTGTTGTCGAGTTTAAAATAATGTTCATGCCGTAAAGTAGGCGATTCTCACGGGGTGACTCACAGAAATGTATTTTTTAGTCAATTTCAAATGGGGAGACCTACAACTTTACTATTATTTTTGAAATCTTGGTACTTTGGAATAAAATCGCGAAATCACTCTGGAAATTCGAGTTTCATGTGTTGTCGAGTTTAAAATAATGTTCATGCCGTAAAGTAGGCGATTCTCACGGGTTGACTCACAGAAATGTATTTTTTAGTCAATTTCAAATGGGGAGACCTACAACTTTACTATTCTTTTTGAAATCTTGGTACTTTGGAATAAAATCGCGAAATCACTCTGGAAATTCGAGTTTCATGTGTTGTCGAGTTTAAAATAATGTTCATGCCGTAAAGTAGGCGACTCTCACGGGGTGACTCACAGAAATGTATTTTTTCGTCAATTTCAAATGGGGAGACCTACAACTTTACTATTATTTTTGAAATCTTGGTACTTTGGAATAAAATCGCGAAATCACTCTGGAAATTCGAGTTTCATGTGTTGTCGAGTTTAAAATAATGTTCATGCCATAAAGCAGGCGATTCTCACGGGGTGACTTACAGAAATGTATTTTCTAGTCAATTTCAAATGGGGAGACCTACAACTTTACTATTATTTTTGAAATCTTGGTACTTTGGAATAAAATCGCGAAATCACTCTGGAAATTCGAGTTTCATGTGTTGTCGAGTTTAAAATAATGTTCATGCCATAAAGCAGGCGATTCTCACGGGGTGACTTACAGAAATGTATTTTCTAGTCAATTTCAAATGGGGGAGACCTACAACTTTACCATTATTTTTGAAATCTTGGTACTTTGGAATAAAATCGCGAAATCACTCTGGAAATTCGAGTTTCATGTGTTGTCGAGTTTAAAATAATGTTCATGCCATAAAGCAGGCGATTCTCACGGGGTGACTCACAGAAATGTATTTTTTAGTCAATTTCAAATGGGGAGACCTACAACTTTACTATTATTTTTGAAATCTTGGTACTTTGGAATAAAATCGCGAAATCACGCTGGAAATTCGAGTTTCATGTGTTGTCGAGTTAAAGATAATATTCATGCCAAAAAGTAGGTGATTCTCACGGGGTGACTCACAGAAATGTAGTTTTTAGTCAATTTCAAATGGGGAGACCTACAACTTTACTATTATTTTTGAAATCTTGGTACTTTGGAATAAAATCGCGAAATCACGCTGGAAATTCGAGTTTCATGTGTTGTCGAGTTAAAGATAATATTCATGCCAAAAAGTAGGTGATTCTCACGGGGTGACTCACAGAGATGTAGTTTTTAGTCAATTTCAAATGGGGAGACCTACAACTTTACTATTATTTTTGAAATCTTGGTACTTTGGAATAAAATCGAGAAATCACGCTGGAAATTCGAGTTTCATGTGTTGTCGAGTTAAAGATAATATTCATGCCAAAAAGTAGGTGATTCTCACGGGGTGACTCACAGAAATGTATTTTTTAGTCAATTTCAAATGGGGAGACCTACAACTTTACTATTCTTTTTGAAATCTTGGTACTTTGGAATAAAATCGCGAAATCACGCTGGAAATTCGAGTTTCATGTGTTGTCGAGTTTAAAATAATGTTCATGCCGGAAAGTAGGCGACTCTCACGGGGTGACTCACAGAAATGTATTTTTTAGTCAATTTCAAATAGGGAGACCTACAACTTTACCATTATTTTTGAAATCTTGGTACTTTGGAATAAAATCGCGAAATCACTCTGGAAATTCGAGTTTCATGTGTTGTCGAGTTTAAAATAATGTTCATGCCGGAAAGTAGGCGATTCTCACGGGGTGACTCACAGAAATGTATTTTTTCGTCAATTTCAAATGGGGAGACCTACAACTTTACTATTCTTTTTGAAATCTTGCTACTTTGGAATAAAATCGCGAAATCACTCTGGAAATTCGAGTTTCATGTGTTGTCGAGTTTAAAATAATGTTCATGCCGTAAAGTAGGCGATTCTCACGGGGTGACTCACAGAAATGTATTTTTTAGTCAATTTCAAATGGGGAGACCTACAACTTTACCATTATTTTTGAAATCTTGGTACTTTGGAATAAAATCGCGAAATCACTCTGGAAATTCGAGTTTCATGTGTTGTCGAGTTTAAAATAATGTTCATGCCGTAAAGTAGGCGATTCTCACGGGGTGACTCACAGAAATGTATTTTTTCGTCAATTTCAAATGGGGAGACCTACAACTTTACTATTATTTTTGAAATCTTGGTACTTTGGAATAAAATCGCGAAATCACTCTGGAAATTCGAGTTTCATGTGTTGTCGAGTTTAAAATAATGTTCATGCCGTAAAGTAGGCGACTCTCACGGGGTGACTCACAGAAATGTATTTTTTCGTCAATTTCAAATGGGGAGACCTACAACTTTACTATTCTTTTTGAAATCTTGCTACTTTGGAATAAAATCGCGAAATCACTCTGGAAATTCGAGTTTCATGTGTTTTCGAGTTTAAAATAATGTTCATGCCGTAAAGTAGGCGATTCTCACGGGGTGACTCACAGAAATGTATTTTTTAGTCAATTTCAAATGGGGAGACCTACAACTTTACCATTATTTTTGAAATCTTGGTACTTTGGAATAAAATCGCGAAATCACTCTGGAAATTCGAGTTTCATGTGTTGTCGAGTTTAAAATAATGTTCATGCCGTAAAGTAGGCGATTCTCACGGGGTGACTCACAGAAATGTATTTTTTAGTCAATTTCAAATGGGGAGACCTACAACTTTACCATTATTTTTGAAATCTTGGTACTTTGGAATAAAATCGCGAAATCACTCTGGAAATTCGAGTTTCATGTGTTGTCGAGTTTAAAATAATGTTCATGCCGTAAAGTAGGCGATTCTCACGGGGTGACTCACAGAAATGTATTTTTTAGTCAATTTCAAATGGGGAGACCTACAACTTTACTATTATTTTTGAAATCTTGGTACTTTGGAATAAAATCGCGAAATCACTCTGGAAATTCGAGTTTCATGTGTTGTCGAGTTTAAAATAATGTTCATGCCGTAAAGTAGGCGATTCTCACGGGTTGACTCACAGAAATGTATTTTTTAGTCAATTTCAAATGGGGAGACCTACAACTTTACTATTCTTTTTGAAATCTTGGTACTTTGGAATAAAATCGCGAAATCACTCTGGAAATTCGAGTTTCATGTGTTGTCGAGTTTAAAATAATGTTCATGCCGTAAAGTAGGCGACTCTCACGGGGTGACTCACAGAAATGTATTTTTTCGTCAATTTCAAATGGGGAGACCTACAACTTTACTATTATTTTTGAAATCTTGGTACTTTGGAATAAAATCGCGAAATCACTCTGGAAATTCGAGTTTCATGTGTTGTCGAGTTTAAAATAATGTTCATGCCGTAAAGTAGGCGACTCTCACGGGGTGACTCACAGAAATGTATTTTTTCGTCAATTTCAAATGGGGAGACCTACAACTTTACTATTATTTTTGAAATCTTGGTACTTTGGAATAAAATCGCGAAATCACTCTGGAAATTCGAGTTTCATGTGTTGTCGAGTTTAAAATAATGTTCATGCCATAAAGCAGGCGATTCTCACGGGGTGACTCACAGAAATGTATTTTTTCGTCAATTTCAAATGGGGAGACCTACAACTTTACTATTATTTTTGAAATCTTGGTACTTTGGAATAAAATCGCGAAATCACTCTGGAAATTCGAGTTTCATGTGTTGTCGAGTTTAAAATAATGTTCATGCCGTAAAGTAGGCGACTCTCACGGGGTGACTCACAGAAATGTATTTTTTCGTCAATTTCAAATGGGGAGACCTACAACTTTACTATTATTTTTGAAATCTTGGTACTTTGGAATAAAATCGCGAAATCACTCTGGAAATTCGAGTTTCATGTGTTGTCGAGTTTAAAATAATGTTCATGCCATAAAGCAGGCGATTCTCACGGGGTGACTTACAGAAATGTATTTTCTAGTCAATTTCAAATGGGGGAGACCTACAACTTGACCATTATTTTTGAAATCTTGGTACTTTGGAATAAAATCGCGAAATCACTCTGGAAATTCGAGTTTCATGTGTTGTCGAGTTTAAAATAATGTTCATGCCGTAAAGTAGGCGACTCTCACGGGGTGACTCACAGAAATGTATTTTTTCGTCAATTTCAAATGGGGAGACCTACATTTTTACTATTATTTTTGAAATCTTGGTACTTTGGAATAAAATCGCGAAATCACTCTGGAAATTCGAGTTTCATGTGTTGTCGAGTTTAAAATAATGTTCATGCCATAAAGCAGGCGATTCTCACGGGGTGACTTACAGAAATGTATTTTCTAGTCAATTTCAAATGGGGGAGACCTACAACTTTACCATTATTTTTGAAATCTTGGTACTTTGGAATAAAATCGCGAAATCACTCTGGAAATTCGAGTTTCATGTGTTGTCGAGTTTAAAATAATGTTCATGCCATAAAGCAGGCGATTCTCACGGGGTGACTCACAGAAATGTATTTTTTAGTCAATTTCAAATGGGGAGACCTACAACTTTACTATTATTTTTGAAATCTTGGTACTTTGGAATAAAATCGCGAAATCACGCTGGAAATTCGAGTTTCATGTGTTGTTGAGTTAAAGATAATATTCATGCCAAAAAGTAGGTGATTCTCACGGGGTGACTCACAGAAATGTAGTTTTTAGTCAATTTCAAATGGGGAGACCTACAACTTTACTATTATTTTTGAAATCTTGGTACTTTGGAATAAAATCGAGAAATCACGCTGGAAATTCGAGTTTCATGTGTTGTCGAGTTAAAGATAATATTCATGCCAAAAAGTAGGCGATTCTCACGGGGTGACTCACAGAAATGTATTTTTTAGTCAATTTCAAATGGGGAGACCTACAACTTTACTATTCTTTTTGAAATCTTGGTACTTTGGAATAAAATCGCGAAATCACTCTGGAAATTCGAGTTTCATGTGTTGTCGAGTTTAAAATAATGTTACTGCCGTAAAGTAGGCGATTCTCACGGGGTGACTCACAGAAATGTATTTTTTAGTCAATTTCAAATGGGGAGACCTACAACTTTACTATTATTTTTGAAATCTTGGTACTTTGGAATAAAATCGCGAAATCACTCTGGAAATTCGAGTTTCATGTGTTGTCGAGTTTAAAATAATGTTCATGCCGTAAAGTAGGCGACTCTCACGGGGTGACTCACAGAAATGTATTTTTTAGTCAATTTCAAATGGGGAGACCTACAACTTTACTATTATTTTTGAAATCTTGGTACTTTGGAATAAAATCGCGAAATCACGCTGGAAATTCGAGTTTCATGTGTTGTCGAGTTAAAGATAATATTCATGCCGTAAAGTAGGCGATTCTCACGGGGTGACTCACAGAAATGTATTTTCTCGTCAATTTCAAATGGGGAGACCTACAACTTTACTATTCTTTTTGAAATCTTGCTACTTTGGAATAAAATCGCGAAATCACTCTGGAAATTCGAGTTTCATGTGTTGTCGAGTTTAAAATAATGTTCATGCCGTAAAGTAGGCGATTCTCACGGGGTGACTTACAGAAATGTATTTTCTAGTCAATTTCAAATGGGGGAGACCTACAACTTGACCATTATTTTTGAAATCTTGGTACTTTGGAATAAAATCGCGAAATCACTCTGGAAATTCGAGTTTCATGTGTTGTCGAGTTTAAAATAATGTTCATGCCGTAAAGTAGGCGACTCTCACGGGGTGACTCACAGAAATGTATTTTTTCGTCAATTTCAAATGGGGAGACCTACATTTTTACTATTATTTTTGAAATCTTGGTACTTTGGAATAAAATCGCGAAATCACTCTGGAAATTCGAGTTTCATGTGTTGTCGAGTTTAAAATAATGTTCATGCCATAAAGCAGGCGATTCTCACGGGGTGACTTACAGAAATGTATTTTCTAGTCAATTTCAAATGGGGGAGACCTACAACTTTACCATTATTTTTGAAATCTTGGTACTTTGGAATAAAATCGCGAAATCACTCTGGAAATTCGAGTTTCATGTGTTGTCGAGTTTAAAATAATGTTCATGCCATAAAGCAGGCGATTCTCACGGGGTGACTTACAGAAATGTATTTTCTAGTCAATTTCAAATGGGGGAGACCTACAACTTTACCATTATTTTTGAAATCTTGGTACTTTGGAATAAAATCGCGAAATCACTCTGGAAATTCGAGTTTCATGTGTTGTCGAGTTTAAAATAATGTTCATGCCGTAAAGTAGGCGATTCTCACGGGGTGACTCACAGAAATGTATTTTTTAGTCAATTTCAAATGGGGAGACCTACAACTTTACTATTCTTTTTGAAATCTTGGTACTTTGGAATAAAATCGCGAAATCACTCTGGAAATTCGAGTTTCATGTGTTGTCGAGTTTAAAATAATGTTACTGCCGTAAAGTAGGCGATTCTCACGGGGTGACTCACAGAAATGTATTTTTTAGTCAATTTCAAATGGGGAGACCTACAACTTTACTATTATTTTTGAAATCTTGGTACTTTGGAATAAAATCGCGAAATCACTCTGGAAATTCGAGTTTCATGTGTTGTCGAGTTTAAAATAATGTTCATGCCATAAAGCAGGCGATTCTCACGGGGTGACTTACAGAAATGTATTTTCTAGTCAATTTCAAATGGGGGAGACCTACAACTTTACCATTATTTTTGAAATCTTGGTACTTTGGAATAAAATCGCGAAATCACTCTGGAAATTCGAGTTTCATGTGTTGTCGAGTTTAAAATAATGTTCATGCCATAAAGCAGGCGATTCTCACGGGGTGACTTACAGAAATGTATTTTCTAGTCAATTTCAAATGGGGGAGACCTACAACTTTACCATTATTTTTGAAATCTTGGTACTTTGGAATAAAATCGCGAAATCACTCTGGAAATTCGAGTTTCATGTGTTGTCGAGTTTAAAATAATGTTCATGCCGTAAAGTAGGCGATTCTCACGGGGTGACTCACAGAAATGTATTTTTTAGTCAATTTCAAATGGGGAGACCTACAACTTTACTATTCTTTTTGAAATCTTGGTACTTTGGAATAAAATCGCGAAATCACTCTGGAAATTCGAGTTTCATGTGTTGTCGAGTTTAAAATAATGTTACTGCCGTAAAGTAGGCGATTCTCACGGGGTGACTCACAGAAATGTATTTTTTAGTCAATTTCAAATGGGGAGACCTACAACTTTACTATTATTTTTGAAATCTTGGTACTTTGGAATAAAATCGCGAAATCACTCTGGAAATTCGAGTTTCATGTGTTGTCGAGTTTAAAATAATGTTCATGCCGTAAAGTAGGCGACTCTCACGGGGTGACTCACAGAAATGTATTTTTTAGTCAATTTCAAATGGGGAGACCTACAACTTTACTATTATTTTTGAAATCTTGGTACTTTGGAATAAAATCGCGAAATCACGCTGGAAATTCGAGTTTCATGTGTTGTCGAGTTAAAGATAATATTCATGCCGTAAAGTAGGCGATTCTCACGGGGTGACTCACAGAAATGTATTTTCTCGTCAATTTCAAATGGGGAGACCTACAACTTTACTATTCTTTTTGAAATCTTGCTACTTTGGAATAAAATCGCGAAATCACTCTGGAAATTCGAGTTTCATGTGTTGTCGAGTTTAAAATAATGTTCATGCCGTAAAGTAGGCGATTCTCACGGGGTGACTTACAGAAATGTATTTTCTAGTCAATTTCAAATGGGGGAGACCTACAACTTGACCATTATTTTTGAAATCTTGGTACTTTGGAATAAAATCGCGAAATCACTCTGGAAATTCGAGTTTCATGTGTTGTCGAGTTTAAAATAATGTTCATGCCGTAAAGTAGGCGACTCTCACGGGGTGACTCACAGAAATGTATTTTTTCGTCAATTTCAAATGGGGAGACCTACATTTTTACTATTATTTTTGAAATCTTGGTACTTTGGAATAAAATCGCGAAATCACTCTGGAAATTCGAGTTTCATGTGTTGTCGAGTTTAAAATAATGTTCATGCCATAAAGCAGGCGATTCTCACGGGGTGACTTACAGAAATGTATTTTCTAGTCAATTTCAAATGGGGGAGACCTACAACTTTACCATTATTTTTGAAATCTTGGTACTTTGGAATAAAATCGCGAAATCACTCTGGAAATTCGAGTTTCATGTGTTGTCGAGTTTAAAATAATGTTCATGCCATAAAGCAGGCGATTCTCACGGGGTGACTTACAGAAATGTATTTTCTAGTCAATTTCAAATGGGGGAGACCTACAACTTTACCATTATTTTTGAAATCTTGGTACTTTGGAATAAAATCGCGAAATCACTCTGGAAATTCGAGTTTCATGTGTTGTCGAGTTTAAAATAATGTTCATGCCGTAAAGTAGGCGATTCTCACGGGGTGACTCACAGAAATGTATTTTTTAGTCAATTTCAAATGGGGAGACCTACAACTTTACTATTCTTTTTGAAATCTTGGTACTTTGGAATAAAATCGCGAAATCACTCTGGAAATTCGAGTTTCATGTGTTGTCGAGTTTAAAATAATGTTACTGCCGTAAAGTAGGCGATTCTCACGGGGTGACTCACAGAAATGTATTTTTTAGTCAATTTCAAATGGGGAGACCTACAACTTTACTATTATTTTTGAAATCTTGGTACTTTGGAATAAAATCGCGAAATCACTCTGGAAATTCGAGTTTCATGTGTTGTCGAGTTTAAAATAATGTTCATGCCGTAAAGTAGGCGATTCTCACGGGTTGACTCACAGAAATGTATTTTTTAGTCAATTTCAAATGGGGAGACCTACAACTTTACTATTCTTTTTGAAATCTTGGTACTTTGGAATAAAATCGCGAAATCACTCTGGAAATTCGAGTTTCATGTGTTGTCGAGTTTAAAATAATGTTCATGCCGTAAAGTAGGCGACTCTCACGGGGTGACTCACAGAAATGTATTTTTTCGTCAATTTCAAATGGGGAGACCTACAACTTTACTATTATTTTTGAAATCTTGGTACTTTGGAATAAAATCGCGAAATCACTCTGGAAATTCGAGTTTCATGTGTTTTCGAGTTTAAAATAATGTTCATGCCATAAAGCAGGCGATTCTCACGGGGTGACTCACAGAAATGTATTTTTTCGTCAATTTCAAATGGGGAGACCTACAACTTTACTATTATTTTTGAAATCTTGGTACTTTGGAATAAAATCGCGAAATCACTCTGGAAATTCGAGTTTCATGTGTTGTCGAGTTTAAAATAATGTTCATGCCATAAAGCAGGCGATTCTCACGGGGTGACTTACAGAAATGTATTTTCTAGTCAATTTAAAATGGGGGAGACCTACAACTTTACCATTATTTTTGAAATCTTGGTACTTTGGAATAAAATCGCGAAATCACTCTGGAAATTCGAGTTTCATGTGTTGTCGAGTTTAAAATAATGTTCATGCCATAAAGCAGGCGATTCTCACGGGGTGACTTACAGAAATGTATTTTCTAGTCAATTTGAAATGGGGAGACCTACAACTTTACTATTATTTTTGAAATCTTGGTACTTTGGAATAAAATCGCGAAATCACTCTGGAAATTCGAGTTTCATGTGTTGTCGAGTTTAAAATAATGTTCATGCCATAAAGCAGGCGATTCTCACGGGGTGACTTACAGAAATGTATTTTCTAGTCAATTTAAAATGGGGGAGACCTACAACTTTACCATTATTTTTGAAATCTTGGTACTTTGGAATAAAATCGCGAAATCACTCTGGAAATTCGAGTTTCATGTGTTGTCGAGTTTAAAATAATGTTCATGCCTTAAAGTAGGCGACTCTCACGGGGTGACTCACAGAAATGTATTTTTTCGTCAATTTCAAATGGGGAGACCTACAACTTTACTATTATTTTTGAAATCTTGGTACTTTGGAATAAAATCGCGAAATCACTCTGGAAATTCGAGTTTCATGTGTTGTCGAGTTTAAAATAATGTTCATGCCATAAAGCAGGCGATTCTCACGGGGTGACTTACAGAAATGTATTTTCTAGTCAATTTAAAATGGGGGAGACCTACAACTTTACCATTATTTTTGAAATCTTGGTACTTTGGAATAAAATCGCGAAATCACTCTGGAAATTCGAGTTTCATGTGTTGTCGAGTTTAAAATAATGTTCATGCCATAAAGCAGGCGATTCTCACGGGGTGACTTACAGAAATGTATTTTCTAGTCAATTTCAAATGGGGGAGACCTACAACTTTACCATTATTTTTGAAATCTTGGTACTTTGGAATAAAATCGCGAAATCACTCTGGAAATTCGAGTTTCATGTGTTGTCGAGTTTAAAATAATGTTCATGCCGGAAAGTAGGCGATTCTCACGGGGTGACTCACAGAAATGTATTTTTTCGTCAATTTCAAATGGGGAGACCTACAACTTTACTATTCTTTTTGAAATCTTGCTACTTTGGAATAAAATCGCGAAATCACTCTGGAAATTCGAGTTTCATGTGTTGTCGAGTTTAAAATAATGTTCATGCCGTAAAGTAGGCGATTCTCACGGGGTGACTCACAGAAATGTATTTTTTAGTCAATTTCAAATGGGGAGACCTACAACTTTACCATTATTTTTGAAATCTTGGTACTTTGGAATAAAATCGCGAAATCACTCTGGAAATTCGAGTTTCATGTGTTGTCGAGTTTAAAATAATGTTCATGCCGTAAAGTAGGCGATTCTCACGGGGTGACTCACAGAAATGTATTTTTTCGTCAATTTCAAATGGGGAGACCTACAACTTTACTATTATTTTTGAAATTTTGGTACTTTGGAATAAAATCGCGAAATCACTCTGGAAATTCGAGTTTCATGTGTTGTCGAGTTTAAAATAATGTTCATGCCGTAAAGTAGGCGATTCTCACGGGGTGACTCACAGAAATGTATTTTTTAGTCAATTTCAAATGGGGAGACCTACAACTTTACTATTCTTTTTGAAATCTTGGTACTTTGGAATAAAATCGCGAAATCACTCTGGAAATTCGAGTTTCATGTGTTGTCGAGTTTAAAATAATGTTACTGCCGTAAAGTAGGCGATTCTCACGGGGTGACTCACAGAAATGTATTTTTTAGTCAATTTCAAATGGGGAGACCTACAACTTTACTATTATTTTTGAAATCTTGGTACTTTGGAATAAAATCGCGAAATCACTCTGGAAATTCGAGTTTCATGTGTTGTCGAGTTTAAAATAATGTTCATGCCGTAAAGTAGGCGATTCTCACGGGTTGACTCACAGAAATGTATTTTTTAGTCAATTTCAAATGGGGAGACCTACAACTTTACTATTCTTTTTGAAATCTTGGTACTTTGGAATAAAATCGCGAAATCACTCTGGAAATTCGAGTTTCATGTGTTGTCGAGTTTAAAATAATGTTCATGCCATAAAGCAGGCGATTCTCACGGGGTGACTCACAGAAATGTATTTTTTCGTCAATTTCAAATGGGGAGACCTACAACTTTACTATTCTTTTTGAAATCTTGGTACTTTGGAATAAAATCGCGAAATCACTCTGGAAATTCGAGTTTCATGTGTTGTCGAGTTTAAAATAATGTTCATGCCGTAAAGTAGGCGATTCTCACGGGGTGACTCACAGAAATGTATTTTTTAGTCAATTTCAAATGGGGAGACCTACAACTTTACTATTCTTTTTGAAATCTTGGTACTTTGGAATAAAATCGCGAAATCACTCTGGAAATTCGAGTTTCATGTGTTGTCGAGTTTAAAATAATGTTCATGCCATAAAGCAGGCGATTCTCACGGGGTGACTCACAGAAATGTATTTTTTAGTCAATTTCAAATGGGGAGACCTACAACTTTACTATTCTTTTTGAAATCTTGGTACTTTGGAATAAAATCGCGAAATCACTCTGGAAATTCGAGTTTCATGTGTTGTCGAGTTTAAAATAATGTTCATGCCATAAAGCAGGCGATTCTCACGGGGTAACTTACAGAAATGTATTTTCTAGTCAATTTCAAATGGGGGAGACCTACAACTTTACCATTATTTTTGAAATCTTGGTACTTTGGAATAAAATCGCGAAATCACTCTGGAAATTCGAGTTTCATGTGTTGTCGAGTTTAAAATAATGTTCATGCCATAAAGCAGGCGATTCTCACGGGGTGACTCACAGAAATGTATTTTTTCGTCAATTTCAAATGGGGAGACCTACAACTTTACTATTATTTTTGAAATCTTGGTACTTTGGAATAAAATCGCGAAATCACTCTGGAAATTCGAGTTTCATGTGTTGTCGAGTTTAAAATAATGTTCATGCCGTAAAGTAGGCGACTCTCACGGGGTGACTCACAGAAATGTATTTTTTCGTCAATTTCAAATGGGGAGACCTACAACTTTACTATTCTTTTTGAAATCTTGCTACTTTGGAATAAAATCGCGAAATCACTCTGGAAATTCGAGTTTCATGTGTTTTCGAGTTTAAAATAATGTTCATGCCGTAAAGTAGGCGATTCTCACGGGGTGACTCACAGAAATGTATTTTTTAGTCAATTTCAAATGGGGAGACCTACAACTTTACCATTATTTTTGAAATCTTGGTACTTTGGAATAAAATCGCGAAATCACTCTGGAAATTCGAGTTTCATGTGTTGTCGAGTTTAAAATAATGTTCATGCCGTAAAGTAGGCGATTCTCACGGGGTGACTCACAGAAATGTATTTTTTAGTCAATTTCAAATGGGGAGACCTACAACTTTACCATTATTTTTGAAATCTTGGTACTTTGGAATAAAATCGCGAAATCACTCTGGAAATTCGAGTTTCATGTGTTGTCGAGTTTAAAATAATGTTCATGCCGTAAAGTAGGCGATTCTCACGGGGTGACTCACAGAAATGTATTTTTTAGTCAATTTCAAATGGGGAGACCTACAACTTTACTATTATTTTTGAAATCTTGGTACTTTGGAATAAAATCGCGAAATCACTCTGGAAATTCGAGTTTCATGTGTTGTCGAGTTTAAAATAATGTTCATGCCGTAAAGTAGGCGATTCTCACGGGTTGACTCACAGAAATGTATTTTTTAGTCAATTTCAAATGGGGAGACCTACAACTTTACTATTCTTTTTGAAATCTTGGTACTTTGGAATAAAATCGCGAAATCACTCTGGAAATTCGAGTTTCATGTGTTGTCGAGTTTAAAATAATGTTCATGCCGTAAAGTAGGCGACTCTCACGGGGTGACTCACAGAAATGTATTTTTTCGTCAATTTCAAATGGGGAGACCTACAACTTTACTATTATTTTTGAAATCTTGGTACTTTGGAATAAAATCGCGAAATCACTCTGGAAATTCGAGTTTCATGTGTTGTCGAGTTTAAAATAATGTTCATGCCGTAAAGTAGGCGACTCTCACGGGGTGACTCACAGAAATGTATTTTTTCGTCAATTTCAAATGGGGAGACCTACAACTTTACTATTATTTTTGAAATCTTGGTACTTTGGAATAAAATCGCGAAATCACTCTGGAAATTCGAGTTTCATGTGTTGTCGAGTTTAAAATAATGTTCATGCCATAAAGCAGGCGATTCTCACGGGGTGACTCACAGAAATGTATTTTTTCGTCAATTTCAAATGGGGAGACCTACAACTTTACTATTATTTTTGAAATCTTGGTACTTTGGAATAAAATCGCGAAATCACTCTGGAAATTCGAGTTTCATGTGTTGTCGAGTTTAAAATAATGTTCATGCCGTAAAGTAGGCGACTCTCACGGGGTGACTCACAGAAATGTATTTTTTCGTCAATTTCAAATGGGGAGACCTACAACTTTACTATTATTTTTGAAATCTTGGTACTTTGGAATAAAATCGCGAAATCACTCTGGAAATTCGAGTTTCATGTGTTGTCGAGTTTAAAATAATGTTCATGCCATAAAGCAGGCGATTCTCACGGGGTGACTTACAGAAATGTATTTTCTAGTCAATTTCAAATGGGGGAGACCTACAACTTGACCATTATTTTTGAAATCTTGGTACTTTGGAATAAAATCGCGAAATCACTCTGGAAATTCGAGTTTCATGTGTTGTCGAGTTTAAAATAATGTTCATGCCGTAAAGTAGGCGACTCTCACGGGGTGACTCACAGAAATGTATTTTTTCGTCAATTTCAAATGGGGAGACCTACATTTTTACTATTATTTTTGAAATCTTGGTACTTTGGAATAAAATCGCGAAATCACTCTGGAAATTCGAGTTTCATGTGTTGTCGAGTTTAAAATAATGTTCATGCCATAAAGCAGGCGATTCTCACGGGGTGACTTACAGAAATGTATTTTCTAGTCAATTTCAAATGGGGGAGACCTACAACTTTACCATTATTTTTGAAATCTTGGTACTTTGGAATAAAATCGCGAAATCACTCTGGAAATTCGAGTTTCATGTGTTGTCGAGTTTAAAATAATGTTCATGCCATAAAGCAGGCGATTCTCACGGGGTGACTCACAGAAATGTATTTTTTAGTCAATTTCAAATGGGGAGACCTACAACTTTACTATTATTTTTGAAATCTTGGTACTTTGGAATAAAATCGCGAAATCACGCTGGAAATTCGAGTTTCATGTGTTGTTGAGTTAAAGATAATATTCATGCCAAAAAGTAGGTGATTCTCACGGGGTGACTCACAGAAATGTAGTTTTTAGTCAATTTCAAATGGGGAGACCTACAACTTTACTATTATTTTTGAAATCTTGGTACTTTGGAATAAAATCGAGAAATCACGCTGGAAATTCGAGTTTCATGTGTTGTCGAGTTAAAGATAATATTCATGCCAAAAAGTAGGTGATTCTCACGGGGTGACTCACAGAAATGTATTTTTTAGTCAATTTCAAATGGGGAGACCTACAACTTTACTATTCTTTTTGAAATCTTGGTACTTTGGAATAAAATCGCGAAATCACGCTGGAAATTCGAGTTTCATGTGTTGTCGAGTTTAAAATAATGTTCATGCCATAAAGCAGGCGATTCTCACGGGGTGACTCACAGAAATGTATTTTTTAGTCAATTTCAAATGGGGAGACCTACAACTTTACTATTATTTTTGAAATCTTGGTACTTTGGAATAAAATCGCGAAATCACTCTGGAAATTCGAGTTTCATGTGTTGTCGAGTTTAAAATAATGTTCATGCCATAAAGCAGGCGATTCTCACGGGGTGACTCACAGAAATGTATTTTTTAGTCAATTTCAAATGGGGAGACCTACAACTTTACTATTATTTTTGAAATCTTGGTACTTTGGAATAAAATCGCGAAATCACTCTGGAAATTCGAGTTTCATGTGTTGTCGAGTTAAAGATAATATTCATGCCGTAAAGTAGGCGATTCTCACGGGGTGACTCACAGAAATGTATTTTCTCGTCAATTTCAAATGGGGAGACCTACAACTTTACTATTCTTTTTGAAATCTTGCTACTTTGGAATAAAATCGCGAAATCACTCTGGAAATTCGAGTTTCATGTGTTGTCGAGTTTAAAATAATGTTCATGCCGTAAAGTAGGCGATTCTCACGGGGTGACTTACAGAAATGTATTTTCTAGTCAATTTCAAATGGGGGAGACCTACAACTTGACCATTATTTTTGAAATCTTGGTACTTTGGAATAAAATCGCGAAATCACTCTGGAAATTCGAGTTTCATGTGTTGTCGAGTTTAAAATAATGTTCATGCCGTAAAGTAGGCGACTCTCACGGGGTGACTCACAGAAATGTATTTTTTAGTCAATTTCAAATGGGGAGACCTACAACTTTACTATTATTTTTGAAATCTTGGTACTTTGGAATAAAATCGCGAAATCACGCTGGAAATTCGAGTTTCATGTGTTGTCGAGTTAAAGATAATATTCATGCCGTAAAGTAGGCGATTCTCACGGGGTGACTCACAGAAATGTATTTTCTCGTCAATTTCAAATGGGGAGACCTACAACTTTACTATTCTTTTTGAAATCTTGCTACTTTGGAATAAAATCGCGAAATCACTCTGGAAATTCGAGTTTCATGTGTTGTCGAGTTTAAAATAATGTTCATGCCGTAAAGTAGGCGATTCTCACGGGGTGACTTACAGAAATGTATTTTCTAGTCAATTTCAAATGGGGGAGACCTACAACTTGACCATTATTTTTGAAATCTTGGTACTTTGGAATAAAATCGCGAAATCACTCTGGAAATTCGAGTTTCATGTGTTGTCGAGTTTAAAATAATGTTCATGCCGTAAAGTAGGCGACTCTCACGGGGTGACTCACAGAAATGTATTTTTTCGTCAATTTCAAATGGGGAGACCTACATTTTTACTATTATTTTTGAAATCTTGGTACTTTGGAATAAAATCGCGAAATCACTCTGGAAATTCGAGTTTCATGTGTTGTCGAGTTTAAAATAATGTTCATGCCATAAAGCAGGCGATTCTCACGGGGTGACTTACAGAAATGTATTTTCTAGTCAATTTCAAATGGGGGAGACCTACAACTTTACCATTATTTTTGAAATCTTGGTACTTTGGAATAAAATCGCGAAATCACTCTGGAAATTCGAGTTTCATGTGTTGTCGAGTTTAAAATAATGTTCATGCCATAAAGCAGGCGATTCTCACGGGGTGACTTACAGAAATGTATTTTCTAGTCAATTTCAAATGGGGGAGACCTACAACTTTACCATTATTTTTGAAATCTTGGTACTTTGGAATAAAATCGCGAAATCACTCTGGAAATTCGAGTTTCATGTGTTGTCGAGTTTAAAATAATGTTCATGCCGTAAAGTAGGCGATTCTCACGGGGTGACTCACAGAAATGTATTTTTTAGTCAATTTCAAATGGGGAGACCTACAACTTTACTATTCTTTTTGAAATCTTGGTACTTTGGAATAAAATCGCGAAATCACTCTGGAAATTCGAGTTTCATGTGTTGTCGAGTTTAAAATAATGTTACTGCCGTAAAGTAGGCGATTCTCACGGGGTGACTCACAGAAATGTATTTTTTAGTCAATTTCAAATGGGGAGACCTACAACTTTACTATTATTTTTGAAATCTTGGTACTTTGGAATAAAATCGCGAAATCACTCTGGAAATTCGAGTTTCATGTGTTGTCGAGTTTAAAATAATGTTCATGCCGTAAAGTAGGCGATTCTCACGGGTTGACTCACAGAAATGTATTTTTTAGTCAATTTCAAATGGGGAGACCTACAACTTTACTATTCTTTTTGAAATCTTGGTACTTTGGAATAAAATCGCGAAATCACTCTGGAAATTCGAGTTTCATGTGTTGTCGAGTTTAAAATAATGTTCATGCCGTAAAGTAGGCGACTCTCACGGGGTGACTCACAGAAATGTATTTTTTCGTCAATTTCAAATGGGGAGACCTACAACTTTACTATTATTTTTGAAATCTTGGTACTTTGGAATAAAATCGCGAAATCACTCTGGAAATTCGAGTTTCATGTGTTTTCGAGTTTAAAATAATGTTCATGCCATAAAGCAGGCGATTCTCACGGGGTGACTCACAGAAATGTATTTTTTCGTCAATTTCAAATGGGGAGACCTACAACTTTACTATTATTTTTGAAATCTTGGTACTTTGGAATAAAATCGCGAAATCACTCTGGAAATTCGAGTTTCATGTGTTGTCGAGTTTAAAATAATGTTCATGCCATAAAGCAGGCGATTCTCACGGGGTGACTTACAGAAATGTATTTTCTAGTCAATTTAAAATGGGGGAGACCTACAACTTTACCATTATTTTTGAAATCTTGGTACTTTGGAATAAAATCGCGAAATCACTCTGGAAATTCGAGTTTCATGTGTTGTCGAGTTTAAAATAATGTTCATGCCATAAAGCAGGCGATTCTCACGGGGTGACTTACAGAAATGTATTTTCTAGTCAATTTGAAATGGGGAGACCTACAACTTTACTATTATTTTTGAAATCTTGGTACTTTGGAATAAAATCGCGAAATCACTCTGGAAATTCGAGTTTCATGTGTTGTCGAGTTTAAAATAATGTTCATGCCATAAAGCAGGCGATTCTCACGGGGTGACTTACAGAAATGTATTTTCTAGTCAATTTAAAATGGGGGAGACCTACAACTTTACCATTATTTTTGAAATCTTGGTACTTTGGAATAAAATCGCGAAATCACTCTGGAAATTCGAGTTTCATGTGTTGTCGAGTTTAAAATAATGTTCATGCCTTAAAGTAGGCGACTCTCACGGGGTGACTCACAGAAATGTATTTTTTCGTCAATTTCAAATGGGGAGACCTACAACTTTACTATTATTTTTGAAATCTTGGTACTTTGGAATAAAATCGCGAAATCACTCTGGAAATTCGAGTTTCATGTGTTGTCGAGTTTAAAATAATGTTCATGCCATAAAGCAGGCGATTCTCACGGGGTGACTTACAGAAATGTATTTTCTAGTCAATTTAAAATGGGGGAGACCTACAACTTTACCATTATTTTTGAAATCTTGGTACTTTGGAATAAAATCGCGAAATCACTCTGGAAATTCGAGTTTCATGTGTTGTCGAGTTTAAAATAATGTTCATGCCATAAAGCAGGCGATTCTCACGGGGTGACTTACAGAAATGTATTTTCTAGTCAATTTCAAATGGGGGAGACCTACAACTTTACCATTATTTTTGAAATCTTGGTACTTTGGAATAAAATCGCGAAATCACTCTGGAAATTCGAGTTTCATGTGTTGTCGAGTTTAAAATAATGTTCATGCCGGAAAGTAGGCGATTCTCACGGGGTGACTCACAGAAATGTATTTTTTAGTCAATTTCAAATGGGGAGACCTACAACTTTACCATTATTTTTGAAATCTTGGTACTTTGGAATAAAATCGCGAAATCACTCTGGAAATTCGAGTTTCATGTGTTGTCGAGTTTAAAATAATGTTCATGCCGTAAAGTAGGCGATTCTCACGGGGTGACTCACAGAAATGTATTTTTTCGTCAATTTCAAATGGGGAGACCTACAACTTTACTATTATTTTTGAAATTTTGGTACTTTGGAATAAAATCGCGAAATCACTCTGGAAATTCGAGTTTCATGTGTTGTCGAGTTTAAAATAATGTTCATGCCGTAAAGTAGGCGATTCTCACGGGGTGACTCACAGAAATGTATTTTTTAGTCAATTTCAAATGGGGAGACCTACAACTTTACTATTCTTTTTGAAATCTTGGTACTTTGGAATAAAATCGCGAAATCACTCTGGAAATTCGAGTTTCATGTGTTGTCGAGTTTAAAATAATGTTACTGCCGTAAAGTAGGCGATTCTCACGGGGTGACTCACAGAAATGTATTTTTTAGTCAATTTCAAATGGGGAGACCTACAACTTTACTATTATTTTTGAAATCTTGGTACTTTGGAATAAAATCGCGAAATCACTCTGGAAATTCGAGTTTCATGTGTTGTCGAGTTTAAAATAATGTTCATGCCGTAAAGTAGGCGATTCTCACGGGTTGACTCACAGAAATGTATTTTTTAGTCAATTTCAAATGGGGAGACCTACAACTTTACTATTCTTTTTGAAATCTTGGTACTTTGGAATAAAATCGCGAAATCACTCTGGAAATTCGAGTTTCATGTGTTGTCGAGTTTAAAATAATGTTCATGCCATAAAGCAGGCGATTCTCACGGGGTGACTCACAGAAATGTATTTTTTCGTCAATTTCAAATGGGGAGACCTACAACTTTACTATTCTTTTTGAAATCTTGGTACTTTGGAATAAAATCGCGAAATCACTCTGGAAATTCGAGTTTCATGTGTTGTCGAGTTTAAAATAATGTTCATGCCGTAAAGTAGGCGATTCTCACGGGGTGACTCACAGAAATGTATTTTTTAGTCAATTTCAAATGGGGAGACCTACAACTTTACTATTCTTTTTGAAATCTTGGTACTTTGGAATAAAATCGCGAAATCACTCTGGAAATTCGAGTTTCATGTGTTGTCGAGTTTAAAATAATGTTCATGCCATAAAGCAGGCGATTCTCACGGGGTGACTCACAGAAATGTATTTTTTAGTCAATTTCAAATGGGGAGACCTACAACTTTACTATTCTTTTTGAAATCTTGGTACTTTGGAATAAAATCGCGAAATCACTCTGGAAATTCGAGTTTCATGTGTTGTCGAGTTTAAAATAATGTTCATGCCATAAAGCAGGCGATTCTCACGGGGTAACTTACAGAAATGTATTTTCTAGTCAATTTCAAATGGGGGAGACCTACAACTTTACCATTATTTTTGAAATCTTGGTACTTTGGAATAAAATCGCGAAATCACTCTGGAAATTCGAGTTTCATGTGTTGTCGAGTTTAAAATAATGTTCATGCCATAAAGCAGGCGATTCTCACGGGGTGACTCACAGAAATGTATTTTTTCGTCAATTTCAAATGGGGAGACCTACAACTTTACTATTATTTTTGAAATCTTGGTACTTTGGAATAAAATCGCGAAATCACTCTGGAAATTCGAGTTTCATGTGTTGTCGAGTTTAAAATAATGTTCATGCCATAAAGCAGGCGATTCTCACGGGGTGACTCACAGAAATGTATTTTTTCGTCAATTTCAAATGGGGAGACCTACAACTTTACTATTATTTTTGAAATCTTGGTACTTTGGAATAAAATCGCGAAATCACTCTGGAAATTCGAGTTTCATGTGTTGTCGAGTTTAAAATAATGTTCATGCCGTAAAGTAGGCGACTCTCACGGGGTGACTCACAGAAATGTATTTTTTCGTCAATTTCACATGGGGAGACCTACAACTTTACTATTATTTTTGAAATCTTGGTACTTTGAAATAAAATCGCGAAATCACTCTGGAAATTCGAGTTTCATGTGTTGTCGAGTTTAAAATAATGTTCATGCCATAAAGCAGGCGATTCTCACGGGGTAACTTACAGAAATGTATTTTCTAGTCAATTTCAAATGGGGGAGACCTACAACTTTACCATTATTTTTGAAATCTTGGTACTTTGGAATAAAATCGCGAAATCACTCTGGAAATTCGAGTTTCATGTGTTGTCGAGTTTAAAATAATGTTCATGCCATAAAGCAGGCGATTCTCACGGGGTGACTTACAGAAATGTATTTTCTAGTCAATTTAAAATGGGGGAGACCTACAACTTTACCATTATTTTTGAAATCTTGGTACTTTGGAATAAAATCGCGAAATCACTCTGGAAATTCGAGTTTCATGTGTTGTCGAGTTTAAAATAATGTTCATGCCATAAAGCAGGCGATTCTCACGGGGTGACTCACAGAAATGTATTTTTTCGTCAATTTCAAATGGGGAGACCTACAACTTTACTATTATTTTTGAAATCTTGGTACTTTGGAATAAAATCGCGAAATCACTCTGGAAATTCGAGTTTCATGTGTTGTCGAGTTTAAAATAATGTTCATGCCATAAAGCAGGCGATTCTCACGGGGTGACTTACAGAAATGTATTTTCTAGTCAATTTAAAATGGGGGAGACCTACAACTTTACCATTATTTTTGAAATCTTGGTACTTTGGAATAAAATCGCGAAATCACTCTGGAAATTCGAGTTTCATGTGTTGTCGAGTTTAAAATAATGTTCATGCCATAAAGCAGGCGATTCTCACGGGGTGACTTACAGAAATGTATTTTCTAGTCAATTTCAAATGGGGGAGACCTACAACTTTACCATTATTTTTGAAATCTTGGTACTTTGGAATAAAATCGCGAAATCACTCTGGAAATTCGAGTTTCATGTGTTGTCGAGTTTAAAATAATGTTCATGCCGTAAAGTAGGCGACTCTCACGGGGTGACTCACAGAAATGTATTTTTTCGTCAATTTCACATGGGGAGACCTACAACTTTACTATTATTTTTGAAATCTTGGTACTTTGGAATAAAATCGCGAAATCACTCTGGAAATTCGAGTTTCATGTGTTGTCGAGTTTAAAATAATGTTCATGCCATAAAGCAGGCGATTCTCACGGGGTGACTTACAGAAATGTATTTTCTAGTCAATTTCAAATGGGGGAGACCTACAACTTTACCATTATTTTTGAAATCTTGGTACTTTGGAATAAAATCGCGAAATCACTCTGGAAATTCGAGTTTCATGTGTTGTCGAGTTTAAAATAATGTTCATGCCGTAAAGTAGGCGATTCTCACGGGGTGACTCACAGAAATGTATTTTTTCGTCAATTTCAAATGGGGAGACCTACAACTTTACTATTATTTTTGAAATCTTGGTACTTTGGAATAAAATCGCGAAATCACTCTGGAAATTCGAGTTTCATGTGTTGTCGAGTTTAAAATAATGTTCATGCCATAAAGCAGGCGATTCTCACGGGGTGACTTACAGAAATGTATTTTCTAGTCAATTTCAAATGGGGGAGACCTACAACTTTACTATTATTTTTGAAATCTTGGTACTTTGGAATAAAATCGCGAAATCACTCTGGAAATTCGAGTTTCATGTGTTGTCGAGTTTAAAATAATGTTCATGCCGTAAAGTAGGCGATTCTCACGGGGTGACTCACAGAAATGTATTTTTTCGTCAATTTCAAATGGGGAGACCTACAACTTTACTATTATTTTTGAAATCTTGGTACTTTGGAATAAAATCGCGAAATCACTCTGGAAATTCGAGTTTCATGTGTTGTCGAGTTTAAAATAATGTTCATGCCGTAAAGTAGGCGATTCTCACGGGTTGACTCACAGAAATGTATTTTTTAGTCAATTTCAAATGGGGAGACCTACAACTTTACCATTATTTTTGAAATCTTGGTACTTTGGAATAAAATCGCGAAATCACTCTGGAAATTCGAGTTTCATGTGTTGTCGAGTTTAAAATAATGTTCATGCCGTAAAGTAGGCGATTCTCACGGGGTGACTCACAGAAATGTATTTTTTAGTCAATTTCAAATGGGGAGACCTACAACTTTACTATTATTTTTGAAATCTTGGTACTTTGGAATAAAATCGCGAAATCACTCTGGAAATTCGAGTTTCATGTGTTGTCGAGTTTAAAATAATGTTCATGCCGTAAAGTAGGCGATTCTCACGGGGTGACTCACAGAAATGTATTTTTTAGTCAATTTCAAATGGGGAGACCTACAACTTTACTATTCTTTTTGAAATCTTGGTACTTTGGAATAAAATCGCGAAATCACTCTGGAAATTCGAGTTTCATGTGTTGTCGAGTTTAAAATAATGTTCATGCCGTAAATTAGGCGATTCTCACGGGGTGACTCACAGAAATGTATTTTTTAGTCAATTTCAAATGGGGAGACCTACAACTTTACTATTATTTTTGAAATCTTGGTACTTTGGAATAAAATCGCGAAATCACTCTGGAAATTCGAGTTTCATGTGTTGTCGAGTTTAAAATAATGTTCATGCCGTAAAGTAGGCGATTCTCACGGGTTGACTCACAGAAATGTATTTTTTAGTCAATTTCAAATGGGGAGACCTACAACTTTACCATTATTTTTGAAATCTTGGTACTTTGGAATAAAATCGCGAAATCACTCTGGAAATTCGAGTTTCATGTGTTGTCGAGTTTAAAATAATGTTCATGCCGTAAAGCAGGCGATTCTCACGGGGTGACTCACAGAAATGTATTTTTTAGTCAATTTCAAATGGGGAGACCTACAACTTTACTATTATTTTTGAAATCTTGGTACTTTGGAATAAAATCGCGAAATCACTCTGGAAATTCGAGTTTCATGTGTTGTCGAGTTTAAAATAATGTTCATGCCGTAAAGTAGGCGATTCTCACGGGGTGACTCACAGAAATGTATTTTTTAGTCAATTTCAAATGGGGAGACCTACAACTTTACTATTCTTTTTGAAATCTTGGTACTTTGGAATAAAATCGCGAAATCACTCTGGAAATTCGAGTTTCATGTGTTGTCGAGTTTAAAATAATGTTCATGCCGTAAATTAGGCGATTCTCACGGGGTGACTCACAGAAATGTATTTTTTAGTCAATTTCAAATGGGGAGACCTACAACTTTACTATTATTTTTGAAATCTTGGTACTTTGGAATAAAATCGCGAAATCACTCTGGAAATTCGAGTTTCATGTGTTGTCGAGTTTAAAATAATGTTCATGCCGTAAAGTAGGCGATTCTCACGGGTTGACTCACAGAAATGTATTTTTTAGTCAATTTCAAATGGGGAGACCTACAACTTTACTATTCTTTTTGAAATCTTGGTACTTTGGAATAAAATCGCGAAATCACTCTGGAAATTCGAGTTTCATGTGTTGTCGAGTTTAAAATAATGTTCATGCCGTAAAGTAGGCGATTCTCACGGGGTGACTCACAGAAATGTATTTTTTCGTCAATTTCAAATGGGGAGACCTACAACTTTACTATTATTTTTGAAATCTTGGTACTTTGAAATAAAATCGCGAAATCACTCTGGAAATTCGAGTTTCATGTGTTGTCGAGTTTAAAATAATGTTCATGCCGTAAAGTAGGCGATTCTCACGGGGTGACTCACAGAAATGTATTTTTTAGTCAATTTCAAATGGGGAGACCTACAACTTTACTATTATTTTTGAAATCTTGGTACTTTGGAATAAAATCGCGAAATCACTCTGGAAATTCGAGTTTCATGTGTTGTCGAGTTTAAAATAATGTTCATGCCGTAAAGTAGGCGACTCTCACGGGGTGACTCACAGAAATGTATTTTTTCGTCAATTTCAAATGGGGAGACCTACAACTTTACTATTATTTTTGAAATCTTGGTACTTTGGAATAAAATCGCGAAATCACTCTGGAAATTCGAGTTTCATGTGTTGTCGAGTTTAAAATAATGTTCATGCCATAAAGCAGGCGATTCTCACGGGGTGACTTACAGAAATGTATTTTCTAGTCAATTTCAAATGGGGGAGACCTACAACTTTACTATTCTTTTTGAAATCTTGGTACTTTGGAATAAAATCGCGAAATCACTCTGGAAATTCGAGTTTCATGTGTTGTCGAGTTTAAAATAATGTTCATGCCGTAAAGTAGGCGATTCTCACGGGGTGACTCACAGAAATGTATTTTTTCGTCAATTTCAAATGGGGAGACCTACAACTTTACTATTATTTTTGAAATCTTGGTACTTTGGAATAAAATCGCGAAATCACTCTGGAAATTCGAGTTTCATGTGTTGTCGAGTTTAAAATAATGTTCATGCCATAAAGCAGGCGATTCTCACGGGGTGACTTACAGAAATGTATTTTCTAGTCAATTTCAAATGGGGGAGACCTACAACTTTACCATTATTTTTGAAATCTTGGTACTTTGGAATAAAATCGCGAAATCACTCTGGAAATTCGAGTTTCATGTGTTGTCGAGTTTAAAATAATGTTCATGCCGTAAAGTAGGCGATTCTCACGGGGTGACTCACAGAAATGTATTTTTTCGTCAATTTCAAATGGGGAGACCTACAACTTTACTATTATTTTTGAAATCTTGGTACTTTGGAATAAAATCGCGAAATCACTCTGGAAATTCGAGTTTCATGTGTTGTCGAGTTTAAAATAATGTTCATGCCGTAAAGTAGGCGACTCTCACGGGGTGACTCACAGAAATGTATTTTTTCGTCAATTTCAAATGGGGAGACCTACAACTTTACTATTATTTTTGAAATCTTGGTACTTTGGAATAAAATCGCGAAATCACTCTGGAAATTCGAGTTTCATGTGTTGTCGAGTTTAAAATAATGTTCATGCCATAAAGCAGGCGATTCTCACGGGGTGACTTACAGAAATGTATTTTCTAGTCAATTTCAAAAGGGGGAGACCTACAACTTTACCATTATTTTTGAAATCTTGGTACTTTGGAATAAAATCGCGAAATCACTCTGGAAATTCGAGTTTCACGTGTTGTCGAGTTTAAAATAATGTTCATGCCATAAAGCAGGCGATTCTCACGGGGTGACTTACAGAAATGTATTTTCTAGTCAATTTCAAATGGGGGAGACCTACAACTTTACCATTATTTTTGAAATCTTGGTACTTTGGAATAAAATCGCGAAATCACTCTGGAAATTCGAGTTTCACGTGTTGTCGAGTTTAAAATAATGTTCATGCCATAAAGCAGGCGATTCTCACGGGGTGACTTACAGAAATGTATTTTCTAGTCAATTTCAAATGGGGGAGACCTACAACTTTACTATTATTTTTGAAATCTTGGTACTTTGGAATAAAATCGCGAAATCACTCTGGAAATTCGAGTTTCATGTGTTGTCGAGTTTAAAATAATTTTCATGCCGTAAAGTAGGCGATTCTCACGGGGTGACTCACAGAAATGTATTTTTTCGTCAATTTCAAATGGGGAGACCTACAACTTTACTATTCTTTTTGAAATCTTGGTACTTTGGAATAAAATCGCGAAATCACTCTGGAAATTCGAGTTTCATGTGTTGTCGAGTTTAAAATAATTTTCATGCCGTAAAGTAGGCGATTCTCACGGGGTGACTCACAGAAATGTATTTTTTCGTCAATTTCAAATGGGGAGACCTACAACTTTACTATTCTTTTTGAAATCTTGGTACTTTGGAATAAAATCGCGAAATCACTCTGGAAATTCGAGTTTCATGTGTTGTCGAGTTTAAAATAATTTTCATGCCGTAAAGTAGGCGATTCTCACGGGGTGACTCACAGAAATGTATTTTTTAGTCAATTTCAAATGGGGAGACCTACAACTTTACTATTCTTTTTGAAATCTTGGTACTTTGGAATAAAATCGCGAAATCACTCTGGAAATTCGAGTTTCATGTGTTGTCGAGTTTAAAATAATGCTCATGCCGTAAAGTAGGCGATTCTCACGGGGTGACTCACAGAAATGTATTTTTTAGTCAATTTCAAATGGGGAGACCTACAACTTTACTATTCTTTTTGAAATCTTGGTACTTTGGAATAAAATCGCGAAATCACTCTGGAAATTCGAGTTTCATGTGTTGTCGAGTTTAAAATAATGTTCATGCCGTAAAGTAGGCGATTCTCACGGGGTGACTCACAGAAATGTATTTTTTCGTCAATTTCAAATGGGGAGACCTACAACTTTACTATTCTTTTTGAAATCTTGGTACTTTGGAATAAAATCGCGAAATCACTCTGGAAATTCGAGTTTCATGTGTTGTCGAGTTTAAAATAATTTTCATGCCGTAAAGTAGGCGATTCTCACGGGGTGACTCACAGAAATGTATTTTTTAGTCAATTTCAAATGGGGAGACCTACAACTTTACTATTCTTTTTGAAATCTTGGTACTTTGGAATAAAATCGCGAAATCACTCTGGAAATTCGAGTTTCATGTGTTGTCGAGTTTAAAATAATGTTCATGCCGTAAAGTAGGCGATTCTCACGGGGTGACTCACAGAAATGTATTTTTTCGTCAATTTCAAATGGGGAGACCTACAACTTTACTATTATTTTTGAAATCTTGGTACTTTGGAATAAAATCGCGAAATCACTCTGGAAATTCGAGTTTCATGTGTTGTCGAGTTTAAAATAATGTTCATGCCATAAAGTAGGCGATTCTCACGGGGTGACTTACAGAAATGTATTTTCTAGTCAATTTCAAATGGGGGAGACCTACAACTTTACCATTATTTTTGAAATCTTGGTACTTTGGAATAAAATCGCGAAATCACTCTGGAAATTCGAGTTTCATGTGTTGTCGAGTTTAAAATAATGTTCATGCCGTAAAGTAGGCGATTCTCACGGGGTGACTCACAGAAATGTATTTTTTCGTCAATTTCAAATGGGGAGACCTACAACTTTACTATTATTTTTGAAATCTTGGTACTTTGAAATAAAATCGCGAAATCACTCTGGAAATTCGAGTTTCATGTGTTGTCGAGTTTAAAATAATGTTCATGCCATAAAGCAGGCGATTCTCACGGGGTGACTTACAGAAATGTATTTTCTAGTCAATTTCAAATGGGGGAGACCTACAACTTTACCATTATTTTTGAAATCTTGGTACTTTGGAATAAAATCGCGAAATCACTCTGGAAATTCGAGTTTCATGTGTTGTCGAGTTTAAAATAATGTTCATGCCGTAAAGTAGGCGACTCTCACGGGGTGACTCACAGAAATGTATTTTTTCGTCAATTTCAAATGGGGAGACCTACAACTTTACTATTATTTTTGAAATCTTGGTACTTTGGAATAAAATCGCGAAATCACTCTGGAAATTCGAGTTTCATGTGTTGTCGAGTTTAAAATAATGTTCATGCCATAAAGCAGGCGATTCTCATGGGGTGACTTACAGAAATGTATTTTCTAGTCAATTTCAAATGGGGGAGACCTACAACTTTACCATTATTTTTGAAATCTTGGTACTTTGGAATAAAATCGCGAAATCACTCTGGAAATTCGAGTTTCATGTGTTGTCGAGTTTAAAATAATGTTCATGCCATAAAGCAGGCGATTCTCACGGGGTGACTTACAGAAATGTATTTTCTAGTCAATTTCAAATGGGGGAGACCTACAACTTTACTATTATTTTTGAAATCTTGGTACTTTGGAATAAAATCGCGAAATCACTCTGGAAATTCGAGTTTCATGTGTTGTCGAGTTTAAAATAATGTTCATGCCATAAAGCAGGCGATTCTCACGGGGTGACTTACAGAAATGTATTTTCTAGTCAATTTCAAATGGGGGAGACCTACAACTTTACCATTATTTTTGAAATCTTGGTACTTTGGAATAAAATCGCGAAATCACTCTGGAAATTCGAGTTTCATGTGTTGTCGAGTTTAAAATAATGTTCATGCCATAAAGCAGGCGATTCTCACGGGGTGACTTACAGAAATGTATTTTCTAGTCAATTTCAAATGGGGGAGACCTACAACTTTACCATTATTTTTGAAATCTTGGTACTTTGGAATAAAATCGCGAAATCACTCTGGAAATTCGAGTTTCATGTGTTGTCGAGTTTAAAATAATGTTCATGCCATAAAGCAGGCGATTCTCACGGGGTGACTTACAGAAATGTATTTTCTAGTCAATTTCAAATGGGGGAGACCTACAACTTTACTATTATTTTTGAAATCTTGGTACTTTGGAATAAAATCGCGAAATCACTCTGGAAATTCGAGTTTCATGTGTTGTCGAGTTTAAAATAATGTTCATGCCGTAAAGTAGGCGATTCTCACGGGGTGACTCACAGAAATGTATTTTTTAGTCAATTTCAAATGGGGAGACCTTCAACTTTACTATTCTTTTTGAAATCTTGGTACTTTGGAATAAAATCGCGAAATCACTCTGGAAATTCGAGTTTCATGTGTTGTCGAGTTTAAAATAATGTTCATGCCGTAAAGTAGGCGACTCTCACGGGGTGACTCACAGAAATGTATTTTTTCGTCAATTTCAAATGGGGAGACCTACAACTTTACTATTATTTTTGAAATCTTGGTACTTTGGAATAAAATCGCGAAATCACTCTGGAAATTCGAGTTTCATGTGTTGTCGAGTTTAAAATAATGTTCATGCCGTAAAGTAGGCGACTCTCACGGGGTGACTCACAGAAATGTATTTTTTCGTCAATTTCAAATGGGGAGACCTACAACTTTACTATTATTTTTGAAATCTTGGTACTTTGGAATAAAATCGCGAAATCACTCTGGAAATTCGAGTTTCATGTGTTGTCGAGTTTAAAATAATGTTCATGCCGTAAAGTAGGCGATTCTCACGGGGTGACTCACAGAAATGTATTTTTTCGTCAATTTCAAATGGGGAGACCTACAACTTTACTATTATTTTTGAAATCTTGGTACTTTGGAATAAAATCGCGAAATCACTCTGGAAATTCGAGTTTCATGTGTTGTCGAGTTTAAAATAATGTTCATGCCATAAAGCAGGCAATTCTCACGGGGTGACTTACAGAAATGTATTTTCTAGTCAATTTCAAATGGGGGAGACCTACAACTTTACCATTATTTTTGAAATCTTGGTACTTTGGAATAAAATCGCGAAATCACTCTGGAAATTCGAGTTTCATGTGTTGTCGAGTTTAAAATAATGTTCATGCCGTAAAGTAGGCGATTCTCACGGGGTGACTTACAGAAATGTATTTTCTAGTCAATTTCAAATGGGGGAGACCTACAACTTTACCATTATTTTTGAAATCTTGGTACTTTGGAATAAAATCGCGAAATCACTCTGGAAATTCGAGTTTCATGTGTTGTCGAGTTTAAAATAATGTTCATGCCGTAAAGTAGGCGACTCTCACGGGGTGACTCACAGAAATGTATTTTTTCGTCAATTTCAAATGGGGAGACCTACAACTTTACTATTATTTTTGAAATCTTGGTACTTTGGAATAAAATCGCGAAATCACTCTGGAAATTCGAGTTTCATGTGTTGTCGAGTTTAAAATAATGTTCATGCCGTAAAGTAGGCGATTCTCACGGGGTGACTCACAGAAATGTATTTTTTCGTCAATTTCAAATGGGGAGACCTACAACTTTACTATTATTTTTGAAATCTTGGTACTTTGGAATAAAATCGCGAAATCACTCTGGAAATTCGAGTTTCATGTGTTGTCGAGTTTAAAATAATGTTCATGCCATAAAGCAGGCAATTCTCACGGGGTGACTTACAGAAATGTATTTTCTAGTCAATTTCAAATGGGGGAGACCTACAACTTTACCATTATTTTTGAAATCTTGGTACTTTGGAATAAAATCGCGAAATCACTCTGGAAATTCGAGTTTCATGTGTTGTCGAGTTTAAAATAATGTTCATGCCATAAAGCAGGCAATTCTCACGGGGTGACTTACAGAAATGTATTTTCTAGTCAATTTCAAATGGGGGAGACCTACAACTTTACCATTATTTTTGAAATCTTGGTACTTTGGAATAAAATCGCGAAATCACTCTGGAAATTCGAGTTTCATGTGTTGTCGAGTTTAAAATAATGTTCATGCCATAAAGCAGGCGATTCTCACGGGGTGACTTACAGAAATGTATTTTCTAGTCAATTTCAAATGGGGGAGACCTACAACTTTACCATTATTTTTGAAATCTTGGTACTTTGGAATAAAATCGCGAAATCACTCTGGAAATTCGAGTTTCATGTATTGTCGAGTTTAAAATAATGTTCATGCCGTAAAGTAGGCGATTCTCACGGGGTGACTCACAGAAATGTATTTTTTAGTCAATTTCAAATGGGGAGACCTACAACTTTACTATTATTTTTGAAATCTTGGTTCTTTGGAATAAAATCGCGAAATCACTCTGGAAATTCGAGTTTCATGTGTTGTCGAGTTTAAAATAATTTTCATGCCGTAAAGTAGGCGATTCTCACGGGGTGACTTACAGAAATGTATTTTCTAGTCAATTTCAAATGGGGGAGACCTACAACTTTACCATTATTTTTGAAATCTTGGTACTTTGGAATAAAATCGCGAAATCACTCTGGAAATTCGAGTTTCATGTGTTGTCGAGTTTAAAATAATGTTCATGCCATAAAGCAGGCGATTCTCACGGGGTGACTTACAGAAATGTATTTTCTAGTCAATTTCAAATGGGGGAGACCTACAACTTTACCATTATTTTTGAAATCTTGGTACTTTGGAATAAAATCGCGAAATCACTCTGGAAATTCGAGTTTCATGTGTTGTCGAGTTTAAAATAATGTTCATGCCATAAAGCAGGCGATTCTCACGGGGTGACTTACAGAAATGTATTTTCTAGTCAATTTCAAATGGGGGAGACCTACAACTTTACCATTATTTTTGAAATCTTGGTACTTTGGAATAAAATCGCGAAATCACTCTGGAAATTCGAGTTTCATGTGTTGTCGAGTTTAAAATAATGTTCATGCCGTAAAGTAGGCGACTCTCACGGGGTGACTCACAGAAATGTATTTTTTCGTCAATTTCAAATGGGGAGACCTACAACTTTACTATTATTTTTGAAATCTTGGTACTTTGGAATAAAATCGCGAAATCACTCTGGAAATTCGAGTTTCATGTGTTGTCGAGTTTAAAATAATGTTCATGCCATAAAGCAGGCGATTCTCACGGGGTGACTTACAGAAATGTATTTTCTAGTCAATTTCAAATGGGGGAGACCTACAACTTTACCATTATTTTTGAAATCTTGGTACTTTGGAATAAAATCGCGAAATCACTCTGGAAATTCGAGTTTCATGTGTTGTCGAGTTTAAAATAATGTTCATGCCGTAAAGTAGGCGATTCTCACGGGGTGACTCACAGAAATGTATTTTTTCGTCAATTTCAAATGGGGAGACCTACAACTTTACTATTATTTTTGAAATCTTGGTACTTTGGAATAAAATCGCGAAATCACTCTGGAAATTCGAGTTTCATGTGTTGTCGAGTTTAAAATAATGTTCATGCCATAAAGCAGGCGATTCTCACGGGGTGACTTACAGAAATGTATTTTCTAGTCAATTTCAAATGGGGGAGACCTACAACTTTACCATTATTTTTGAAATCTTGGTACTTTGGAATAAAATCGCGAAATCACTCTGGAAATTCGAGTTTCATGTGTTGTCGAGTTTAAAATAATGTTCATGCCATAAAGCAGGCGATTCTCACGGGGTGACTTACAGAAATGTATTTTCTAGTCAATTTCAAATGGGGGAGACCTACAACTTTACCATTATTTTTGAAATCTTGGTACTTTGGAATAAAATCGCGAAATCACTCTGGAAATTCGAGTTTCATGTATTGTCGAGTTTAAAATAATGTTCATGCCGTAAAGTAGGCGATTCTCACGGGGTGACTCACAGAAATGTATTTTTTCGTCAATTTCAAATGGGGAGACCTACAACTTTACTATTATTTTTGAAATCTTGGTTCTTTGGAATAAAATCGCGAAATCACTCTGGAAATTCGAGTTTCATGTGTTGTCGAGTTTAAAATAATTTTCATGCCGTAAAGTAGGCGATTCTCACGGGGTGACTCACAGAAATGTATTTTTTCGTCAATTTCAAATGGGGAGACCTACAACTTTACTATTCTTTTTGAAATCTTGGTACTTTGGAATAAAATCGCGAAATCACTCTGGAAATTCGAGTTTCATGTGTTGTCGAGTTTAAAATAATTTTCATGCCGTAAAGTAGGCGATTCTCACGGGGTGACTCACAGAAATGTATTTTTTAGTCAATTTCAAATGGGGAGACCTACAACTTTACTATTCTTTTTGAAATCTTGGTACTTTGGAATAAAATCGCGAAATCACTCTGGAAATTCGAGTTTCATGTGTTGTCGAGTTTAAAATTATGTTCATGCCATAAAGCAGGCGATTCTCACGGGGTGACTTACAGAAATGTATTTTCTAGTCAATTTCAAATGGGGGAGACCTACAACTTTACCATTATTTTTGAAATCTTGGTACTTTGGAATAAAATCGCGAAATCACTCTGGAAATTCGAGTTTCATGTGTTGTCGAGTTTAAAATAATTTTCATGCCGTAAAGTAGGCGATTCTCACGGGGTGACTCACAGAAATGTATTTTTTAGTCAATTTCAAATGGGGAGACCTACAACTTTACTATTCTTTTTGAAATCTTGGTACTTTGGAATAAAATCGCGAAATCACTCTGGAAATTCGAGTTTCATGTGTTGTCGAGTTTAAAATAATGTTCATGCCGTAAAGTAGGCGATTCTCACGGGGTGACTCACAGAAATGTATTTTTTCGTCAATTTCAAATGGGGAGACCTACAACTTTACTATTCTTTTTGAAATCTTGGTACTTTGGAATAAAATCGCGAAATCACTCTGGAAATTCGAGTTTCATGTGTTGTCGAGTTTAAAATAATGTTCATGCCGTAAAGTAGGCGATTCTCACGGGGTGACTCACAGAAATGTATTTTTTCGTCAATTTCAAATGGGGAGACCTACAACTTTACTATTCTTTTTGAAATCTTGGTACTTTGGAATAAAATCGCGAAATCACTCTGGAAATTTGAGTTTCATGTGTTGTCGAGTTTAAAATAATGTTCATGCCATAAAGCAGGCGATTCTCACGGGGTGACTTACAGAAATGTATTTTCTAGTCAATTTCAAATGGGGGAGACCTACAACTTTACCATTATTTTTGAAATCTTGGTACTTTGGAATAAAATCGCGAAATCACTCTGGAAATTCGAGTTTCATGTGTTGTCGAGTTTAAAATAATGTTCATGCCATAAAGCAGGCGATTCTCACGGGGTGACTCACAGAAATGTATTTTTTTGTCAATTTCAAATGGGGAGACCTACAACTTTACTATTCTTTTTGAAATCTTGGTACTTTGGAATAAAATCGCGAAATCACTCTGGAAATTCGAGTTTCATGTGTTGTCGAGTTTAAAATAATGTTCATGCCGTAAAGTAGGCGATTCTCACGGGGTGACTCACAGAAATGTATTTTTTTGTCAATTTCAAATGGGGAGACCTACAACTTTACTATTCTTTTTGAAATCTTGGTACTTTGGAATAAAATCGCGAAATCACTCTGGAAATTCGAGTTTCATGTGTTGTCGAGTTTAAAATAATGTTCATGCCGTAAAGTAGGCGATTCTCACGGGGTGACTCACAGAAATGTATTTTTTTGTCAATTTCAAATGGGGAGACCTACAACTTTACTATTCTTTTTGAAATCTTGGTACTTTGGAATAAAATCGCGAAATCACTCTGGAAATTCGAGTTTCATGTGTTGTCGAGTTTAAAATAATGTTCATGCCATAAAGCAGGCGATTCTCACGGGGTGACTTACAGAAATGTATTTACTAGTCAATTTCAAATGGGGGAGACCTACAACTTTACCATTATTTTTGAAATCTTGGTACTTTGGAATAAAATCGCGAAATCACTCTGGAAATTCGAGTTTCATGTGTTGTCGAGTTTAAAATAATGTTCATGCCGTAAAGTAGGTGACTCTCACGGGGTGACTCACAGAAATGTATTTTTTCGTCAATTTCAAATGGGGAGACCTACAACTTTACTATTATTTTTGAAATCTTGGTACTTTGGAATAAAATCGCGAAATCACTCTGGAAATTCGAGTTTCATGTGTTGTCGAGTTTAAAATAATGTTCATGCCATAAAGCAGGCGATTCTCACGGGGTGACTTACAGAAATGTATTTACTAGTCAATTTCAAATGGGGGAGACCTACAACTTTACCATTATTTTTGAAATCTTGGTACTTTGGAATAAAATCGCGAAATCACTCTGGAAATTCGAGTTTCATGTGTTGTCGAGTTTAAAATAATGTTCATGCCGTAAAGTAGGTGACTCTCACGGGGTGACTCACAGAAATGTATTTTTTCGTCAATTTCAAATGGGGAGACCTACAACTTTACTATTCTTTTTGAAATCTTGGTACTTTGGAATAAAATCGCGAAATCACTCTGGAAATTCGAGTTTCATGTGTTGTCGAGTTTAAAATAATGTTCATGCCATAAAGCAGGCGATTCTCACGGGGTGACTTACAGAAATGTATTTTCTAGTCAATTTCAAATGGGGGAGACCTACAACTTTACCATTATTTTTGAAATCTTGGTACTTTGGAATAAAATCGCGAAATCACTCTGGAAATTCGAGTTTCATGTGTTGTCGAGTTTAAAATAATGTTCATGCCGTAAAGTAGGCGATTCTCACGGGGTGACTCACAGAAATGTATTTTTTAGTCAATTTCAAATGGGGAGACCTACAACTTTACCATTCTTTTTGAAATCTTGGTACTTTGGAATAAAATCGCGAAATCACTCTGGAAATTCGAGTTTCATGTGTTGTCGAGTTTAAAATAATGTTCATGCCGTAAAGTAGGCGATTCTCACGGGGTGACTCACAGAAATGTATTTTTTCGTCAATTTCAAATGGGGAGACCTACAACTTTACTATTATTCTTGAAATCTTGGTACTTTGGGATAAAATCGCGAAATCACTCTGGAAATTCGAGTTTCATGTGTTGTCGAGTTTAAAATAATGTTCATGCCATAAAGCAGGCGATTCTCACGGGTCGACTCACAGAAATGTATTTTTTCGTCAATTTCAAATGGGGAGACCTACAACTTTACTATTATTTTTGAAATCTTGGTACTTTGGAATAAAATCGCGAAATCACTCTGGAAATTCGAGTTTCATGTGTTGTCGAGTTTAAAATAATTTTCATGCCGTAAAGTAGGCGACTCTCACGGGGTGACTCACAGAAATGTATTTTTTCGTCAATTTCAAATGGGGAGACCTACAACTTTACTATTATTTTTGAAATCTTGGTACTTTGGAATAAAATCGCGAAATCACTCTGGAAATTCGAGTTTCATGTGTTGTCGAGTTTAAAATAATGTTCATGCCATATAGCAGGCGATTCTCACGGGGTGACTTACAGAAATGTATTTTCTAGTCAATTTCAAATGGGGGAGACCTACAACTTTACCATTATTTTTGAAATCTTGGTACTTTGGAATAAAATCGCGAAATCACTCTGGAAATTCGAGTTTCATGTGTTGTCGAGTTTAAAATAATGTTCATGCCATAAAGCAGGCGATTCTCACGGGGTGACTTACAGAAATGTATTTTCTAGTCAATTTCAAATGGTGGAGACCTACAACTTTACCATTATTTTTGAAATCTTGGTACTTTGGAATAAAATCGCGAAATCACTCTGGAAATTCGAGTTTCATGTGTTGTCGAGTTTAAAATAATTTTCATGCCGTAAAGTAGGCGACTCTCACGGGGTGACTCACAGAAATGTATTTTTTCGTCAATTTCAAATGGGGAGACCTACAACTTTACTATTATTTTTGAAATCTTGGTACTTTGGAATAAAATCGCGAAATCACTCTGGAAATTCGAGTTTCATGTGTTGTCGAGTTTAAAATAATGTTCATGCCATATAGCAGGCGATTCTCACGGGGTGACTTACAGAAATGTATTTTCTAGTCAATTTCAAATGGGGGAGACCTACAACTTTACCATTATTTTTGAAATCTTGGTACTTTGGAATAAAATCGCGAAATCACTCTGGAAATTCGAGTTTCATGTGTTGTCGAGTTTAAAATAATGTTCATGCCATAAAGCAGGCGATTCTCACGGGGTGACTTACAGAAATGTATTTTCTAGTCAATTTCAAATGGGGGAGACCTACAACTTTACCATTATTTTTGAAATCTTGGTACTTTGGAATAAAATCGCGAAATCACTCTGGAAATTCGAGTTTCATGTGTTGTCGAGTTTAAAATAATGTTCATGCCATAAAGCAGGCGATTCTCACGGGGTGACTTACAGAAATGTATTTTCTAGTCAATTTCAAATGGGGGAGACCTACAACTTTACCATTATTTTTGAAATCTTGGTACTTTGGAATAAAATCGCGAAATCACTCTGGAAATTCGAGTTTCATGTGTTGTCGAGTTTAAAATAATGTTCATGCCGTAAAGTAGGCGATTCTCACGGGGTGACTCACAGAAATGTATTTTTTCGTCAATTTCAAATGGGGAGACCTACAACTTTACTATTCTTTTTGAAATCTTGGTACTTTGGAATAAAATCGCGAAATCACTCTGGAAATTCGAGTTTCATGTGTTGTCGAGTTTAAAATAATGTTCATGCCATAAAGCAGGCGATTCTCACGGGGTGACTTACAGAAATGTATTTTCTAGTCAATTTCAAATGGGGGAGACCTACAACTTTACCATTATTTTTGAAATCTTGGTACTTTGGAATAAAATCGCGAAATCACTCTGGAAATTCGAGTTTCATGTGTTGTCGAGTTTAAAATAATGTTCATGCCATAAAGCAGGCGATTCTCACGGGGTGACTTACAGAAATGTATTTTCTAGTCAATTTCAAATGGGGGAGACCTACAACTTTACCATTATTTTTGAAATCTTGGTACTTTGGAATAAAATCGCGAAATCACTCTGGAAATTCGAGTTTCATGTGTTGTCGAGTTTAAAATAATGTTCATGCCGTAAAGTAGGCGATTCTCACGGGGTGACTCACAGAAATGTATTTTTTCGTCAATTTCAAATGGGGAGACCTACAACTTTACTATTATTTTTGAAATCTTGGTACTTTGGAATAAAATCGCGAAATCACTCTGGAAATTCGAGTTTCATGTGTTGTCGAGTTTAAAATAATGTTCATGCCGTAAAGTAGGCGATTCTCACGGGGTGACTCACAGAAATGTATTTTTTCGTCAATTTCAAATGGGGAGACCTACAACTTTACTATTCTTTTTGAAATCTTGGTACTTTGGAATAAAATCGCGAAATCACTCTGGAAATTCGAGTTTCATGTGTTGTCGAGTTTAAAATAATGTTCATGCCATAAAGCAGGCGATTCTTACGGGGTGACTTACAGAAATGTATTTTCTAGTCAATTTTAAATGGGGGAGACCTACAACTTTACCATTATTTTTGAAATCTTGGTACTTTGGAATAAAATCGCGAAATCACTCTGGAAATTCGAGTTTCATGTGTTGTCGAGTTTAAAATAATGTTCATGCCGTAAAGTAGGCGATTCTCACGGGGTGACTCACAGAAATGTATTTTTTCGTCAATTTCAAATGGGGAGACCTACAACTTTACTATTCTTTTTGAAATCTTGGTACTTTGGAATAAAATCGCGAAATCACTCTGGAAATTCGAGTTTCATGTGTTGTCGAGTTTAAAATAATTTTCATGCCGTAAAGTAGGCGATTCTCACGGGGTGACTCACAGAAATGTATTTTTTCGTCAATTTCAAATGGGGAGACCTACAACTTTACTATTCTTTTTGAAATCTTGGTACTTTGGAATAAAATCCCGAAATCACTCTGGAAATTCGAGTTTCATGTGTTGTCGAGTTTAAAATAATGTTCATGCCATAAAGCAGGCGATTCTCACGGGGTGACTTACAGAAATGTATTTTCTAGTCAATTTCAAATGGGGGAGACCTACAACTTTACCATTATTTTTGAAATCTTGGTACTTTGGAATAAAATCGCGAAATCACTCTGGAAATTCGAGTTTCATGTGTTGTCGAGTTTAAAATAATGTTCATGCCGTAAAGTAGGCGATTCTCACGGGGTGACTCACGGAAATGTATTTTTTCGTCAATTTCAAATGGGGAGACCTACAACTTTACTATTCTTTTTGAAATCTTGGTACTTTGGAATAAAATCGCGAAATCACTCTGGAAATTCGAGTTTCATGTGTTGTCGAGTTTAAAATAATGTTCATGCCATAAAGCAGGCGATTCTCACGGGGTGACTCACAGAAATGTATTTTTTCGTCAATTTCAAATGGGGAGACCTACAACTTTACTATTCTTTTTGAAATCTTGGTACTTTGGAATAAAATCGCGAAATCACTCTGGAAATTCGAGTTTCATGTGTTGTCGAGTTTAAAATAATGTTCATGCCGTAAAGTAGGCGATTCTCACGGGGTGACTCACAGAAATGTATTTTTTCGTCAATTTCAAATGGGGAGACCTACAACTTTACTATTCTTTTTGAAATCTTGGTACTTTGGAATAAAATCGCGAAATCACTCTGGAAATTCGAGTTTCATGTGTTGTCGAGTTTAAAATAATTTTCATGCCGTAAAGTAGGCGATTCTCACGGGGTGACTCACAGAAATGTATTTTTTCGTCAATTTCAAATGGGGAGACCTACAACTTTACTATTCTTTTTGAAATCTTGGTACTTTGGAATAAAATCGCGAAATCACTCTGGAAATTCGAGTTTCATGTGTTGTCGAGTTTAAAATAATTTTCATGCCGTAAAGTAGGCGATTCTCACGGGGTGACTCACAGAAATGTATTTTTTCGTCAATTTCAAATGGGGAGACCTACAACTTTACTATTCTTTTTGAAATCTTGGTACTTTGGAATAAAATCGCGAAATCACTCTGGAAATTCGAGTTTCATGTGTTGTCGAGTTTAAAATAATTTTCATGCCGTAAAGTAGGCGATTCTCACGGGGTGACTCACAGAAATGTATTTTTTCGTCAATTTCAAATGGGGAGACCTACAACTTTACTATTCTTTTTGAAATCTTGGTACTTTGGAATAAAATCCCGAAATCACTCTGGAAATTCGAGTTTCATGTGTTGTCGAGTTTAAAATAATGTTCATGCCATAAAGCAGGCGATTCTCACGGGGTGACTTACAGAAATGTATTTTCTAGTCAATTTCAAATGGGGGAGACCTACAACTTTACCATTATTTTTGAAATCTTGGTACTTTGGAATAAAATCGCGAAATCACTCTGGAAATTCGAGTTTCATGTGTTGTCGAGTTTAAAATAATGTTCATGCCGTAAAGTAGGCGATTCTCACGGGGTGACTCACGGAAATGTATTTTTTCGTCAATTTCAAATGGGGAGACCTACAACTTTACTATTCTTTTTGAAATCTTGGTACTTTGGAATAAAATCGCGAAATCACTCTGGAAATTCGAGTTTCATGTGTTGTCGAGTTTAAAATAATTTTCATGCCGTAAAGTAGGCGATTCTCACGGGGTGACTCACAGAAATGTATTTTTTAGTCAATTTCAAATGGGGAGACCTACAACTTTACTATTCTTTTTGAAATCTTGGTACTTTGGAATAAAATCCCGAAATCACTCTGGAAATTCGAGTTTCATGTGTTGTCGAGTTTAAAATAATGTTCATGCCATAAAGCAGGCGATTCTTACGGGGTGACTTACAGAAATGTATTTTCTAGTCAATTTTAAATGGGGGAGACCTACAACTTTACCATTATTTTTGAAATCTTGGTACTTTGGAATAAAATCGCGAAATCACTCTGGAAATTCGAGTTTCATGTGTTGTCGAGTTTAAAATAATGTTCATGCCGTAAAGTAGGCGATTCTCACGGGGTGACTCAAAGAAATGTATTTTTTCGTCAATTTCAAATGGGGAGACCTACAACTTTACTATTCTTTTTGAAATCTTGGTACTTTGGAATAAAATCGCGAAATCACTCTGGAAATTCGAGTTTCATGTGTTGTCGAGTTTAAAATAATTTTCATGCCGTAAAGTAGGCGATTCTCACGGGGTGACTCACAGAAATGTATTTTTTCGTCAATTTCAAATGGGGAGACCTACAACTTTACTATTCTTTTTGAAATCTTGGTACTTTGGAATAAAATCGCGAAATCACTCTGGAAATTCGAGTTTCATGTGTTGTCGAGTTTAAAATAATTTTCATGCCGTAAAGTAGGCGATTCTCACGGGGTGACTCACAGAAATGTATTTTTTCGTCAATTTCAAATGGGGAGACCTACAACTTTACTATTCTTTTTGAAATCTTGGTACTTTGGAATAAAATCGCGAAATCACTCTGGAAATTCGAGTTTCATGTGTTGTCGAGTTTAAAATAATTTTCATGCCGTAAAGTAGGCGATTCTCACGGGGTGACTCACAGAAATGTATTTTTTCGTCAATTTCAAATGGGGAGACCTACAACTTTACTATTCTTTTTGAAATCTTGGTACTTTGGAATAAAATCCCGAAATCACTCTGGAAATTCGAGTTTCATGTGTTGTCGAGTTTAAAATAATGTTCATGCCATAAAGCAGGCGATTCTCACGGGGTGACTTACAGAAATGTATTTTCTAGTCAATTTCAAATGGGGGAGACCTACAACTTTACCATTATTTTTGAAATCTTGGTACTTTGGAATAAAATCGCGAAATCACTCTGGAAATTCGAGTTTCATGTGTTGTCGAGTTTAAAATAATTTTCATGCCGTAAAGTAGGCGATTCTCACGGGGTGACTCACAGAAATGTATTTTCTAGTCAATTTCAAATGGGGGAGACCTACAACTTTACCATTATTTTTGAAATCTTGGTACTTTGGAATAAAATCGCGAAATCACTCTGGAAATTCGAGTTTCATGTGTTGTCGAGTTTAAAATAATGTTCATGCCGTAAAGTAGGCGATTCTCACGGGGTGACTCACAGAAATGTATTTTTTCGTCAATTTCAAACGGGGAGACCTACAACTTTACTATTCTTTTTGAAATCTTGGTACTTTGGAATAAAATCGCGAAATCACTCTGGAAATTTGAGTTTCATGTGTTGTCGAGTTTAAAGTAATGTTCATGCCATAAAGCAGGCGATTCTCACGGGGTGACTTACAGAAATGTATTTTCTAGTCAATTTCAAATGGGGGAGACCTACAACTTTACCATTATTTTTGAAATCTTGGTACTTTGGAATAAAATCGCGAAATCACTCTGGAAATTCGAGTTTCATGTGTTGTCGAGTTTAAAATAATGTTCATGCCGTAAAGTAAGCGATTCTCACGGGGTGACTCACAGAAATGTATTTTTTAGTCAATTTCAAATGGGGAGACCTACAACTTTACTATTCTTTTTGAAATCTTGGTACTTTGGAATAAAATCGCGAAATCACTCTGGAAATTTGAGTTTCATGTGTTGTCGAGTTTAAAATAATGTTCATGCCATAAAGCAGGCGATTCTCACGGGGTGACTTACAGAAATGTATTTTCTAGTCAATTTCAAATGGGGGAGACCTACAACTTTACCATTATTTTTGAAATCTTGGTACTTTGGAATAAAATCGCGAAATCACTCTGGAAATTCGAGTTTCATGTGTTGTCGAGTTTAAAATAATGTTCATGCCGTAAAGTAAGCGATTCTCACGGGGTGACTCACAGAAATGTATTTTTTAGTCAATTTCAAATGGGGAGACCTACAACTTTACTATTCTTTTTGAAATCTTGGTACTTTGGAATAAAATCGCGAAATCACTCTGGAAATTTGAGTTTCATGTGTTGTCGAGTTTAAAATAATGTTCATGCCGTAAAGTAGGCGATTCTCACGGGGTGACTCACAGAAATGTATTTTTTCGTCAATTTCAAATGGGGAGACCTACAACTTTACTATTATTTTTGAAATCTTGGTACTTTGGAATAAAATCGCGAAATTACTATGGAAATTCGAGTTTTATGTGTTGTCGAGTTTAAGATAATATTCATGCCGTAAAGTAGGCGATTCTCACGGGGTGACTCACAGAAATGTATTTTTTAGTCAATTTCAAATGGGGAGACTTACAACTTTACTATTCTTTTTGAAATCTTGGTACTTTGGAATAAAATCGCGAAATCACTCTGGAAATTTGAGTTTCATGTGTTGTCGAGTTTAAAATAATGTTCATGCCGTAAAGTAGGCGATTCTCACGGGGTGACTTACAGAAATGTATTTTCTAGTCAATTTCAAATGGGGGAGACCTACAACTTTACCATTATTTTTGAAATCTTGGTACTTTGGAATAAAATCGCGAAATCACTCTGGAAATTCGAGTTTCATGTGTTGTCGAGTTTAAAATAATGTTCATGCCGTAAAGTAGGCGACTCTCACGGGGTGACTCACAGAAATGTATTTTTTCGTCAATTTCAAATGGGGAGACCTACAACTTTACTATTATTTTTGAAATCTTGGTACTTTGGAATAAAATCGCGAAATCACTCTGGAAATTCGAGTTTCATGTGTTGTCGAGTTTAAAATAATGTTCATGCCGTAAAGTAAGCGATTCTCACGGGGTGACTCACAGAAATGTATTTTTTAGTCAATTTCAAATGGGGAGACCTACAACTTTACTATTCTTTTTGAAATCTTGGTACTTTGGAATAAAATCGCGAAATCACTCTGGAAATTTGAGTTTCATGTGTTGTCGAGTTTAAAATAATGTTCATGCCGTAAAGTAGGCGATTCTCACGGGGTGACTCACAGAAATGTATTTTTTCGTCAATTTCAAATGGGGAGACCTACAACTTTACTATTATTTTTGAAATCTTGGTACTTTGGAATAAAATCGCGAAATTACTATGGAAATTCGAGTTTTATGTGTTGTCGAGTTTAAGATAATATTCATGCCGTAAAGTAGGCGATTCTCACGGGGTGACTCACAGAAATGTATTTTTTAGTCAATTTCAAATGGGGAGACTTACAACTTTACTATTCTTTTTGAAATCTTGGTACTTTGGAATAAAATCGCGAAATCACTCTGGAAATTTGAGTTTCATGTGTTGTCGAGTTTAAAATAATGTTCATGCCGTAAAGTAGGCGATTCTCACGGGGTGACTTACAGAAATGTATTTTCTAGTCAATTTCAAATGGGGGAGACCTACAACTTTACCATTATTTTTGAAATCTTGGTACTTTGGAATAAAATCGCGAAATCACTCTGGAAATTCGAGTTTCATGTGTTGTCGAGTTTAAAATAATGTTCATGCCGTAAAGTAGGCGACTCTCACGGGGTGACTCACAGAAATGTATTTTTTCGTCAATTTCAAATGGGGAGACCTACAACTTTACTATTATTTTTGAAATCTTGGTACTTTGGAATAAAATCGCGAAATCACTCTGGAAATTCGAGTTTCATGTGTTGTCGAGTTTAAAATAATGTTCATGCCATAAAGCAGGCGATTCTCACGGGGTGACTTACAGAAATGTATTTTCTAGTCAATTTCAAATGGGGGAGACCTACAACTTTACCATTATTTTTGAAATCTTGGTACTTTGGAATAAAATCGCGAAATCACTCTGGAAATTCGAGTTTCATGTGTTGTCGAGTTTAAAATAATGTTCATGCCGTAAAGTAGGCGATTCTCACGGGGTGACTCACAGAAATGTATTTTTTCGTCAATTTCAAATGGGGAGACCTACAACTTTACTATTATTTTTGAAATCTTGGTACTTTGGAATAAAATCGCGAAATCACTCTGGAAATTCGAGTTTCATGTGTTGTCGAGTTTAAAATAATGTTCATGCCATAAAGCAGGCGATTCTTACGGGGTGACTTACAGAAATGTATTTTCTAGTCAATTTTAAATGGGGGAGACCTACAACTTTACCATTATTTTTGAAATCTTGGTACTTTGGAATAAAATCGCGAAATCACTCTGGAAATTCGAGTTTCATGTGTTGTCGAGTTTAAAATAATGTTCATGCCGTAAAGTAGGCGATTCTCACGGGGTGACTCACAGAAATGTATTTTTTCGTCAATTTCAAATGGGGAGACCTACAACTTTACTATTCTTTTTGAAATCTTGGTACTTTGGAATAAAATCGCGAAATCACTCTGGAAATTCGAGTTTCATGTGTTGTCGAGTTTAAAATAATTTTCATGCCGTAAAGTAGGCGATTCTCACGGGGTGACTCACAGAAATGTATTTTTTCGTCAATTTCAAATGGGGAGACCTACAACTTTACTATTCTTTTTGAAATCTTGGTACTTTGGAATAAAATCGCGAAATCACTCTGGAAATTCGAGTTTCATGTGTTGTCGAGTTTAAAATAATTTTCATGCCGTAAAGTAGGCGATTCTCACGGGGTGACTCACAGAAATGTATTTTTTCGTCAATTTCAAATGGGGAGACCTACAACTTTACTATTCTTTTTGAAATCTTGGTACTTTGGAATAAAATCGCGAAATCACTCTGGAAATTCGAGTTTCATGTGTTGTCGAGTTTAAAATAATTTTCATGCCGTAAAGTAGGCGATTCTCACGGGGTGACTCACAGAAATGTATTTTTTCGTCAATTTCAAATGGGGAGACCTACAACTTTACTATTCTTTTTGAAATCTTGGTACTTTGGAATAAAATCGCGAAATCACTCTGGAAATTCGAGTTTCATGTGTTGTCGAGTTTAAAATAATTTTCATGCCGTAAAGTAGGCGATTCTCACGGGGTGACTCGCAGAAATGTATTTTTTCGTCAATTTCAAATGGGGAGACCTACAACTTTACTATTCTTTTTGAAATCTTGGTACTTTGGAATAAAATCCCGAAATCACTCTGGAAATTCGAGTTTCATGTGTTGTCGAGTTTAAAATAATGTTCATGCCATAAAGCAGGCGATTCTCACGGGGTGACTTACAGAAATGTATTTTCTAGTCAATTTCAAATGGGGGAGACCTACAACTTTACCATTATTTTTGAAATCTTGGTACTTTGGAATAAAATCGCGAAATCACTCTGGAAATTCGAGTTTCATGTGTTGTCGAGTTTAAAATAATGTTCATGCCGTAAAGTAGGCGATTCTCACGGGGTGACTCACAGAAATGTATTTTTTCGTCAATTTCAAATGGGGAGACCTACAACTTTACTATTCTTTTTGAAATCTTGGTACTTTGGAATAAAATCGCGAAATCACTCTGGAAATTTGAGTTTCATGTGTTGTCGAGTTTAAAATAATTTTCATGCCGTAAAGTAGGCGATTCTCACGGGGTGACTCACAGAAATGTATTTTTTAGTCAATTTCAAATGGGGAGACCTACAACTTTACTATTCTTTTTGAAATCTTGGTACTTTGGAATAAAATCCCGAAATCACTCTGGAAATTCGAGTTTCATGTGTTGTCGAGTTTAAAATAATGTTCATGCCATAAAGCAGGCGATTCTCACGGGGTGACTCACAGAAATGTATTTTTTAGTCAATTTCAAATGGGGAGACCTACAACTTTACTATTCTTTTTGAAATCTTGGTACTTTGGAATAAAATCCCGAAATCACTCTGGAAATTCGAGTTTCATGTGTTGTCGAGTTTAAAATAATGTTCATGCCATAAAGCAGGCGATTCTCACGGGGTGACTCACAGAAATGTATTTTCTAGTCAATTTCAAATGGGGGAGACCTACAACTTTACCATTATTTTTGAAATCTTGGTACTTTGGAATAAAATCGCGAAATCACTCTGGAAATTCGAGTTTCATGTGTTGTCGAGTTTAAAATAATGTTCATGCCGTAAAGTAGGCGATTCTCACGGGGTGACTCACAGAAATGTATTTTTTCGTCAATTTCAAATGGGGAGACCTACAACTTTACTATTCTTTTTGAAATCTTGGTACTTTGGAATAAAATCGCGAAATCACTCTGGAAATTTGAGTTTCATGTGTTGTCGAGTTTAAAATAATGTTCATGCCATAAAGCAGGCGATTCTCACGGGGTGACTTACAGAAATGTATTTTCTAGTCAATTTCAAATGGGGGAGACCTACAACTTTACCATTATTTTTGAAATCTTGGTACTTTGGAATAAAATCGCGAAATCACTCTGGAAATTCGAGTTTCATGTGTTGTCGAGTTTAAAATAATGTTCATGCCGTAAAGTAAGCGATTCTCACGGGGTGACTCACAGAAATGTATTTTTTAGTCAATTTCAAATGGGGAGACCTACAACTTTACTATTCTTTTTGAAATCTTGGTACTTTGGAATAAAATCGCGAAATCACTCTGGAAATTTGAGTTTCATGTGTTGTCGAGTTTAAAATAATGTTCATGCCGTAAAGTAGGCGATTCTCACGGGGTGACTCACAGAAATGTATTTTTTCGTCAATTTCAAATGGGGAGACCTACAACTTTACTATTATTTTTGAAATCTTGGTACTTTGGAATAAAATCGCGAAATTACTATGGAAATTCGAGTTTTATGTGTTGTCGAGTTTAAGATAATATTCATGCCGTAAAGTAGGCGATTCTCACGGGGTGACTCACAGAAATGTATTTTTTAGTCAATTTCAAATGGGGAGACTTACAACTTTACTATTCTTTTTGAAATCTTGGTACTTTGGAATAAAATCGCGAAATCACTCTGGAAATTTGAGTTTCATGTGTTGTCGAGTTTAAAATAATGTTCATGCCGTAAAGTAGGCGATTCTCACGGGGTGACTTACAGAAATGTATTTTCTAGTCAATTTCAAATGGGGGAGACCTACAACTTTACCATTATTTTTGAAATCTTGGTACTTTGGAATAAAATCGCGAAATCACTCTGGAAATTCGAGTTTCATGTGTTGTCGAGTTTAAAATAATGTTCATGCCGTAAAGTAGGCGACTCTCACGGGGTGACTCACAGAAATGTATTTTTTCGTCAATTTCAAATGGGGAGACCTACAACTTTACTATTATTTTTGAAATCTTGGTACTTTGGAATAAAATCGCGAAATCACTCTGGAAATTCGAGTTTCATGTGTTGTCGAGTTTAAAATAATGTTCATGCCATAAAGCAGGCGATTCTCACGGGGTGACTTACAGAAATGTATTTTCTAGTCAATTTCAAATGGGGGAGACCTACAACTTTACCATTATTTTTGAAATCTTGGTACTTTGGAATAAAATCGCGAAATCACTCTGGAAATTCGAGTTTCATGTGTTGTCGAGTTTAAAATAATGTTCATGCCGTAAAGTAGGCGATTCTCACGGGGTGACTCACAGAAATGTATTTTTTCGTCAATTTCAAATGGGGAGACCTACAACTTTACTATTATTTTTGAAATCTTGGTACTTTGGAATAAAATCGCGAAATCACTCTGGAAATTCGAGTTTCATGTGTTGTCGAGTTTAAAATAATGTTCATGCCATAAAGCAGGCGATTCTTACGGGGTGACTTACAGAAATGTATTTTCTAGTCAATTTTAAATGGGGGAGACCTACAACTTTACCATTATTTTTGAAATCTTGGTACTTTGGAATAAAATCGCGAAATCACTCTGGAAATTCGAGTTTCATGTGTTGTCGAGTTTAAAATAATGTTCATGCCGTAAAGTAGGCGATTCTCACGGGGTGACTCACAGAAATGTATTTTTTCGTCAATTTCAAATGGGGAGACCTACAACTTTACTATTCTTTTTGAAATCTTGGTACTTTGGAATAAAATCGCGAAATCACTCTGGAAATTCGAGTTTCATGTGTTGTCGAGTTTAAAATAATTTTCATGCCGTAAAGTAGGCGATTCTCACGGGGTGACTCACAGAAATGTATTTTTTCGTCAATTTCAAATGGGGAGACCTACAACTTTACTATTCTTTTTGAAATCTTGGTACTTTGGAATAAAATCGCGAAATCACTCTGGAAATTCGAGTTTCATGTGTTGTCGAGTTTAAAATAATTTTCATGCCGTAAAGTAGGCGATTCTCACGGGGTGACTCACAGAAATGTATTTTTTCGTCAATTTCAAATGGGGAGACCTACAACTTTACTATTCTTTTTGAAATCTTGGTACTTTGGAATAAAATCGCGAAATCACTCTGGAAATTCGAGTTTCATGTGTTGTCGAGTTTAAAATAATTTTCATGCCGTAAAGTAGGCGATTCTCACGGGGTGACTCACAGAAATGTATTTTTTCGTCAATTTCAAATGGGGAGACCTACAACTTTACTATTCTTTTTGAAATCTTGGTACTTTGGAATAAAATCGCGAAATCACTCTGGAAATTCGAGTTTCATGTGTTGTCGAGTTTAAAATAATTTTCATGCCGTAAAGTAGGCGATTCTCACGGGGTGACTCACAGAAATGTATTTTTTCGTCAATTTCAAATGGGGAGACCTACAACTTTACTATTCTTTTTGAAATCTTGGTACTTTGGAATAAAATCCCGAAATCACTCTGGAAATTCGAGTTTCATGTGTTGTCGAGTTTAAAATAATGTTCATGCCATAAAGCAGGCGATTCTCACGGGGTGACTTACAGAAATGTATTTTCTAGTCAATTTCAAATGGGGGAGACCTACAACTTTACCATTATTTTTGAAATCTTGGTACTTTGGAATAAAATCGCGAAATCACTCTGGAAATTCGAGTTTCATGTGTTGTCGAGTTTAAAATAATGTTCATGCCGTAAAGTAGGCGATTCTCACGGGGTGACTCACAGAAATGTATTTTTTCGTCAATTTCAAATGGGGAGACCTACAACTTTACTATTCTTTTTGAAATCTTGGTACTTTGGAATAAAATCGCGAAATCACTCTGGAAATTTGAGTTTCATGTGTTGTCGAGTTTAAAATAATTTTCATGCCGTAAAGTAGGCGATTCTCACGGGGTGACTCACAGAAATGTATTTTTTAGTCAATTTCAAATGGGGAGACCTACAACTTTACTATTCTTTTTGAAATCTTGGTACTTTGGAATAAAATCCCGAAATCACTCTGGAAATTCGAGTTTCATGTGTTGTCGAGTTTAAAATAATGTTCATGCCATAAAGCAGGCGATTCTCACGGGGTGACTCACAGAAATGTATTTTTTAGTCAATTTCAAATGGGGAGACCTACAACTTTACTATTCTTTTTGAAATCTTGGTACTTTGGAATAAAATCCCGAAATCACTCTGGAAATTCGAGTTTCATGTGTTGTCGAGTTTAAAATAATGTTCATGCCATAAAGCAGGCGATTCTCACGGGGTGACTCACAGAAATGTATTTTCTAGTCAATTTCAAATGGGGGAGACCTACAACTTTACCATTATTTTTGAAATCTTGGTACTTTGGAATAAAATCGCGAAATCACTCTGGAAATTCGAGTTTCATGTGTTGTCGAGTTTAAAATAATGTTCATGCCGTAAAGTAGGCGATTCTCACGGGGTGACTCACAGAAATGTATTTTTTCGTCAATTTCAAATGGGGAGACCTACAACTTTACTATTCTTTTTGAAATCTTGGTACTTTGAAATAAAATCGCGAAATCACTCTGGAAATTCGAGTTTCATGTGTTGTCGAGTTTAAAATAATGTTCATGCCGTAAAGTAGGCGATTCTCACGGGGTGACTCACAGAAATGTATTTTTTCGTCAATTTCAAATGGGGAGACCTACAACTTTACTATTCTTTTTGAAATCTTGGTACTTTGAAATAAAATCGCGAAATCACTCTGGAAATTCGAGTTTCATGTGTTGTCGAGTTTAAAATAATGTTCATGCCGTAAAGTAGGCGATTCTCACGGGGTGACTCACAGAAATGTATTTTTTAGTCAATTTCAAATGGGGAGACCTACAACTTTACTATTATTTTTGAAATCTTGGTACTTTGGAATAAAATCGCGAAATCACTCTGGAAATTCGAGTTTCATGTGTTGTCGAGTTTAAAATAATGTTCATGCCGTAAAGTAGGCGATTCTCACGGGGTGACTCACAGAAATGTATTTTTTAGTCAATTTCAAATGGGGAGACCTACAACTTTACTATTATTTTTGAAATCTTGGTACTTTGGAATAAAATCGCGAAATCACTCTGGAAATTCGAGTTTCATGTGTTGTCGAGTTTAAAATAATGTTCATGCCGTAAAGTAGGCGATTCTCACGGGGTGACTCACAGAAATGTATTTTTTCGTCAATTTCAAACGGGGAGACCTACAACTTTACTATTCTTTTTGAAATCTTGGTACTTTGGAATAAAATCGCGAAATCACTCTGGAAATTTGAGTTTCATGTGTTGTCGAGTTTAAAATAATGTTCATGCCATAAAGCAGGCGATTCTCACGGGGTGACTTACAGAAATGTATTTTCTAGTCAATTTCAAATGGGGGAGACCTACAACTTTACCATTATTTTTGAAATCTTGGTACTTTGGAATAAAATCGCGAAATCACTCTGGAAATTCGAGTTTCATGTGTTGTCGAGTTTAAAATAATGTTCATGCCGTAAAGTAGGCGATTCTCACGGGGTGACTCACAGAAATGTATTTTTTCGTCAATTTCAAATGGGGAGACCTACAACTTTACTATTCTTTTTGAAATCTTGGTACTTTGGAATAAAATCGCGAAATCACTCTGGAAATTTGAGTTTCATGTGTTGTCGAGTTTAAAATAATGTTCATGCCATAAAGCAGGCGATTCTCACGGGGTGACTTACAGAAATGTATTTTCTAGTCAATTTCAAATGGGGGAGACCTACAACTTTACCATTATTTTTGAAATCTTGGTACTTTGGAATAAAATCGCGAAATCACTCTGGAAATTCGAGTTTCATGTGTTGTCGAGTTTAAAATAATGTTCATGCCGTAAAGTAGGCGATTCTCACGGGGTGACTCACAGAAATGTATTTTTTCGTCAATTTCAAACGGGGAGACCTACAACTTTACTATTCTTTTTGAAATCTTGGTACTTTGGAATAAAATCGCGAAATCACTCTGGAAATTTGAGTTTCATGTGTTGTCGAGTTTAAAATAATGTTCATGCCATAAAGCAGGCGATTCTCACGGGGTGACTTACAGAAATGTATTTTCTAGTCAATTTCAAATGGGGGAGACCTACAACTTTACCATTATTTTTGAAATCTTGGTACTTTGGAATAAAATCGCGAAATCACTCTGGAAATTCGAGTTTCATGTGTTGTCGAGTTTAAAATAATGTTCATGCCGTAAAGTAGGCGATTCTCACGGGGTGACTCACAGAAATGTATTTTTTCGTCAATTTCAAACGGGGAGACCTACAACTTTACTATTCTTTTTGAAATCTTGGTACTTTGGAATAAAATCGCGAAATCACTCTGGAAATTTGAGTTTCATGTGTTGTCGAGTTTAAAATAATGTTCATGCCATAAAGCAGGCGATTCTCACGGGGTGACTTACAGAAATGTATTTTCTAGTCAATTTCAAATGGGGGAGACCTACAACTTTACCATTATTTTTGAAATCTTGGTACTTTGGAATAAAATCGCGAAATCACTCTGGAAATTCGAGTTTCATGTGTTGTCGAGTTTAAAATAATGTTCATGCCGTAAAGTAGGCGATTCTCACGTGGTGACTTACAGAAATGTATTTTTTCGTCAATTTCAAATGGGGAGACCTACAACTTTACTATTCTTTTTGAAATCTTGGTACTTTGAAATAAAATCGCGAAATCACTCTGGAAATTCGAGTTTCATGTGTTGTCGAGTTTAAAATAATGTTCATGCCGTAAAGTAGGCGATTCTCACGGGGTGACTCACAGAAATGTATTTTTTCGTCAATTTCAAATGGGGAGACCTACAACTTTACTATTCTTTTTGAAATCTTGGTACTTTGAAATAAAATCGCGAAATCACTCTGGAAATTCGAGTTTCATGTGTTGTCGAGTTTAAAATAATGTTCATGCCGTAAAGTAGGCGATTCTCACGGGGTGACTCACAGAAATGTATTTTTTAGTCAATTTCAAATGGGGAGACCTACAACTTTACTATTATTTTTGAAATCTTGGTACTTTGGAATAAAATCGCGAAATCACTCTGGAAATTCGAGTTTCATGTGTTGTCGAGTTTAAAATAATGTTCATGCCGTAAAGTAGGCGATTCTCACGGGGTGACTCACAGAAATGTATTTTTTCGTCAATTTCAAACGGGGAGACCTACAACTTTACTATTCTTTTTGAAATCTTGGTACTTTGGAATAAAATCGCGAAATCACTCTGGAAATTTGAGTTTCATGTGTTGTCGAGTTTAAAATAATGTTCATGCCGTAAAGCAGGCGATTCTCACGGGGTGACTAACAGAAATGTATTTTCTAGTCAATTTCAAATGGGGGAGACCTACAACTTTACCATTATTTTTGAAATCTTGGTACTTTGGAATAAAATCGCGAAATCACTCTGGAAATTCGAGTTTCATGTGTTGTCGAGTTTAAAATAATGTTCATGCCGTAAAGTAAGCGATTCTCACGGGGTGACTCACAGAAATGTATTTTTTAGTCAATTTCAAATGGGGAGACCTACAACTTTACTATTCTTTTTGAAATCTTGGTACTTTGGAATAAAATCGCGAAATCACTCTGGAAATTTGAGTTTCATGTGTTGTCGAGTTTAAAATAATGTTCATGCCGTAAAGTAGGCGATTCTCACGGGGTGACTCACAGAAATGTATTTTTTCGTCAATTTCAAATGGGGAGACCTACAACTTTACTATTATTTTTGAAATCTTGGTACTTTGGAATAAAATCGCGAAATTACTATGGAAATTCGAGTTTTATGTGTTGTCGAGTTTAAGATAATATTCATGCCACAAAGTAGGTGATTCTTACGGGGTGACTTACAGAAATGTATTCTTTAGTCAATTTCAAATGTGGGAGACTTTCAACTTTACTATTATTTCTGAAATCTTAGTTCTTTGGAATAAAATAGCGAAGTCACTATAAAATTGGTACCATTATAAAAATTATCAATAACTATGTCAGTTTTGAATCTCTTTTCAAAATCTATTATTCTAAACTGATCTCCAAAGTATTTTCTTTTAAATCCTTAATACATCTTATACATTTAATACATAAAAGAAAAAAATAATAATTGTTAAAATTAAAAATAAATACTAAACCAAATTAATTTATAACCTGAGACTTATAAGTCTCATAAATCGTTCCAGGTTACATGAGCAAGTATCGCCCAGACCAAATGGTTTCAGGTTACATGTATTTATGAAATAGTTTTTTCTTTCAATAATTTTTTTTTTTCATTTATTTCAGACCAATACATCATGAGAAATCATAAATAACTAATTAATTATAATTAAATCAAAAGTTTAACAAAAACGCTCTTGTTAAATTTTTTTTTAAATCGTTTTCAAAGTCAAAATGATAAAAACATTTCATTTTTATTTTAAAAATTAATTTTTCTTTATTTAATATTTAAATACTTTTTTGATTTTCTTTGTTATCGACTTTCCGAATAGTCTTATCTATGAATTACTTCATTATTGACAATCTTTTCAATCTGTGGATATTGAGTAAAGATGTCTTTGAATATAGAGGACTTTGAGTAAACATAATATAGATGAGATGTTTACAAAAATTTAGTGGAGTACAGTTGTCATTAAATATAGTCGTCACTGAGTATAGATGTCGTCTTTGTGCTTGAGTAAAGAAATTTTGAGTATAGATGAGTATTCGCCAATAATCTGATATTTCGATCAAGTGTGGGATTGAAAAAGATTGAAATGAATTGAAATTTTTGAATCTTTCTGAATCCTTCTCAATACCTAAATAATTTCACATTTCGGGTCATGTGTGGGATTGAAAAAGATTGGAATGAATTAAAATTTTTGAATCTTTCCGAATCCTTCCCAATACCTAAATAATTCCATATTGGAAGGTATTGAAATGATGAAAGATTGAATTCTTTTCAATACTTTCGAATTCCACTTTGGAATTGGAAAGTATTCAAACGATCGAAATTTCAATTCCATTCAAAACTTTCCAAAACCGCCGAGGGATTGAAAAGAATTGAGATAATTTTCAATACTTTTCAATTCACTTTTTTAATCAGGGCGGTTACTAACTCGCACTGGGCGGCGTCGCGCCGCTTTTCAATTTCTTTCGCATGAAAATATTTTTTTTTAACAAAATAATTTATTTCTTAGGAGCGGCTAATGCTAGAAATTCTTTTAGAATGTCTAATTCAAGCATTCTAATTTTTTCGACCTCATCCGTCACCGTAATTATGAGAAAATTGCATAATTGTAAAAAAGGCGGCGCCGCGCTCATTGAGCGAGTGACGAAGGGTTAAAGTATCCGTGTCTTATCTGTCTGACTATTGAATGAGTAGAACCATTGTAATAACGATTTGAACTGCCCGCGTGTATTTTTACTGATGCAGAAACTGGATTGTCGATCATACATTGTGCTGATGTAACCATCCATTCTTCATTTAGAATTGCTCTGCTGTAGAAATGGACACCGTGGGTTTGAATACTGACTTGCCAAGGCGCTTCTTCGATAGTCAATAAGTTTTTTTCAATTATCGGTGTGTTATTTTACAGCTGTAAATTAATTTTCGTTGAAAACACTTGTAAGGAAATTATTTATTTTATTAATGTAGGGGAGTGTTAGGGAAAATTAAACACTAATTTGGAACAAAAAAATAATTTTTTTTTGTAAATATTCATCTATAGTTTCTGTAAAAAAATATCACGTTGGTCACAGCGAATAGTACGACCATTTCAAAATTTCGACCAAAAAAAATAATTATTATTAATGTAAATTCCAGATTAAAATAATTAAAGTTTATTATATTTACCAGTTGCTATTGCAAGTAAAAAAATTGACACAGCTTGTAACTCCATCGTGAGGATTTAGTAATAAATTTTACTGATCAGTGTACAGAAATATTTCTATATATTATCTTATATATAGCGTTTATATGATATATGGACGACAAAAATTAATATAAAAAATACATTAGTGCGTCTTAAAAAAATAAGCTTTATTATTTTGTAATGATATTTTTTAAATCGAACGAACAAAGAATCATTAAAGTCATATACTCATGTTAAAAATATTTTTAATTAAAATTTTATTAACTAGTTAACGATTCAGGGACTCCCAGAACTTCAAGCTGGTTAGTTTTTTTTACGGAGTATATATAAAAGCCAACATTAGAAATATTAAAATTATGAAAATATTTGTTATATATAATGAATGTGATAAATTTTTCAAAATTTAATTCTCTTGACAACTTTGAGTCTATATAGCGTAATTTAATAGATAATTCTACATTAAATGAATACCATCACCGATACATTCAATATTTTCGAAATTTAGAATTTAAAATTACTATATAATAAAAATCTAAAATCTTAAAATTTAAGTCAAAATCCTTCAAATTCAACTAAGTTAATTTTTTTAGTCAGTGTAAAATTTCCATAACACTTGACTTAGATTTGACTTTTTCTGGCTTAGTTAGGATCGATTTAAGACAAAATAAGTTACGTTTAAGTCAAAACTGGATCAGTTTGACTCTATTTCCTTTAGATTTAAGACAAAAAAAGTCACATTCAAGTCAGAATTGCGTCGATTTAAATACATTTTACTTAGATTTAAGTTAAAAAAAGTCACATTCAAGTCAGAATTGCGTCGATTTTAATACATTTTACTTAGATTTAAGTTAAAAAAAGTTACATTAAAGTCAGAATGAAACAAAATTAGACAGTTACAACGCAAATTTAAAAAATACTTATAATTAGTAACATATAATTATACATAACATAAAATTATAGTAGCAATAATTATTCAAGATGTTTATGGTTTAGAATATTTTCGATTATTATTAAATGGTATATTGTTTATATCAAAAAATTATAACGAAATATTAAAAAATAATTCTTCTTATGTAGCATTTAAATACTTGAATGAAAAACGTTTTGGTCTTCTTCATTCTTTTATAAAAATTATTGATAAAATATGCGATTGTCAAAAAATTAATAATTGTAAGTGCAAACAAAACCTTTCAAAGAGCCTGTCAGACTTCCCCAACTATCACACTTATATGAATTCATTGTAACTGAAAATGTATCTGCGATTCCTATCGAAAATTTACTATCGGTATGTTATTATATTAATACAGGTAATAAAACGTTTATTGTAGAATTGGTTAATCAGTATGAAAATAAATGATATTGTAAACAAGAGTTTATACAAATTCTTCAGGAACAGAATAAAAAAAAATCGTTGCAATACAAATTTTTTTAATAGTAATTTTAATTTAATCAGAAATAATTTTTAAAAAATTTGCTATAATTAAAATTGAGTTTTAATTTTAGATTAGTTTAATTAATAAATAAGTTTAAAAACCTCATTCGATTTGACTTAATTTCTAAGTTAAAATTAAGTCAAATATAGAACTAGATTTCGAATCGATAACCAGTTGTTTTTTTAAGACAAAAAATAAGTCAAATTTGAGGCAATGAAATAATTTAAGCCAAGAAAAGTTAAATTAAAGGAAACTAAACAATCTAAGTCAAAAAAAAGTCTAATCTAAGGCAAAAAAGTTAAAAAAAGTCAAGATTAAGTCAATATTAAGTCAAAAAAAGTTTAAAAAGTTAAAATGTGGAATACAGTTGTCGGCATATCGACGACTTCAAAGGAAATTAAGTTAAATCAAGTCTAATTTAAGATTTTTTTTTACCCGGGAAGAGCTCAAATTTTAACTGGCGCCATATTTTAAGATACCCTATCGATTTTTCAATGTTCTTCAAAAAAAAAAAAGTAGTCCCTTAATTTGAAACAGTCTAATGTGTACTAATAATAAAGATACTGATATTACGATATTGTTATACACTTCAAAAATTAATTACAGTTTACTTAGCATAAAACTTCAACAGTATGGTCGGTATGGTTATGAATCCAACCAAAATAATCTCTGACATTTCGAAAAAAAAATGGTTTTTTGAGATCTTTACAACCCTTTGGCCACATTTTAATACCAACAAGTTCACCATTGATCATCAGAGGATTCCCTAAATCAGTAGGACACGCATTTACATCACCAGTTCTATCGATATTAATTGCACAAATCCGCGCAATACTTGTCACATTATCGAAATCGTCATACTGATCATTACACTCTGTATCCGAAATAATTTTCCAATTAGTTAACTGTTGACTATAAGATGTGTCGAATTTATTGGAAATCCACTCGACGACAATCCCTTGCTTATCTATTATCGTTGATTTGTCAGTATCTTTCAGACCTATACAAGTCCGATTACGAGTCTTATCAAAAATAATACGTTGTGACACACGAATTATTGCAATATCCCAAGCTGGTATTTTATTTGAACTTGATTTCAAAAAGTATTCGTGCACTTTAACAGATGAAATGTAATATTTTGAGCCATCTCTATAACGATTTTTACTTCCAATGCGAATTTCAACCAGTTTATGAGTCGAATTATCAACAAAAGGAAAGACACACGATGCCAATGTTAAAATTTCCCGAGATGTAACAATAACACCACTGCAAATGTGAACACTATTCAATTGTATACTAACTATATAGGGTGCCAAATTTTCATTATGATTTGAATCTAATCTTGAACTGCTTATTCCTAAAAAATATTATAATAATTATATTAATAATTCGTTTAAATATTTTGACGTGTTCTGATTTTTTTAATAACAATAAATAGTAATAAAATTACCTGGTATTGTAATCATGAAAAGACTAGTAATGATGATTGTCAACATGTTAATGCTGCTTTAATTAAAAAGCTTATAATTATTTTTTTCTTTTTAGTTTTAAAAATTTTTTATCAATCGATTAGTATTGATGTCTTTCTAGGAACACAGTTGAAAAATTTGTGTTAAATTTAACACAAATCATATGTCCCAAACGGTCCACTAAATTTTTTGAATTGAATTTTTATACACAAGAACGCAAAATTGTAAACTGTGAATGAACCAATTATTTATATTATGCTTCTATTGTTTATGATTTATTGTTATAGTATATATTCTTTTTCGCAGAGTAAAAGTTAAGACTGATAATTTTTCTACTGAGCGTCTCTTCTTATATAGTTGTCCCAACAAAAGCCGAGAAAGGGTAGGGCTTCACTCGAGCCAAGACAAGACAAGATTGGGAAAGTCTTGTCTTGATCTCGAAAGCTTTGATCTCGTCTTGATCTTGACTTCAAAATGTAAGTCTTGCATCGATTTCGAAAAATAAGTTATTAATAATATTGTCTTGTATTGTCTCGTCAAGATCTCGTCTTGGTCTTGAATAACCTGAAATTTTCTTAATATCAGTCATAATACAACACACAGTTGAGAATTTTTTTTTCAATAAAGGAAAAATTTATTATTTTTTAAATCTTATATAAATATACTTGATCGCTTCAAGTACTTCTAAAATGTTTTAACTTTTTAACCCAATAAACATTATTATAATTAATTAATAATCTTTCTGAAAGCATGGAGTCTGATTACGAGTAATTCTCATATACTTATACTTATTTTTTTATGTCTTGTCAAGACTTAGCGAGATGTTTTTAATGATATTGGTCTTGGTCTTGAATTGCGATCTATAATATCGTCTTGGTCTTGTCTTGACAAATCGAGACGAGGTCAAGACAAGACCAATACAATCTCGATCTTGAGTGAAGCCCTAAGAAAGGGTCAACGTCCGACTCACAATCATCACAATATTTCTTCCCTATACCCCTACTATTAAATCTCAGTTAACTCTTTCGATGGGACAGGTTTAACACCTGCATTTATTATCTGATATCTTCTTGACAACATCCTTGCTGATCTTTTGCGGTTGAAATAAAAATTTTAATGGTAAGAGCAATGCGGTTGGTACATTAAAGAGAGAATCATTATAGTGTGCTATTTAGACAATGTACCAACCGCATTGCTCTTACCATTAAAATTTATGGTCACCTGAGGGACATGTTCAAATAATCTCTTCTTTTTATTACATGTACAGACGTAAATTACCGGATGTAGGGGAGAACGAGGCTGTCTGCCCATCTAAACCGCTAATTATTTTTCGTGGCTTTTGAGCACCGAGTACAAGTTGTTTTCATCTATCTCGAACAAATCCATTCATAGTATTCACATAATTAAAAAAAAAAAAAAAATTCCGGGGCAGGACGGACCACTTCCAAAAAACGATACAAATGAAAATTTGAAATTTTGTTTTTTTTTAAGTAATTATCTTTTAATTTTATCAAAATTAAATAAATTATTGATAATTTTTCTCGTATCGCTTTGAAACGTGGTAAATATCAAACTCGTTTTGAGGTAGTCCATTGTACCTTGCGGTCACACTGACTTTTTGGAATAAGTGGTTCGATTTGCACTTGGAATTAGTGAATATTCACTCATTTTCACTAATTTATGTTTAGAAAGTATAATAAAATTTAGATGAAATATAGATAGAGGCAAACTATTCGTAACGGGATTAATCGTAAGCGAAAAAACATATACAAACGACACGAAAATATAGGGGAAGGGGAACAAAATGGATCCCTTAAGAAAAAAAAGCTTTCGCGCTTGAGTTGTGCGATATTGGCTTAAAAAAAATTGTGTATTCGCCTAAACGTAAAAATAAAAAAATTTTCGAAATTGGGTGTTAAAAAATTTATTTAACCAATTACATATATATGTAAAAATACCATATATTTTTAATCATAATCATCTCTGTCTGTCTGCAACAAATTTGGAATGGGCTCGTTGGTTGTCATAATCCACTCATAAAAATTACGGACGTTAGTAAATAGAGTCGGTAAGTGTGGATATACATCACAATCCATTTTCCATGATTTGACACCTACAAGATAACCATCAATGACCAATGGGTCACCAAGATCTCCAAGAGCGCACGGATTTTCGACTTGCCCTTCACTGACCGCGCAGACAAGGTTATCATTAAATTTGTCCCAAAAAAAATAAAATTCCCGGCACTTGGAATGATCGACTTGTCTCCACTTTTGTTTTTTCAAACCAGCAGATACATCAGTACCATTTTTATCATTATCATTGTAATGTATATCCCAACCAGTAACATTGTATGATTTATGTACTGTTGGATCGTAAGGATTTATTAATCTAATTGGCTGACATGTACTGTCAAAAGTAAAATAATCGGCGACTTGAATAAGTCCAATATCATAAAATGGAATGTTTCCGTCATTAAGTTCAAATCTCTCATGCACTTTGTAAGTATGAATTTTGTGAACAGAACCATCGCGCTGAGTACTTGTAGCCCCTGTACGTATAGTTAAGTATGGAGAATTTAAACCAATGTCTTTTAAACACTGCGCTGATGTAACAACCCAATAATCACTTATTATGGCACCGCTACAGTAATGAATACCGTGGAATTGAATACTGACTTGATAAGGCGCTTCATTTATTTTTATATCTGTCGCCAGTACACCTGTTGATTTTATTTGAAATTAATAAAGAAGTTTAATTTATTATTTGAATTATTTTACAACTCAAATAATTGAAGCTGTAAATTCTTGCGAAGTGTAAGAACTTTTTTTTACAAGAATTCATTGATATTTAGGAATATTAATTCGTTAAATATGCGAGTGTTTGCTGCAGTTGCCTTAGGCTGGGGTAATAAACGTTTAATATATATATTAGGGCGATTCATTTCCGCAAAAGTTTTATTTTTTTTTAATTGCTCAAGCAAAATCTCAATCTACATCGAAAAAAAAAATTCTCATCAAATATGAGCTCTTAATTCCAATGCTAAGTACTTGCCATTTGATTTCAAAGATTTCTCATTTAAAATACACGTAAATTAAATTACTTTTTTTTTAATTTTCTAATACTCAGCTGCGTTCCATGATATCATGGCGGTTTTGGTCGCAAATTGTAGGGAATTTGGTGTTCTTCAAAAGTGCCCACAGTTACTTAGCTGTAATTCCAGCTGTTACACTTGTGTCCGTTGCGGAACTCATTTTTCCTATAAAATTGACCTTTATTGGCTTGCAGAACCTAAACCATTGAAAGTACACTAAAAATTTTAATAGAAATTTTATAGGAAATTTTACAATCATTTCAATAATTTGAAAAATAAAATACCAATTATAATTTTTTTTTTTATAATATATTTTTCAAATTATTAAAATTACTATAACTCGGAAACTATGGACTTTAGCGACTTAACTCATAGGACTTTTTTTGAAGGGAATAAAATTTTCTATAAAATTTCTATTAAAATTTTTAGTGTACTTTCAATGGTTTAGGTTCTGCAAGCCAATAAAGGTCAATTTTATAGGAAAAATGAGTTCCGCAACGGACACAAGTGAAACAGCTGGAATTACAGCTAAGTAACTATGGACACTTTTGAAGAACACCAAATGCCCTACAATTTGCGACCAAAACCGCCTTGATATCATGAAACGCAGCTGAGTATTAGAAAGTTCAAAAAAAAGTAATTTAATTTACGTGTATTTTAAATGGGGAATCTTTGAAATCAAATGGCAAGTACTTAGCATTGGAATAAAGAGCTCATATTTGGTGAGAATTTCTTTTTTTCGATGTAGATTGAGATTTTGCTTGAGCAATTAAAAAAAAAAAAACTTTTGCGGAAATGAATCACCCTAATGTATATATAATATATGTAATTCTTTGAATTAATCATCGAAAAATGACGAATAATTCGAATTTATCGATTGACTCTAAAACTGCAATTTAGTGGCTTTACTTTTAAATTTAAAAAAATGAAAAAAAATTGAACTACTTACCAGCTGTTATCGCAAGTAAAAAAATAGACGCAAGTTTAAACTCCATCGTGAATAAAGTTTATTCACTTAATGTATAAAAAATACTATTGTACATTACTTTTTATAGAGCATCTATTGAACACGCTGATGAAATAAAGTTATATAAAAAAATATATATGCGTCTTAAAAAAATAAGCGTTATTGCTTTTTAATGATGTTTTTTTGGTTCACGGAAAAAACAACTATCAAGGTCGTACTCACAAAGCTAAAAATTTTTTAATAGCTTTAGTAATTAATTTAATGGCCTAGGAATTATCCGTGTGATATTTATCTCATATTTTGACAGTGTCTATGTAGAAGCTGGAAATTGAAACGTGGTAGAAAATCGATGTATATTTGAATGTAGTCAAAAGAGCATATAAATAGTATAATGTAAGTGATTGAGTCGAAAGTAATAGCTTATTATTCAAAATAATTAAAAATTTTTTAATTTTTATTTTTTATTCATGTCGTTAACCAACGTAAAATTTCGCATGAAACGAGTACTCACATCGATATATATTATGGGTGTGCGAATATTCGAATTATTCGATTCAAATTTCGAATCAAATAGTTTGAACTATTCGAATAGTTCGAAGTATTCGAATAGTACGAACTATTCGAATAATTTGAATTCAAACCGTATAATAAACTTATTATTAAATTAAAGAAGAAGTTGTATTCATCGTATTTATTAACATTTGTTTTCCATTTTATGATAAATTTTTATGTGGAAAAATCAAATAAGATACTGATTCTGGTGTTAAAAAAGTCCTCTTCTGGGTTATTATATCTCCTGCTGAAAAAAATAATCTTTCCCTTTCGACAGATTCAAAGTAAATTAAAAAAATTTCAGTTGCCGTTAAAACTAAAAAATTTTCACTTTTGCAGGCAAAATGGGGTACCCCCTTAAAAAAGGTAAAAATAAAATTCTGGATTTTAAATGAATTTGATTAAGTTAAATTTTTTTGTAAGTAATTTACATGAAGAAAAATTATATTTCACATGATTATTGGATACAAACGAAGGAAAACAAATTTTTAATAGTTTTTATCATAAAACAAAAGTCATTAATATTTTTCAATTGACAATTGATTTTTGAAAAAGTTTCACAAAAAAAATTCCAAATAGTGCTCAATTATATTTACAAAAGTGATTTTGAAATGTTTAAAAAACATTTAAAAATAAAATTTTTGGGGTACCCTGTTTTGCCTACCTTACCCCCCCCCCTTCCTATATGTAATATGTTTCTTCGGTAGCTCTAACGGATCTTGACAATTTGAATACCTGTTATTATTCAGGCATTACCATATTAATTGATTTAAAAAATAGGCGATGTTTTGGTCGAATATGGTCAATTAGACTAGTAATTTTTAATGAAAAAACTATTTTGAGTTAATTTAATGATTGACTAATTGATTTCCTGATAACTCTTGACATTTGCAACCCCTGTCAAATATTTAATAACTGAAATACCATTACAATTATCTGACGATTTACCGAATGGCATTGCGTCTGAAGGGTCATTTGAATTGAAACTTGTCAGAATTGTAATGATACACTGTAAAAAGAGCGGTGTTAAAAATGGACTCATTTTAACTCCGCCTGGTGTTAAAATAAAATTACACCGGTGTAGGAGGAGTAATACACCGGTGTTAAAAATACCGGTGTTAAATCGGGGTAACCGGCGTAAAAGCGGAGTACAATCGGTGTAAAAGCGGGGTAACCGGTGTAAAAGCGGAGTAATACCGGTGTAAAAGCAGGGTAACTGGTGTAAAAGCGGAGTAATACCGATGTAAAAGCAGGGTAACCGGTGTGAAAGCGGAGTAATACCGGTGTAAAAGCAGGATAAACTGCGTCCGCATGGAGTATTAACTTTAAAGAATATAAAACACAAAAAATGTCAGTTCTTTATGAAAATTAATAAAGAATATCATTTATTAACAAGTACAGGGATCGAGTAAGTAAAAATATTTACAAATTAAAATATTTTAACACCAGTAAAGAATATCTACACCGGCAGCGGCGTTATTTTAACACCGGTCTAGAATATTTACACCGGTGGCGGCGTTATTTTCACACCGCTTTCGGGGGTAAATTTAACACCGATAATTTTAACACCTACACCGTTTGGACTTACCCCGGTGATTTTTTACAGTGTAGTCGATTAAGCTATTTTAATTTCAACAAACAATAAAATGTACAAAAATTACTTAGTTGTAAAAATTTATTCGACACATTGTATTTAACATAAAAATTATAGTATAAAATTAAATACACTTTCTTGATTATAAAAACTTATTTTTTACTTATGTATACTTTACAAAAAATGAATATTTTATTTAATTTGAATTAGCATTAAAATATAAATTCGACATTCACCCCATCAAATTTAATATCACCTCAATACGATTCAACATGACAGTGATATCAAAATACTTCAGCTGATATCTTTATTTCTCAGGAAGTTATTAATATTTATATCTACGCCTACAAATTGCGGAAACATATACGACTTTTTTGAGACTTTACACATCTATTGAAATTTATTACTTCATTTATATCTTAAAGTACTAAGATGTTTAGGTCCCAGAAGTCAAAAAACAAAACAATTATTTTTAATGAAAAATTTGGTCTAATTAGTTGCAATAAAAATTTTTCCAGTATTTCAGGAGTCTAAAAAAAATTTTCCAACTTCTCGCTATGAAAATTGGAAATTATCAAACAAAGGGAAGTTATTGGTTTCGGTCTAATTTTTAAAAATCGAGTAGTCATTTTACGGTAAAATTGCGGAAATGCATCGTAAAATTTGCAGAAATACTGCGGTTTTTATGCTGCAATTTACCGTAATTTACGGTAATCAGAAGAATTACGTGAAATACGACAGTTTACCGTAAATTGCGGCAATTTACGACAGATTGCAGTATTTTGCGGTAAATTACGATAATCTACCGTAATTAACGGTAAGTTGCCGTAATTTACGGTGATCTTGCAGTAAATTACGGTATTTTGCGGTAAAATCCGGTAATTAACCGTAATTCGGAAGTAAACTTAGAGCTGATTGGATTTTGAAGTTGATCGGTCGAGTACTTTGCAAATTATACGACAAACAAAAAATAGAAATTTTTTTATTCCACGTTCTTGTTGCATAACTCGTGAATCACTCGACCGATTTGTTTCCAAGTTCGATCAAATCTAAGTACGTAAAAATCAGTTGATTCGTTCCAAAGATGTCGGACAAAAATTATTTTCTCTCAGCGAAATGTATGTATTTTGATTCAGCCATTCTTTTAGTTCACGGAAAAAAATGATTGACAATAATTGTAGTTCAACTTATAATTATTTATGTTACGTTCAATAACTAATGTCGTTTCAATCAGTAAAATTATGATTTTAATGTTTAAACTGCTATAATTAACAGTTAATCGTTGAAATATACTGCTTGACTATTTCAAATTACTACTTAAACCTTAAAAAACGACAAGACCCTTGTCAAAAAAATGCATCTGTTATTAATTTCTTACGTTTTACTCCATAATATTTGCTGAGATTCGGTCTTGGCGCGCTGTTGATGAGAATCTCAGTAATATTTACTGATATTTTTTTCCGTGTTCCGAGGTTCAAAAAAACTGAAAGTATTATTCCAAAAGGGCCTGTGGAAGTTAATGACCTCTTCGATATTATTATCAGGATCCTCGCAAGTAGTCTCTAATATATTTATATCGGGGCCCAGCGCTGATGAAATCCACTCACCATACCAACGGACATTAGTAAATAGAGTCGGTGAGTGTGGATATAGATCACAATCCATTTTCCATGATTTAAGGCCCACAAGATATCCATCAATGACCAACAGGTCCCCAAGATCTCCGAGAGTGCACGGGTTTTTCACATCCCCTTCGTTGACAGCGCAGACAAAACTGTTATTAAATCCAGCCCTATTATAAAAAAAAAAATATTTATTGCATTTGGGAGTGTCAATTTGTAGCCACTTTTGTTTCTTCAAAACAGCAGGTACATCAGTATCAGTATTATCATTATCATTATAATATATATCCCAACCAGTAACATTATATAATTTATGTACTTTTGGCTCGTAAGTGTTAATTAATTTAATTGGCTGACGTGTACTGTCAATATCAAAATGATCGAGTACTTGAATAAGTCCAATATCATTCAATGGTATATTTGCGCTTCCAAGTTCAAATGCCTCATGCAATTTATAAGTAGCAATTCTGTGAACAGAACCATTGCGCTGAGTACTTGTAGCCCCGGCATGTATTGTTGAGTATGGAAAATTCAAAACAATATTTTTTACACACTGTCCAGATGTAATAACCCATTCTTTACTGATTATGGCACCGTTGCAGTAATGGATGTCGTGGATTTGAATACTAACTAGATAAGGCGCGTCATTTATTTTGATATCTGTCGCCAGTACACCTGTAAATTTCATTTGAAAATAATAAATAAATTTAACTTATTGTTTGAATTATATTACAACTCAAATAATTGAAGCTGTCAATTGTTGGGAAGTGTAAGAAATTTTGTTTAACAAAAATTTATTCATATTTAGGGAAATTGATTCGCTTAACATGCGAGTGTTGGCCGCAGCTGCCTTAGGCTCGAAAAACAAACATTTAATAAATAAGGTACCGGCGGGTAATAAGACCTAGCTAAGGGTGATTTTGGATAGAATCAAAAATATTGCATTTAATTATCGAAATGTATCATTAATCTTTATTTTAATACATTAGCCATAAAATAAAATAAAGTAATGGTAATTTATACCACAAACTAACAAAAAATTAAACTTTCACAAAAACCATACGAATAGGCCTTATTTTACTACGATAAGGTAATAAGGCCTACGGATTAAACAAACTGGAATAGTTTAATTATATTTAATAATATACGTATTAAAGATGAATCATCACTTAAACGTCGATTTCCCGAACTCTAGCTCCATAAACAATAATTTTTATTTAATGTTGAAAATCGGATTCCGCGCGGCTGCTGTCACATTGGCGCGTTGAGGTTAGAATAAGATTTAAAGATTTTTTTTTAGATTTTTGATATCGCTTAGAGTTATTGAGTTATTAACAAAAATCTAAGATTCTTTATTTTGTTTATATTTTTTGTTAATAAAAAAATGAAATTTTAATAAATAAAAAAAAAACAAAAAACACATCTTGCTCAAAATTTGATTCCGCATAGAATGAGCTATCACTCATATTTTTGCCACAATTCTAAAGATTTTTTACTTCAAATTCACGAAGAATTTTCACAAAAATCTTCGTTACAATGTAACATAGCAATGGTTACCATTCTAGCATAGGAATCAGAACTATTTTTTCTCTCCGTGTAATCTTCAATTGCGATGTAGTGGCTTTATTTTTAAACTTTAGAAAATGAAATAAAAAATTGAACTACTTACCAGTTGCTATCGCAAGTAAGAAAATAGACGCGAGCTTAAACTCCATCGTGAATAAAGTTTATTTACTCAATGTATAAAAAACATTATTCTACATTAACTTTTATTATAGATTATCTACAAAACACATTAGTGTAAAAAGTAAAAAGGTCTTCAAAAGATAAGCTATATTACTTTTTAGTGATATTTTTTTGGTTCACGGAACAATTAACTATCAAAGTCGTACTCAAAAAATTAAGAAATTTTTCAATAGCTTTGGTAATTAATTTAATGGCCTAGGGATTCTCAGTTTCATATTTATCATATATTGTGACATAAGTGTCTATTTAGAAGCAAAATTTCAAAACGTGGCAAGAAACCGATGCAATATAAAAAAGAAAAAGAAAATAATTATTAAAAATTGTGAATAAACTTGTTCAAAAAAATTTTCATAATTTTCGATTAATAAAATAATTAATAGTTTAAAAATTTTTATTTTTTATTTCTGTCATTAATTTCTGACTATCATAAAGTTTACGTCGTTAACCAACATAAAATTTCCTTTGAAACGAGTACTCACATCCATATATTTAATTTAACAGAATCTAAATATATATATATATCGATGTGGGTACTTATTTAACTTTAAATTGTCTTCTAATATCAGAATTTATATCTCAATATTGAATAGTTATTTTAAAAAAAAATGTTCATATATATATGTCAATATGAAATTTTTTTCTTACTTTTACGTGAAAGAAAATATATAAAATACAATGGTATAAAACACAAGCTTGTCTTACACTAAAATAAATTCTAGTATATTCGTAAGGGAGAATAAAATGAAGTACTTGCAAAAAAAAAAACTATGTCTACTTCTTCTTACAAACTGAATCTAAATTTATATGAAGACTATCGATTTGTCAGGTAACAATTTTTCCTTAGATATGTTCTTTAGATATCCAACATATCCTCGTATATATATATTATATACATCAACATTTAGTATGCAAATTATAGGTGGACCTGCAGTATTTTTTTTTCTTCAACCTGCATCTAGCAGACGGAAATAAATCTACTCGCGTTGTATAAATTTAGTAAAGGGGTGATATTTTTTTTTCTAATATTTTCAATGCTCATATAGAATTTACCCAGTATTGATCATATATATGAATTATTAATGTAAAGGTGACATGACATCTTAAATAAATAATAAGTTTGGACAATGTGCAAGTAAAACTATTAATGTATATAAAAAAAAAAAAAGGAATATTTCAGTGATACATTGAAATTGTCAGTTGAATATGAGTTAGATAAAAAGAACGGTATAGCTGTTGATATCTGAAAGTATAATTCTAACATACGACTCTCTATATCCTGAAGTAAAATATTTTTTCGAATGCAAATTTCTTTTGTCAACAATGGAATCAAGCAAAAACGTTAATAAGAGAATTAAATGGCAAATATTTTTCATGTCAATTTTAGGCCTCTGGCCACTACAGAAAGACAATTTTTATCGTAAATTTCGTGTTGGTTATTCTCTTAGTCAATTGGTAATACTATTAAATAATTATTATGAGTATTTAATAAATGACGTAAACTTGTCTCTCATATTTTTGCAAACATCGAAAATTTTTTTGATTTTTACAAGTTTGTATGAATGTGCCCTTACGCAAGAAACTAATCAGCACTAATGAGAAACACTAATGTTTTAGTTTTTTCGCACACTAATGGGTTATTGCCATTAGTGCGTTGTCATTAATTCGAATTTTACAGTAGAGTAGTACCCCTGAGTCAAAAAACAAATTGGGATTTAAGTCTCAAAGTTCTCAATGAGGTTTTTGAGGATCAATTTAGAATTTGGAGACGGACAACAGTATAGAAAGTTATCCTAGTTTAGTCCTCAAAGTAGTAGTTACGACCAATTTTACTACTTTGAGGACTAAAGTGGAATAACATAATTTGGATTAGAGCCTCAAAATATTCAAAACATACCGGAATAATTTTATCAACATTTGAACCTCAAAAGTTTCATTCGACGTATTCTCTCCCCTCCCTTTTCTATCTAAAATTTTTCAAAGTTCGAACTATAGCTTTTCATTCGTTGAGGATTTTGAGGTCTTAGTTATAATTTAAAATCGATAAATTATTCGCATTTAGACCTCATAGTTCTCATTGAAGATTTTGAGTACTAAAGTAGAGTTACTTTCTGGGCGGTAAATAAAACATCAAAGGAATTGAGGCTTTTGAGGACTAAAATAGAATTTATTCTTTGACTCGGGCCAACTATTCGGATTACTAATGAACACTATTGAAACCTGGTCAGCACTTATCACTTCCAGGAATATTGTAAGATTCACTAATCAGATTACTAATGATCACTAATAAAATGCTATTCAACACTAATCACTTCCAACAATATTGCAAGATTCATTAGCCAGAGCACTAATAAATGAACACTTATAAAACATTATTTAAAACCAACCACTTTTAATAGTGTTGCAAGATCCATTAGTAGTCCGACTAATGAACACTAATACCACACTATCCAGCACTAATCACATCTAATAGTGTTGTAAAATTCACTAATCAGAGTACTAATGATCACTAATAAAAAAATCGGTCTGTCAGTTGACCCTGCGGGCCAGCCCCAAAACTTCTCGCTGTTTTCGAGCTCGTTGAGCTCTTCGAGCTCGCAAATACTTTTGTATGCCATTGTTTTGTAAAAAACCATTTTTTAGCATTTCCTTCTCCCACGATATCTCGCGAACGAATTAACCGATTTTGATGGTTGAGGTGGCAATCGACGCGTTTTATCAAGTTCTGAAGCTGATCAAATTTTGAAATTGATTTATTTAGCCGTTTTTGAGAAATTTCAAAAAAACCAAGGAAAAAATTTTTTTTGAATTCTTTCGTCAACGGTTTCTCTTGAACGAATGAACCGATTTTGATGGTTGAAGTGGCATTCGACGCGGCTTATAGAGTTTTAGAGCTGATTAGATTTTGGAATCAATCCATCGAGCAAATTAAAAGTTATCCAAATAAAACATTTTCGAAAAAATTTTATTTTTGAAATATCTCTGAACGCACCCTACCGATTAAGTTCAAATTTTTACGGCTCCAAGACATTAACAAGCCGCGTCGAATGACACCTCAACGATCAAAATCGGTTCATCTGTTCAAGAGTTATGAATGTTTACATACATACATACGTACGTACGTACACACATACATACACTCGGACATCATCGTGAAATTAGTCAGGATAGCTTCCTAGGACCTCGAAACGTCGACATCTGATGGGAATTCGATTTTCGTAAATCGGACCGAAACCAATAACTTCCCGAATTTTTGAAAATTTACAATTTTCTTAGCGGGAAGTTAAAAATTGTCAACACTCATGAATTTTCAATAGTGTTCATAAGTGTTGATTAGTTTTTTTGCGTAAGGGTGTGGAGTGATTTTTTTAAAAACTCTGGAACTCCGAGTGACGGAGTGAATTCAGATTGAAATAAAATCCGTAATCACAGTTCATGTTTTAAGTACTTGTATTTATTATACAGATAATAGTAACAGTATCAATGTTTTATCAGTTAACATTAAACTGCGGCGATATTGATGATACTTTTGACTCTTACTTAGTCCTGATATTCAGTATTTTAATATTTATTAAAATGTACTATACGTCTACACGCCGTGAGTATTTAAAACAGCTGTTAATTTCTTCATATCACGATTGGGAGTCGATAAAAGATACCGACGACATCGAATTAATGGTCAATAATTCAGAAATGTATAATAATATATCATTGCTAATATTCAGTTCTGGATTTGCTTCAGTAATTTTATATGACATTCAAAGAGTTATTTTTACCGACAGCAGCGCAATACCGATTTTAAATGATTACTCAAATAAAACAATATACAATTACCAGCATAAATTTTTATTACCTGGAAGCTGCATTTATGATGATGTCAGTAAAAATTTATATTATGTCGTTCTGATAAATCAAATGGTACAGTCATTTATTATTATGGCTGGACTTATTTGCAGCGATGCCATGTTTGTTTTAGTCACTAGTCATATTTGCGGACAGTTTGATATTTTGATAAAACGAATGGAAAAATTCTGTGACAATGATTATGATTTTGAAATTAATGAACATGAATTGATAATTATCATCCAGAGGCATCAACATTTGATATTTTTATCAAATTGTTTGGAAATTGTTTATAATAAAATTATATTAATGCAAATGGGAGCATGTCTTACATCATTAAGCTTCGCTGGTAATATTTAGTTGAATTTTCAATTATAATAATTAATGGTTAGAGCTTACAGAGGTTTTGGTCAAAATTCGTAGATCTTAATTTTAACACAAACCCGGGCCCCAATACAGCGGAAGTTTTAAATGGGAAAACACATGTATTTTTTTTTCAAATTAAATTTTGAATATTTATGAGTACGATTCAACATAGCAACAATTACTGTGTTACACATTTGTTCCCCCCGATGCGCTCATTACTGTGATTTGGCTTGAATAATTAGGGTGTGACTAGCTCGGGCATAGTAGAAAATCTAGCAGGGGACGAACAAGCGGATAATTGCTTGTTGAGAACCCGAAAGATGCAAGTGGAGTAGCCCTTTACATAGGGTATGGGGAGAACTTATATTGCGTCCTATCACTAATCTATGCAAGCAGTTGACCAGAGCTGAAGTCTGGTACCATGGGAGATCCATTCCAAGCCCCACTTCTTATTTATGTATTGTTACATATTGAATGTTGAATGTTAAATTATTTTGGTATTGAGAAGGATTCAGAAAGATTAAAAAATATCAATTCATTTGAATTCTTTCCAATCTTACACTCGATCCGAAATATCGGACTATTTTGGTATTGAGGAGGATTCAAAAAGATTCAAAAATTTCAATTCATTTGAATCTTTTCCAATTCCTCAGAAGTTTAGAAATTCTTATATTATTTTGGAATTGAAAAGTATTAATTTTATGTCCAAATGAAAACCTTTGGGTATAGAAAGTATTCAAAAGGATTCAATTCTCATCTTTTTCAATACTTTTCAATCAATATTTTTAATCAGGGCGGTGACTATGAAAATGACAACCAGTCGTGTTTTCGATATAATGTGTAACATAGTAACCCTGATTAAAAACTCCGATTGAAACCGCTGAATTTCCATTGACTCCGATTGAATCCGATTGGTTCTGATTGAAATCCGATAGACTTTCAATCAGAATTCGTTGGTTTCAATCGGAGTTTTTAATCAGGGAACTGTTGCTATGTTGAATCGTACTCACTTCTATTATACTGAGAACTAATAATATGCTAAGATCAGTTTCTACATACTTTACGATCATTATTTTATAGCACAGAAACCATTCCTATTTATTTTTTTCCGTGTATATACATTTAGCAACATCGAGTATAATACCGACTCCACATGCTGTATAAAATACTATTAATATGCCTTATATTACATTCTTAACGCGATTTATACCCACAAGCTCAATCAAAGGTAATACTTTTATAAATAAATAATGAATATTTAATTACAGGTGTTGGTTTGCTTATGAGTATAAATGAAAACGATATTATAATTGCTATGAGATCAGTAAATACGATAAATTTTGTGATACTCGGAAGCTACATATACGCTTACCCAGCAGATAATTTGTCAAGCAAAGGAGATGTTATGCTGAACGCAATATATTGCAGTTATTGGTATAAAATTCCAATTGTACATAAAAATATTATTTTCATGATGATGCGTCTTTTTATCACACCGTACCTTACCGCGGGAAAATTTTTTAATTTAACAAACGAATCATTTATGGGTATCTTAAAAACAGCTTTTTCGTATTTATCAGTATTACGATTAGTTACAATGAAATAAATACTATTGCATATTGTAGTCTGAATTCAGTGTGATTTAAGATTTTCTATTAATATTGTCATACACTGTAAAAAAAAACGGTGTTAAAATGAACTCACATCACGGTGTAGTGATGTTACCCTACACGGAGAAAAATGTTGGCTCAAAACCTACCAATTTTTATTATGCTGTTGACCAAACTTGAAACAGAAAGTGAAGCATCCAAAAATTTAGTATTCTCTTATGAACAATTATTATGCCACATCACAATTATTACAATGTATGGAAGTAATTGTTATTAAATCTTATCGATAAGTGTCTCGCACGTAGTAAGTATTATGATACAGCGTAATAAAAATTGGTAGGTTTCGAGCCAACATTTTTCTCCGTGTACACGGAAAGAAAATTATGGGAAGTTTTCCTATGCATTACGGGAATGGTTCCCATAATGGTATGGGAATAGTACCTATACTACTATAGGAATGGTTCCCATATATTATGGGAACCATCCCCATAATAGTATGAGAATAGTTCCCATACCAATATGGGAACCATTCCCATAATAGTATGGGAATGATTCCCATACCATTATGGGGATGGTTCCCATAATATTATAGAAACCATTCCCATATAATTATGGGAACCATTCCCATAATGGTATGGGAATCATTCCCATACTATTATGGGAATGGTTCCCATATTGGTATAGGAACTATTCCTATAATATTATGGGAACTATTCCCATAATGTTATGGGAACCATCCCCATAATATCATAAAATTTTTTTTTTGCACAATAGTGTAGAAATTTCCGAAAATTTAAATTTTCTTGAATGTTTTGTGCTGACAAAAAATTCTTATTAAAAATTTTAATGTTTTTTTGCCAAATACGATTTTTTTTTTCAATGTTTGAATTTTTGTTTTTATGTTTGATAATATTTCTGTGTATTGTAGAAGTGATTACCACATTCCTTTAAATTAATTTTTTCATGATAATATGGGAACCATTCCCATAATATTATGGGAATGGTTCCTATAATTTATGGGAATGGTTCCTATAAATTATAGGAACCATTCCAATAAATTATAGGAATGATTCCCATAATATTATAGAAAGTATTCCTATAAATTATAGGAACCATTCCTATAATTATAGGAACCATTCCTATAGTGTTATGGGTATCATTCCCATAATTATAGGAAATATTCCTATAATTATGGGAATCATTCCTATAATTATAGGAACCGCTCCCATAATTTATGGTCGTAATTCCTATTATGGTATAGGAAAAAATTTCACAAAATTATGGGAACCGCTGCCATAATTTTCTTTCCGTGTACCAGTGTTAAAACGATCCCTGGCGGTTTCGAATCACCCTGGAAACAGCCTAGAGACACCCTGGGAGTGGAATCACGGTGGATCCAGGGTGGTTACACGGTGGGTTTGTGCCATTTTACCACCGTGTATGCACGGTGGTTACAAGGTGTAACCACCGTAGAATCAGGGTGGGTACACCGTGTAATCACCGTGAAATCACGGTGATAAAATGAAAAACCCACCGTGTTTCCAGGGTGATTCAAAACCGCCAGGGATACTTCAAAAATAAAACTACTTTTTTTAACACCACTGGACACCGAGAAAAATTTAAACTGCTACTAGTGTTATTTTAACACCGTGTTCGAGGATAAATGTAACACTGGGATAGCGTGAACTTACACCGTTTTTTTTTACAGTGTATAACAATCTTATTAAAATCTTGCGCAAGCCTAGCCATCAGTGTTTTAGTTGTCGACTTCTTTATATTACTGTCAATTTTGCTGCAGGCATTGAAAAGTTTTTAATTGCAAATCTTGTGCAGAACTTACAACAAAATTTTGATTTACGTACACGGAGAAAAAAATATTGCTCCTCGAACGATCTAAAGTATAGTAACTCGTAGATCGTTACCACAACAATACGTATGCTTATGGTAACAATACCGTATCGTTCCAGTAACTATCTATTAGATAGCTGTGAGCCCTATACGGCTTTCCGTAGTCGTCACCTCACACGGCACCGTCTAACCTAACTAAACATCCATTTTCGCGCCAACTTTTGAATATTGTATAATTGTTGCTAGCAGACGTTTAATAAAAAAAATAGTGTTAAAAATAATTGTGATGTTGAAATATGGATCCACGGGTAATTAATAAATTAACAGAGTAGAATCTCCATAACTATGTTGATATATTTATTGATAAGTGTTTTTTTATGCTTTTTGTAATCAAATATACATTCATAACCAAAAATCTAAATATTATATATAGTCGATGTTTTATAATTTAAATGTGATACGTAAATAGAAGAAAAATAATTAATAAACAAATGAGATCTGAATTAATATTGAATTTAAAATTAAATTACTAATAAATAAATTCAAAAAATTAAAAGATATATTTATATTTATATTTAAAATTTATTTAGACTATAACTAACTAATAAATCAGTTTTATAAATTATTTTATTTAATCAAAGTTATTTGCTTATCATTTATTTATGAATGATAAAGGTTTTTAAATATCTCATATAATTTGCAACGCGCGTGACGTCAGATAGGGCTCAGAACGATACCGTATAGGTCTCAGAGCTATCCACCGTATTGTTGTCAGAACGATACAGTAGATCGTTGCAGTAACAATCTAGTAGATAACTATAGCGTATTGTTACTGTAACTATACAGTATACTTCTGAGAACAATATTTTTTTCTCCGTGTATCTAGAGAATTATGCAAACTAAACTTGCGACCGCATGACTTGCAACAGATTTGCTCATCAAACGTAAATAAACGACGTGTCAATCGTAAACGTCTTATGAAACGTTTTTGATAATTAAATTGGTTATTTTACATTTCGTGACACAAATTTTTAGTTCATTTTTTATGGATCTGCTTACCCTGATTAAACAACTGAATTTGACCGATTTAAAAATTTTAATTCTGTTATATTCTGTCGATTTCTGCAAAACAGAATTCAACTGAATTGAAAATTTAAATTTGAATTAAACAGAATAAAACCGATTTAAAAATTTCAAATTGGTTTTAATTCAGTTTAATTCGGATTCAAAACCAGAAATTGGAGAATTATTTTCGAATTAATCAGAATTAAACCGAATAGAATTATTTAAATTCGTTTTAATTTGGACAAATTCTGGTTTTCCTGCCGAATTAGACAGAATTCATCTGAATTAAATAGAATTAAAAATTTAATTCTGTTTAATTCGATCGAATTCAGTTGTTTAATCAGGGTATCTTAGATCCTCAAACTATTATATTTTTTTGTTGACCATCGATTAATAAAAGCACATGGAAGTGATTCGTGCTTGAAAAATTTAAAGACCAATTTTGTTAAAAATAGTTTTAAATTTTTAAACGCAATTTTCTCAAAATGATATCGATGTTGGTCGACGCGTTATTGCTGATCCACGTCTATATATCGTAGACGAAAGGAAGGGGTAAAGTGGCAGAAATAGTTATACAGAGCATCTTGTGCAAAACTGTTGCAAGTCATGCAAGAATATCCTTCTGTAAAACTTTTCTGCCACAACCTTTGCTTAAAAAATGCGTGAGTTATTTTATCAACGAGCAATGTGTGTATCTGCAATTCTATTCCGTACAATATCATGGGCGTCATACAAAAACCTTGACTTTAAATTATTAATATCTTGTGACAGATTTACAGATATATAAAGACGTAGGCACGTAAGGGTTTCCCGCAAGACACTTTCGCAAATTAACACAATATTAGTTGCTACAAGATGGTTATTTTTCTATTATCTCACGCAAATCCATGTCGTATTTATTAAAAAAATTTAGTGATCAGTGTGTTGACCAGCAACACATGATAAAAATTGTTACATAGATTAATAGTATTGTATAGATTGGAAATTTGTTCATAGCAATAAATAAATATATTAATAGTTTATAAAATGAGTTAAATTATTATTATATAATCACAAATTTCTGCCTTAAGCAAGTTAATTGACGAAAGTCCTTCAGCAAAGTTCTTACAGAAGATTTGAAAAAGATGGATTTCATAAACCTGTTTTCTGCAGATTTCATCATTTTACTAAAGATTCTCTCTATAAAGATTTACGTAAATCTGTAGAAACAGTCTACAGCAATTCTTAACCAAGATATCTATTATTGTGGTCCCAGTAAGAGAATAGACCTCGGAAATTGCCCCCACTACTGAACATTTATGAACTGCGCATGCGCACAGAAAAATGGGAGAACATTTAGCACATAAAACATCCAGAATGGGAGTAAAAACCGACGACACTCGAAGTCCAATCTCTTGTTGGGAATACAATATACAGTCGACTCTGTCTAAAGGTTCCACGTCGGGACAGGACCATTGCCTAAAGGTTCCCTCCCCACCATCAGCACTTCCCCTACAATATATTCCCCTCGAGCGCCGAGGCGCACGCTAAAACGAACACATTGCGCAGTAAACATAACCTCAAAAAAACGTGCATTTAAAGTTAGCGCTCAAAAACTGAATTGTGATTCGTCACTCGAGAAAGCGGGTGGGGGAATATCCGGGAACCTTTAAGCAATGTATCCTGGAACCTATAGACAGCGGGAACCTTTAGGCAGAGAACCTTTAGACAGAGTCGACTGTAACAATGTTAAGGTAGTTGTCCTACTATAATATTGTCAAAAAGGTTATGACCCATATGTGCGGTAAAAGAAGGTTAGGTGGTAGTTAAAACGAGACATTGCTTCTGATACTGTACCCGTGAGAAGCTTACCTACACCTACTACCGGGGAGTTACAAAGTAAGGGTCGCCATCTGCAAGTGTCTTAGGCAATTCTTTAGCAAGTCTAAGCTAATGGATCTTACGCAAGTATCTTAGCCAAATATTGCAACAGATTTGCTTAAGATATCTTACATAGATTTGTCCAAGACTATGATCATGCAGACTTACTTAAGCCTTTTAAGATACAGATTTATATAAAACTTCCTTAAAAATGATACTGGGGTTAAACCATAAGTTTGTTTCCTTAATAAAATGACAATTTGAAATTAACTATTTTTACTATAACATATGAGGTGCAATCTAAATTTTCTAAATAAAAAATTACACGGAAAGAAAATTATGGGAAGTTTTCCTATGCATTATGGGAATGGTTCCCATAATGGTATGGGAACAGTACCTATACTACTATAGGGATGGTTCCCATATATTATGGGAACCATTCCCATAATAGTATGGGAATGATTCCCATACCATTATGGGAATGGTTCCCATAATGATATGGGAATGGTTCCCATACCATTATGGGAACCATTCCCATAATATTATGGGGACCATTCCCATATCATTATGGGAACCATTCCCATAATGGTATGGGAATCATTCCCATACTATTATGGGAATGGTTCCCATATTGGTATAGGAACTATTCCTATAATATTATGGGAACTATTCCCATAATGTTATGGGAACCATCCCTATAATATCATTAAATTTTTTTTTTGCACAATAGTGTAGAAATTTCCCAAAATTTGAATTTTCTTGAATGTTTTGTGCTGACAAAAAATTCTTGTCAAAAATTTTAATGTTTTTTGCCAAATACGATTTTTTTTTCAATGTTTGAATTTTTGTTTTTATGTTTAATAATATTTCTGTGTATTGTAGAAGTGATTACCACACTTTTCTTTAAATTAATTTTTTCATGATAATATGGGAACCATTCCCATAATATTATAGGAATGGTTCCCATAATATTATGGGAACCGTTCCCATAATGGTATGGGAACCATTCCAATTGCATTATGGGAATCATTCCCATAATATTATGGGAATAGTTCCCATATTATTATAGGAACCATTCCCATAATATTATGGGAATGGTTCCTATAATTTATGGGAATAGTTCCTATAAATTATAGGAACCATTCCCATAAATTATAGGAATGATTCCTATAATATTATAGAAAGTATTCCTATAAATTATAGGAACCATTCCTATAATTATAGGAACCATTCCTATAGTGTTATGGGTATCATTCCCATAATTATAGGAACTATTCCTATAATTATGGGAAACATTCCTATAATTATAGGAACCGCTCCCATAATTTATGGTCGTAATTCCTATGATGGTATAGGAAAAAATTTCACAAAATTATGGGAACCGCTGCTATAATTTTCTTTCCGTGTAGCCTTTAGTTTTTTTCGTAATAAAATTTTTTATTTTTTGTCAACAATTAAAAAAAAAATTTTTTTTACTTTTAATTTAATCTGAAATACTTTGGACAGGACTCGAACCGCGAACTTGACTGTTCAAATATCTCTGCCTCTGTTCTTCGGGAAAAGTTACAGTCTCCGGTTTTATAAATAATCCATTAGATTTTCTAACTCCCAAAAATATGAAAAATGTTATTACAAATGGTATCGTAAATATTGGAAGATTAAACTGTAAAAAATACTAGGATTAATTTTTTTTTTTTTTTTTTTTTTTTTTTTTATTGAAAAAAAAAAATATTTTTACTTGAGAAAAAACATGTCGTAAAATATATTGCACAGCTACGGTTAAAGTAATCGATGCAATAGTTAATGGTATAGTCTGCCGATTAAAAGTTATAAATAATCCTCCGAATGCAGCTCCTGTTAAAAAACTATTGTAACCCCACAATCCGGAATAAATTTCACTGTAAGGTACACCTAGACCTAGAGCTAAGAAAAACTTTTTATTAAATAAATAAATATCTTTATATTATTTAATTCATAAGTAATTACCGATTAATGCACCAAATACTGCGCCGGTAAATGAAAATATAGCAGTAACTGGTGAGTAAATTACCAAAGCTAAATAAATAATCGAGCCTGCTGGGACATTATCAACACCATATGCTTGTGATGACGATACTACCATTCCCCTCAATACCTTAGATATGAATAAATAATTAATATTCAAAATAATAGTCATAAATCCTTTTTTCTCTATTTTTTCCCCACCATATCAACTTTTAAATATTCGCATATAAATTTTCATACTCAGCATAAACTTCCCCAAGAAAAGAGTACCCACACTAAAACATTCAAATTTTTTCGAAATTCTTCTCATATATTTTTAGAAAAAACGATGTTTACAGATTATAGGGTTGTGAGTATTCAAACAAACGGAAATTTACCGTACTTTCGAATGGCGATAAAGATTTTTTTTTTTTCAATTTTTTTAATTCAGTTTTGATATCAAAAAAGGATTTTAAGTGATTAAAAATTAATTACCATTCCCCAATCCAAGTTTGTTGAATTTTCGTTGCTCTTAGCATTTTGATTTATAAAATTGTCAGTTGTATTTACCTGTAAATTAATTTTATCTAAAAAATTTATTATAATTATTTGAATAATTACAAAAAAAAAGAGCTAAAGATTTGTTATTTAAAAATTTGATTCTTTTTATACTTAACTATATTATTTGTTTCGATTAAATTAATTTTAGAGTCATCGCCTTGTATAATTAGAATAATGAATAAAATTGTTTCGATGAGATTAAATGGCAGAGTGACACAAGGAACATTATCAGTCGCTAATGAACGTGTTAAGTAAACACTAAAAATATAATAAATGATGAATTTTTTTTTAAATAAAATAATTTATTTTCGTACCTTAAAATAGTTGCGATAAATGTCAAAAGAATTGAAAATGAATCCCAATGTCCATTATTATAATTATTTGGAAATAATGAATACGTTATACAGCCAACAAGGACTGGATTGTAAACGGTCAAACCATTTTCGATGTTTTGTAATGGCTCTTGTATTAACTATTTTTAAAAAAAATTTTGAACACGTAAATTTATAGAGAACTTGATGACCTTTCCAACGAGTACCAACATGACATATTTATTTTCAATAAATTATAAGATTTACATATATTATAATTAATAAGTTAAAAAAATATATATATTTTTTTAGACTAATTAAGAAAAATATGGCTTGTTGGTACTCGTTTCAGATGATTTTTTATTCTTTATCAAAGTAGCACAAAAAAATTATGAATTTTTTTTTTTTGAAAATTAATTAAATTCAAAATTGAAAAAAATATTTTTTTTTTGATAATAAATAAAAAATTCAAACTCTTTTCAAATGAGTACCAATAACCCATAGGTTCTAACCGTTTACAAGCATGTATATAGTGATATTTATAAATCTATATATTAAGCCGTATACATATATATATTTTAGAATTTAAAACATAAGTATGGCTTGTGGGTACTTGTTTTGAAGGTCATCGAATTTCTAATCAATTGAAACAGACAAAAATTTTTTTCTATGTACTGAATAAAAAAAAATAAATTTTTAATTACCATAGATACAGTAAGACCTAAAAATCCTGTTAATAATCCAGTACATATGACCAACGGTGATGAAAATAGTAGTGCTAGTAGTATTAATAACCCACTCAGTGGATTATTGGCAAAGATTACCTTAAAATAAATTTATTTTTCACTAAATATTTCTTTTTTTATTAAAAAAAATTTTTTTAATAATTACTTGACCGATTCCTCGTAACAAAGAATCAAAAATTCCAAAAGCAAACCAAAATACCGATTTATTTTTATTTTTCACTATTTTTTCTCGTAATAAAAAAAAATCACCCATGCACACAACAGTAGTATTTTTTTCTTCCATTTTATAAAAAGAATTTTCAAAATTTATTATTCAAAAAATCACCAAAGAATTAAAAAATATTCAATCCTGATAATTTAACAAAAAAATTCATACTTGAAAATTTCTTTAAAAAAAAAATTTTATTTGTCCACGTTGACTTGTAACGAGTCGACTGATGTCTACGTAATGATTTAGAGCAAGGAGAGTAAGTAGAACTTTTCAAATAATTTACAATTGATAATTTATGTATTATCACTTTCAATGTAGTCCACAAAACAATTATCGATATACATATGTTTATTTCATAACACCATGACATAATTATCGATAATAATTAATAATCTTAATCTATAATTAACTAATTAATTGGCTGATATTTTTTGCACAAAAATAAAAAACGCAAAAATAATCAGCTGCAATAACTAATTAATTTTATTAATTAATTTAAGATAATTAATTCGATGGAGATAAAAATAATTTTATTAATTGGTTTTAGGCAAATTAATTTTTTATCAGCAGATAAACGGTGCAATTAATTTTTTATTGATAAAAAAACATACAATTTTTTTAGAGATAATGAACTTAAGCTCATAATTTTTTTAGTTTATTTTATTATGAATTATAATACAGAGTTCTGGTTTATAATAAATAAAGATGGAGACGATTTTCTATTTTTTTGAGAGAGTTAACTAATTTTCAAAATTTTAAAATTGATATTTTTACTCAGCGTTAAATTCTGCGTTGAAAGAATACCCACATCGATATATTTAATTTTTGAAAAATTTAACTTTTGAAATTTTTGAAAAATCAAAGTCTTCGGATTATAGTGTTGTGGGTACTCATTCCAGCGGAAATTTGCTGCACTTCAACATAGTAAAGTTATTTTTTTTTTTTTAATCATTACTAAAAAAAAATGACAATATCATCAAAAAATGTATTGACATTACGCAATTTTTCAAATGAATTTGTCAAACGTCGAGTGCATGATATATGTATGATAAGTAAGTAAACAAACAATTATTTGTCATCAGTAATAAGTAATAAGTAATAAATTTATAAAGTCATTGAAAAAAAAAAAAAAATAATAAAATATGAATCTTCAATTTTTCAAGGCTTGTTGTTCCCTTTTTTTCCTCTTGTCTTCTTCGTCTTCTTTCCTAATTGCTTCGTAAAGTTCAGCAAGACGTTTATAAAGCTCACGTCGTTGTTCACTTAAAAGTAATTCTCTTCCGGGGGTAAGTAAATCAAATTCGCCATATAGTAATGGAATCTCTTCTTTTTCCACACGTTGGGCATCTCTTTGAGGTAACATTCTATTTTTTCTTAATCTTTCAGTAGCATGACGCAATAGTATTTCGTCTTCGATGTCAATACTCCGATAATTAGTTGCTGATAAATTTTTTTCAATTGAGTTATTTTCATTCATTTTATTTTCAACTTGTGAATTCAATATTTTGCAATTCATTGCTGACAAAATTACTCGTACGATCTATTAAAATTAATTAATTAATTATTAATAATTACAGTGACAATAATTATCATTTATTTGTTTGTCCATTAGATTTTTTAATCTTTAAATTTAAATCCTGGCTAAACTATTAGAGATATGAAAAAATTTATAAACATTATTTTTGTAGGAAATTAAATTCTCTACAAAAAAGGAATCAGTCAATTTTTATGTAAATCCAATAGTTTAGGCAGAATTCTAATCATAAGTAAACCATAAAAATTAATTGGAGTAATTAATAAAAATTTGGATTTTTTTAAACTTTAAATTCGAATTCTGGCCAAACTATCAAAGATACGATAAAAAACCATATGAACAAATTTATAGTAAATTTAATTTTCTACAAAAAAGATTGTTTTCATTTTTTTTGTAACTACAATAGTTCAGATGAAATTTTGATTTGAAGAAAATTTCAAAAATTTATGGGAGTAATTAATGAAATTTTTAATTTCTTGAACTTTAAATTCAAATTCTGTCTGACCTATCAAAGATACGATAAAAATACACAGATTTAAATTTGTAGGAAATTAAATTCTCTACAAAAAAAGAATGTTTCATTTTTTACGTAACTCCGAAAGTTTAGACGGAAATTGAATTTGAAGTAAACTATAAAAATTTATTGGAGTAATTGAAGAAAATTTTGCTATTTCAAAACTTAAAATTCAAATTCTGCCTAAACTATCAAAGTTACGATCAAAAAATTCATGAACAAATTTATAGTAAAATAAATTTCCTACAAAAAAAGTATCAATCATTTTCTTCGTAAGTCCAATAGTTTAGACACAATTTTTATTTAAAACACTAGATATTTTTTTTTCAATGAAAAATAATTATTTTCTTTTTTGAATCGAGCTTCAAAAAACTAAATACATTTTTTTTTCAATACTCAACTCCACTCAAGGTCTCACGAAAAATGTAGACCAAGAAATTGACCAAATTAGATCAACGTATCATAAGATTCTTTAGAGCGTAACTGCGTCGTTACCAAAAAATTATTATTCATTTAAAATTTCATCTAAATAATTACATTTTTACACAAAAAGTGACTCATTATATTAAATAAATTTTTTAATTATTTATATATGAAGTACTTACTTTTGAAATTAATTAAAAAATATATATATGTATATATTTTAAAATGTGACGTGTCCACTACACTTGGAAAACTATTTTTCAGTTACTTAATACCTGACACACTCGTCGAAGGTTCACGAGAGTTTGACAATTGTATACACCAGCAAGAGGGGAGAAAGGAAACGGAAAAAAACCTGTATAGGGTCCATTCCAATGCAGGTCTAAAATTAGGAAAATTACACTTTTTTCTAATCCTACGCCCTTGTATTATTTTTATTTAAATTCAATATCTTAAGAAATTTTTCTTTACGGTCAAAACTTACCGCATTTACGTAAAAATTTATAAGAACCCTTTTTATAGAACATTTAGTTTCCTTTAAAATTTATTATTATAATTCTAGAAGTTAAAAGTAAAAAGAACGAGTGATTTTACGAAAAATTAAAATTTTTAGTCTTTCAAAAGAAAATTTTGGAATTATTCGATTCGATGCGAATAATTCGTGTTCGAACTATTCGCACATCCCTAATAATTACTTGTATTACGTTTCTGTACAATTTAATAATTTAATTAACTATATACAATATTACGTATGTTAATTTATTCTTTTAATTTATAATTTTTAAACCGTTTTGTAAGTAATATCAGTGTGTAGCCTTATCTTTTTTACGAATGAAAAAGTCATGTTTTCTGCAATGTAATCTATTACTCACAGTATTTCGTTTGCAAACTTAACTGCGAACACTTCAATAAATTTAGTGTAGCTCAGTCACGCAAACCACGAAGTCGTTGGTTTAATAATTAATTATATATTAGAATTAATAAATATACGTTTTGAAATAATTAGTTATTGACGTATTTAAAATAAAAAAATTAAAAAATGCCAAAACTTAGTGCATTGCTTCTAAAAAAGAAACGTCTCATTGGCTCACTTAAATTTATTAATGATCATTGGTTAGACTTAAGTTTTGGTTTTGGTGAAACATCATTGTGCGTTGAAGTGATTGAGATGTGGATCGATACGCTAAAAAAAAAGTGGAATGAATATGAAGACTGTGAAGCTGCGATCCTTCAACTAATGGCTGAGGGGGATCATCAGTTTTTTGAAAAATTTAACCGCAAAGCTGATATAATTTTGAGCTCATCGAAGAGTTATCATGATTACGAAGTATTATACTACAATTTGCTTGAATGTATGATTATAGATTTAAACAAAACTAAAATAATAAAAAATATGGAACAAAGAAATACAGTCGACTCTCGAGAGAATGTTAAGAGTTATGGTTATTGGTGGTGGATATTCGTCGGTGTGATTATTATGTGCGTGGCAACGAGTATAGTGTAATATCCTAATATCTAATAATTATTATTTCATTACCCGGATCAAAAAAATAACTTGATTTTGACGTAATTTCAAAAATTGATAATAAGGCAAAACATATTTGGTTGATATAAAAAAACATTTGGTTTTTGATCTTGTTTTTGACTAATTTGTCTTACTTACCCTGATAGCCAGAGTTTCTGATCAGAAAGTTGGTGTACGTGAGTTGCGACCAACTTGATGACAATTTTCAGCTTGTGTAACTTTTGACTACAAGTTGGCTACAAGTTGCTCTGAAATTTGGCGATAATCTACTGCTGCAACCTGTCACTAAGTTTCTGAGCAACTTGTAGCCAAGTTATCGGCAACAGTTACACGAGCTGAAAGTTGTCGACAAGTTTCTCGGAAACTTGCCGTCAACTTATGAAAGTGCCAACTTTTGCGGCCAACTTGGCGACTTGGGTAGTATACGGAGAGAAATTTATGGTAACCGTTCCTAGTACGTTTATGAAATATCATCTCATACCGTTATGGTAATGATTACTTGGAATTATGGGGCATAGACCCATACTTTCCGGGAAAAGTTCCCAAGTATGGGAACGATTCCCATAATTATGATAACAGTTCCCATATCGCATGTAAAAGAATTATGGTAATGATTACCATATTACATGGTAAAAATGACCATAATATGTGGTAACCAATACCATAATATTATAGTAACTATTAACATAATGTTATGGTAACGGTTACCATAATGTTATGGTAACGGTTACTATAATATTATAGTAATAATAACTATAATATATATGAGTGCCGTTCCTATAATCGACATTTCAAAAAAACCGTATGCCATGCATTATGGGAACCATTTCCATAATATATTGTAATTGTTACCATAAATTTCTCTCCGTGTACCGATTTACGCCAACTAAGTCAAATTCAAGTCAAGTTTGACTTGAATTTAACTCAGTTGACTTAAATTTTTAAGTTAAAAAAGTGTACAGAAACAATTATTGATAGTATATAAAATAGCTGTAGTACACAGAGTAATTAATTTAATAATTTATAATAATTTAATTAAATAATTAAATTTATTTATTAATTGAAATAATTATAGGAAAAGTAATTATTATACTCTAAAAAATCCAGTTATTTTTTTGACCTGGGTAATCATATTTAATAAAATTTAATTTATGTAATAAGTTACGATATCAATTGTCTCATTTTACTTAAAACTCATTATTTTTTAATTTTTGAGTACTTTAAGTTATTCAGTATATAATTATGCGTTAGACAAGTCTCAACATCGATATATTTAATTTTTCAAAATTTTCATATTTATAAAATATTGAAAGAAAGTTTTTTTTTATATTCTATGATTATGCATAACCATAGGTACTCATTTCAACAGAAATTTGTCGTACTTGAAGATGATGACAATTGTAATAAATGTAAGTCATTGCAAAAGCAAAATTTGTTATATTTTTTTTCGAATTAAATTATTTATAGTCTTAGTTCGATATTATTATTCTGTACAAGATTCTGCGTTGAATGAGTACCAACATCGATATATTTAATTTTTCAAAATTTTCATTTTTGAAATTTCGGAAAAAATTTTTTTCTTTTAATATAAGGTTCTAGGTACTCATTTCAATCAAAATTTGCTGTACTTGAAGATGGTAATGATAGTTTTTTTAAAAAAATTTTTTAACAGCGTATGCATAAGGAATAAATATAAGACGATTTGTATTAGTGGCAAATAAATATTTATTTAATTTTAAATACCACGAGTGATTTAATATCTGAAACAAATCTTATCTTTTTCTCCGAATAAATAGGCTGTTGTTTTTGTAATCCAATATATCGCTTACGTTATGTCTCCAGAGCGCCAGAGTTAGCTGTGTACTATTGTCATCTCAACAAGAGATTTGTTTTTTTTCCTTTTGGCTATCTTCCCGGAAGGGCCACATGCCACTGCAACAAGAGGTTGGACTCGAGTGTCGTCGGTTTTTACCCCCACTCTAGATGTTTTATGTGCTAAATGTTCTCCCACTTTTCTGTACGCATGCGCAGTTCATAAATATTCGGTAGTGGGGGCAATTTCCGAGGTCTATTCTCTTACTGGGACCACAAACCACAATACACATTTGAATACAGAGTTATATAGTGATCCTTTGTGACGCTAACGATAAAGACGTTGTTTCAATTCATTTTTATTAATATAAAATAATATTTTATAAAAGAAGCGAATTATTCATTTCAAGCTCTTACTGAAAAAAGGTAAATTATTTTAAGTGTGTGAAATTTTTTAATATTATGATTAATATAATGAATAGGAAAAAAAAATTTTATTTTTATCGGATTGCTGTATAGTGAAATTTTGATTGAGATAACCAAGCAAAATGGAAAAATTTGTTATTTTACTTGAACAACAGGAAGAAATTGCTACATCATTTGATCATATGCGACATAAATTATCTTCTTCTACTTCTATTGCGTGGTTTGAGCTATTAATCGATGAAGCTAAAATGAAATGGGCTAAATTCAATGAGAATCATAATCAACTTTATGAAATAAAAATGAACGCTAATAGGCATTTAGATTTATTGAAAGCTTTTAAGAATTCGGATTATTTTAAATATGAACGATATCATGAAATTGAAAAGGATTACTTTGAATTTCAATTAGAATTATTTGGAAAGATTGACCAAATTAAAAAAAAAATAAAATAAGGCAAAAAAAAAAATAATAATCTCTCTAAACATGAATAAGTGAAATAAGTGAATATTCACTAATTCTGAGTGCCAACCGAACCACTTTTCGAAATTAGTGGTTCGGTTTGCACTTGGAATTAGTGAATATTCACTTATTCATGTTTAGAGAGATTGCTTAAAATTCCACACATAAAATGTTTTTTTATTTTTTTTTAAATTTGAATCAGTGTAAAAATTGAATGGAAAAATAATAAATATTGTAGCCATCATCATAACAACAAAATCTGTTATATTTTTTTTTTTTAATTAAATTATTTGTACTTTCATTCTGATATTGATATTCTTCATAAGATTCTGCATTGAATAAGTACCAACATTGATATATTTAATTTTTCAAATTTCATACAAAAAATTTTTTTTTTATTATAACGTTATGGGTAATCATATTAATAGAAATTTACCGCTCATTATATTACTATAATTAAACAATTTTCTCCATCTTTTTAAATTACTCAATTTAAATAAATTTTAAATCACTTTATTTTTTTTAAATTTAAATTAAACATTTTCTACTAATAATTAAAAAAATAAATTGAATTATTATTGTATTTTATAAAAATTAAAAAAAAAAATACTATTGATACAATTTTTAATAAAATTATTTCAAATTCCGCGGACTTACATATTGTCTAAGTTTATCTTTAAAGAAAAAAAATATTGTAACTAACTTCATACTTTACTCTCTTTTATTAATAAAATAAAAAACAAAAGAATCATCAAGTTCACTATTGATCATTTTTTCGCTCACTGGATTTATATTAAAGGTATTTATATATTTTTTAATATATCAAATTTAACAATTTATGATATTTATTTTTTTTTTGTTTAGATTAACCGGACATTTATAAAAATATATCTATATATATTTAATATAAAACAAATATGAGCGAAAATAATTTTTGTAAATTTGTTGCTATGATGTTACGTCAAAAACAAATTTATAAATCAATTCAATTGATTGAAAAAAATCGTCATAATTTTGAAAGATCTTGCGAATCAATCAGATCAATAATAAATGCACTCGATGAAAAATGGAAAAAATTTGATGAATTGAACAACAAAATTCACGAAATTTTACTAGACGATAAACATAACGCAGAAATGACTATTCTACATATTAAATGGATTGGAAATGTTGATTATTATAATGACTGTGAAAAAATTTACTTGGAACTAACAGGCGATATGCTTAAGCTTCTTGATACTAAAACTATAGCGATTGAATAATTTTTTAATATTAATTATAATTTAGTTAATATAAATATTAAATGCGAAGTTAGTTATAATTATTACTTCATTAATTATTAATTAAGTGTTCAGAAATAATTTTATACATGAAAAGTTGATGTAATTAATAATGTTCATTTTTATAAAAAAATAAAATTAAATAACTATATCAAACATTTATCAGTTAATCTATATTATTAAGAGAATAAGGAAAATTTTGTTCCCACCATATCTATGTGATAGAATTAGTTAATGTTATTGAAATTGGGTATCATTAGATAGGTCTTGACTTGAATTTGTGCCTTTTCAAAGTTCAAACTCTTTTTAATTGCCAAGTATTGAGATAAATAGATTTATCTATATCATTCGAATTACATTTAAATTACGCGAGAAAAAAGACGATCGTATTTATTTTTTAAAAATAAATTAATACTTTAATTATTCTGTCACTTAATATGGCTGAATGTCACTGAATATATAGCTATATTATTTATATCGCGTTACTTATTCCAAAATGACAGATTTTTTACTCCCTTTTGGTTTTAGGAAGCTTCTCAAAGCCAAAAAAGTGTGCATAGAAAAAAAAAGGATTCATTGACACAAAAAATCTTTACTCGTCTAAAGAAAATTTTGACTTACCCCAGAAATTTTTTGCATTGTGAATTGAAAACAAAAATTTATTTAGAACTAGAAAAAATTACTTTGTGCAAGAAATTATTTCTTGACCAAAAAAATCTTTTCTCGCCCCAAGACAATTTTTTTATTTAAATGATAATGCATAAAATTTTTTGCGGCAAGAAATCCTTTTTTTCTGCGTATTTTATAAATTTAGTAGTGATCTTTATGCAGTCACCTAGTGACTGCAGGTTGCTCGTTATTTATTATTTGTCATCAATTTTTACGTCTAAATAATTTTTCGGGTAAGATGGGCTGCCAAAAAATGACTTTTCATTGGAACAATTTTTAAAAAATTGTCTAAAAAAAAAAAAAATTTTGTCTATTTAAATTTTTACATTCATGACTAAATTTTTATAAATAAATTTGATCTTCAGAAAATTTTATGACTTTTCAAACGAGTGCCAAAAACCCACGTGTGTTATTTAGGCAAAATTTTTCCAAATGTGGCAAGGAGGCAATTTGGATGCAAGATAAAAAACCAACCCCTTCAATCCCACATTAGACATGCGCACAAAATTACACACATGTTTTACCGCGCACGCGCAATTCCATTCACGAAGAAAAAAAAAATAAAAATAAACAGTCCAGTAAAATTCAAAATGAATTCATAAAATATCAGTATATAAATTTAAATAAATATACAATAATCATAACAACAATAACATTAATTATAATTGATCGTTTAAGATCACGACAATCATAATCACTAATAAAAATAAGACGCAAATGATTAAAAATATGTATCGGAACAGTAAAAAAATAATATTTTTCGGCTGTGCATGTGCCAGCGCGTACATTGTTTACCATTACTGGAAAAAACGACAATTGAAATCAATTGACGAAGGGTTTGAGGAAGTTGCCAAGGTTACTTTTTACGTAGATAATTATTTATATTATTCTATAATTAATATTAATACATAACAACTCATTACTTTGTTTAATTATTAGTGACATAACCTCTTAGGACCTCTAGTAACATTATCAATTTTTTTTTTTTTTTTATGAGCTGTGTTTATATATATTCCATATATTTATTTGTTGTAGATTGATGACAGCAATGAAAGGAGAGTATTATTACTAGGATTAAATAATGCTGGCAAAACGTCTGTTATGAATCAAATAATATCAATAGAGGATAACAATAAATTATATAGAGTACCTCCTAAAAAAACAGATGGTTTTGCGGTTTATGTATTAAATAATAAAAATTATATATGTAATGTATGGGAAAGTAAGTTTTACTTGAAATTATTTAAATTTAAAAAAAGGCAGTCATTAATTATGCGAAATTGAATTTATAAAACGAAAAAGTAAAGCAGTAAATAATTTAAAAAATCCGAAAACTAGCTGACCCCCGAATTAAAAAACAAATTCGGATTTAAATATGATACTAAAGTTAGCCATGATACTGAAGTTAGCAGACGTCTAATAATTTTTGGACTTTTTTTTAACCGGTAAATTATAAAAAAAAAAATATTTGAAAAAATTGCACCTGTAGTTTTTTAAATTTTCTACAAGTGCATATTTTTAGTTTTTGTTTTTTTGTAATTGATTCGGTGAAAAAAAAAATCCGAAAATTACTAATTGTCTGCTAACTTCAGGATCATAAGTTAGCCGACGTCTAATAATTTTTGAATTCTTTTAAAAAGGATAAATTATGAAAAAAAAAATATTTCAAAAAAATTGCACCTACAGTCTTTTTAATTTTCTACATGTGCACATTTTTATTTTTATTTATTTTTTAAATTAAACTGTTGAAAAAAAAATTCGAAAATTGTTAATTGTCTGCTAACTTCAGGATCATATTTAAGTCTCAAAGTTCTCAATGAAATTTCTGAGGATTAATTTAGAATTTGAAGATTAACAACAGTACCCTGATTAAAAAATGATACTGAAGTTAGCAGACGTCTAATAATTTTTGGATTTTTTTTTAGACGGTAAATTTGAAAAAAATTTATTGCATCTGTAGTTTTTTAAATTTTCTACAAGTGCACATTTTGGGATTTTTTTTTTTTTTTTTTGTGATTAATTTGCTAAAAAAAAAGTCGAAAAATTTTTAATTGTCTGCTAACTTCAGGATCATATTAAAAATACTCATTAAATAGTATTGAAAAAGATGAGAATTAAATACTTTTGAATAAATTCTATTCCACAAGGTTTTTATTTGGACATAAAAATAATACTTCAATTATATTGAATCTAAAAATAATATAAGAATTTTTATACTTCCAAAGAATTGAAAAAGATTCGAATAGATTGATATTTTTAATCTTTCTGAATCCTCGTCAATAACAAAAAAGTTTCGAATTTTAGGGTTACGAGTAGCATTGAAAAAAATTCAAATAAATTGAGAATTTTCTATTTTCCTGAATCTTTCTCAATACTAAAATAGTTCCATATTTCGAGTAATGACTTGAATTGAAATCAATTAAAATGAATTCAAATTTTCGAATCTCTTTTTTTTGAAAATTTTCAATTTCCTTGGCGGGAAGTTTAAAATTTTTAATTAATAAATAAATATTTTAATTTCAGTTGGTGGATCCGATGAAGTAAGAAAGCATTGGAATAATTTTTTACAAGATACTGATTTATTATTATTTATGGTTGATGCCAGTGACGCTAATCAATTATCACAAGCTGTATTATCATTAAAAGAAATATTAGGTGATAATAGAATGGATAATGTACCTATTTTGGTTATTGCTAATAAACAAGTAAGTATACTAGACCCAGTATACAAACGCAGGGTTAATCATAACTATACTCAAAAAAAATTTTTTTATCTACTTACGGAATCATTTGGTACAAAAATATCAAAGACTGTTTTTTTTTTCGGTTGACACGTCATTGCTTATCTACATCAAATTGTTTTAGAAGCCGTTTATAAAATACGTCACGCAAAATTTTACCTTTTTAACTCTCCCCCTTCATCATTCTATGTCACATTTGCTGCGATCCCCTCATCAATATTTCGTCACAAATAATAGACCCCCCCCATTATTACGGAAATATATGTCTAGAAATATTTATATATTTACAAATATGAAACGAATGACTTTCTATTGTAACAAAAAAATAAAATTTTAAAAAACCGAGGGAAGAATTTGCAAAATCGACAAGCTGCGAACGTCACTTCTCTCTAGACTCCCGGTCCTCGTCATATCTTGTCATAGTAAGCGACACCCCTTCCTACCCCTTAAGTGCGAACGTATTTTATGAACGGCCTTTTATTAACATTAAAAAAAAAGTTTATTGAGGTTACGTGCTTTAATATCCCCGGACAAAATATATAAGAAAAAATATATCTTTGTGCAAAATATAAAAAAAAAAATAGTTTTATTATTGGATTCGATCCATTCCTTTTTAGGTCCAAGATGGGAAATTTCAGGGATGGCTTGTAAGGTCTATTGCTTTCTCTTTGCCTGTTAAAGCGTATAAATAAAAAATTTTCAATTAATTAAAAACATTAGTAGAGAACATTAATTAGCTTATTATCATGCTGTGCCCTTTTTTCACGGATTTTGTGTGTGTTTATTCAAATAGGCCAACACATAAGCTTGTTATCATGCTGGGCCCAAACACGTCACACCCCGAGATTACCCCGAGTCACTTATTCTAACAATAATATATTTACATTGAAATTTATTTATTAACATGATTTTTAGTTGAAATTTTGAACTATTGTGATATTTTGTCAGGGGATATTAACGCGTGTCACCATTAATTTTTATGTACTATAAATTTTCAGGACGTCCCAGATGCTTTGAAAGCGGATCAAATAAAACGCGCATTAGATTTACACAGTATTTCGCCGCACAAACATAAAGTCGAAGTGATAACTTGTCAAACAAAACCACTTCCCGATTTGGAGCCTGGTGTTAACGAATACTCTTACTATCATCCCAGTATGATAAATGTCAGAAAAAAAATATTTTCACTGGCTTCTGCCACTTAAACATTAAACGTCCTCGTGTTAATTAATATAAATTAACAGAAAAAAAATATATTAATATTAAATTTATTTAAGTGAATAAATAAATGATATATTTTTATGTTTATATTTATGAAAACTAAACTATACAATTATTTAATTGTAAGGATAATTATTAAATCAAAGGAAATATTTTTTTTTCAAAGTTATTTTTTATGTTACTTGAGCTATTCCATTATAATACTGTTTATAAATAATAAATAAATGAAATATGGTTTGTAATAAGAAATTTTTTTATAAACATCAGCTACTTAACTCCTGGCATTCCACTATAAAAATATTTATCCTTTCTAATCCTATCAAATTACTTTCTTTCATCCGGGCTTTTATTTAATTTTATTGCTTAAGACTTCAAGAAACCCAGGACTTGTTACCGTCTAAGAAAATCCCTAGAAAATATATAAAAAATTCATAGAATATCCATAGAAAATCTAAAAAAAACTAGAACTTGTCACTGTCTAAGACAATCCATAGAAAATTTATAGAATATCCATAGGACATGTAAAGAAAACCAGAACTTGTCATTCTCTAAGAAAATTCATAGAAAATAGAAAATCTAAAAATAAAAACAGAACGTCACTGTCTAAGACAATTCATAGGAAATCTATAGAAAATCAAGACTTGTCACCGTCAAAGAAAATCTCGAATTCAACATTTCCTTTTTGATTTTATGCTCCAGCCTCTAGATCTCGCTATACGGCAACGCTGGGCTAGAGCTAGAGCTCGAGTATTTCTGAATGAACCCAGACTAAAAACTATACTCGAAATTTTTTGTTTTTATTAATAATTTATTAATTATTCTCATGACTAATGCGGTAAATTAAAATATTTGAAGAATAAATTATTAGAAATTGGAGAAAAATTGAAAATTGGATGTCAAAATAAAATGGCGGCAGAATGTGATAGAAAAATATTTAAAAAATTAAAAAAAAACACGCGAGTGTTTGAACAAACCTTGGTGGGGAAATAATATGCAGAAGGGAGTCCTAATGCACTTGGAGATTTAAATTAAATTGCTCCAAGTGTATTGCAGCTAAAAAAACGTCACTTAACTGCTATTTCCCACCAGACGATGCCAGATGATTTTGCTCAGGAACTTGGAAGTCATCAGCATCAGCCATCAGCAACACTTTACACTAGCACTGAACACTCAACACTTAATGACACCACAGACACTTTGCACAATTTAAATTTTACAAGCACTGCACACTTTAATTAAACAATGACTATGAACAATAAATTTTATGGATAATTCCGCGAATTAACTGCAATACTTTGTTTCAATTTAAACGTAAAGAAGGATCTGGACTACTACTGCTTTTGTCGATGATACTGGCTGCCGCTATCGAACCGCCAGTTGATACAAAGCAATCGAGTTTGCGATTCATCGACCGCCCCCACTTTAGCAAAAATTTGAACGTTGAATACATCAACGCGCAGTAGCGCCGACTTAGCGCGAAATTTCAAAATTGTAACTTAATATTCTTATTAAAATTAATTTGTGTCCATAATTATGTTAATTAGGTTAAAATTTATGCTCTAAATTTTTTATTTCTCATTAATAATTTATTAATTATTCTTATTACTTGTGCGGTAAATTTAAATATTCGAAAAATAAATTATTAGAAACTGGAGAAAAATTAAAAATCGTAATTCAAATTAACATGGCGGCAGAATATGACGGAAATATTTAAAATATTAAAAAAAAAAAGCACGCAAGTGTTTCAGGCAAAAAGCGAGTAATAAGAATAATTAACAAATTGTTAATCAGAAATAAAGAATTTCGAGTATATTTTTTAGTCCAATTAATTTCATTATTGACACAAATTAATTTTAATAAAATTATTAAATTACAATTTGGAAATTTTGCGCTAAGTTGGCGCTACTGCGTCGTTGTCTCAATGTTCAAATTTTTGCTAAAGTGGGGGCGGTCGATGAATCGCAAAATCGATTGCTTTGTAGCAACTGACGGTCCAATAGCGACAGTCAGTATCATCGACAATGGCAGTAGTAGTCCAGATCCTTCTTTACGTTTAAATTGAAACAAAGTATTGCAGTTAATTCGCGGAATTATCCATAAAATTTGTTACTCATAGTAATTGTTTAATTAAAATCTGCAGTATTTGTAAAATTCAAATTGTGCAAAGTGTCTGTGGTGTCATTAAGTGTTGAATGTTCAGTGCTAGTGTAAAGTGTTGCTGATGGCTGATGCTGATGACTTCCAAGTTCCTGAGCAAAATCATCTGGTATCGTCTGGTGGGAAATAGCAGTTAAGTGACGTTTTTTTAGCTGCAATACACTTGGAGCAATTTAATTTAAATCTCCAAGTGTATTAGGACACCCTTCTGCATACTATTTCCCCGCCAAGGTTTGTTCAAACACTTGCGTGTTTTTTTTTAATTTTTTAAATATTTTTCTATCACATTCTGCCGCCATTTTATTTTGACATCCAATTTTCAATTTTTCTCCAATTTTTAATAATTTATTTTTTAAATATTTAAATTTACCGCGCAAGTAATAAAAATAATTGATAAAGGTGCATTCGGAAATGCTCTAGCTCTTGCCCTCGCTTGGCTAGAGCTACAAGGAACACCCCTCCCCCCCCTAGTTTCCATATGAAACTCAAAAAAAAATTTCAAAATCATCAACACTCAACAAAATAATAACCTATAGTTCCATACTAAAATAAAAACTATCGCTCCCGTCATTAAATCTTCATTACCAACCGAGCATTACGTCACAGTCAAACTAAACCTTGACAATTATTTATAAAAACCATCAACATTAAATACACAATCAAATACTCGACTCACTACTATTTTTTTCACCGGCTCCACTCCACTGATTCCCGTGCTACGATGATCGCAGAACCATTCAATTCAAATTCTCAATCTCTACAAACTACCAACTGATCATCATCATCATCATCAACACTAACGTGAGTCTAACCAATTAATAATGTCTATAAAAATTAATTGACAGTGAAATATTATCAGCGAAATCTCCTACGTAAATTTTTTTACTCAGTTATCAAAAATGTTGAACATAATTTACGGAATTTTATTAATTTACTTGTTTAATATCGAAGCCGCAACGATTCCTGGTAAAGTTCCCGTCAGCAATAGCACCAGTGTAAAAAATAATAACCCATTGATTATAAATTTGATTAAAAATGATTCCAATCTCTGCCCGACATCATCAATAATCAAGAACTCCAAGTACACGAATGAAATCTGTTCGAATTTAACCGTACCCTCGTCCTTGGAAGGGAACATAACCATCGAGAATGTAAACCAGTATCTGTGTCTAGCTCTGATAGACCGGTCAGTAAAATTGTGCCGCTCAAACAGTTTGGCAACGAAGCACACAGACCAGGTACCAGTTCCTACTCAAGCAGAGTTTGATACCCAGGTCAGTAATTACTTGAAAAATGAACCAAGCTTCGAATATTTCATAAAGGTTTGCCATTACTGGGGTAGCAATGACACCTTCAGGTATGATGTTACTAAAACATACGTTGATAAGTTGTCCCTGGTGATGAGGAAGGATGTTCAATGCTCGAACCTCTGTGTTGTTGACAAAGCCAGTAAATTTAATGCTCTTTGTGTTATGGTTCGCTTGGTTGATAAGCTGATTGATGATAATCATCATCGTAGTCAAGGAAATTCTGGGTTAGAGAAGCAGGAAAGTGGAGAAATTAAAGCTCAGGTTGCAAAGCTAGATGTTAAAGGAGGTAGTGGATCAACTATAAGTGATCCGAAGGTAGAGGTTGCTAAGGAAGCTGTGAAAAATGAAGGAATTAATGGAGAACATGGAGCTGGAAAAGACCATGGTCTGGAAAATGGAGATCATGAACCTGGAAAAGATCATGGTCCAGAAAAAGAAGACCATGGTCCAAAAAAGGAAGATCATGGTCCAGAAAAAGAAGACCATGGTCCAGAAAAAGAAGATCATGGTACAGGAAATGGAGATCATGGTACAGGAAATGTTGAAGAACATGATATAGTAAATAGCGATAAGAAGACTGAAAAAATAGAAGAATCGGTTGATAAAAATCCTGATAATGGAATTAAAAAAGAAAGTGATAAAGTTGAAGATAAAGAATCAGCTATAGTTGAAAAAACTAGTGTTTTAGATCAAATTCCTATTGATACTAATGAAGAAACTTTTTCATCTGATGACAATCTAATGCCTACTGGTATGTTTTTAATTATACACCAATACAATTAATTAATTTATTAGTAAATATTTATGGGAATTATTGACTTAGATCCTGACCCAGCGAACGACGATGGAGACGATCTAGGTAAGAGTTTTTAGCGATTGAGGAGCTTAAGGTTTAAGGAGATAATGAGACATTTTTAACTGCAGATACCGACACGATGGCTAAGGAAACCAAGCAGAGTGACAAAGAAACTGTGGAAACGGTACCGAGATTGAGCAACATGCCCAAGGACGATGACGACTCACATTTCTTTGGGTACTTTACGATACTGGGACTCATTTGTGGAATGGGTGGATGCCTCCTTTATCACCATAAACAAAAGGTATTTTATTTTATATAATAGAATTTTATATTTATATGTATTTATAGTTATTTATATAAATATCTGATTCCCGTAGGTATGGCATTCAGGTTTTGTGCCTCGCCCTAGTGCAACTTCCCTGTCCATGTTTCCCTATCCTGTTCCTTTGTCATGAATTTCCATGATTGCGCTGATAGCAGCTTACTAATATAACGCGGCTGCCTAAGATGGTGCAGTCGCAGTATGGATTGGAAACCTCAGACAATTTACTCAGTACACAGTAAAAAAAATTTTAAAAATCAACACAAATCTGTGTGTTAAAACAGATTTTACACAAACTTTTATGGGTTACTGTCCTAAATACCCGGTTTTTAATAACCATTACAACAAAAACTAGTCAAAAATAACCTGATTCAAAAATGACTATTTACAAAAATAACTTCATACAAAAATAACCAGATACAATAATAACCTGGCAATAAAAACTTATAGCCACCATATGTAACTGAAGATCGGAACGTTTTTCGTGGAACGAAAATAAGAAAAAAGAAATGAAAAGTAAGAAATCTACTGAATCTAGATTTCGGAAATGTTTCTTACGTCACTCGAAAATGACAGGCCATCCCCAACTACCCCTAAATTCGCCTTTAGACACAAATTTCATGAGTTATTTTCATTTTCGTTGCGTAAAAAACGGTACGATCTTCAGGTACATGCCACTATTTCGTATCAATATATCAATTAATTAATATACTAAAAAATTTTACACATTTTATTATATTGATGATAAAAATTTATTAAATTCTTAATCTTTAATCCATTTTTTTCACATTTTAATATATAGATAGTTTTTATTTTTATGGTTATTTTTTTACGGGAAATTTTTTTTGTGATATTTTGAGCTGACACCCTTTATGTTGTTTTAACATTAGTTGTTTGTGTAAAAAAAATAACAAAAGTAACACAAAAAAATGTTAATATTCTCCATTATCGGTTCTAAAATTTTTACGCATTTAAATGTTACCTGCAACACACGTAAAGTGTTAATTTAAAATTTTTATTTGTGTCATTTGGATACTTATAAAAATGTATGTATACATAAACTTAAAAAGTAACTACAGTAAATCTAACACATTTTTTGTGTTACTTTAATAAAGTAACACCGCTCTGTGTTAAAGTTAAATTTTAAAAGTGTTAACACTTGTTTGGACAGTAACACTGAGTAAATGTTACTTTTGTTTCAATTAACACTTTTTTTGTGTTAAAAATTAACTGGTCTAACAACACAAAAGCAGCATGTTAAAAATTTAACATAAAATTATTAACACAGACTTTTTTTTAACACAAATACAAAAAATTTTACTGTGTAGTTGATCACTAAACTGGTAGGAACTCTTGCGCAATTCTTGTCTAAGATATTCACGCTTACATATCCCTTGCTTTTAAATTCTTTAAATATTCCTGCAGACAGTTGCTTCAGGGGGTGTATCAAATTTGGGTTTTACAATTTGATGTACACGGAAAGATTAGAATTCGACTGGTTAGTGTTCTGCAACCGGCTCAGTACGGGTAACCAGTCGGGTTCCAATCTTTCCGTGTAGATAAGTAATAATGTGTCAAGTGACAAAAAATCAATTTTTATATTTTTGTACCAAATAGGGTGGAGGTACCGTTTTTGGCCACCTTAGAGCTAGCTTTGAACACAAAAAATTTGAATAAAATAATTTGTACAAGACGGGATAACACAATTAATTTTTTAAATATTTTTCAAAATACTTTTCTCCCGCTATTAAAATATAAATTTTATTTTACACTTTTTCATTAATTTAAATAAAGCATTGAATGTCCGAATGGAGCTATGACCACAAATGGTACCTCTACCCTAATTCCTTAGTAACTAAAAAATTTTTTTTATAATTTCTATGACAACTAAACAAATTTTTTTTAAGCGGAATCTGAAAATAGATAAAATTATTCAAAGATAGAAAAAATTTCAACTATTCATTGCATTTGAAAAAATAAAAAAAAAAAAAAGTTAGTTATGTTTAAAAACGTGCGTGAGCAAAATGCTCATAACGGGAGTGCTCATTAAAATTTGAAGTCCACTATATACATTTTTATATTTAAATCTATTTCTTTACTGAGATATTGACTGAAATGTATAGAGAGCGTCGTTTAGATTTATCAATAGGCTCATACTTACGCTATCACCTATCACAAAATTCGTATCAGTTTTCATGGACCGAACTAACTTCGCTATTAAGTTACCTTTCCTTTGAACCGACCCTCGATTTTTTCTCCAAAGAATGAAAAGAAATTGAGGGCTTACTGTCAATGAGAAATAAAATAAAATTAACCTACCTTCTGACGTTATCCTGAAAGCTTTTTTTTTTCATTTAAAACAATTTTTTGAGATGATAAGGGTTGAAAAAAATTTTTATACTCCTATCATATATAAGGAAGATTGGGGCAAAATAAGACACCATTTTTTAACAAAAAAAAAAGTTTTGCTTTGTCCATGTTTATATATAGTTTCTAGAGAAAGTATGGGGTAAGTTGGTCACGTGACCAACCCGAGTAAAGATTAAAAAAAGTATTAAGGTAAGTGACCCCTCTATCGGCCAGTTAAGCGTATTTTTTTTTCGAATTAAGAATTAAAATGTAAAAAACCAATTCATGTATAAAACAGTGATAGAACCTTGAAGCTTATACATTCAACTTCAAATTTAAGGAAAATATATGTAAAAATATTTATTAGAAATTAAATAATAAATGAAAATAACTTCAATTCCTTATGTGCCCTCTATCGGCCTGCCTAGACCCCCTTTATCGGCTACCTTATAGATAAAATTTTAGCTGATCGGATGTATATAATTTATTTACATTTATTCTAAATGTTTATATTTATTTTGAACTATAACTTAATCAAATTGTTTATTTATTTTGACATTAACAAATTAAATTGACTATTTTGCATGTAAATGCTGATAACCTCAAAAAAAAATAAAACTAAGGTGGCTGATTATGCATACAGAGGAATTTTTCTTGTATCGATATTCGGCCACCCTATTTTTAATATAAATTAGGCAAAAATCATTAAATTTTTAACTCCTAAAATTACTATGAAACGAGCTAATGAGATTACAAAAAAAAATCGGACTTTTATTGTTATTTTTAATTAGTAATAGGTTATTGAAAAAACAAGAAACCTTAAGGCCATTCTCAGACAGTGCCCCTCACTTTTTAAAAATTTCCAATGACTTTCAACTGTCATAAGCGTATCCAATTTTGATCAATTAATTAAAAAAAAATTAAAGCATTAATTGAAAAAAGAACAACGTAATCGTAATTTCGCCGATGTATGGATTTAAAAAAAAAATTATTTACACTTGATGTCAATTAGGAGTTAAACAAAATTCGTTAAATAAATTTCAGTAAAATCGTCATGTCAATTTTATAATTCGAATTTTTAAATTTTGTTGGCTAAAATTTATTCAACAAACTTCGTTTAACTCCCAATTGACATCAATTGTAAGTAATTTTTTAAAAATTCTATATCTCAACGAAATTACGACTACGTTGTCCTTTTTTCAATTAAGGCCTTAATTTTTTTTTTAATTATTTAATAAAATTTGAATACGGTTATGACAGTTGAAAGTCATTGCCTATTTTTAAAAAGTGGAGGGCACTGTCTGAGAATGCCCTTAACCTACCTGATAAGAAATCACCAGAAATCGCATCTGACGCACTACTATTTTTTTTTAATTATAAAATGAATTTTTACAATAATCAAAGTATGTTTAATCTAAACTAGATTAATTTTACTTTTTTTTTAAAAACAATTTACGCATGAATACGTACTTATGATGGAAATATATCAATTTTTCGACTAAGTGGCCGATAAAGGGGACCTGGCCGATAGAGGGGTCACTTACCTTAGTCATATATTTTTTTTAGAGACTGTAGATAAACATTTTCCCAAAATAAGGATTTTTTTTTAAACATGGTCATTTTGCCCCACATCTTATATGAACATTTACATGGCATTTCATTTTTTCGTTTTTTTTTTTAATTTGATAAACGCGCCCTCAAAAATTCCTTTAAAAAACCTAAAAAAATTCCTGCCATCAAAGCGATCAATTTTATTTCCAACGTGAGCCCAAAATAATGAGTTTCAAATTAACAAAATACACAAATTTTGATAAAAAAAAAAAGTACTTTTCAAATTTGGAATAAATCATTTGATATGAAATTTTATTTTCTAAAAGGAAAAATCTTACGCGTTACGTCGATAAAATTTATATAAAAAATGTCTATATCATATAAATTTACATTGATCTGATATTTTTATGTAGATTTATACCGGTAGTTTAGAAAACGATTTATCATCTGAATGTTAGGTATTAATTCACCGGACTAAAGACGAAGCAACTGGGGAATCGGGAAATGATATATGAAGATAAATGACTAAATTCTGTCTAACGTACAGCTTAATTTGTTTTTTTTTTTTCGCCATCCAAGTTCACTTCTGCTGGCTAATGTTTCAACAAAGTGCCTGAAATTACGATATCTTTTTTGTAAAAGAGTCTGATTTAGCCGGACAACACATCAGCACAAATTTCTTGAATTATTTCTTATGATTATAAATTCTTTAAATTTTTTTCCATAAGAAAAATAAATCATCTCATTACAGATAAAATTTTTAAATTCTTAAAACTTTATGATTCAATTGCACAAATATTTTTTTCCTCAGACTGATGAAAGCCATTGAGTTTTCTATAAAACTGTCATCTTACTTTTTTATTAAACTAAAACTTTAGAAGTCGGTATGATTATGTAGGAATTTTAATAAAAAAAAATATATAAATAAACTTTGAACTTGTATAAGGAAGAAATATATGACTTATAAACTTGACCCTTGGACTTTATATATAAAATTAAATGATCTATAAAAGTTAGATTAAGAAGGTTAGAAAATTTTTCCTAGATTGCAGAAAAGTTATAAATTGAATGAAACTTTTTATTTTTTTTTTCAATCCGGAAAAGTTATATAGATTTTGTGTTATCGAAAGAGTATAAATTTTTTTTTAGACTCATAAATCCAATAAATAAATATATGAGGATATATATTAGGGTGGTTGTAAAAAATTAAATTTTTGAGGTGTCTCCGATAAGTTTATTTTTTAACAAAAACATGAGGAAAATTTTTCTTTATACACAAAATGAACAAAAAAAATTCAAAAAAAAAAAACGCGGGCCGCAAAACGATCAAAGTTAATTTTTTACGAATCCGCAGTTTTTTGGAAATATCTCACGATATATACAAATTTCGGAAAAATTTCATATAAATGATTTTGTAGGAAATTTAATTCTCTACAAAAACTGTCTCATTCATTTTTTTCAAAAACTCAGTATTTATAAAGATATTCCAAAAAAACTTAAGGAAGATTAGAAATGTCAAAAATAATGAGTAGTATTTAATCATGTTAATAATAATTAGTCGCTTAGTTGTTATTATAGTGATAGACTGTTATTAATAATATAAAATATGACATCAGTTGAAAATAATATTTTTTTTCCTTACTAAGATTCACGAAAGTTTTTTTTAAATTTCTTTATTACTATACATTTTTTTTTTTTTAAATCAATGGGAAATTTTTTATAGAAAAGTCAGTTTCAAAAAGCCAATGACTATTTTTGCAGGAAATTGAATGCTCTACAAAAAAAGTCTCTTAACAATTTTCGCCAAATTCACTCCTTCAAAAGTTATTCAAGATTATTGAAGTCGTTGTACTTAACTTCAACCTTGAATAACTTTTGAAGGAGTAAATTTAGCAAAAATTGTTGAGACTTTTTTTGTAGAGCATTCAATTTCCTTCAAGAATATTCATTAGTTTTTTCCGGAAACTTATTTTTACATGAATTACAAAATTCTAAAGTTGAACAATCAAATTTTAAAATCATACCAATGTTCAAAGCATGATTATAAGGAAACGGTTCACCTGTCGAAAAATTTCAATCTGACCTTTTTTGTAGAGCATCAAATTTCCTTCAAGAAATGTATCCAAGTCAATTTCGTTTATCTCGATGGTTTGAGAGTTATGAGACGAAAACCTGCTCATAAAAAAAAAATCAAAAATTGCGATGATACCTCTTAATCTATCTTATTACGAGAATAAGGAAAATTTTGTTCCCGCCATATCTATATGATAGAATTAGTTAATGTTATTGAAATTGGGTATCATTAGATAGGTCTTGACTTGAATTTGTGCCTTTTCATACTTTAAACACTTTTTAATTGCCAAGTATTGAGATAAATAGATTTATCTATATCATTCGAATTACATTTAAATTATGTGAGAAAAAAGACGATCGTATTTATTTTCTTTAAATAAATTAATACTTTAATTATTCTGTCACTAAATATGACTGAATGTCACTGAATATATAGCTATATTATTTATATCGTGTTACTTATTCCAAAATGACAGATTTTTCTACTCCCTTTTGGTTTTAGGAAGCTTCTCAAAGCCAAAAAAGTGTGCATAGAAAAAAAAAGGATTCATTGACACAAAAAATCTTTACTCGCCTAAAAAAAATTATTACTTACCCCAATAAATTTTTTGCATTGTGAATTGAAAACAAAATTTATTTAGAACTAGAAAAAGTTACTTGGTGCAAGGAATTATTTCTTGACCAAAAAAATATTTTCTCGCCCCAAGACAATTTTTGTTTTCAATTCATAATGTATAAAATTTCTTGGTGCAAATTCAAATTTTTTGCGGCAAGAAATCCTTTTTTTCTGCGTATTTTATAAATTTAGTAGTGATATTTGGGCAGTCACGTAGTGAATGCAGGTTGCTCGTATTAATATTAAGGGCTCAAATTTTCACAATAATTATTTTTTGTCACCCCAAAAAATATTTTCGATTTACTAAAGAAAAAAAAAATAGTCGATTTTTTTGGCCCAGTCTAATGTATATATTGATTTTTCATACGGACATAAATTAGGAAATTTTTTATTTTAAATGTTATTACCTAATATTATATTTATATAGACGATAATAAATAAAATAAATAATTTTCATCTTATTTATTTAGATTTTAGCAATTTTATTAGAAGGAAGAAGATCACGTGGTGGTAGAGGAAGAAGAAGACCAAGTACTGCTAGTTATCGTAAGCTTGATTGTACATTAGAAGAAGCTGTTACCTCTCAATGCAACTCAAACGTCACGAATGTTATTTATTAAGTAGACTAATTAATTAGTTTAATTTAAAAAAAAAAATTTTATTCACTCAAAAATTACTAAACTTTATTTTTTCATGTTTATATCTTACGATAATTATTTATGCACTTATAAAATTTATACTCAATTAATTGCGAATTTTTAAAAATAAATCTAATTGTCAAGTGTCTTGTGTTTACAAAAATAATATCATTTTTTTTTCCGTTAATTAAAAGTGTAAATAATTAAAATATTTCTGTAAACAATAAAATAATTGATTAAAATATAAACAAATAAATAAATGAATATAATTATTAGATAGTACGTTATTGTATAAATAAAAAATAAAGATCTAAAATACTTTTTGCGATAATAAAAGTTTATTTTATTTCGCTATTTATTTTTATATTTGTTCTAATTAATTATAATTTTAAAAAGTTTTTCTGATAAATCTTTAATCGATTGATTGTAAATCAATTTATTTTTAATTAACATTTTTTTATCGTCCAATAAAAATTGTACGAGCAATTATATAATTTAATGTTATAAAAAATTTAATTTAACAATTTTTATTTTATACTCAATTAAATAACAAATAAACTGACGTCAATTTGTTTTTTTTTTATTATAATTTTTTTTTTATCTATTTAAACAATATGTTGCATCTTTAGTGTGACTTCTTATCCATATTAAATAATCAGTTACTTTTACATAGACACCTGGTACACCTGGTTGCGCACATCCTATTCCCCAGGATACGATTCCTTTTAAAAAAAAATTAAGTAATTAATTAATTAATTACAATTTATTTTTTTTTTTTTAATAATTAATAATTACCAGCAATTTCATATCTTCCACCAGATCTTTCAAATAAAAGTGGACCGCCACTATCACCCTTGTTTAAAAAAAAAAATAAAATAAATAATAGTAACAATAATTACAAATTCAAATAATTCGAATTTTAGGGATTCGTAACCTAAGTACTGCACGTAGAGAAACAAATAGTTCTGATTCCTATGCTAGAATGATTCCGCGCGTTTTCATCCCCCGACAAAATATCCTACGGACAAAATATCCCCCGACAAAATATCTCCGGACATAATATCCCCGACAAAATAACCTATCAGAAAAATTTCTCTTTTTTATTTAAATGTTTTATTTGTACTGTTCACAACTAATTTGGGTGCTCGTTTTTCAGGAAAATTGTGAGAATTTATAAATAAAAAATAACTGCCTATTTAGAGTTCTAGTTTTTCGGGAAAATTGTGAAAATTACATCGAAAGATATTTTGTCGGGGATATTATGTCCGGAGATGTTTTGTCGGGGGATGAAAACGCGCATTACCGCTAGAATTGTAACCATTACTATGTTACATACACTGTAAAAAGAGCGGTGTTAAAAATGGACTCGTTTTAACTCCGCCCGGTGTAAAAATGAAATTACACCGGTGTAGGAGGAGTAATACACCGGTGTTAAAAATACCGGTGTAAAAGCGGGGTAACAGGTGTAAAAGCGGAATAATGCCAGTGTAAAAGCGGGGTAATGCCGGTGTAAAAGCGGGGTAACAGGTGTAAAAGTGAAGTAATGCCGGTGTAAAAGCGGGGTCAATTGCGTCCGCTTGGAGTATTAACGTTAAAGATTATAAAACACAAAAAATGTCAGTTATTTATGAAAATTAATAAAAAATATCATTTATCAACTAGTATAGTGATCGAGTAAATAAAAATATCCACAAAATAAAATATTTTAACACCGGTAAAGAATATCTACACCGGTGGCGGCGTTATTTTAACACCGGTACAGAATATTTACACCGGTAGCGGCGTTATTTTCACACCGCTTTCGGGGGTAAATTTAACACCGATAATTTTAACACCTACACCGCTTGGACTGACCCCAGTGATTTTTTACAGTGTAGTAACCAAGATTTTTGTGAAAATCCTGTGTGAATTTGCTGGAAAAAATCTTTAGAATTGTGGCAAAAATATGAGTGATAGCTTATTCGATGTGGAATCAAATTTTTTGTAAGATGTGTTTTTTTTTATTTATCAAAATTAAAATTTTTTATTAACAAAAAACATAAACAAAATAAAAAATCTTAGATTTTTGTTAATAACTCAATAACTATAGAGACATCGAAAATTTAAAAAAAGATCTTTAAAGAGAAGAAAATTTCTGAAAAAAAGACTCGACTATCTCTTATACGCCACGACAAGTGGCTGCTTATACAAACTATAGAGTAATGTAACCATTACTATGCTGCATGGGAATATTTAATTGACATTTCTCTCTGTGTAATTGTTTTGAATGATTTTTTTTCAATCAGGGTAGTTTGAGTAACCTTAAAATAAAATTTACCTGACATGCATCAGTATTGTCATTATATGCGCACAGCATTGACTCTGTTAAATGGTCACCAAATGATGTATTGGTGCAAATTTTATAAGGCATTACTTTGAGGGTTGCTTGTCTTAAATATCTTGAAGCTCCGCCATTAACTGTAACCCTACCCCAGCCAGCGACTTTAACTAAATGCCCCGAGTAATCAGATCCTAATTAATAAAAAAAAATATATATATATACATCTATATTTTAATGAGACACAGTAATTTTTTTAGTTAATGATTATAATTATACCTCGTGCGGGCAAACAAATTGGCTGTACTTTATCATTGTAACGCACTGTACGACTTAATTTTAATAACGCGATATCATTAGTGTCATGTAAATAATCACTTTCAAAATCTTCATGCAATATTGCACGATCTATTGGGATAATGTAACCATCAGATAGTGATTTTATATCATGCATACCCAGACCAACATCTAAACCACGTTGATCGATCCTTGAAAATATATTTTATTTAATTACTTTATATTAATTATTAATTTTTTTATTTAAACATAGAAGTAAATTTGAACATATGGTAAATTGTATCAGGAAAGGGAGAGGGGGTAAAATCAACAGGCTGTTTTTTTACCCTAAAAAATGGGAATAGAAAAAAAATTTCATTAATAATTTTACAGTAAATAAAAAAATGTTAATATGACTTTTTTTGAAGGGTTCAAAATTTAGTAAATTGTGCGGCTTACAAAAAAATTTTCGATTTTTTTACCTGTTTTCTAAATGGGAATTGAATTTTTTTTCTCGGGTCACCAAAAATATATCGGTCAGTAGAAAAAAAAAAATTTATACGCTCGTATGGAATCTTGACCCCGATAAAAAATTATCCCGCATATGAGATTTGAGAAAGATTAAAAAAATATAAAAATCATGCCGATATATTTATTTTCTTTTTTGTATATTTATTTATATATAATTACCATTTAACACAATGACCAGCAGTCAAAACATAACGATCATTAATTAATGCACCGCCACAATGCAAAGCTCCCTTATAAAAAATAGCAGCTATCCAGGGAAAAATATGTGGAATTGTTATTGTACCTCCTACAATTCTATTTTGTAATCCTTCACCAGACCAACCGCATTCTATTAATTAAAAACCGATTAAATATCTCGATAATTGAAAAAGAAAATAATTTTTTCTTATTCAGTAAAATTTTATTTTTCAATTACCACAATTTGAATTTATTTTCGGATAACTTTTACGACAATTAATATCCTAAAAAAAAAAAAATTGAATAAATGGAATAATTAATAAAAAATCACGATTGGAGTTTAATACATCAATTACTCTACTCAACCAACGTCAATCATTATAATAAATCCAGTAACGATAATTATTAATCTTCTCATATTAATATCAATTATTAAGAACTTCATTTTTAAATTAAAAAAAAATAGATAAATGTTATTAATATTATTATTAAACACACGTTCAATCACGACACTAGTGTTATTTAAACTATTGAAACTGACTAGAGATTTATTATTAAACTCTAATTTATTTTTTTATTAACGACACGCCTTTGTTACTCTATTTAATGTTATCGTCAATGAATTTAAACTTTCATGCCGATTTAAATTTAACGATACGATAATAATTGATAATAATAATAAAATTATTTACTATTCAAGGTTGCGAAAATTATAATATATAAGAATTTTTTCAAATTATTATATTAAGTAATAATTTATATATTTATTTAATTACAATAATTAGAAAAATTAAAATCTTGATCTTGAAATTTTTTTTTTTTCTACCCCATTAAAATCATTTCTCAGGAAATTTTCAAATTTTTTTACTCAACCCAAAAGAAGTTATGAGTTTTTCAATAATAAGACTTTTATTTTTTCAAATAGTTATAACTTCTTCAAAAATTGACTAATTGGGAAGTTTTTTTCTTCAAAATTTTTCTCATTGAATGTACTTTTCAGAAAAAAATACTTTCCAGAAAAAAATAAGATGATAAACTCTATGAAATTTTCGGCTTTCTTGAGAAAAACCATTATTTTTTTAAAGTTTGCCATTTTTTTTTATTTTCTCAAAAAAAACTTCAATTCATTCTGCGATTTTTCCCGCCAATCCCAGAGTGGGTGAACTTCTCCTTCTATTTTTTTTTATCAATTGAAAAAAATCTTTGCCCACTTGGGCTTATTTTACAAAACATCACTCTGGAAATTTTTGAGGTTTTATAATTGGCTTCATGTAAAATTTTTTTGTCAATGAAAAATTATATGCCCTGACCGGGACTCGATCCTGGAACCTTCTGCACATGAGTTACGGATCGTAGCTCTTTGCCAACGTACGTATTAAGTTGAATCTCATTGTTACTTATGATATGAAACAATTTTCATTCACACAAAAATATAAGTATCTGAAAAAAATTATAATGAATCATAGGAAAAAAGTAAAATGTCAAGCCAGGGATCATCTTTATGAAAACATGGTATGAATTACCATATAATATATACAGAAGTTAATACCCTTTTTTCCGGTATAAACTTAGTAAATCAATATTTTTCTTATAAATATATAAATTTATAAGAATATAACTTTAGTTATAATAACAATAAGTTAAGTAAGAGTCGAAAAAAAATAAAATACATAAATAATAAATGATTTTTATTGTTAGGGTCAATCCCTAGAGTGTTACTTATCTAGGCTTTGAGGTAAAATAAAGGTCAAACTCTCTTAAGTCATATATATATATATATATATGAAAGGACAGAAAAGCTTGATTTACTATTTACTTATAAGTCACAAAAAAGTAGAATAAAAACTTGTATAATTTTTACCAAATAAGATATATTAACTGATCGATTTACGTGACAAACATATATTAGCTATTCCAGTAAAAAGTAAACGTTTGAATTATGTAAAATACTTCTTTCGTGAAAGTATTTGTTAGCTGTATTTAAATATTTATTGCATGCATCTCAACAAGGCAACAGGTCAGAAAAATAATAATCATTTATTTGTATGTTGTACAGAGTTAATTAAGAGATCATTAATAAATATTTGTATAGTATCATGTATAGTTTAAATATATATTAAGATATTATTTAGCGCAATAACACGCGTCCTTGGTATTTTGTAATATCCAATGAAGATGCGGGCCCAATCTTGTGAAAACTGCCGTCTTTGTTGAGGCCTCACAGTCATTACCATTTGACAATAGTCCTAGTTAACAATAAAGTTATAATTTTTTATATTAGTGTAAAACAAAGATAAAATTTTATAAAATATCATCAGATTTTGTCAGATCAAATTATATGTGAACAATAAAATGATAGCTGGTAAATTTTTTTCCTCATAATTTTCAGATCTCTTTATAGAAATTTAAATTTGAGCCGATGTAATAATATCTGACGTTATATGATCACATATATAATCATATTTATTCAAATCTAAACGCATCTGACAAGATTTGAATATATATGACCATCTCTGAACATTATCTGAACAGATCTGATCTGATCTGCGTAGACATGGTCATATTTCAAGATATAGTCCCAGATCTGAACATATACACCCTGATCTGAAGATTATCGGACAAAATCTGGAGATATATGACTACATCTCATTATTATGTGAAGAACTTTGACTAGATATAAATATATATGATCGTATCAAAATATCTGCTCAGATCTGAATATTATATGAACATATTTGACGCGATCTGAATGTTATCTGATCATATCTGCATATTATTTTATCACACCTAAAAATATATTACTATATCTGATTATTATCTGCAGATTTATCACTAGATCTGAATATACACTTATCCAAAAAATTAAAGGAACAAGAAAATTTTATAAATTTTTTAGTGATTTTTGGAAGGCCGTATTTTGGTGAAAAATGATCGCATCGAAAAAATAAAAAAAGCAAATTGAAGCTTGAAATCTCTAGTTTGAAGATCTTCCAGCAAAATATTTTTTTGAGCCACGGTTTTTACGGAATCATAAGAAAAAAGTCGAGACAAAATTTTTCTAAATTTTTTAGTTTTGTTTTTTAGGTCTACGGGGCCGGGAAAAATTTTTTCAAAAAAACGAATTCATAGCTCGTTTAGGAAATTTATTCAGCCACAATTTGCTTTTTTTTGTTTCTCTGTACGACAATTTGCTGCTGAGATATCAGCCTTTAAATGAAAAAGGAGCCTTTTGTCTTTGATTATTGATATCTCAGCAAGTAATGGTCACACAGTAATTTAAAGGGCAGTTTAATAAACTTGAATAAATTCCCTACAAGCTACATTTTCGATTTTTTCAAAAAAAATTTTTTTTTCATCCTTGATATCCATTTGAAAAACCCACAAAAAATGACCATTTTCTGGTTTTTTAGTCAACTCATCGCTACTCTGCAAATATTGATAAAAAAAATAATGTTGCCAGGTAATTTTATAGCTAAATGTACCCCCAAAAACCCTGGAAATTTTCAGATTGATCCATTGAACCGTTTGTCCGGTCCGATTGCTCAAAGTTTTGCAAAACAATTAAAGGAACAAGTTTTGTTCCTTAAATTGTGTAATCATTACCAAAATGAAAAAATTAATTTTTTTCGGATTTTCTTTCATTTTTGCGTTAGTTATTCAGTAAATGTAGGGTCAAGAGGAAAAAAAAAAAATTTCCAAAAAACGAGACCAAACAAGAATTTTTTTACATTTTTTTTTTTTACGTTTCATTCGGGGGGTTATTTTTTTTTTTCGTTTTTCGGAAAAAATTTTTTTTTTTTCCTCTTGACCTTACATTTACTGAATAACTAACGCAAAAATGAAAGAAAATCCGAAAAAAATTAATTTTTTCATTTTGGTAATGATTACACAATTTAAGGAACAAAACTTGTTCCTTTAATTGTTTTGCAAAACTTTGAGCAATCGGACCGGACAAACGGTTCAATGGATCAATCTGAAAATTTCCAGGGTTTTTGGGGGTACATTTAGCTATAAAATTACCTGGCAACATTATTTTTTTTATCAATATTTGCAGAGTAGCGATGAGTTGACTAAAAAACCAGAAAATGGTCATTTTTTGTGGGTTTTTCAAATGGATATCAAGGATGAAAAAAAAATTTTTTTTGAAAAAATCGAAAATGTAGCTTGTAGGGAATTTATTCAAGTTTATTAAACTGCCCTTTAAATTACTGTGTGACCATTACTTGCTGAGATATCAATAATCAAAGACAAAAGGCTCCTTTTTCATTTAAAGGCTGATATCTCAGCAGCAAATTGTCGTACAGAGAAACAAAAAAAAGCAAATTGTGGCTGAATAAATTTCCTAAACGAGCTATGAATTCGTTTTTTTGAAAAAATTTTTCCCGGCCCCGTAGACCTAAAAAACAAAACTAAAAAATTTAGAAAAATTTTGTCTCGACTTTTTTCTTATGATTCCGTAAAAACCGTGGCTCAAAAAAATATTTTGCTGGAAGATCTTCAAACTAGAGATTTCAAGCTTCAATTTGCTTTTTTTATTTTTTCGATGCGATCATTTTTCACCAAAATACGGCCTTCCAAAAATCACTAAAAAATTTATAAAATTTTCTTGTTCCTTTAATTTTTTGGATAAGTGTATGTAATACTATCTGAAGATATCTGACCAGATCTGAATATATACACCCTGATCTGAAGATTATCTGACAAAATCTGGAGATATATGACCACATCTCATTATTATGTAAAGAAATTCGACTAGATCTAAATATATATGATCATATCAAGATATCTGCTCAGATCTGAATATTATATGAACATTTTTGACGCGATCTGAATATTATCTGATCATATCTGAATATTATTTGATCATATCTGAATGTATATGACTATATCTGATTATTATCTGCAGATATCTAACTAGATCTCAATATATATGATACTGACCAGATCTAAACATATATGACCCAATCTGAACAATTATTTGACCAGATCTGCATAATTATTAGAAAAAGTAAGTTGATCACATATAGTGATATCTGTTCATATATAATTTGATCTGCCCAAATCTGATCAGATTTCGTCAGATCGAACTTTTTTCTCACTTATTTCTATAAATCGTTTTAATAATCAAATAATTACCTATCAAATCATAGACTCCAGTATAAGATCGATAGTTAACTGACGTTCCTACATCGTTCTAAAAAAATTAATTATTATCATTATTGTTATTATTATTTATTTTATATTATACACGGGGTTTTTCTCAGCACTTACACTGCAAATAATTGATTTAGTGCCAAGCACACCCATACATCCCGAATCATCATGATAATTTTTTGAATCAACTCCTGATTTTAAACATTCAGTAGCACTCAATATAGGCAACCCTATTTTTCGCGGTAAACATGCAAATTTTTCATCATCTGTTTCGGTTTCTGTCCACCCTAGTAAGGTTCCAACTTGTCCAAGGTAAGTTGAATCTATAATCGATCAATCAATCAATCAATCAATAAATGAATTACTTAATATATACACGTATATAAAGCAATAACGTGTCAACCGAAAAAAATCGATTATTGATATTTTCATACCAATGATTCCTTAGTTACTAAAAAATTTTTTTCGAGTCGTTTAGCGGGAAATTTTTTTTTAAATCATAAAATATAAAAATTGTTGACAAATAAATTATCTGGGATAAAACTTTTTGTAAAATCGAGTCGACGGGAGTTTAAATACTAGATTGCAGAGGGCCAGTCATTAACTATAATTAAAATTCAAATAATTTGCTACGTTATTGCCACAAATAATAAATAAACTTTTCTTATTACAAGTTTATAATTTTTTTGTAATTAATTTTTTACGTTACAATATTTCTGCTGTAATTATTTTAGTAGTACAGTGTCAAGTTACTTGAGATTAATTGGATTTAATAAACGAGTATGATTAGTAATTTTGCAAAACCGAGTCAAATTTTATGAAACTTTTTTGAAAATTAGAGCGGCTATTTTATATTTCGTGATACAAAATTTTGGTTTATTTTTATGGATCTGCTTATTTTAGATCCTCAAACTATTATATTTTTTTTGACCATTGATTAATAAAAGCACATGAAAGTAATTTTTGCTCGAATAATCTCAAAATAAATTTTTAATTTTTAAACGAAATTTTCTCGAAATTACGTCTATGCTGTTTGACACGTTATTGCTTATCTACGTCCGTGATTGTGGAGGTTCGTACTTGGATTAGGCAAGCAGACCGGCGAAATCCTTTTTTCAAATTTTATCGGACGACTTAAACGTATCAGAGCCAAATCATGCGCATGAGTTTCACTTACGAATTCGGGGTACATTATTATTGTATCGACACTGGTATTTACTGATGATATATCTATATGACAACGATCATATCCCCCTAGGGATACTTTTATTTCTGGTGCTGTCGCTCTAAAAAAGTAAAATAGATTTTTTTTTTAAATTCAACAATTTCGATATTTATTTAGATAAGAGTTTCTTTCAATTAGAGTCGTTCGGGGTAACCGTGCGCAATGGGTAAGTGTACGCACCCCCTTTCTCCAGGGGGGCACGGGGGTCGTAACATATCTATTATTTTTGATTATTAAAATAATTAATATATTAATATACGGGTGTCACAGGACAGGGAGGGGTAAAATCGACCGCTTAAAAAAATGTCATCTAAATTTTTTATTTTTTTTGTGATAATAATTATTAAGTTCTCAAATAAGAATTCAGTTTCAAAATGACCCAGATATAAAAAACTCCGGGGGAAAATGGACCCTTTAGAAAATTTGAAAAGTTTTCAATTTTGAATAAAAATAAATTTCACTATAAAAAATCATTTTTATAATTTTTTTTTTTCAGTAGCAACAAATTGTATAAAATTTTTTAAACAAAGTGTCATTTTACTTGGCTTCGGTATATAAATTTAAATGAAAATAAACATTTATAATAATAATTTACCCAAGTAATTGACTTGCTGCTGTTATTATATACCGGTCATTAATCAAAGCGCCGCTGACTTGAGTTTTAGATTTAATGTGTACATTAACAAGCCATGGAAATTCGTGGGAGTATGTCGTTTCCCCGCCTAAAAATCTTGCCGTGTTACGATTTGATCTTCCACACGCTATTAATTGTTGATAAAAATTATTTACATATTTAATTAAAATAATGAATTAACATAACTAATTTATCAAACTTACAACAGCCGCCACATGATCGAAATCTTGAGGAAATCCAATCTAGAAATCCGCGTTCAACTCTTTTTGAATTAATCTAATTAACAAAAAAAATTATTTCATGCAATAAATTTTTTTTTTTTATATGGAGGCATCGAAATTTTTTATTTTCATGACTTAGATCATATATATTGAAGTATAAATATATACGATTGAAGACTAGAGGTGTGCGAATTTTCTAATTAAGAAATTAATTGTGACGAATGGAATCGAACAATTCTATTATTCACTTCTATTGAAGACGTCAATAGATTTAAAAAAAAAAAATTTTGTTATAAACTCGAAGAAATCAAAATTTGTATTAAACAATCGATCCTATTTATGAAAATGTGAAAATTGTTTGTTAAAAAAAAATCCATGAAATTAAAAAAAAAAAAAATGTATTATATACTTACGAAATTTCCATTAAAATGAGTTAAAAACAAACAGATGATAAATTTAACATACTCTTGTAGATTCATTGTAAAAATTAACTATGAATAAAAATATGTTTTTGTTGCTGTATCATCAAAGGTAGGAAGCAAAAACTCAACTGTTATGTTTTGATCTATCGAATCACTTGCATGGAGTTCGCATCTATAGCGGTACCCTCATCATCTTTTTCTTCCCACCACCAATCCACTTTTATTTTTCTTTGTTTACTTCTATCCTTTTTATTTTTTTTTTATTTTTTCCTGCAGACCTTTTTTTCTTTAAACTCTTTTTTACAACAAGATCTAAGACATCCGGTCAGTGACCTTTTCTTCGATCCCGTTATAATTTAAACAAAGCAAAGGGACGAAGAATATTTTCAATACTCGAATTTTATTAATATCAAAGTACACAATAAAAATTAAAAAAATATATGTATATTTATACATATACATATATATTTAGAGTGTATAAGAAAATTGACCATATACGCTTACATAGATCATATATGAATCATAAATGCAGCACAGGAATATATATATGCAACATAAGTGGATTATGTGTCCATATATGGATCATATGGTCATATATGGGTTATAGGTCATATATGGATCATATGGCCAAATATGAACCATATAGCTATAGATGGGTTATATGGTAATGTATGAATCATATGGCCATATAAGGATCATATGGTCATATGAGGATCATATAACCGCATATGTGGATTGTATGATCCTATATGGATTAAGTGGTCATATATGGACCACATGACCATATATAGAACATATGGATCATATGGCTACATATAGAACATATGTTCGTGTGACATACATGGCTCATATGGCCATATATGGGTTATGTGGCCATATAGAATCATATGGTCATATAAAGATCATATAACCATATATGTTTGGTATGATCATATATAGATTGAGTGGTCATATATGGATCATATGACCATATATAGAACATATGGCCATGTGCCATATATGGGTTGTGTGGCCACATATGAATCATATGGTCATATATGGATCACATGGATATATAAGAAGCATATGAGCATATATCAAATGGATGTGGAGCATTTATAGATCATATATAAGACATATGGTCATATATAAAGCAGCTGTACATACACGGAAAAAAAATTCGACGAAAAATTCCAATATTACTATCGTAATCCTGGACTATACTTTTATTATCTGTAACATTCAAATATATGATACGAAAATTTACAGTTTTTAAAAGATTTTTTACTATTCACTATCGTAATTTCATTAAGAGTTTATTGTAATCAATTCAATAAGAAATATTACAATGTTACTATCGTAAATAGTAAAAGAATAAAAAATAAGATTTAATTATACTATTTATTCTTTTATTCTTCCTTTTAATTTACAGTGCTGCCTCTATGTTTTTACAATACAAGCTACAAAAATTACGATAGTTGGATTGTAAATTTTCTGAAATGGTATAGTATATGCCATCTGAAGCGTTTACGTATGAAAGACAAGTGTTGTCACAAACCATGATGTGATGCTTGTATGAGTGTATATATATATATAAATACAAATGATGACATCTACTTTGTCTGTATTATTTGTGGTTCAACTATATATATTTATAAATCAGTTCATCTTTATCCACAGTGTAGTGCAGAAATAGAGGTTATTATTCATGACGTTTTTCGGACAATTGTAAATAAGAAATTTAAAATAAAAACTGTACTTTCGTCATTACAAACCTACATAGATTGTGGAATATAATAATTTGGTGGTGTAAGTATAATTATTATTATTCAATTTTTATTAAACTTAATATTCTGTGGGTATATCGTATGATCCTGAAGTTGGCAGATAATTAGTAATTTTCGGATTTTTTTTTTCACCAAAGAAATTACAAAAAAAAAAAAACTAAAAAAATACACATGTAGAAAATTTAAAAAACTATGGGTGCAATTTTTTTAAATATTTTTTTTTTAATTATTTATCGTCTAAAAAAAAATCCAAAAATTATTAGATATCTGCTAACTTCAGTATCATGTATATCGTTCGTTTTAAAATCATTTATCTGGACAAGAAGTTTATTTTTATAAACAATTTAGTAGTATTTTGTGGTCATAGGATAAATGATTCTAAATGAATGAAAATTTATTTTTTCTAATAAATTCAATTCTCCTAATTTTGTTACAGGATAATCTTCATTTGTCGACAATGAATAATTTTACCCGGCTTTGCGAGAGGTAAAACATTTCAATAACCTCAAATTATGGACATTCAACATTTCTTTATGATACTGAAGTTAGCAGACGCCTAATAATTTTTGGATTTTTTTAAAAATGATAAATTATAGAAAAAAAGTATTCGAAAAAATTGCACCTATGGTTTTTTTAATTTTCTACATGTGCGTATTTTGAATACAAATAAATGAGTTATTTATTCATAAATTTTATATATACCAAAAAAATATGTTTGAAAAAATATTAAATAAATGTTTTATTATTACTACTTCAACATGTTTTATTTTTATTTCAAGATTGTATTTTCCTTCTCAATTTAACTGTTAAAAAAAAAAAAAAAATTCCAAATGATAAATTTTTCTTTTTTATTAATTATAAGTTCTACTTTTTTAAGAAAATATATTTTACTCCATTGACTTCTAATTATTATTTTATATTTAAAGAAATTCTACATTACCGACTCATTCATTTTACGATAGTTGTATTAGAATTTATGTTAACACAACTTGTATAATTTACTCTATAGTATCTGATTTTTTCTTTCTGGTAGTAGTATAAATTATAAAATAAAAATTACGATAGTCTATTGTAAAAATTATTATTGAAAACTTATAGTCCAGCGTTACAATACTATATAATGAAAATTACGATAGTTAAATCGTAAAAAATCCGTGAATTTTTTTTCCGTGTATATGGCCAATTTTCATATATGGTCATGGATGATTTTTTTTCACGGGTGAATATTCACATGCATGTATATATTTTTCAAATTTTTTCACAAATAACTACACGGTAAATAAATAAAATTTACAAATGATGCATATATTTTTATTGTTTCAGCAAAAAAATATATATCATATAATTACAATTTTCAATTAATTATCAACCAATTAAAAAAGAATTATTAATCAATCTTAATAATAATTATTACAATAAAAATAATAATGACTATAATTAAAAAATTTTTGTTTTATTAATCAACTTAATTTGACAATCTTATATTAATGATGTCATATAATAATAATATTCAGTAGCTAAAACTAGTTATAAAATATTGTCAGTGCTCAAGTCTCACAAAAACAACCGTCGCGTGAATTAGTAAGCACCCAATCAAGATAACGCGTTAATCGGGTGTAAACACCTGGATAACCAGGACGTGCACAGCCATTGCCCCACGACACGACACCAATTACTTCATATTTTTTGTCCTGTCTCTCGGCAATCAATGGACCCCCACTGTCACCTTGACAAGAGTCTTTTTTACCGTCTGGGTAACCAGCGCACATCATATTATCTGATATCATACGTGGACTGTAACTTGTGTTACGACAATCTTTTAAGCTCATAACTGGTACTTCAACTTCTTGTAAAAAACATGACGGCTTACCATCTTCATGTAATGTACCCCAGCCAGCAGCAATTGCTTTTGTTCCTACGTAGTCATTTTCTATTGAACAAGAAACAAAACAATTAATCATACAGAGATCATTTTAAGGTTAAACTTTCCATAAAAATTTGGGCGCCATCTAAACATCTAAAGTCCTCCCAGCGAGTAAGCCACTGTCGGTTTTTACCCCCACTTTTAAAAAATGAGGCTAATTTTAGGGCATTACTAATCATTAATATTACAAACCGAATATTTCCGACAATTCCCGACGACAACTCATGGTCTGGGAAGAGTTTATAAATTTAGCAACTAGCGGCAGTCGGACTTATTACGAAGTTCAAAAAAAAAAATAAAAATAATTAACGGCAATAATGAAGAATAATGAATTGTTAAAAATTTATTTAAAAATAGTATGACACCCGTATAGTCAAAAGATTTATATATATATAAATTTTTTTTTTCATGTAATTATTGTAGTAAAGATTGAATAATTAACAAGAAGGTTATTATAATACCCGTATTTTTTTATGTAATAAGCGATAGTATTAATGAGGTTAATTTGCGTAATTTTTTTTTTTTTTAAATAAAATTTTTTCATTTTATATTTTTGTTGTTTATTAGTTATTGCGTCATTAATATATGAGTTTTATTAATTAAACATAGAGTCTAATAACCAATAGCGGAAAATGAGAGATTTATTAATTTTCATTAATTATAAAATTAATGATTTAGTAACCTAATTTAATTAAATGCCGATTCATCAACCTATTTATTGATTAATAAATTAATCAGCTGATTATAGTATCAGTTTTTGAATTGATTAAGTTGATTAATAATTTTATTAATTGCGTTAATTAATCATTGATTCGATAGAACTTTTATTAATTAGAATTTGTTGATTTTAAAAATCACATTTTAATTAATTTGATTAATTGCCAATTAATCAACTCATTAAACAATTAAGTAATCAATTAACAAAAGTAGCAGTTTTATCAATGAATTAACTGATTATGAATTAGAATTAAAAAAAATTTTCTTTTGGTTGACTTGATTAATGATAATATTAATGACATTAATCAATAATTAAATCGATAAATTTTTAAATAGTTGATTATCATTAATTTTTAAATTGATCATTTAGTTAATGAATTTGATTAAAAGTCAATTCATCAACTGATTAACAGACTAATTTACCAATTGATTTCAGTAGTATCATTAATTAGTTAACTAACAATTAACTTGTACGTTAATTATTAAGTTAATTAATTGAATTGAGTGTCAATTACCGAACCTATTAATTGATTAATTCATTAATCATATTAGAAGTTTATTTAATAAATTACTTGTAGTTATCAATTGTAATTTTGTTTTGTGATGGAAAATTAAAAATTTTTTTTATTAATTTCATCAATAATTGTATTAATTGATTAATCGATTATTAATAAGTAATTTACCTTTTACTGTAGGGAGACAAATAGGTCGTATTGTATCAGTTAGCGGTACACGATCATTAAGCTTCAGTAATGCAATATCGTTGTCAAAATTAAGAAAACTAAAATCTCCAGTTGTTACACGTACAACAAAACGTGTCTCTGGTTTATTTTTTTCGTCACATCGATCGTGTTCACCAAATGTTACTTTTATCATAAACCACATGAATCTAAAAAAAAGACTGAGAATACTTATATAATTGTTATATTAAAAAATTTATTATTTATATTGAACCTTTCTTTTTAATTTTTATGCACAATTAAATTTAAGATCAATTATAAGAAAAACAAATATCACAGCGTCATTGATTATAAAATTTCCTGTAATTTGAGTACCCACATCGATGTATTTAAATTTCCAAAAAAAATTTCAAAATTTTTTTTTTTTCTAAAAATAATTTATCTAGGCGATAGCTGAGGTAGTGACGAGTCAAATGAGTAGTCACATCAATATGTTACGATTGTATCATTAAACAACAATTATAATTAATAACAATTAATTAATAAATATATGTAATGGATAATAGTGACTTAATTAGATTATAGGGTTGTTGGTACTCATTCTACAGGGAATTTGATCAACTACACGAATATGAAAGTCATTTAGAAAAAAAAAAAAAAAAAATATTACGTACCCTCTAACACAGTGTGCAGCACTCAATACATAACGATCGTTAATTAATGTACCTCCACAATAAAATTTATTTAAATAAGACAACCTGACCATCCATGGAAATTCATTAATCCGCGTTGTCTGTCCACCAACAATACGACTTTCTTCATTTCTTAGTCCACAGCCTTTAAATATATTTATAAATAAATTATCATTTGCAATTATGCGGTTCTTTTTTTTTAATATTTTACTCTAACGATGATATGTGGATATAGAAAAAATTATTTAATTGATTAATTAATTAATTGAAATACTTACTACAATAACAAGGTCCAGGGGACTGAGTTGCATTCGGTGGTTTATTACCGAATATTCCGAAAAAATTTCTCACAACATCAGTGATTAAATTTTTTTTCTAAACAAAAAAAAAATTGATACAATTATTTTAAATTTGCTAAATATTTGTAGCCGTGTTTCGAATGAAGAGACCGGGAAAAGTTTGTTCCAAATTGTTAATTACACTGTGGAGATAAATGGGGCAAGTAGATCAGTGTGAGCTCTGGAAATTATGAAATTTTTTTTTTTCATCGAGTTACTTTTTACCCCGGGTTTTACTAGATTTTTTATATCATGGAAAAGTTAAAATTCATAAATTGAAATTTTCAAATTTCTAAAACTAAAATTTTAAAAAGTTAAATTTTGAAAGATAAAATTTAAAAAATGAAAATTTGTAAATTAAAAGTTTTTTCAATTTTCTAAATGTTAAGTAAAAAAATTTCCTGACATGAAAAGAAGTAAAGTACATTTTTAAAAAATAAAAATTGAATCCAAACCCTTTTTTAAATTCAATTTCACACCGACAAAAATTAATCCAACATTAAATCTCTTGCCCTTATTAAATTGAAATTATTATAGAAAAAAAAATTGTTTCCCTGTTTATATTTATAAAAAAAATCAAAATTAATTATTTACCTCATAACAATTAACAAAAGCAATAAAACAAAAAAAAATAATAATTTTTTTCATTATAATAATTAAGACACAATTAAAAATTAAAAAATAATAATTAGTTACTTTACAACAGTTAAATTAATAAATAAATTATATATAAATTATCATGACTTATCTATACAAAAATATATAAAAATATATTTGTATATATAGACAAGACACGTATTGGCAAACGTCTTAAACCCGACTGTAAGATCCGACGACCAGTTTGAGTTCACGTTCATGGACAAATCCTGATACTGTCACTGACCGCGAGACTATTCCGCGGCACGATGCAATCATCCTCTTATTTTATTTTATTTTATTTTATTTTGTTTAATAAAAGTTGTTCCTTAAGTTATTTTAATTTAAAATATAAAAAAATATAAATATATATAATATTATTTTATGTATTTTTTAAATTAAGACCGGTTGTAATTTTTGTTTTTTATATTTTTTATTTTCATCTAAATATATATCTTTATATATATATATTTAATGCAACGTGAATTTTTTATTACGGAAATTAAGCGGAAAATAAACGAAGAAAAAATAAATTTAAGTTTCTTGACACTAGTTAAAATTACCGTTAGTTAACGATTTAATATTCCATTGGCATTACAACCGTTATCGAATCATCTATTTATACCTTTTTATTGTTCCAATACCATTGTTCGGTATGATAAAATATATGAAAGTCAAAAAATTTTTGTTTTATAAAATTTATTTTATTGAAAATAAATTCTCCATAAAAAAAAATTAAAGTTTTATTTTATAATTTGTAGACTGTACATAAATATATACAATATATGTGATATATATATTATTTATTAATTTATTTTTGGTGTATTTAATTGTTCATTTTTTTTTTATTTGTTACATAAGCAAGAGTCATCCATATTTGTGTTTATCCAGTTTAAATATTTAGCTACTCGTGTATATACTCCAGGGTATCCTGGTCTTCCACAGCCGACTCCCCATGAAACTATTCCTGGAAAAAAAAAATTTTTGATTAAAAATTAAAAAAAGTTTGGAAAATCCAAAAGTGCACGACTCATAATGCTTATTTGATCGTAAACATTGAAATATTCCGAAAGGGTAATGTCGCAGGCAAAATAAAATAAATAAAATTTGAAGTACAAATGTTATTTATTTATATAAAAATGATAAAAAAAATAATTTTATTTAAAATAAAAAAAAAAAAATAATAAATTTCAAACGTAAAAAATTCCGAAATTTTTTGCCGTACGATCTGTGAAAAATTTTACTTTTTTTTTTCTATTTTTATTTTTCACTTGTTTATTTATTATTTTTATTTATTTATTTATTCGTCTAATCTCAATTTTTTATATTTTTATTTTCGAAATACCCGCGCCAAATGAATCGGTTAAAAGTATGGCGCAGGCACACTGGGTGATAGTATTAGAAAAAAAAAAATATCACGCATGCGCACTTGTTAAGACGAATGTCCACACATATTTTTTAGGCTAAAATTAAAGAAAATGCGATTTAATTTTTTATTAATTACAATTGCATAACACAAAGTTAGATAGCCATTTTCGAAAGCAAATCCTTCTAGGGCAAAACGAGTCATTTAAAAAAAAAATGGAGTTAAATTATGGATTCTTTTTCGAGATATTGTGTTTTCAAGCTACAAAATTTTTTTACTGCTTGACGGGAAAATATTTTAGTTTATTTTAATGATTTTCTCGTTTCTATTGCACTGAATTTGTTTTTGAAAATCGCAGAAATAATCTTTATTACATTGTCTGTAAATTGGTGCATCATGTGAGATGTTTCTGTTCACTAATAAGACGATAATAACAGAAATAGTTGTAGAAAGGAGGCGAATAAAAATTTTCGATCGTAAAGCACTCCCGAATGCTTCGCATTATGAGTCGTGCAATATGAAATTTCTTTAATTTTTTTCTATTAAAATATTATTAGTTAATTTCTACCCTAGTAAAAAAAATTTGCCGTAAGATGGACGGGGGCACGTGGATCTGAAATTTTTAATCTGCGATTCAGAATAAATTTATTTGTCGCCGTAAGATGGAGGGGTTCGTTATGAGTTCATTAAAATTTAATGTCTGTTCAATTATAACGGCCGTAAGATGGATGCCCTGTATGATTGCTGCCAAATTCGAATATTTGTCATATTATTTGCCGTCAGATGGGAGGTAGTATGCAGATTACATACAATTCTAATATCTGTATTCTAAAGATTAATTACTTTGTCGCAGTAAGGTGGAAGAATTCTTCAGGCATCATTAAATCTGTATAATTGTTATTCTTGCCGTAAGATGGCAGGAACTATGCAAAATTAATTTGAACCTGTTAAATGTTGGCTGCCGTAAGATGGATAGTGGTAAATTGTTTTTATTAAATTTCTATATCAGCAGTTTAAAGTTAAATTCGTTGTTGCCGTAAGATAGATGGCAGTATGCAAATCACATTAAATTCTAATATCAGTCTCTTAAGATTGAAATATACGACAGCCGTAAGATGGTCGGCAATAATCGGATTTAATAATTTCTGCAGTTTAGAATTAAATTAGTAGTTGCCGTAAGATGGGCGGTGGCGTGTCCGTTCATTAGATTCTTATATCAGTAGTTGACAGTTAAAACATTCAGTCGCCGTAAGATGGACACTATAGTGTAAACTCTCTATTTTAATTGCTTTTAGTCTAAAGTTAAATTGTTATTGCCGTAAGATGGAAGGTGATATGCAGATTACGCACAATTCTAATATCTGTATTCTAAAGACTAATTACTTTGTCGCAGTACGATGGAAGAAGTCTTCGGATATTATTAAATTTCGATATTTGTAATAGTTGTTGCCGTAAGATGGCAGGAACAATACAGAGTTTATTTGAACCTACGACCTTTTAAATTGTTGCTGCCGTAAGATGGTAAATAGCAAACGGTTTTTGTTAATTTTTTTATCTGCGATCTAAAGTTAAATTCATTGTTGCCGTAAGATGGATGGCAATATGAAAATTACATTAAATTCTAATACCAGTCGCTTAAGATTGAAGTATAAGACAGCCGTAAGATGGTCGGCAATAATCGGATTTAATAATTTCTGCAGTTTAAAATTAAATTATTAGTTGCCGTAAGATGGGCGGTGACGTGTCCGCTCATTAGATTCCTATATCAGTAGTTGATAGTTAAAACATATAGTCACCGTAAGATGGACACTAAAGTGTATCCTCTCTATTTTAATTACTTGTATTCTAAAGTTAAATTGTTTGTTGCCGTAAGATGGTTGGTAGCGTGTTTTTTTCAATTAAATGAAATTTTTATTAATAAATAAATAAAAAAAACTAATTTACCAGCAATTTCAACTTTATCGCCCTCTTGTACGAGTAATGGACCACCAGAATCACCTTGACATGAATCTTGACTGCCTTTACCAGCACAAAGCATATAACCAGTAATTCTATGAGCTTTATATTTCATTTTGCGGCATTGATCGAGAGTTAAAATAGGTACTTTAACTTCATGAACAACTCCAGGTAACATTCCCCCTTCCATCGTACGCCCCCATCCTACGACGGTGCCATCTTTGCCCGCTGGATCGGATCCTTAAAAACGAAGGAATTTTTTAAATATTTATTTCCGTACTACAATATATACTAAATTGTATAAAAGTATATACCTGGCTGAGGCAAACAAATCGGACGTATTGTTTTCGAAAAAACAACAGGTTTCCTCATTTTCAATAATGCCACATCGTGATTGTATGAATTGATGTCAAAATTGCGGTGACGTATTATCGCAGCAACAGCTCTCATAACTGCAGGCGCATCTGTTGTTGTATGTTGATCGTGATCACCAAGAATGATTCGTAATTTTGATCTTTTTAATCTGAAAAAAAAAAATTGACACATTAATTTAGACCTTAAAATTAATTTTTCACAGTATCATTGATTACTTAATAATTTTTTTTTATTTGTGAGCTTTCAAATAATATTTTCGAGTGATTAACTCAAGAAAAGTGTAAATATACTGTTTAGTTGTCTCTAATAGAGACCAAAGCAAATGTATTGATTTTGAGCATCAATACACTATAAAATCCTCAGTATTCGTCAAAGCATAGTTCTATTTGTTATTAATAGTCGGTATTATTGTTCTACGTCATACAAACGATGGATTAAGTGAATAAAATAATGAATCCGTTGTTAGTGAATACTATTATTTATATCAATTCCTAGCAGATCCGAATTAAAGTAGTTTACCGCATTTTGCCGTAATTTACCGGAGAATACGTCAAATGTGCTGCAATTTGCGGTATTATGCAGTGAACCACGGTAATTTACTGTTATTTGCGGCATTTTTATCGTAAGTGTCGTTTGTTTCTCTGTTTTTACGGTACAATACTCCACCTTTCGGTAAACTGCAGCAGGTTTTCCGCAAATCTACGGCAAATAACTTCAAATTTACAGTAAAATACCGTGATTTAGCTGTTTAATATGGTATGTTTACCGTAAAATACCGCAAGTTTACTATCAGTTATGGAATTTCACCGTAAAATACCGTAATTCTTCTACATACCGTAAATTACGGTAATGACCGTAATCTAGATCTGCCGGGGAATGCAATTATAATATTTTTCCGTTGAATATTGGTATAAATTATATTACCAGCATAACTTTAAATTTTACAGAACTTAAAAATTTTTAAATACTCTACTAAAATTAAAACATAGTAACGCATTGATTATGTGTATCAATGCACTATAAAGACAACATCATCAATTAAAGTTACTAATCGGTATTATAATTCTGTATAGAAACTTGAAAATCTTAAATTGTCTAGAATAATCATTAATAGCAGTGTATTGATTAAAAGTATCAATGCACTATAAATATGATATTATCAATCAAATTTACCAATTGATATTATAATTCTGTATAGAAACTTGAAAATATTAAATTGTCTAGAACAATTGTTAATAGCAGTGTATTGATTAAAAATATCAATGCACTATAAAGATAATATTATCAATCGAATCTACTTATTGGTATTATGATTTTTTATAAAAACTTGAAAATATTAAATAGTCTAGAACAATTACTAATAGCAGTGTATTGATTAAAAGTATCAATTCACTTTAAAAATCGTATTAATTAAAATATGCTTTTATTTATAATTATGTTTTTACAGAAGCTAGAAAAAGAGTTTGCTACATAGAATATTAAGCAAAATGTATTGATTCTGACTATCAATGCACTATAAACGTAGTATAATTGATACAAACATGGTTTAAATTGGCACTAAAAAACTATATAACTTATTTACATATCAGTAATTATATATATTGTCAGTAAAATATCTAAAAAGTCATTAATTATGATTATGAATATTTTTTTTTGTATGTTCATTGTCAATACAAATATTAATTGTGTTCAAGCTACTTATTAGTAATTAAAATAATTATTTGTACAGTGTTATAATATGTTTTGTTTTTTTTTCATGACGTTAATGCTGTTTATTATTTCATTTTACAATAAGAAAATTATAATAATAATAAATATGTAAGTTTTCAAATAATTTACCTGCGAAGACAATGAGCTGCCGTCAATACATATTCAGTAGTTAATAAACTAGCACCGCAGTGAAAACGACCTTCATAAACAAGTCTCGCAATCCATGGGTAACGATGAGGTACTGTAGGTTTACCACCTACTATACGAATTTCTTGATTCTGTACTCCACATTCTGTAATAAGAAATGTTATTATTATTATTAATGATTATTTAAAAATCCATTGAATGAAAAAAATTAAAAAATTTTCATCTGACCACAGCTACAATTTTTGGCTTGTCCTTCATCACTTTCGATACTATCACCAGCAGTTACGTCAATACCGAAAATTTCATCGAAAAGAAATTTTCCCGTACGATTCTGTAATTTATTAAATAAATAAATAATATAGAGAATTAAATAATAATTTTTTATTGTAAAATAGGGGAAATTTTGTGAAGAAAAAAACTTTTCTGCGTTAAATATCTAAGTTATTTTATTGTGTCAGAAAAGGGCTGACGTGGATAAAAAGATCTGAAAATAATTTTTTTAAATTTAATTTTTAAAATGAATATTAGGTAACTATCAGCTATGACTTAAATATATTTATATATAATTTTTCTATGACAGAATTTAAATTTTTTTTTCTTTTTTTTGGTCATGCATTTCCATTATACTTTTATTAAATTTAGTAAAGACGAAAAAATTATTTTTTGTCAAAGATCTAAAATAGTCGCAATACTCGATATGACCAACTTACCCCACACTTTTTTTCAGAGTCTATATATGAACGTCGATGAGCAATAACATATCAACCAACATAGACGTAATTTCGAGAAAATTTCGTTTAAAAATTTAAAACATATTCGAGCAAAAATTATTTCCGTGTGCTTTTATTAATCAATGGTAAAAAAAAAAAATATAATAGTTTGAGGATCTAAGATAAGCAGATCCATAAAAAATGAACCAAAATTTTGTATCACGAAATATAAAATAGCGGATCTAATTTTCAAAAAAGTTTCATAAAATTTGACTCGGTTTTGCAAAATTACTAATCATACTTGTCTATTAAATCCAATTAATCTCAAGTAACTTGACACTGTACTGCTAAAATAATTACAGCAGAAATATTGTAACGTAAAAAGTTAATTAAAAAAAAATTATAAACTTGTAATAAGAAAAGTTTATTTATTATTTGTTGCAATAACGTAGCAAATTACTTGAATTTTAATTATAGTTAATGACTGGCCCTCTGCAATCTAGTATTTAAACTCCCGTCACTTGACTCGATTTTACAAAAAGTTTTATCCCAGATAATTTATTTTTCAACAATTTTTTTATTTAATGATTTAAAAAAAAAATTTTCCCGCTAAAATACTCGAAAAAATTTTTTTAGTAACTAAGGAATCATTGGTACAAAAATATCAAAAATCGATTTTTTTCGGTTGACACGTTATTGCTTATCTACGTCCATACATATATATGTATATATATGATAATAATAAAATTTTATATTATGTATTATCAAAAAGAGAAAGTGTAATAAATATTGACTCTCATTTCGTTTAAAATATAATCCTAGTCATTGAACTTGACATTGATTGAATGTAATCCATAATAAATGAAAACAATTATAATACATAACACTATTATTAACAACTGTCTCAATGTAACTCAACCCATTAATAATAATAATAAAAAATAAAAATAAAAATATAAAAAGAAAATGAAAGCTTACATTGTAATCATCACTTAAACTTGTACTTTTCGACCAAGAATTACAATTATTAATTAAAACAATAAATACAATAATTAATATATTTTTATCTATCACCATTATTCAATCACTTAACACTTAATTAATTATTAATTTACTATTATTATTAATTAACAAAAAAAAAACAAAATATCAATGACAGTTAAATAAAATAGCTTTCGTTTTTTATATAAACTTTCTCCGATCATCAGTAATCAAACACTTGTAATTCTTACACCTTATCATGATTTTTTTTTACTACAAAACTTTTATTAATTAAATCACAATATTTTTAATTATTTATTATTATTAATTATTATTTCTAAGCTTGGACACGATGACAATAATAACAGATCTATCCACGCTTTCTCGTGGTCTATATATATATGTATATATAGATATATATTATAATATAAACGTTGACGAGTAAGTTAAGACTGATCGACTACTCGAGTGGATTTAAACTTGAGGATCGTGATTCTTTGGTGAAGAAAGTTCTTTCTCCAACATTTACAACCGGATACCGGATTTAACTATACTTATAAACACTCTTCTTTTTTTTTTTAACATTATTATTATTAATATTATTATTATTATTATTATTATTAATATTAATATTAATATTCATAATATTATCACTATAATGGTGACGATTGTCAGTATAAGCAGCTTATGGAAATGGACTAAGAAATTATTATAATTTTTTTTTATTACCGAGTTAATTATTTTTATTTAAATATTAAATATTAAATATTTTATTTATTATACTGATGGAAATTTTTTTTTTTAATTATGACAATAAATAATAATTATTTTAGTATATTAGTAAGTAACGGTTTGATGGTTTCACTAACCCAGATTCATTCGTCGAAAGCAAAACGTCTTAGTCTCATGACCCGATTAATATATATATATATATATATATATATATATATGTTTATATATATGTATATAAATATATATAAATTTGGAGTTAAAGGTAAAAAATTTTTTTTTACCGAAATGTATACAAATAAAGAAAGGAGTGGGGGTAAAACGGGATACTTGAGGAAATTCTAAGGTCGTGGGCTCAAATACGTTAAATCTTTTTTTTTTAATGATATTCAAAGTAAATAGAAAAAATGTAAATTTTTGGCGGGAAAAATGAGAACTCTCTAATAAAGATGAAAAAAAAATTTGATTAAATCAAATTTTCTTGTTAGAAATTCACACGAAGAAAAATTACATGCACATAACTATTGGATAAGGTAAAAGACCTAGTACCCGATCACTTTATATTTTTGTATAGATGTATTTAGTAAAATTTAGTAAATATAGATATACAAATGAGTGATCGCGTACGAATTCCCTGATCAGGTATTGGGTCTCTTACTCGTGTAAAAAAAATTGTTGAAAAAGTGTTGACTATTCTAATCTTCAAAACGTGACACAATGGGCATATTCGGCCGAACTAATCCTGAGCAAATTTACTAACTTAGTAAGATTTGGTATAGTAAATATGCTTTTACTTTACATAATCTTACTCAGGATTTAGTTCGGCTGAACTTGCCCAATGACCAACTTTTTTCAAACAATTTTTTAACTTCTGAAAAAAGAGAAAAAAAGGTTGACTTAATACTACCCGGGTCAAAAATAAAACTTCATTCAGGCTAGCTTCGCCTCATTTTCTTTTGAAGTTTTCGATTTGCCGACGATTTTTTGATAAGATCTCGACTTTTTCGACTTAAATTTAATTTTTTTCAACTTTTTCAACTTTTTTCATCTTAGGTTCAACTTATTCGTCTTTACTTTGAACACGATAATCATTCACATTACTTTTGACTTGCTAAACCAAGTCGAAAAAAAATCATTTATTCGCCTTACTTTCGCCTTAATATATCAAAATTATTTCACCTTAGTTCTGACTTTTTCGACTTATAATTTAAGTCGAATAAGTCTACATCGTCAGTTTCGACTTGATTTAGACTTTTTCGCCTTACATTTTAAGTCGAATAAGTCTAAACCAAGTCAGTTTCGACTTGATCTTGACTTTTTCGTCTTAAAATTTAAGTCGAATAAGTCTAAAGCAAGTAAATTTCGACTTGATTTAAACTTTTTCGTCTTAAATCGTGACTAAGTAAGCCAGTTAAGTCTAAACCAAGGCGAAAACTTAATATATTTCATACCTCCGTAAAAAAAGTCGAGTTTGTCTTGTGAAAAACGGCTCCAAATTTCGACTTAGTAAACCAAGTCTAAATCAAGTTTTATTTTTGACCCGGGTACGAATTAACATTTTTCAGTGCAAAATACATTCAGAAAAAACCGATTTTGAACTATTTCAACAATTTTTTTTTTTTACTCGGGTACCTTACAAGGGATGAAAAAAGAATCTTTAATCATTTTTATCATTAAACAAGTCATTCATATTTTTCGACTGACACTTTTGATTTTTGAAAAAGTTTAACAAAAAAAATTCAAAATAATGCTCAATGATATTTACAACAGTGTTGTAAGGGGACACCTCGTTTTGCCCCCTTCTCTATATATAAGACTGCGTCAAATAATTAACTATGTTTTTTTTTTCAAAAATTAAACAACCGCCTCATCGCAAATTTTGATTTTCCATTCAAATAAAACGGAATTTTTTTTTAAAGTTCGGAATTTTATAACTCATCAGCGAATCAGCGTATTGGAAAAATCAATAGATATTTCTATTGGAAATTGAACGCTCTACAAAAAAGGTCTCCTATCATTTTTCAATAAATTTAATTTTTCAAAAGTTATTCGAGGTCAAAGTTCAATTCACAGTAAGCTTCAGTATTATTCGACTTTTCCAGCGAAACAATCAGACTTATTTTAAAATTTCTCTTCCATGACAAAAATTAATATGAACATTTTACCAAAAAAAAAATGTGGTAACTGACAATTGTAATGGTAATAATTATTTATTTATTTAAAATTAACAATCACAATGATAATATATTTTATTATATTTTGACTTACATACTAAAGCGACTAGAATTTTTTTTGTCTTAACTTATTATTTAATTAATAAAGTAATCAATAATAATATTAATTAATTTGCAGGTGGGCAAATACATTCTCCCTGTAAATGGTCACGTAACCATCCCAAATAATTTGTTAACTTGGTATAGACACCTGGATATCTTGGCCTCGCGCATCCTCGCCCGAATGATGTTATTCCTGTAATTAATTAATTGATTAATTAATTAATTGATTAATTAATTAATTAATTACATTACTCAATAATTAAAATTCGAATTTGAAATTACCTATTACTTCCAGATGTCCATAAGGACCTTTGACTAATAAAGGTCCGCCACTATCGCCCTTGAAAAATTAAATTTATAAAATTAATATCATTATTATTATTATTATTATTTTTTTTTTTTATGGAAGAAAAGAAAAAAAAGTTACAGAACAAGCGTCACGCTGGCCTTCAAGATAACCAGCACAGAACATGTTATCAGTACGTCGGGTTTTTTGATAACCGGCTTCATCACATTCTTCGTCGGATAAAACAGGGACTTTAACTTTACGCAATGTTGAACTAACGTCCCCACCTTCTGATGTGCGTCCCCATCCAATGGCTGTTGCTAATGATCCTGTGTAATCAATGGCACCTAAAAATTAATTATTATTTATTACTTTAGAATTTTTTTTTACTTCTGAAAAAATGGGATTTATACACAGAAAAAAAGGATTTTTTAGTGCAAGAAATTTTTACTTGCCTCAAGAAATTTTTCGGATCGTAAATTGAAAACTTAAAATTTCTTGGAGCGAGAGTAAATTTTTTTAGATCAAGAAAAAATTTTTTGAACCGAGAAATTTTTTCTTGTCTTAAGAAAATTTTTGTTTTCAATTTATAAAACAAAAAATTTCTCGCGCCAAGAAAATCTTTTTTTCTGTGTAGCAACAAATTTTTTTTTTAACAATTTTCTTTTTTCAGATAAATTTTTTTAAAAACATGAACTTCTTTTTAATCCGACCTATTTTACCCCACGATTGAATTTTCAATGATAACGAAAATTTCTAAAATTTCTGTTAAATAGAAAAAAAAAAAATACAGTAAGAAAATAAAATTTTTTTTAAGTGAATGTGGACTAATAATTAAAAAAAATAATTATTGATTAAGCGACGATTTGATTTTTTTTTTGAATCTTCATTATTAAATTTTTCCATCCCCCCATACGAAAAAAAATATATATCCGGATATATCCGGGCAAATCTGTAATATGTCACAGATATGCAACATATATATAAATATATGTCTCATATATGCAGATTTGCCCGGATATATCCAGATATATATTTTTTTCGTATGGGCCAGTATTAAAAAAAATGTTGGAAAATCCCAAAGTGCACCTCAATCGCTCATTTTATTTTTAATCATAACTTTTATTGTAAAATATTAATTAATTTTTTTTTTTATAAATTTTTATTCAACTTATAAATTATCAACTTGATTTTGTCATTTCTTATTTTCAGTTTAATATTTTTCTATTAACATTTTTTTTAAATATCCCGCCTTTTTTTCTTAGATGCCGCTTTTTTTTTTTAAACCTATACTGTTACGCTGGTGCTGCCGCCAGTATTTGATAGAGAGAAAGAATGAAAAAAATAATAACAGTAAAAATAAAAATGGCGGCTAAATTTTTCGTGAATAATCAGTTTTACGTTTTAATTAATTACAATTAAACTAAAAGGATTTAGATAGTGATTTTCCATAGGGTTATTGTGATAAAAAATACAAAGGTAATAAAAAAAAAGTTAGGCCGATTAATTGTGTCTATCGAAAGTTATCGTGTTTACGAAGTTTCATACGTAACAATTGACATCATTGGTTTCTTAAGTTAAAATAATTTATTTTAAACTAATAAAATAACGAATCGACTTAATGTTAGGTTCAAATTGTTCCTTAATAAATTCTTCATATGCTAGTATACAATTTGACCTGTTTTGGTGTAATTAAGAGTGTAGGTATATTTTTGTGTGGTTAAAATAGTCGGAAAAAAACTGTTCATAAATCACCCTCAGCGCTTCGCGCTTGAAGTGCGCAACAAAAAAAATTATTAGTAATTAAATAATAATAATAATCTTACGATTTTCTGGTAAACATGCAGTACGAATAGAACTGTCTAATGAAACAGAACGATCTAATTCAACAACACCAATATCGTTATTTAAATTATAAGTATTAAAATCTTTATGGAAAGTCCATGATTTAACACGTCGGCGTATGGCATCTGGGCTTGGTTTATCAAAATCTTGATTACCGATATAAATTTCAAAGTGTCTTTCGTCATATCTATTGATAAAAATATATTCATTATTTATATAACAATTTAATAATTAATATTTATTCCTAATTACCCTTCTAAGCAGTGCGCAGCAGTCAAAACATGGCGACGAGTGATCAAACTACCCCCACAATGAAATTTTCCACGTATTGTTATACCGACCATCCATGGAAATTCACCAATTGTTGCTGTTGTACCACCGACAATCCTCGTTTTTCTTCCAATACCACAAACTATAATTAATTTATTATTAGGGTGTTTTGTTATGAACGAACATTGGTTTTTTTTTTTTTGTTGTCGGTACTAAATTATTTTCTATGCATACACAGAATAAACAGATATCTTGAGTCAAGAAAATATTTTTGAAGACAAACGTTTTCGGGAACCAAGTCAAGATTTTCTTGAGCCAAGAGAATTCGTCTTGGTTGGAGAAGATTTCTACTTTATCTGAGAAAATTTAGGTCTCCAAAAAAAATTTTTTTGAATCAAGAATATTTACCTTCAATCGAGAATTTTTTTTTTGTGTGTATAGTGGGGGTTGATTTGTAGAAGGGATTGATTGGTCTTTGAAAATGTCTTTTGTAACTTAAGTTTAACTCGAGCCGTGTTACACAGAAAGATTGGAGCCCGACTGGTTACTGTTCTGCACCCGACTCAGTACGATGCTGGAAAAAAATGCTCGATTGTGGTGCAGCACTACACTGATTACTCTGCGGGACTGTACTGAGTCGGGTGCAGAACAGTAACCAGTCGGGCTTCAATCTTTCCGTGTACTTGACCCTATCAAAAAAATTTATATGGGAATCCAGCCTAGATTCCTATGTACCCACATAGCGTTTTCGGATGGATTCCCATATGGTTTCTTATAGAAATATTAATGTTCTTTTATCTATACATGCGTATCAGTAGACGATAGACATAGAAATTCAAATGCTCTGGATTATATAGAAATTACTTTTATAGGAACCCAAATTCCCATATGAATTTTCTACAAAGAAATCCATATATCCAAGTTTCCTTATGGGAATTTTAGTGTCCATGGTTTCCTACATGGATTCTTATATAAATTAGGGCTGTACATCTAAACCGGCTTAACCGGTTAAAAAAGTTAACCAGGTTAATTAGCTGGTTAGCTGGTCAGCTTAGCTAATTTAACCAGTTAACTTCATTAGCTTGGCTAAGCAGCCAAAGGCTTAACCGGTTAACTTAAATTAGCTAGGCTAATTAGCTGAGGGTTTAACCGGTTAAATGGTTAATTTTTTTTTTTCATCTATTCGCTACTTTATCTTAGAAAATGTATAGGAAATATCATATTTCTTTAATTTTAGACCGAAAAAGCTATAACAAAAAATTTATACTATTAGTTCAAAAAAAATCACTCCAATTTTTCGAATTATTCAATTAAAAATATATCGCGTTACTGAAGCCAAAAGGACGTATGTCAAAAAAATTTTATTTTCGTTTTTTTCTGGATATATTTTGTTGTAACATTCCCAAGTTTATCCGAAAAAAAAAATTTTTTAATACGCCTTTTTGGTTCTACAGAGCCAGAGGGCGTATATTTTGAGATACACCTTTTTGGCATTAGTAACGCGATATATTTTTAATTAAATAATTCGAAAAATTGGAGTTAATTTTTTTGAACTAATAGTATAAATTTTTTGTTATAGCTTTTTCGGTCTAAAATTAAAGAAATATGATATTTCCTATACATTTTCTAAGATAAAGTAGCGAATAGATGAAAAAAAAAAAAATTAACCATTTAACCGGTTAAACCCTCAGCTAATTAGCCTAGCTAATTTAAGTTAACCGGTTAAGCCTTTGGCTGCTTAGCCAAGCTAATGAAGTTAACTGGTTAAATTAGCTAAGCTGACCAGCTAACCAGCTAATTAACCTGGTTAACTTTTTTAACCGGTTAAGCCGGTTTAGATGTACAGCCCTAATATAAATCCATGTATTCTTTTATTAATTCCTATGGATTCTTACATAGTTTCATACTTTCCTATAATAATTACCACAATCGCTGCATAAATTTGGCATTTTTGGAAATGCTATTTTAGGAGGATTCGTATCGACAATAAAACCATCGTCGATAATTGCCATGTCGTCGTTATCGAGAGTTGATGTTGAATTGAATAAATTTAATGAAAATTTTGAATCCTCATTGGCCCAGCTATTATGATTCTAAAAGAAGAAATGAGTTTTTTTTTAACAATGTTCAAAAATTCGATGACTTAAAATAAAAAAAAAATCCTAACTTTTTAAATTTCAAAATTCGAATAAATGTACTTTGACATAGCGGCTGCACAATTTCAAAACACAGTAAGAGACAAGTTTTTAAAAACCGATATTTTAGTATTTTTAGTTTAGTAGTCTTGTGAATATAATTTAATTCATATTTAAAAAATTTTATTTTTGTCTGTTACTGTGTTTTGAAAATGGGCAGCTGACAGGATCGGAAAAAGTTTAATTTTCTAACAAATATATTTATTTCAGTAAATAAAGTTTAAAATTTTTTTCAGAAGTTTGAAAGTTATCAACAATAAGTTGCGATTGGTTTTTTGCGAATATCTCTGTAGCTATTGAGTTAACGAAAAATGAAAAGAATTCTTTCTTTTAGCCCTTTAAATTCTCTACAAAAAATTATTCTTACACTTTTTCCAAAAACTCGATAGCTATTGAGATATTTCGAATTTAAAATTTTGAGAATGGAAACTAGAAATTTTAAGTTCAAGATTCCCTGAGTAATAATAATAATTGTTTTTTTGCAATTATCTCTGTAAATATTGAGATAACAAAAAAATTAAAAGAATCCTTTTTTGTAGCTCGTTAAATTTTCTACAAAAAATTATTCCTACACTTTTTTCCAAAACTCGATATCTATAGAGATATTTTGAGTTTAAAATTTTCCAGTCTCTTTTGGATCCCCTGTGACCCAGGGTAAAGTTTCCAGTATCGACTTATGACAAAAATAAATAATTAAAATTAAAATTAAAAACTTACCCTCGGTAATGAATAAATTGTCCTACTCCAATAAAAAATAATGACACACAACACAACTTTCATATTTATAAAAATTACCAAATAATTGAAAAAAAATTTAAACAAAAAAAAAAATGGTGAAATACTAAATGGCTAGAATAGCTGGGCCGCGTAATAAACGCGATTGAAGTTAACAAAAAATAAAGAAAAAAAAAATTGGTACAAGTAGATTGATTGTCGGTGGTAAAGTATTCGGTTAAAAGTTTGTTTAAGCCGTTTTATAGTAAATTATAACTAATAAATGTGCTAATGGTGGGAGGCGGGTTAAGTATCACCTTGGACGGTGTGTTTGCATTGGCAGATGTACAACGTCAGGCTTTTAAATCATTCGCGGGTTTTAAAACGCACATGATCATGTTATGTTGCAATACTGACTTTTTTTTTTCTACCTTTACCATAACGACTTTAACGTATAGTCTGTATACTGTAATGTGTACATATATTTATTATATTGTAATATTGTACAAGTACAATGTCACAGAGGTAACACTTTAATTAATCGGTCCTCTTAATTTATTTTAAAAAATATTTATTTAAATAAAATGCACATGCAGGCCCAGGTCCAGTCCCACTGATCAATGTCAAATATTTCGTAATTGAAAACGAAAGTTGCATATAATATATTTTTTAAAAAAACTTGAGAAGAATTTTTTTTTTCTTTCACTTATGAATTATGACTCAATTATTTATACTTATATTTTTAATTGTTATTATTGTATTACAAGGATTTTCCATAGTATTCATTTGAATTTTAGCCTCATTTTTTTAACCACCGGAAATAACTTACACAATAGACAGGGAGTTGTTAAATTTTTAAACTTTTGTTCTATTCGATATTTTATATCAGTAGAAATAAATTAGATATTGTGCAATAGTTTTTTTTTTTTTTTTTATGGTGACAATTTTAAATACTGAATAATTTTTCTATGATTTATTATTGAGAGGTAGAATTTAAAAGTTATGGGATATTTTATGCGATGACAATTTTTTTAGGCCTGTGAAATGAAAATTGAATTTTTTGAAAATTTTTTATTAAAAGTATTATTTAGTTCGAGATACTAAATAATTTATAAAATAATAAATGTATAGATGATTAGCTCAGAAGTTACAAATATAAAAAATTGACTCATATAAAAAATCATATACAATCATATAAATCATATGTGACCATATATGCTCCATATTTGTTATATTAAAATCCTGTACGAACACATATCAACCATGCATAATTATATATGGACACATATGAATGATATATGACAATATATGGTTCAAATATAATCATATATGAAGATATATGAAAATTTTATTTGTATGTGCACATATATGATCCATATATAAACATTTAGGGTTTACATAAATATATATATGAGCATATATGATTTATATCCATGCATATATGCTCATTTATGAATATATTTTTCATCTATATATGCATGCATGTAACCCACATATAATCATATATGGTTCAAATATGAATGCTCGTATATATGATTCACATATGCACATATATTATTCATACACGAATTTATATAGTATAAGTATAATTATATATGAACATATATAAATAAAAATCATATATTGGCCTATATAAACTATATGTGCCCATATATGAACCATATATATCAATATATATGATGCCTATAAGATCTTATATGAGAATATTCGAATAAAAATCATATATCCCTTATATGATCAATATAGTCAATATATGATTCATATAACCCCATATATGATTAATTTCGAATATATATCATTCACTTATAATCAAATATGACAATATATGAATATGATCATATTTAATCAATATATGAACTACTTAAAACACATATGCTTCACATATGAGCATATATAGAATTATATGAATATATCTCCCGTACATAGACGTATATATGATTCATATATGCACGTATATTATTCATATACGAACTTATATGGTATAATTATCTATGCCCATATATAAACCATATATATGATTCCCCTCTGATTGTATATGGCAACATTCGAATAAAAATCATATATTGACTATATGATCCATATAGTCAATATATGAGTCACATGAGCCCATATATGATTTATTCCTCATATATATCATTCACTTATAATCAAATATGACAATATATGAATATGATCATATTTAATCAATATATGAACATATGTGAACTACTTAAAACATATATGCTTCACATATGAGCATAGATAGAAATGTATGAATATATCTCCCATACATGGACATATATATGTTTTTCGTCATCATATATCATCATATATAGCACACATAGCCCACCATGCACATTTATATAAAATTAAATTTTTTTTAACAATGATTCAAAATTTGTGTCGTCATATAGCAAATGAAAATGGCCTCTGACCGTAGATAAATATGAATACGTATTAATTAAGTAATTTTTTTATTTATCTAGTGAATAAAATTAAAATAAACAATGATAATGCAACATATATATTTTGGTTTAATAATATAAAATCGATAACAATAATATATAAATAATATAAGTAATAAAATTAAAATAGTTCATACCCGCATGAGGGTAATGTGACCCAAATACCTTGACCCATTGTCACAGTGTGCCAAACACACACTAACCACATTGATCACCTTGAAAAATATTTATCAAAAAAAAAAAAAAAATGATTAAATAAAATCTTTTGTCAAAAATTTCCAATCTCTATTTTTTTCCTGAAATTATAAAATCGCAAAATTTTTATCAATCTATATAATTAATTATTTTTTTACCGAAAAAAAAATATGTACACAGAAATAAAATTTATCAGTACAATTGTCCCTATGAACAAAAAGCTCAAAAAAAATTTCTGGTATAAAATAAAATATATAACTAAAAAATGCCAAAATATTAAAAAATTTCACTTGATAACTCGTCAGTCCACTATTCCGTATATAAATAAAGATGTAGCACAGCTGAGTAACTTCTGTGTGAAAGTGACCGTTGTATCGATAAGTCGTTTGATCAAATTTTATGTCAAATTTATTTAATTATTTATTAAGCTGTAATTTATTAGTCATTATAAATTATTAGATATTTGAATCCATTTTGAGTATGAGTATATAAATATATATAATGAAATACATTGTGATAAATTTACTGCTTAGTGTGTGTGTAATTAATTCGAGTATTGATTCAAGAGTGCCGCCAATATTATCTAATTATTCAAATTTAAATTCGCATAATACCAGAGTGAATAAGGATGAGGATAAGGATAAGGATAATAGTCATAGTGTGCTGAGGATTATGTTTGCTCGGGGATTTAATAAATCACCTAGTGACCTTGTTGATCTAGGACTCGTCAATTCCAAGGTTAACTTTCACGTTTTATGTTATCTTTGTCTAGCATACTACTATTACTACTCTTTTTATTGTCATTATTATTATTATTCTTATTTTTTTAGGAAAATAAAATTGATATATCAAAGCCTGGTAGATTATTAGTGAGGACAAATGATGATAGTAATGATGATAATGATAATACAGAAAAAGCTTTTGGTGAATGGATACACAATATCGTCGGTAGTTCGACTACTGTTGCAAATATTCCTGAAGATTGTCCCAAATGCTGTAAATTTTTTGTTTTTTTTTTGTAATATTTAATTTAAGGGTGTGAGGGGTAGAGTACTTGTATGATTATTATTGACATAATTTATTTATGGAGGATACAGTAATTAGAATATTTGAATAACTTTAGTAAATTTCTGTGAGAAATTAATCATACAAGCCTATAGACGGAACGTATATAAGATTTGGCTGCTTATGAATCATATATGAATCGTATGTGGAACATAAGAATTGGCCATATATTGAGCATATATATGATTTTGACGTTTATGAATCATATATGAATCGTATGTGGAACATAAGAATTGGCCATATATTGAGCATATATATGATTTTGACGTTTATGAATCATATGCAGCCTGTATAGAAATTGCCATATATGAAGCATATATGGGAATTGACCATACATGACGCAAAAATAAGATTTTGACGTTTCTGAAACAAATATGAAAATTGTTCATATATGGGACATATGTGGGAATTGACCATATATGAAGCATACATGGAAAATTGCCATATATGGAGCCTATATGGAGTGGCCATATATGCCGTATATATGTGAGCTGGCCACATATATGCCGTATATATGTGAGCTGGCCACATATATAATATATATGGAAATTGGCCATATGTGACACAATATATGATTTCGACGTTTATAAAGAATATATGGAAATTGTCCATTTATGGAACATGTGGGAATTGACCATAAATGAAGCATATATGGAAAATTGCCATATGTGGAGCCTATATGGAGTTGCCATATATGCCGTATACATGGGAGCTGGCCACATATATAATATATATGGGAATTGGCCATATATGAAATATATGAAGGAAGTGGCCATCTATCGCATGTATGGAAATCGTCCATATATGTCGCATATATGGGAATTGACCATATATGTCGCATATATGGGAATTGACCATATATATCTCATATATGGGAATTGGCCATATATGACGCACATATATAATTTTGACGTTTATGAAGCATATAATAAAATTGGCCGTTTATGAATCATACATGAAGTATATACAGGAATTGGTTATATATGAAGCATATATGGAGCGTATATTAAAATTGAACACATGTATGAATTGATGCTTCATATATGATTCTTATATGGTCAATTTTGATATATTCATCATATATGGGTATACATGCTTTCTATATGGGCGTATATGACGCATACATGGCTCGTGTGTTTATATTTGCAACATATACGGCCAATTGTCATGTATGTATTATATATTTTCCATATAGGGCCAATTTTTACAAATGCTTCATATATGGGCATACATGGTTCATGTATGCTTTATATATAGGTTTATATAGGCATCCATGGTTCATAAGAATTCGTAAAAAATTCCACGTGGGAATCCACTTGAAAATCTATGCTAGACTCCCACATGAATTTTTTGATAGCCAACACCATAAATTTTAAACGCAAATAATTTGTCTGTGTATGTAATTTTTACAGTATGTGGAACATCAAATATACCAAATAGAATAGTAGGAGGTCAAGACGCAAAACTATATCAATATCCATGGATGACATATTTAACTTACCATGGACGTTTTTACTGCGCAGCCACCATAATAAGTAGCCACTACGTACTAACTGCTGCGCATTGTGTTGACCGGTACTATTTCTAACCTAATTGATCAATTAATCCCCTATAAAAATTACTGATACTGTTTATATTCAATAGATTCGATAAATCGAAAATAAAAGTCCATACAGGAGCTTATGATCGTAACAATGCGTCATCCCAATTGGTCGAGTATAAAGTATTGAGTGTAATAAAACATAGCGGGTACTCGACGTCGAACTACAACAATGATCTGGCGTTAATTAAAATAAATGGTGTGATAAAATTCGAGGGCCCTATGAAGCCGGTGTGCTTACCAGAACGTGGGAGTACTTTTACTGGTAAAAATGCAACTGTCACTGGCTGGGGCGCCATTGAAGAATCTGGTGCGCTTTCTTCTACTTTGCAAGAAGTTCTGGTGCCTATTATGAGTAATAATGAATGTCGGATGACTAACTACCCTCCGAAACGTATCACCGATAATATGTTGTGTGCTGGTTATATTGACGGAGGCAAAGATTCTTGTCAGGTAATTTCATTTTTTTTTGCAACACCTGCTCTGAAAGTTCTATTTTCGGACTTTGTAAGTCGTCTCCGAAGCGCAATATATATTCAATCTTGACTACACATCTTACTTAAGCTACCGTCCGTTTACGTAAAATACCGCAATTTTCCAAAATGCCGTAAATTACGGCAAATTACCGTAAAATACTGTAACTTACCGTAATTCGGATCCGTCAGGATGTGATATGCATCGTATACGATAGACAATTAATTAATGTAACGTGGACCTAAGTCCGCTTCCGCCAACCGGAAGCCGAGGCCTCGCCCTTTTGGGCATACTCGCGTTGCGTAATCCCATCTCTTCCACCCAGACGACACTCCCAGTCGAAACCAAGAGTGGACATTTACCGGGGGTATAATCAAAAATCCCCATTGCGTGTGGTATCTAACCACAGCCACCACGAGTCCTACCTCACTCGGCCCCCCATTCCTTCCATCCCAGGAAATAAAGAGACTCTGGCCGAAATGGGGCTTGGAACGGGGCCCCCATGGTACCAATTCCCTGTATTGGTCTACAGGCTGCAGATAAGTGGTGAGTTGCAGCATAACTCATTACCCTAAAAGGGTTTCTTCCACATTATCCCACTTGGATCGTAGGACGGCAACTAATAAATATTGCCCTCTACCGTCATCCCCAAGTGATTATCATTTGCTAACTATAGCTTGTGATAGTATTCTGTACGGGCTTGTATACCTTAGAAGTTTAAGACAGTCAAAAGGGTAGGTCTCACCAGCGGTATACGATAGACAACTTAGAATTCTTAGAAAATTTGATTTTAACCCTGTAATGGTCTGGAAGCGCGATGAATCTCAGTGTGAGCGAAACGGGGATAGCGCCAATCAGAACGCAGTATTTACTTGTGTAAGTAAGTTATGATTGTGTTAGTCTAACCGTGAGGTTCTCTCTCTCTGTTATTTAGTTCGGCGCACGTGTCGTGCCAGTGCCGTAGCTAACTTGTTTATAATATACATGACAACTTTTCTGTCCCCCTTCGCTGGTTATACAAATTACGACACTGGCGTCCATCGCTCAAGCGCTCCCTACTCTTCCAGCTTTTAAATCAAAATTGTGGTGGGGTTTCAAAGCCGAACATTATCGGGTTACAAAAAATTTTAATTTTTTACTTCTCGAAAATTGAACTTTCATAGCAGGGTTTGCAAAAAATAATGTATCCTACAGGTAGACTAAGAAGTTATGATACATTGACATATGAGGACTCGTGTAGCTTTCGCTTGAATTACTATTTCACCATATCTGCACCGAAAGTTTCAATTCCTGCCCTGTTTAGAAGAAAGAAAGTCGTTCATTTTTTTATGAGAAAACAAATAATGAAAATTAGCGCATGCGCCATTCTTTCCACAAACAGAAGCAAAAGTTGAAACTTTCAGGTACAGATCTAGTGAAAAACAGTATACACACTACGGAGGAAGGTAGGGCGTCCCAATTCGCTTGTTTATCAGGTAGGTGATTATACACGTGGCTTGGAATGTTCTGCTTTCCTCCCTAAGTGTGTAATATACTATTTTTCTTAAAGAGTAATTTTAAGGTAATTTGTTTTTGTTTTGGTTTTTTAGGGAGATAGTGGCGGGCCTTTGCATATTTTCGAAAATAGAACTTATAGTATTGTAGGTAAGATTTATATTTTTTTTTTATTTATGAAGATCAGAGAAACAAAATGGACAATAAAAAAAATAATTTGTGTGATTCCTTTTATCGACCTCGAGGTGAAACGAAAAAAATTCAAGGCAAAAATGGACGTATCAAAAAAAATTTTCGTCTCTCGGGAAAATTTGATTTGATTTTTTTTTGTGAAAAAAATATAAAAATAAAAATATTTTTATATTTAAAATTCCCTTTCATTTCCATAGTAAATTAGTTTATTTAAACAATTAAAAAAAAAAGTTTTCCTGCACAAAATAAATTATTTACGTAAAGTTCATAATAAAAATTATAATTATATATTTATTCATATAATTTTTTTTTTTTTGTTTACAGGAATAGTATCGTGGGGTGAGGGCTGTGCTGTTCCAGGTTATCCAGGAGTTTATACACGAGTAAATCGATATATTTCGTGGATTGAAAGGAATACAAAGGATTCATGTTTTTGCTGAATTAAAAAATAATTTAATATTAAATTTTTATTTATTTATTTATTCATATATTCTTCAAAGTTTTGTTTTTAAATCTGAGGCTCAGAATCGGATGTTGAAACGTTTTATCATTTTAAATAAATTATGACTAAACAAAAAATTTACAGTGCGTCCAAATTAAAACTGTATTTTCACTGAGTCAAAGTCCATATTCACTATTTTTTTCAGTCATAACTATACCACTACTCATCAGGGAATACTCACTAATTATTAGTAAAATTTTGTCACTGATTCAATCAGTGAAACTTTACAACTAGTTCAAACAGTGAGAATCACCGTTTGTTCTCGTAAAACGGTGACTGAGTAATCAGTGAAATTCACTGATTACTTCCGTGAAAAAAATCACTGATCATATTATTAAAATTCTACTGCTATACGGAGAGAAGTGAATGGTATATTCTCCAATGTAACATAGTAATTATTACCACGTAGTATGGTAACGCAAGTTTTTTAGCCGTATTAGTTGTTTGACATAGTAGTTCACCCGATTTTGAATGGTAACTCTAGCCATGCTAGCATGGTAATCATTCCTATGCTACATGGGAATTATTACAATTTCGATGAAGCTGCTTCCAATTCAAAATAGTAAGGTTAGTATTAAAATAAGGTTTTATAATTAAAAAATTAGGTTATTTAATTAATAATAAATAAATTTTTAACTGATTTAAAAAATTTTTAAATAAAACAATAAATATTAACATTAACATATTTTAACATAGGTTAGTTTTATTAGAAAAATATTATAACAATTTAATTATTTATGGAAAATACATTTAATTAATATTTTTTGTAAGTAAAATTATTAATTATAAATTATTAATGTAGAGAAAGTTAACAATTATCTAAATTAAAAATATTAAATCCAGCGCTTGGAATATACATTTTTCCGTCTGCAGCAGTGACGATGTGTGGTAGGATAACATTTTAAATCAGAATACAATAGACGATGATACTTGACAAATAATACTTAAGTTTCGTATGATTGATAATGTTCTTTGAAATAATGTTCATTGATATAAGTAGTAATTAAGATTAATATATGTACAGGTTATATTGAACGTATATACTATATAGCAGCACTTGATATTTAAACTGCCTTCACGCTATACAGCACGGAACTCAGTACCATTCTAGCATGGCTTTGATTACTATGCTACAAAGTAATATTTACCAGTAGCATGATTACTATGTAGTATGGTAAATATTACCAGAAGAATGGTAATCATTCCCATGCTACATAGTATCGATTCCTATGCTTTAACAAATAGGACTGGTTGCAATAAAAGGCACAAGTGTAAATGGCCGTAGAGGGCTGTACACTGCAGCAATTAATAATAATAATAATCTGAAGATATGAAAGTTAAACAACCCAAATACTATCAGGTTCTAAAAATAAAAATTGAAAGGATCCATTATAATTATGTAAGATGTCTAAGACTGAAGCTGAATAATTTCTAGTAAAAAAATTGAAAAATATTTTTCATTAGAAAATTCAAGTATCATAATGTGTCGGCAGCATAAAAAATTTTTTAATTAAAATAAGTAGCAAATAATTATTTATTTATAATGTTTACTTTGTATGGTTGCTCTGGTGATGACAACAAATGACCGTGGAATAGAAAGGGTTGCATATGATTAGAACACGTATATTGTGAATTTCCCGAGGATTAATTCCTAGCGAATGATATTCTAGAAAAATGATCACATGCAAACTTCTCGATGTATATTGGATATTGACTAATATATGACGTGGCTTATTTTTCACCGAGGTAGATACTTACGTGTGTAATGATCAGTTGCAATTGTCGCACCAAAGCATAAACACGCATATGAAAGCTATATTAGTTACATCGATTTAAATTTTATCGGCATAAACTGATATTTTATATTTATTTTTTGAATAAAATAAAAAAGAAAAAAACTCTATTTTTCACAATTTAATAATTATGTGGATTGCAAAAATTATTTTATTATTATTAATTTTCAACACGTGTGGCGGTAATCTATTGTCGCAACGTATACTATCTCAACATCGAACTTCTGTCGTACAGAATCAAGTGGTAAATACTTATATTTTTCTATTTAGTTTAAGATTATATAAATAAAATATTGAAGAAGGCAAATTACATTTCAACAGGTGGAACTGATGAAATTATGTTTTTCTGACAAATTAAATTCAGTAATTGTATCTCAAAATTTGGATGATATAATTAATCAGAAATCATGGGATCCTTTGAATTCAAGCGCTATAATAATTAATGACGATTTTAATCCGAAAATAATTCAGGCATTTTATCCTGCTTACCCCACATACGTCTTAACCACTGAATCACCCGATAAACTTCGGAAAATTTTGAATAAATTGAAAGATTTACCTGTCTGGAATGTAATTTCTTCTTTTTTCATTATTGAATCAGACGCTGCAGGAAAAAATTGCAAAGATTCATCTAAAATGCTCCAAGTACTTTGGGAAGATGATTTGATTAACTCATTCTATGTGTGCCAGAATAATAGTGAAGTATTTTTGTACACTTACAATCCTTACACCAACCGAGCACCTGAGCCCTGGAGAAGAGTCAGAAATGCCGATAATCCTGACAAATACTGGACCCTGTTTAGACAGTCGCTATCTGTTGGTAATTTAATGAACACAATCAATATAGTAATTTTTGATACGTATGCGGAACGGTAGGGATTCTGACGGCTTGAAGTGACGTCACAAGTTTGAGGCTATGGGCGCGTTCTTATCAAGACCGGATATAGTACAAGGTCTTGATGAGAATGTATACATAGCCAAAAATGCGTGCCTGCACTTCAAATCCGACAGGGTTCCTACCTTTGAGCATAAAGTATCGAATAAACTTTTTTGTCATATCAACGGCAGAAGTTGAATTTGAGAGATAAACAGTCAAAATTGTTTTAAGTCGTGTAGGAATGTAGAGACAGATAGAGAGGGAGAGAGAAGTTACTTTTCGATACAAGTTCGAGGAAAGTTAACCAAACTATAGATTGCCAGAAATCGTATAGTTTGCGCCCTCTACATGTTGCTTGAAAATCCAACTTTCGCGGTTGATATGACAAAAATTATCTTTCTCATTCCATCGAAATCAACGTCAGTGTTAACATATTTATTATGCAGATGAAGGAATATGTAGCAGTCTTCAATTTGACAAGACGAAATTCCTCGATGGATATCCAGTCAAAGCAGTGGCCCATCCTATTCGCAACCCATCGCTGAGCCAGCAGAAAAATAAGACACAACCATTGAAAAGCATAAAAGATAATGTTTCAAATATAAGTTATTTATTTTTTGATAGTTTATTCGAGGCGATAAATGCTACACCGATAATTAATTTTGACGAGGCTGGTGATTTAGTCAATAACACAGCCGTAGGATGTTTACAAGCATTGATTAACGGTACACACGATATCGCGTTAAATTTACGTATAATAGATGAAGATTCTTACGAGGATATTGACGCTATTAGATTATATTATCAACAAGGTTTCATCTTATCTACAAGAAATTATAAATTTCGCTTAACAAATCGTTTATTAGGTGACTTAATATACCTAAACAATGAAGTTATTGTTGCTTTAGTACTAGTACTCTCAGCTACATTTATCATTACGGTATTTAGTATAGATAGTGTCGGTTATCGAAACTACGTTCGAGGTTTTCTGGATATTTTAAGATTGATATTGGGTTATGGAATAGAGGCACCATTAGAGAGGGCATCTGCGCGTATGATATTCGTCGTTGTCATTTTAGCCATGTATTCGATAATTCCGGAATTACAGAGCCAAATATCCGCTATTTTTATATTTCGAGGGAAAAGTCTTATATAGAAAATTTCAACGATACCCGTCAAATACGAAATGCACTTAGAGTCATTTATTATCCTAAAGTTTTATCAAAAGATATGGAAAATTATATATTATCGCTAAATAAAAGTGAAGAATACAATGAACATTGGTTTCGTGAAATGACAGATAGTAACAAATATTGCGATTACTATCTTAGAAATAGTTCTCTTTATGTTTGCGTTGATACTGATGAGAATCAAGTGGAAGCTTTGAATAGAGGATATAAACGTATGCGTGTTGTCCAAAAAACTGTTTATGATAAGTATTATTCGTACTGGACGCGACGGAATTGGGCGCTTAAGAATAGAATCGATGACGTCACTCTAAGATTACAGGAATCTGGTATCATAAACTATTGGGATAAACGGATATTGTATGACAAACTCAATAAACACAAAACAATCATAAAACCTTGGATACTAGAGTATAATCAATTGACTACTCGATCCTTCGTTCTGCTTTATGAGTTGGTTTATTTCCTTCTGATGGCTTCTCTAATTGTTTTTATATTGGAAATAATTGTTTATAAGTGTCAACACGAATATCGAAGAATGTTGAGACGGTGGAAAAGTACTCAACTCATTAGGAAGCCTCCTGAAGTCGATACAGAAATTCAAGAAATTGAATAATAATTTATTACTAGTGTCATTATTATCAATTTTTTTGCGTTGATTTCAAAAGTTACCAATCAAACAGATCAATCAAAGTTTTTGAATTGGAACCGATGTTAAAAAATTTATAATACCTCTCTTTTGACATCGTTCGTGCTACATCGTTTATTAAAAATATAATAATCATAAAAATTATTAATCAGAATTGAATTCTTGTCACCGCATGACTAAATTAATTGCACTCACAAATTATTTGACTCAACATTCAAATAGTAAAATCACCGTAGATAACAATTTTGCCACACGTACAGTAAGGTAAAAGACCTAATACCGGATTAGGGATTTAATGCTCGATCACTTTATGTATTTGTATATCTATTAGGGTGCGTCATTTCGGAGCAAAATTTTTTTTTTTTTTTTAAGTGCATGTGGAAAAAATCATAGCTCAACACAAAAAAAAATTTACGCTCAAGAAAAAAAATTCTATGTCGATTACACACTGAAAAAAATAATCGCTAGCTGCTAGCGATTTTTTTCTTTAGCAGCTAGCGATTTTTAATCGTTAGCTGCAAGCGATTATTTCGCTAGCTGCCAGCGATTTTTTCTTTAGCAGCTAGCGATTAAAAATCGTTAGCTGCAAGTGATTATTTTGCTAGCTGGAAGCGATTTTTTCTTTAGCAGCTAGCGATTAAAAATCGTTAGCTGCAAGCGATTATTTCGCTAGCTGCTAGCGATTTTTTCTTTAGCAGGTAGCGACTAAAAATCGCTTGCTGGAAGCGATTTTTTCGCTAGCTGGAAGCGATTTTTTCTTTAGCGGGTAAGAATTAAAAATCGTTTGCTGGAAGCGATTATTTCGCTAGCTGCTAGCGATTAAAAATCGTTAGCTGCAAGCGATTATTTCGCTAGCTGCTAGCGATTTTTTCTTTAGCAGGTAGCGACTAAAAATCGCTTGCTGGAAGCGATTTTTTCTTTAGCAGGTAGCGATTAAAAATCGCTTGCTGGGAGCGATTTTTCCGCTAGCTGGAAGTGATTTTTTCGCTAACACTGACTTATCGGATCCTTGTATAAAAAAAAGTTAAGCATCGGTATAACTCGAAATACATTTAAGTATATGCACAATCCGTAGGATCATTATTATAAGTATCTAGTGTTTCATTCATATCGATATATATATTGTGGTAGTAGCAATACAATTTAGAACTAATCACGATACACATGTCGCTCTCCGTTGGTGAGCGATAAACACAAGATTTTTTTTTCCGTGATAGGCTAATACATATTTTTGTAAGAAATTGAACGCTCTACAAAAAAGGTTTCTTATCATTTTTCGATTAATCCATCTATTAAAAAGTGATTAGAGCTCGAAGTAAAGTTTGAGATCTTTTTACTTTTCCGGCAAAACTATCAGACTTATCACAAAATGTTGTACGATCTTTTTTGTTGACAATTTTATTTCCTACAAATTATTAACAGTAAAGTTTTTTCGAATTCCGCATTGTTTTCTATTTATTTTCATTTTAATTGCAAGCTCTTAAAGAAGTGGTTCTGATCGATCTCAAGAGCTCGACATTAAAATGGAAATAACTAGAAAACAATGCGGAATTTGAAAAAACTTTACCGGTAATAATTTGTAGGAAATAAAATTGTCAACAAAAAAGATCCTATAACATTTTGTAATAAGATGGATAGTTTTGTCGGAAAAGCAAAAAGATCTCCTACTTTACTTCGAGCTCCAATAACTTTTGAACAGATGGATATATCGAAAAATAATAGGTGACCTACTTTGTAGAGCGTTCAATTTCCTACAAATATATGTATTAGTCTATTTCATCTATTGATCAGTTAAAGAGTTAACAATACTTATAGCTAAAAAAAAAATTTTTCCCATGTTATTTGAATGGAAAAATCGAATTTTTCAATGAGCTAAGTCTGTAATCGACATAGAATTATTTTTCTTGTGCGAAAATTTTTTTTTTTGTGTTGAACTATGATTTTTTCCACATGCACTTAAAACAAAAAATTTTTCTCCGAAATGACGCACCCTAATATCTATATTTAGTAAAATTCAGTAAATACAGACATAGAAATACATGAGTGGTCGGAGACTAATTCCCTGATCGGGTCACGGGTATTCTTACCCCATATAAAAAAAAAAAAATCATAAAACATTTTGAGTAAATTTTTATTTATATTTAGTAATTTCTATGATTCGTGCATGTCAATAACTATAAACTGCATTAGTGAACTTGACTGTTTGCTTAGTGAAATTTATTTTACAGTTTAGTAAATTTTACTATAATAGAATTAAATTCATTGAACTTCAATTTAAATTAGTCTTTTAACATTTTATTGTTATTATTGTTGTCATTTATGTTATGTAAATTATGTTGGTGTCGATTTAATAATTTGAACATCACTTGACTCAACCGAGATTCGAACCCAGACCTCCCGCGTGCGAATCCTCCTCTCAGTCTGTCGCTCCGATGTCTTCTTTGAACGAAAGTTTTTGAACTTGTAATCCGTATTAGTTTACTCTATCTCTACTAATGTTTAATTTTATGGACCTGCTATGGAAAACTTACAAACCTAATACTATGAAATGTATTACTCAACGCGACGGAATGATTTAATATTTTTTTTATAGAAATTGCTGTTCTATTGATAAATACCGAAATTGAATTAGTAATCAAAATAATCATATAGCAATTTTTCAGGTGATCATATCGTAATAATTAGCGTTTTTTGTGATTTTGACTCTACATTTAGCAACAAATAATTAAAGTAATGCACTTATTGATGTGCACTAGTATCTCTTAATAAAATGAATTAAGAGAGTGTACCAGGTGATTTTCAAATGAACGGTTTTCACAGGTAAAGACCCAAATTATTAAACAAAATATGTCATTCGATGCGTAAACTAGTATTTATCGAATAAAATGTTTTTCGTTCGGAAATTGCAGTTTATATCTGAGAACGGCTCATTTGAAATTTCCATTTGCTAATGTAAGTGCAACAAGGACAGTTCCGTTCGTTCACACGTGTGTGAGAAAAAGAATAGATGGCATATCCTCTTAAATAATATGAATTTTTCGAGACTCGTTTTTTCCGTGTGCGTTCGCAATAGAAATGCATTCTTCGAATGACCGCCACCGATAAAATAATCTGATAATTCATACCCATCTTATTTATGATATTCTTATAGAAATGTATTTCTGTTGAAAATATATTTATAGACATTAAATAATTAAATAATTTTCTGGTTAGAAAAAGATAGGCCATGTTACCGAATTAGTACTCAAATTAGATTTTGACCTCTTTTGATTGTGAGTATTTACGAATCTTTGGTTTCATTTATTTTAAAAGTAATAATTTATGATATTTGTGAGTTTTCATGACATTGATATCTGTTTGCTTGAATAAAGATATTTACAAAACTAATTATTTTTTTTGATGAAATTTACTTCATTCTAACCCTTCCTGCAGGTCTTGTTCATTTGCAGAGCTAGAGATTATAATTTTTTAAATTAAGGATGAAAAAAGTAAATATTGATTTATAGTGTTTACTTTTTGCGGTTGCTCTGGTAATGAAATTGAATAACTGACAGAGAAAGGGTACGAATTAGAAACGGCTATTGTGCATTTTTTCGACAGTTCCTGGCGAATGATATTCTAGAAAAATAATCACATGCAAGCTTTTCGATTTTCGATTAGAAATGACCTATATATGACGTGGCTTTTTTTACCCGGGCGAATAATTACCGGTGCTATGATCAGTTGCCATTCTCGCAGGAAAACATTAACACATACCCGGCAGCTTTAATCATCACGGAAATTAGAATCCAAACAGTTTTCAGTGATAATCAATTTTTATTTTTAAAATTATTCATTATTTAAAAAAAATACAAAATACGAAAATTCTATTTTTCACGACCTAATAATTATGTGGATTGCAAAAATTATTTTATTTTTATTGATTTTTAATACGTGTGACGGTCATCTATTGTCGCAACGTATATTATCTCAACATCGAACTTCAGTCGTACAGAGTCAAGTGGTAACTACTTAAATTTTTTTATTTGGTTTCCCTCGCATCTTTGAATCACAGTGGAAACACCGTTCAAGTGTGAACACCGTGGATCTGCCGTGGTTACACGGTGAGTTAGTTCCATTTTACCACCGTGTATACACAGTGTATCCACTGTGATTGGGCAGTGTATCCACCGTGATTCTACGGTGGCTTTGTGCCATTTCACCACTATGGTTACACGGTGTATCCACCGCGTAATCATGGTGGAAACACCGTCTATACACGGTGGTAAAGCCACCGTGGAACCACGTTGAATACACCGCGTAATCACAGTGGTAACATGGAACAAACCCACCGTGTTTTCACCGTGATTCTAAACCGCCAGGGTTAAGATTATTCAAATATAATATTAAAGAACTTAAATTACATTTCAACAGGTGGAACTGATGAAATTATGTTTTTCTGACAAATTGAATCCAGTAATTGTATCTCAAAATTTGGATGACATAATTAATCAAAAATCATGGGATCCTCTGAGTTCCAACACTATAATGATTAATGACGATTTTAATCCGAAAATAATTCAGGCATTTTATCCTGCTTACCCCACATACGTCTTAACCACTGAATCACCCGATAAACTTCGGAAAATTTTGAACAAATTGAAAGATTTACCTGTCTGGAATGTAATTTCTTCTTTTTTCATTATTGAATCAGACGCTGCAGGGAAAAATTGCAAAGATTCATCTAAAATGCTTCAAGTACTTTGGGAAGATGATTTGATTAACTCATTCTATGTATGCCAGAATAATAGTGAAGTATTTTTGTACACTTACAATCCTTACACCAACCGAGCACCTGAGCCCTGGAGAAGAGTCAGAAATGCCGATAATCCTGACAAATACTGGACCCTGTTTAGACAGTCGCTATCTGTTGGTAATTTAATGAACACAATCAATATAAAAATTTTCGAGACGTATGCGGAACGGTAGGGATTCTGACGGCTTGAAGTGACGTTACGAGTTTGAGGCTATGGGCGCTTTCTTATCAAGACCGAATATAGTACAAGGTCTTGATGAGAATGTATACATAGCCTAAAATGCGTGCCTGCACTTCAAGTCCGACAGGGTTCCTACCTTTGAGCATAAAGTATCGAACAAACTTTTTTGTCATATCAACGGCGGAAGTTGAATTTGAGAGATAAACAGTCAAAATTGTTTTAAGTCGTGTAGGAATGTAGAGACGGATAGAGAGAGAAGTTACTTTTCGATACAAGTTCGAGGAAAGATAACCAAACTATAGATTGCCAGAAATCGTATAGTTTGCGCCCTCTACATGTTGCTTGAAAATCCAACTTTCGCGGTTGATATGACAAAAATTATCTTTCTTATTCCATCGAAATCAACGTCAGTGTTAACATATTTATTGTGCAGATGAAGAAATATGTAGCAGTCTTCAATTTGACAAGACGAAATCCCTCGATGGATATCCAGTCAAAGCAGTGGCCTATCCTATTCGCAACCCATCGCTGAGCCAGCAGAAAAATAGGACACAACCATTGAAAAGCATAAAAGATAATGTTTCAAATATAAGTTATTTATTTTTTGATAGTTTATTCGAAGTGATAAATGCCACACCGATAATCAATTTTGACGAGGCCGGTGATTTAGTTAATAATACAGCCGTAGGATGTTTACAAGCATTGATTAACGGTACACACGATATCTCGTTAAATTTACGTATAATAGATGAAGATTCTTACGAGGATATTGACGCTATTAGATTATATTATCAACAAGGTTTCATCTTATCTACAAGAAATTATAAATTTCGCTTAAAAAATCGTTTATTAGGTGACTTAATATACCTAAACAATGAAGTTATTGTTGCTTTAGTACTAGTACTCTCAGCTACATTTATCATTACGGTATTTAGTATAGATAGTGTCGGTTATCGAAACTACGTTCGAGGTTTTCTGGATATTTTAAGATTGATATTGGGTTATGGAATAGAGGCACCATTAGAGAGGGCATCTGCGCGTATGATATTCGTCGTTGTCATTTTAGCCATGTATTCGATAATTCCGGAATTACAGAGCCAAATATCCGCTATTTTGTGTCTTTCGAGCGAAAAGTCTTATATAGAAAATTTCAACGATACCCGTCAAATACGAAATGCACTTAGAGTCATTTATTATCCTAAAGTTTTATCAAAAGATATGGAAAATTATATATCATCGCTAAATAAAAGTGAAGAATACAATGAATGTTGGTTTCGTGAAATGACAGATAGTAACAAATATTGCGATTACTATCTTAGAAATAGTTCTCGTTATGTTTGCGTTGATACTGTTGAGAATCAAGTGGAAGCTTTAAATAGAGGATATAAACGTATGCGTGTTGTCCAAAAAACTGTTTATGATAAGTATTATTCGTACTGGACGCGACGGAATTGGGCGCTTAAAAATAGAATCGATGACGTCACTCTAAGATTACGGGAATCTGGTATCATAAACTACTGGGACAAACGGATATTGTATGACAAACTCAATAAACACAAAACAATCATGAAACCTTGGATACTAGAGTATAATCAATTGACTACTCGATCCTTCGTTCTGCTTTATGAGTTGGTTTATTTCCTTCTGATGGCTTCTCTAATTGTTTTTATATTGGAAATAATTGTTTATAAGTGTCAACACGAATATCGAAGAATGTTGAGACGGTGGAAAAGTACTCAACTCATTAGGAAGCCTCCTGAAGTCGATACAGAAATTCAAGAAATTGAATAATAATTTATTACTAGTGTCATTGTTATCAATTTTTTTGCGTTGATTTCAAAAGTTACCAATCAAACAGATCAATCAAAGTTTTTGAATTGGAACCGATGTTAAAAAATTCATAATACCTCTCTTTTGACATCTTTCGTGCTACATCGTTTATTAAAAATATAATAATCATAACAATTATTAATCAGAATTGAATTCTTGTCACCGCATGACTAAATTAATTGCACCCACCAATTATTTGACTCAACATTCAAAAAGTAAAATCACCGTAGATAACAATTTTGCCACACGTACAGTAAGGTAAAAGACCTAGTACCCAATCAGGGATTTAATACTCGATCACTTTATGTATTTGTATATCTATTAGGGTGCGTCATTTCGGAGCAAAATTTTTTTTTTTTTTTTTCAAGTGCATGTGGAAAAAATCATAGCTCAACACAAAAAAAAATTTACGCTCAAGAAAAAAAATTCTATGTCGATTACAGACCTAGCTCATTGAAAAATTCGATTTTCCCATTTAAATAACACGGGAAAAATTTGTTTTTAGCTTCAAGTATTGTTAACTCTTTAACAAATCAATAGATTGAGTAGGCTAATACATATTTTTGTAAGAAATTGAACGCTCTACAAAAAAGGTTTCTTATCGTTTTTCGATTAATCCATCTATTAAAAAGTTATTAGAGCTCGAAGTAAAGTTTGAGATCTTTTTACTTTTCCGGCAAAACTGTCAGACTTATCACAAAATGTAGTATAATCTTTTTTGTTGACAATTTTATTTCCTACAAATTATTGTCAGTAAAGTTTTTTCGAATTCCGCATTGTTTTCTATTTATTTTCATTTTAATTGCAAGCTCTTAAAGAAGTGGTTCTGATCGATCTCAAGAGCTCGACATTAAAATGAAAATAAATAGAAAACAATGCGGAATTTGAAAAAACTTTACCGATAATAATTTGTAGGAAATAAAATTGTCAACAAAAAAGATCCTATAACATTTTGTAATAAGATGGATAGTTTTGTCGGAAAAGAGAAATGATCTCCTACTTTACTTCGAGCTCCAATAACTTTCGAACAGATGGATATATCGAAAAATAATAGGTGACCTTTTTTGTAGAGCGTTCAATTTCCTACAAATATATGTATTAGTCTATTTCATCTAGTGATCAGTCAAAGAGTTAACAATTCTTATAGCTAAAAAAAAAATTTTTCTCATGTTATTTGAATGGGAAAATCGAATTTTTCAATGAGCTAGGTCTGTAATCGACATAGAATTATTTTTCTTGTGCGAAAATTTTTTTTTTTGTGTTGAACTATGATTTTTTCCACATGCACTCAAAAAAAAAATTTTTTCTTCGAAATGACGCAACCTAATATCTATATTTAGTAAAATTCAGTAAATACAGACATAGAAATACATGAGTGGTCGGAGACTAATTCCCTGATCAGGTCACGGGTATTCTGACCCCACATAAAAAAAAAAAAATCATAAAACATTTTGAGTAAATTTTTATTTATATTCAGTAATTTCTATGATTCGTGCATGTCAATAACTATAAACTGCATTAGTGAACTTGACTGTTTGCTTAGTGAAATTTATTATACAGTTTAGTAAATTTTACTATAATAGAATTAAATTGATTGAAATTTAATTTATATTAGTCTTTTAACATTTTATTATTATTATTGTTATCATTTATGTTATGTATATTTTGTTGGTGTCAATTTTATAATTTGAACATCACTTGACTCAACCGAGATTTGAACCCTGACCTCCCGCGTGCGAATCCTCCTCTCAGTCTGTCGCTCCGATGTCTTCTTTGAACGAAAGTCTTTGAACTTGTAATCCATATTAGTTTACTCTATCTCTACTAATGTTTAATTTTATCGACCTGCTATCGAAAACTTACAAACCTAATACTATGAAATGTATTACTCAACGCGACGGAATTTTTATCGTATCGATTTGTTTATAACATTAGTTAACAAAAAAAAAAGTCTCTGGACGATACGATTGAAATTCGATTGAGAAAAAATGTTGTCGATTGGTGGTATCAACATTTTGTCGATTTTTTCAATCCAATCCGGACTTTGAAAAAATTCATTTGTTTATAACTTTAGTTAACAAAAAAAAAAAAAAAAAAAAAAAATAATGGTCTTTGGAGGATACAACAGAAATTCGTTTCCGAAAAAATGCTGACGATTGGTGATATCTACATTTTTTCAATTTTTTTTTTTTTTTGTCTTTGATTTTTAATGTAAAAGCCTCAAGAGAAAAATTTGTTGGGAGAAGATGTATATTGAAGAGGAGAAAGTCACCGGTGCTAAGCAGCAGTGGAAGTAGTTCAGTGCTCGCCACTAGATGGTTGGCCAACTTATTGTGCTGTCCCTGGTTAGATAGGTATTTCAGAGTTTTTATATACGGATGCTTGAAGACCATTCTGGCATGGATATTCCTCTGTTAATTGACAAAGTGACGAGTATCTGTTTTGGTGGTCATATAGTAGATGCTTAACTACATAATGACATTAATAATTCCTTGAATAATTTTTTTTTAAAAAAAAAAAGGATAAATAATACTCTCCAGTTAACAAACAAAAAATGGTTATCGAATTAAAACAAAATTTCGAAAGACAATATATACACAAAATCTGAATGACTATGTTCAATTGGTTGATATTACTTGATATAAATATTCAATTATTACCATATCGCATAGTTACGCTCACTATAAATTTTTAATTTAATAGACTCAGCCCAAAGTAGTTAACTTAACTTAAAATAAAGTGTTAAGTTTAAATGAGTAATATAGTTCAGCTGACCTGTAATTTTTAATTCTAATTACTCATCTCAGAACAGTCATGTTCACTAGTACGGTCGTAGTCTCTTTAACTTCATAATAGTGTAAATGACTACTTTTTTATAGTACTGTTTACTATAACACTTTAGTTACTGGTACTACAGCCAATAGCTGAGACGTTTTTTTACTACGTTTTCCTAGTTCCGAAAACCTGTTTTTTCTCTCAATAAATTGATAAATACCGAAATTGAATTAGTAATCAAAATAATCATATAGCAATTTTTCAGGTGATCATATCGTAATAATTAGCGTTTTTTGTGATTTTGACTCTACATCTAGCAACAAATAATTAAAGTAATGCACTTATTGATGTGCACTAGTATCTTTTAATAAAATGAATTAAGAGAGTGTACCAGGTGATTTTCAAATGAACTGTTTTCACAGATGAAGACCCAAATTATTAAAAAAAATATGTCATTCGATGCGTAAACTAGTATTGATCGAATGAAATGTTTTTCGTTCGGAAATTGTAGTTTATATCTGAGAACGGCTCATTTGAAATTTCCATTTGCTAATGTAAGTGCAACAAGGACAGTTCCGTTCGTTCACACGTGTGTGAGAAAGAGAATAGATGGCATATCCTCTTAAATAATATGAATTTTTCGAGACTCGTTTTTTCCATGTGTGTTCGCAATAGAAATGCATTCTTTGAATGACCGCCACCGATAAAATAATCTGATAATTCATACCCATCTTATTTATGATATTCTTATAGAAATGTATTTCTGTTGAAAATATATTTATAGACATTGAATAATTAAATAATTTTCTGGTTAGAAAAAGTTAGGTCATGTTACCGAATTAGTACTCAAATTAGATTTTGACCTCTTCTGATTGTGAGTATTTTCGAATCTTTGGTTTCATTTATTTTAAAAGTAATAATTTATGATATTTGTGAGTTTTCATAACATTGATATCTGTTTGCTTGAATAAAGATATTTACAAAACTAATTTTTTTCCTTGATGAAATTTACTTCATTTAAACCCTTCCTGCAGGTCTTGTTCATTTGCAGAGCTAGAGATTATAATTTGTTAAATTAAGGATGAAAATAGTAAATATTGATTTATAGTGTTTACTTTTTGCGGTTGCTCTGGTAATGAAATTGAATAACTGACAGAGAAAGGGTACGAATTAGAAACGGCTATTGTGCATTTTTCCGACAGTTCCTGGCGAATGATATTTTAGAAAAATAATCACATGCAAGCTTTTCGATTTTCGATTAGAAATGACCTATATATGACGTGGCTTTTTTTACCCGGGCGAATAATTACCGGTGCTATGATCAGTTGCCATTCTCGCAGCAGAACATTAACACATACCCGGCAGCTTTAATTATCACAGAGAGTAGAATTCGAACAGTATTCAATGATTATCAATTTTTATTTTTAAAATTATTCTTTTTCGTAATAAAATAAAAAATACGAAAACTCGATGTTTCACGACCTAATAATTATGTGGATTGCAAAAATTATTGTATTTTTATTAATTTTTAATACGTGTGACGGTCATCTATTGTCGCAACGTATATTATCTCAACATCGAACTTCTGTCGTACAGAATCAAGTGGTAAATACTTATATTTTTCTATTTGGTTTAAGATTATAAAAATAAAATATTAAAGAAGTCAAATTACATTTCAACAGGTGGAACTGATGAAATTATGTTTTTCTGACAAATTGAATCCAGTAATTGTATCTCAAAATTTGGATGACATAATTAATCAAAAATCATGGGATCCTCTGAGTTCCAACACTATAATGATTAATGACGATTTTAATCCGAAAATAATTCAGGCATTTTATCCTGCTTACCCCACATACGTCTTAACCACTGAATCACCCGATAAACTTCGGAAAATTTCGAACAAATTGAAAGATTTACCTGTCTGGAATGTAATTTCTTCTTTTTTCATTATTGAATCAGACGCTGCAGGAAAAAATTGCAAAGATTCATCTAAAATGCTCCAAGTACTTTGGGAAGATGATTTGATTAACTCATTCTATGTGTGCCAGAATAATAGTGAAGTATTTTTGTACACTTACAATCCTTACACCAACCGAGCACCTGAGCCCTGGAGAAGAGTCAGAAATGCCGATAATCCTGACAAATACTGGACCCTGTTTAGACAGTCGCTATCTATTGGTAATTTAATGAACACAATCAATATAAAAATTTTCGAGACGTATGTGGAACGGTAGGGATTCTGACGGCTTGAAGTGACGTCACGAGTTTGAGGCTATGGGCGCTATCTTATCAAGACCGGATATAGTACAAGGTCTTGATGAGAATGTATACATAGCCTAAAATGCGTGCCTGCACTTCAAGTCCGACAGGGTTCCTACCTTTGAGCATAAAGTATCGAACAAACTTTTTTGTCATATCAACGGCGGAAGGCGAATTTGAGAGATAAACAGTCAAACTTGTTTTAAGTCGTGTAGGAATGTAGAGACAGATAGAGAGAGGAGTTACTTTTCGATACAAGTTCGAGGAAAGTTAACCAAACTATAGATTGCCAGAAATCGTATAGTTTGCGCCCTCTACATGTTGCTTGAAAATCCAACTTTCGCGGTTGATATGACAAAAATTATCTTTCTTATTCCATCGAAATCAACGTCAGTGTTAACATATTTATTGTGCAGATGAAAAAATATGTAGCAGTCTTCAATTTGACAAGACGAAAGCCCTCGATGGATATCCAGTCAAAGCAGTGGCCTATCCTATTCGCAACCCATCGCTGAGCCTGCAGAAAAATAGGACACAACCATTGAAAAGCATAAAAGATAATGTTTCAAATATAAGTTATTTATTTTTTGATAGTTTATTCGAAGCGATAAATGCCACACCGATAATCAATTTTGACGAGACCGGTGATTTAGTTAATAATACAGCCGTAGGATGTTTACAAGCATTGATTAACGGTACACACGATATCGCGTTAAATTTACGTATAATAGATGAAGATTCTTACGAGGATATTGACGCTATTAGATTATATTATCAACAAGGTTTCATCTTATCTACAAGAAATTATAAATTTCGCTTAAAAAATCGTTTATTAGGTGACTTAATATACATAAGTAATGAAGTTATCGTTGCTTTAGTACTAGTACTCTCAGCTACATTTATCATTACGGTGTTTAGTATAGATAGTGTCGGTTATCGAAACTATGTACGAGGTTTTCTGGATATTTTAAGATTGATATTGGGTTTCGGAATAGAGGCACCATTAGAGAGAGCATCTGCGCGTATGATATTCGTCGTTGTCATTTTAGCCATGTATTCGATAATTCCGGAATTACAGAGCCAAATATCCGCTATTTTGTGTATTTCGAACGAAAAGTCTTATATAGAAAATTTCAACGATACCCGTCAAATAAAAAATGCACTTAGAGTCATTTATTATCCTAAAGTTTTATCAAAAGATATGGAAAATTATATATCATCGCTAAATAAAAGTGAAGAATACAATGAATATTGGTTTCGTGAAATGACAGATAGTAACAAATATTGCGATTACTATCTTAGAAATACTTCTCGTTATGTTTGCGTTGATACTGTTGAGAATCAAGTAGAAGCTTTGAATAGAGGATATAAAAAAATGCGTGTTGTCCAAAAAACTGTTTATGATAAGTATTATTCGTACTGGACGCGACGGAATTGGGCGCTTAAAAATAGAATCGATGACGTCACTCTAAGATTACAGGAATCTGGTATCATAAACTACTGGGATAAACGGATATTGTATGACAAACTCAATAAACACAAAACAATCATAAAACCTTGGATACTAGAGTATAATCAATTGACTACTCGATCCTTCGTTCTGCTTTATGAGTTGGTTTATTTCCTTCTGATGGCTTCTCTAATTGTTTTTATATTGGAAATAATTGTTTATAAGTGTCAACACGAATATCGAAGAATGTTGAGACGGTGGAAAGTACTCAACTCATTAGGAAGCCTCCTGAAGTCGATATAGAAATTCAAGAAATTGAATAATAATTTATTACTAGTGTCATTGTTATCAAAAGTTACCAATCAAACAGATCAATCAAAGTTTTCGAATTGGAACCGATGTTAAAAAATTCATAATACCTCTCTTTTGACATCTTTCGTGCTACATCGTTTATTAAAAATATAATAATCATAAAAATTATTAATCAGAATTGAATTCTTGTCACCGCATGACTAAATTAATTGCACCCACCAATTATTTGACTCAACATTCAAAAAGTAAAATCACCGTAGATAACAATTTTGCCACACGTACAGTAAGGTAAAAGACCTAGTACCCAATCAGGGATTTAATACTCGATCACTTTACGATTTGTATATCTATATGTAGTAAAAATCAGTGAATACAGACATACAAATACATAAGTGGTCGGGTACTAATTCCCTGATCGGGTAACGAGTAATCTTACCCTACATGAAAAAAAAAAAAATTAATAAAACATTTTGCGTAAATTTTTATTCATATTTAGTAATTTTTATCATTCGTGCATGTCAATAACTATAAACTGCATTAGTGAACTTGACTGTTTGCTTAGTGAAATTTATTTTATAGTTTAGTAAATTTTACTATAATAGAACTAAATTGATTGAAATTTAATCTACATTCGTCTTTTAACATTTCATTATTATTTATGTTATGTATAATGTTTGTGTCAATTTTATAAATTAATAATCACTTGACTTAACCGAGATTTGAACCCTGACCTTTCGCGTGCGAATCCTCTTCTCAGTCTGTCTTTCCGATGTCTTCTTTGAACGAAAGTCTTTGAACTTGTAATCCATATTAGTATACTCTATCTCTACTAATGTTTAATTTTATCGATCTGCTTTAGACAACTTACAAACCTAATACTATCAAATATTCACTTAACGCGACATAATAATTTGATATTTTTCTTTATAGAAATTGCTGTTCTATTGATAAATACTGAGAATGAATTAGTAACAAAAGTAATCATATAGCAATTTTTCAGGTAATCATATCGTAATAATTAGCATTTTGTAATTTTTACTCTACATTTAGCAACAAGTAGTTAAAGTAATGCATTTATTGATGTGCACTATTATCTCTTAATAAAATGAATTGAATAATATAATTTTTTCGAGACTCGTTTTTTCCGTGTGCGTTCGCGATAGAAATGCATTCTTGCACGGAGAAAAAAAAACAGTAATTTTTCCTATGTTGGCATAGTAACTATTAATATGCGGACATCCCGGGAAAAAATGATTTTGCCTAATTATATATAATTATATATGATTATATATGGAATATATATAATTATATATGGTATTATATATACTTATATATGGTTATATATAGGCCTATATATAAGTATATATAGCCTTATATATAATTAGACCTAATTATACCGGGAAAAAAATGATTTTGCCTGATTATATATAGAATATATATGGTTATATATAGACCTATATATAAGTATATATAGTCTTATATATAATTAGACCTAATTATACCGGGAAAAAAATGATTTTGCCTAATTATATATGATTATATATAGAATCTATATGGTTATATATAGACCTATATATAAGTATATATAGCCTTATATATAATTAGACCTAATTATACCGGGAAAAAAATGATTTTGCCTAATTATATATGATTATATATAGAATATATATGGTTATATATAGACCTATATATAAGTATATATAGCCTTATATATAATTAGATCTAATTATATCCCGGGACAAAATGATTTTGCCTAATTATATATGATTGTATATGGAATATATATAATAGTATATACCCATATATAGTTGTACATGGGTCTATATATGATTAGATCTGATTAGACCTGACCTATATAGACCCATATATAGTAATTTTTATTATATTTTAGATCTTTAAATCTATATATAATCAAATATAAATTAATTATTTATATATATATATATATATATATATATATATATATATATATATATATATATATATATATATATATATATATATATATATATATATATAAGTTAATATTTTATTTATAGAATATATTTAATATTTAGTTTTTCTTATTTAATATATTAGATGCTCTATGGTCTTTATTGATATTTCATAATCAGTACTCGTTAAATGCATTATAGTTTTAGGTGTATATTTACAGAAATAATGATTACAATTTTACTATAAATTATAATTTTAAAATATTTACGAAGCGTTACATTATATTTTTCAGTCTGTTAAAAAAGTAATAAACTTATGTATAATTAAACGTATAATTAAAAAAAAAACTTCCCTCTGAATACTTCAATATTAATCGTACATGAACATACGTAATTGTATATAAATTACACATAATCATATATATGATGAAACCCGCCTAATTTTCGGATCTAATTATATATAAAATATGATATATATGTATTATACATAATCATATCTAATTATATATGAGTATATATAACTTATATATGATTATATATAATTAGACCTGGCCAATTTTCAGATCTAATTATATATAACGTATTATATATAATCATATATAACCTATATATAATTATATATAAATTATATATAATTAGACCTGGCCAATTTTTAGATCTAATTATATATAAGGTCTTATATATAATTATATATAATTAGGCAAAATCATTTTTTCCCGGGATAGTAATAATTCCTGCCCTGATTAAAAAAGTGAATTGAAAAGTATTGAAAAATATTTCAATTCTTTTCAATCCCTCGGCGGTTTTGGAAAGTATTGAATGGAATTGAAATTTCGATCGTTTGAATACTTTCCAATTCCAAAGTGGAATTCGAAAGTATTGAAAAGAATTGAGAATTGAGAAGGATTCAGAAAGATTCAAAAATTTCAATTCACTTCAATCTTTTTCAATCCCACACTTGATCCGAAATGTCGGATTATTTAGGTATTGAGAAGGATTCAGAAAGATTAAAAATATCAATTCATTTGAATCTTTTTCAATTCCTCGGAAGTTCAGAAATTCTTTTATTATTTTGGGATTGAAAAGTATTCATTTTATGTCAAAATGAAAACCTTGGGGTATAGAAAGTATTCGAAAGGATTCATTTCTCATCTTTTTCAATACTTTTCAATTCACTTTTTTAATCAGGGTGTGTTAACATAGTAAAAGTTACTGTGTCAACATAGGAAAAATTCCTACGTCAGCATAAGATTTATTCCTATGTTACCACAGTAATTTTTTCTCTGTGGTATAGAAATTTTTTCATTTTAAACATAGTAATAGTTACTATGCCAACATAGGAAAAATTATTGTTTTTTATTCTCCGTGTACAAGAATATGAATTAAACGTAATTTGTTCAAGATATTACTATGTTAACATAGGAAAAATTCGTGTGTTGAAAAAATTATAAAAGGATTAGATTTTTTTTTCTTTTCAAAAATTCAAATTCAGACAAAGTTGTTATGACTAAGACGTTCACCAATCGTGTTAAAATGAACCATTAATTTGATTAATCCGGTTTAGTATTAATGAAGCCTTCAGAAGAAGGACCTAAATTTTTTTTGTATTCTATTAATTACTACAAAATAAATTGTTTATATATTACAATAATGTGTAGTGATTTTATTATTAGTTAATTTAAATAAGTGTTGATTTGACTTGCGCTAATCAGTTATAAGTCAAGATTCATTTTAACCTAGTAAATTACGTTTTTTTATCAACTATTATTTTCAGGTTCAAAGTTAAGTTTATCTTAAAAAAATCATATTTTTACAAGTCACATAGTTTCTACGGAGTAAAAGTACAGTTATAAGTCCAATGATTTTTTGTAGTATGCAAGCTAATATATATGTAAGGAAATAAGTAAATTTTTTTTTTCAATTTTATGTACATAGGAATTATTCCTATGTTAACACAGTAGGATTTCCTATATGCACATAGGGAAATCTACAATGCAACATAGGAAAATTTAATATGTTAACATATGAGTAATTTCTATGTTACAAAGGAATTATGTTAATTATTTAATGTTAACACAGTAAATTTTCCTATGTTGCATAGTAAATGTCCCTATGATACACAGTCAATTTCCCTATGTTACATGGTATATTTTCCTATGTTAACATAGTAAATTTCCGTATGTTATCATAGTAAATTTCTGTATGTTAGCATAGTAAAAATTTCTATGCGCACATAGGAAATATTACTTCGCGACATAGGAAAATTTACTATGTTAACAATGGACCAATTCCTATATTACAAAGGAATTATTCCTATGTTAACACAGCAAATTTTCCTATGTTGCATAGTAAATGTCCCTATGATACATAGTCAATTTTCCCATGTTACATGGTACATTTTCCTATTTTAGCATAGGGAAATTTAATATGTCAACATAGAAATAATCCTTATATAACATAGGAATTATTCCTATGTTAACGTAGTAAAATTTCCGTATGTTAGCATAGTCTCAATTCCTATACGAACATAGAAAATATTACTTCGCAACATAGGAAAATTTACTATGTTAACATAGGAGTAATTTCTATGTTACAAAGGAATTATTCCTATGTCAACATAGTAAGTTTTCGTATGTTAGCATAGTAAAAATTCCTATACGAACATAGGAAATGTTACTATGCAACATAGGACAATTACCTGTTCTTTTATCTCCGTGTATTCGTTAAATTCGGTGCTTAAGTGTTCATCAGAACCATTAGAGATGCACAGTAAAAAACGAATCGTCAAAGTGTAAAAAAAAGCGTATGTTGAAATTTTGTGTGTCGAATTTTTAACACTTTTGTGTGTCAATTTAACACACAATATTTATCTTGTTTGAACTGCCGCAATAGATTGATTTTTTAACACACAAAAATGTTATTTTATTCGAAAGTAACACTTTTTATATGTTACTGTCAAATCAACACACAAAATATCTTAAAAATAATGTCGACCATTACAAAAGAATTCTTGGAAAATTTTTACTTTTAACATATGTGTATGTAACTTTTTCTAACACTCACAATATGTTAAAATAACACATAAATCAGTGTAAAACGTTCGTCTAACACACGATATGCGTTGATTTTGACAGATCCTTTTTGACTGTGTGCATATAAATTTTTGCTGAACCAATAAAATTGTTTATTGAATCATCGCCGAACATAACAATTGCATCAATAACCTTATTTTAGTGATATAACCATCAACTGGAATAATTTCGTGCATTGAAAATTGTCATTTCTTGAAAATAATTAACTCCGTTAAGCATCGTCTGACTCCTTATCACTTTGAAAATTGTTCTGCCCAAATTTTTGTAAGGTAGATTAAGGTGGTTTAAAAAATATACAGAGGATTCATGTTATTGCTAAAATTAAAAATCACTTAAGATAAAATTTTCATTTATTTGTACGTAAATTCCTTAATGATGTTGTCTCAAAATAAATTTAAATAAAAAAAAACAATATTTAATATTTTAAAAACAAATTCTTTTTTAAGGCACAAATTATTTTTAATTACAATAAATAATATCATATAATTTATATTTTTATCTTAACCGTATGAATTTAAGTTTCATTCTTCGGTGAGTTTTCGTTTGCAGAGAGCCAATAAGTTTCCATGTGACCTTTCCCCTAAAAAAATAATCCAAGTTTGTAGATAAAACATATGCATATAAAAAAGCTCGTGAATTTATTTTAAACTATATTATATACGGTTAGTGTCCGTTATATTGAATGGAAGAGAAGGGAAGGCAAGGGAGTAAAAATAAATAAATTTATTTATAATAGTCAAAGGACATTGACTTTACCTTGACCCACAATACCCCTCGGGATTCAATCTGGTAACGATCACTCGGGAGCAGTGCTTTTGTATCCGGTGATAAATGCACTTTTCCTGGCTTTTGAAAAAATAAATAATTGTGAGAAATTTTTTTTTATATTTTAAAGGGTAAAGTCATCAGTTTTTATTTTTTTTCAATAGTGATTTTTTAGAGTTTAATAATATATGTAAAATTACCAGTCCAGTTGATTGCATACGTGACGCTGTATTGACAGTGTCACCAAAAAAACAATATCTTGGTACTTTAATACCAACAACACCCGCAACTGCAGGTCCTGAGTGAATCCCTAACAAAAAAAAAATTTATATATATACATGTAGATTAGGGTGAGCCAAAAAAACCAACCTATCGAATTTACGTCTTAAAAAGGACCTATATATATCGAGAAAAAAATTCTCCCATTGGGCAAAATTTTTAGCTCAATTTTAAAAGGTGTCGGTAGCCATTTAAATTTTCCCATTTAAATAATATGCAAAAATTTTTTTTTGATTAAAAATATTATAACTTTTGAACCATGTGAGACAAAAATTCGGCTCTAGAATATTCTTGTAGGGCATTAAATTTCTTAAAAGAAAGTCCTGGGAGTCGAATTTGTAAACTTGATATTTCGTATACTAACAGGCTATCAAAGTCTAGAGTAAACAGAATCATACAAATTTAAGGTTTTATTTGGATTTTCCAAATACTTTTCTTTTATTGTGATCGATAAGAGAATATTATTTGTTACAACGTGGATATTGTTGGTGATTTCATTGCACTACATGTAGAACAAATTTTCTCGTAGTATTGATATTTTTAATTATAAAGCTTTAAATTTGTATGACTCTGTTTACTCTAGACTTTGACAGCCTGTTAGTATACGAAATATCAAGTTTACAGATTCGACTCCCAGGACTTTCTTTTGAAAAATTTAATGCCCTACAAGAATATTCTAGAGCCGAATTTTTATCTCACACGGTTTAAAAGTTGTAATATTTTTAATAAAAAAAAATTTTTTCGCATGTTATTTAAATGGGAAATTTGAAATGGCTACCGACACCTTTTAAAATTGAGTTAAAAATTTTGCCCAATGGGGGAATTTTTTTCTCGATATATAGGTCCTTTTTAAGACATAAATTCGATAGGTTGGTTTTTTTGGCTCACCCTAATGTAGATATATATAATTGCATTGGGAAACTCCGCAAAATGAGGCTGCAAAAAAATTAATTTTAATTTAAAAATTGCGCCATTACAAAAAATGGGGCAAGTTAATCCGTCTGGAAACGCGGTCACTTTTAAATTTCTAGTCATTTTTATTTCTTTTCAAGGAATTGCGAACTTTTTAATTGAAACTTTTAAAAAGCGCAATGTAAAGTAAAATGGACCATGATTGAAAAATACATTTTTTTTATTAAATCTTTAGGACTTGATCTGGTGAAAATTAAAGCTCATTCTTATAATTAAATAAATTAATCAACGAGGTTTTAGTAGTAGTCCATTTTACTTCGAAATCAGAATTTTTTAGTTTACAAAAATTATTAAGATAACAAACACTCGAAAAAAAAAAATTAATGAAATTTTTAAAGTGACCAAGTTACCCTATTTTTTTACAAACTTTACAAAAAAAAGAATTTTTTTTCTGTCTGCAAACAGGTACCCCATTTTACCCCGATCTATATATTTATATATATATGTACATATATATAGTAGTTCCCATTTCATCATATTCCTTTTTTGTCGAGGACGTAGAAATTTAATGATATATTTATCTACACATGCATACTATAAGTACATTACATATATCATTATATAAATTATATAGATTTACCTATGCGTATTTGTATGTCTATTCCCGACGGTAATTGGAGAGACCGTACGCGATTGATCAGTTGCAATGATACGTCTGCTATATTTCTCGCATGATGTTTCGTACGGTCTGGTGCACCGCTTGCCGCCATATAAATACGTCCAACTGTTTCTACCTGAATACCATGAAAATCTAATCTTTATAAAAATAACATTTTTTATTTTCATTAATTTATCTCTCTACCTTGTAAACATTGAATTTATCCATCAATGAATCGAAACAAGAAAATACTGCGTTCATTGAAGATACAATATCCATAACGCCTTCGATTGTTGAGTAATCAAAATCACATAGTTCACAAAATAATACTGATATAGACTCAAATGACTAAAAATAAATGAATACTATCATTAGTCTAAAAAATCACCATTTAATCTATAAGGGTTCAATTTTAATAATTTTTCCCGCAAAAAATCGGTACATTTTTTAGTCAAGTTCTACAGCGGCCCATCTTACCCCAGTTGTTAATAATTAGTTACTTAAGCGACGCAGGCTTTGATGCTGAATAAAATAAGCCCTTATTTATGCAAATCGGTTAATAAGTTATCGAGTTATCGTCATTACCAATTAACTTTTTTATCTCGAAGTCGCGGGTTCGAATCCCGGTCAAGGTTTTTTTTTTACAAAAATTAAAAAAATCGTTTTTATTGTTTTTTACGCCCATATTATTGACTAAATATATTTATTATTATTAATTTTTTTTATTAACAAACCTCACAGGTACTTAATGGATTAGAACCGGTTCGCAAACGATCGGCAACAGTTTGTGGTATCATAGAATAAAGTAACTCGTCACTTTTATTTTTCCAACGATCTAGTAACGTATAACTTGTTTCTAATTCCTGCGATCGTTGCTCAGCTCTTTCGAACATCATTTCCAATCTAGTAAAAAAATTTTAATTTATAGAAAGTCAATTTTTTTTTAATTTTTTATTTTTTTTTTAACCTGTCGCAATGCTGCCAACCAGCTAGAACCATTTCACGACTCATGCCATGTGGGTTCAGATCATTCAAGTAAAGTCCCATGCTGGGTAATTCATCCAAACTATTTATTCTGAATTGTTTATAAGTAAAAAATTAATTTTAGTTATTGTTCAAATATATCATTTGATTAATTATATACTTACAAAGGACTACAGAGAAAAATAATCGATTTTATATCTTCGATATATCGCATTTGACCCTTCAAAAGGATACTTCGTGCACCTTGGCTGCCTTTTCGTTCCAAACCAGAAGATTTAGAGCTTCCTGGATTATTATCACAACCAGGTATATTATTATCACATTTATTTATTATCACTTCATTTGAACGTATCAACTCGAGCTCAAACATTACGGAATACAAATAAATCACCTAAAAAAAATTTTTTTTTTAATTTCTGAATATTTTTTTTTGCTATCAAAATAAAACGCAGAATCATATATATATTTTTTTTCTCCATAAAATTTCCGTGTGTTTGAGTACCCACATCGATATATTTAGAAACAAAAAAAAATTATAAAAATTATTATTGTTGCTAACAATTAGATTTGTCCTTTTTTTTTTAGTATTTTATTCAAAAAAATTAATATTGCAGCGTTACTTGTCATGTAATACCGAGTAAAACGAATACCCATAAGCTAAAAAAAAAATAATGAATAAAATTCAAAATGGCGGATTTATTAACAATTAGACAAAATTATCATCACTACGTAATACATCGTTGTTGGTACTCATTTAACGCGTAATTTCATCACCTACACAAATATACAAATCATTTTTGATAAAAAAATTTCTATCAAAAGAAATTTTAAAAAAACAATTTTTTTTTACAACTTACATTACGCCAAGTAAAAGAAATGCCTTTAGGACGACGCAATTTAAAAACTTCACAGATATGCCGATTTAAAATAGAAGTATTACCACCCCATACTTGAAGTAATTTTTCACCTGCGCCCTCAATACGCATTTCCGGATTAACCACAACACCAAATGGAAATAATCTAAGGAGTAATCCACAAGATACTGGTGAAAGCTCTCTACCAATTGGTGCCTTCATGCGATTTGTTTTAGCAGTCTATGTTTCAATCAATTAAATTAAATTAAATTAAATTAAATTGAATTTCCTTCCTTTAAATAAATATATTATCCAATAAATTAACTCACGTATTCACGATTGTCAAAATCAATACGGAATTTAACCATAACATTTCTCGAGCCAGGGATATTGTTTAAACTTTCAAGTACACGGATATCTAGACTTGTTTCATAAAGATCTTTTGCTATTTGAAATAAAATTCCTTTAAAAAAATAAAAATGATTATTTGTATGCAAACCTTGACTTGAAAATTTTAGATAACAGTAATAATGTAACTCTGGTCTCAAAATTTATTATAAAATTGTCTCTGCGTACTCTGTACTAGATAGTGAAGATAATATTACCTATCAAATAATGAGTAAATCCTTGTCGATTACTGCGATACACTAGTACAACTCCATGTGGATCTATATGTGTGATATACATCGATGGACTTTTCATTTTTGGATACGTGAAACGCATTTGGATGTGAATATTATCGACACTTTGAAGAAAATCACAAAAATAACGTCCCGTTGCTTTTAGCATACATCCATATCTATAAAAAATATATAGCCATGTAAAGAAAATTCGTTCCAAAAAGATTCCAAAGAAAGTCAATTGTAGAACTTGTTAATTTGGGGGTGAATCAGAACTTCAAGTTGAATTTTTTCAAATTTAGAATTTTGATAGTTAGAAATGTTGTTGATTTAGAACTTTGTAATGATTAATTTTAAGGCAGGTGAGAACGTTTTCGAACACACAATTTTTAAAAACTATTTTTACTACACGGAAAAAAATAAACTATATAAATTGAGAATGACAAGTAATACAATGATAAAGTGAGCAGTAAAAATACTATTATTCTAAATAGTAATTTTTTCATTAATGATTAAAACGTGAATAATTACACGATAAGTATGAAAATTTATTGTCTATGTAAGAAAAATTACTATTTGAACTTTAAAAATCGTAACTGATACTTAAAAAATTGACAACACGTAAGGTATCCGCGGGTAATAAGACCTAAGTGACAGAATTGATATTTAAAATAATCGCCTCCGCTAAAGGCTACTTTAGTAGAAGGGTCTTGCATAGAGATGTTACAAAAAGTTTATGGAGTCCCGATACCACGTTCTTTGTCTTCTACTCTCTAAAAATGAATTAGTGAAATTCTCGCGAATCAGTGGATAGTCACTATTTCTACAGCTATACTACTAATTCAACCAGTGGTATACTTATAGGTGGTTCCCAGTGAAAATTCACTAATTTGAAGTGAATTTCACTAATTCATTTTGAGAGAGTATATTTCATCATCCGTCATATGATGTCGTAGCGCAGAAGAAATTATAAAAAACAACCCGATGAAAAAAGATTTTATACAATTATATAAAATTATGTATAAATTGGATAGAAAAAATGGCCCGATCCAATTGTATACAATCTGTACAGAAATGGTATACAATTCTATACAAATTATATACAATTCTATATAATTGCAATTATGTAGAATTGTATATAATTATATAGAATTATATGTAATTATATAGAATTGTATACAATTTGTATAAAATTGTATATAATTTCTGTACAGATTGTATATAATTGGATCGGGCCATTTTTTCTATCCAATTTATTTATGGTCTATATAGGGGAAGAGGGGGCAAAAGGGGTAGGGTAGGCAAAACGGGGTACCCCCGAAATTTTATAAAAAAAAATTTTATATTTTAAATGGATCTTAAACATTTCAAAATCACTTTTGTAAATAAATTTGAGCGTTATTTTGAATTTTTTTTGTTAAACTTTTTCAAAAATCAATTGTCAGTTGAAAAATATTAAGGGCTTTTGTTTTATGATAAAAACTATTAAAAATTTGTTTTTCTTCTTTTGTATTCAATAATCATGTAAAATATAATTTTTCTTCATGTAAATTCCTTGCAAAAAAAATTTAACTTAATCAAATTCATTTAAAATCCAGAATTTTTTTGTTTTTACCCTTTTTAGAGGGTACCCCATTTTGCCCGCAAAAATGAAAAACTTTATGTTTCAACAGTAACTGAAAATTTTTTCTATTTACTTTGAATTTCATTAAAACAAAAAAAATTTAGTGTATTTGAGTCCTCGAAAACTTGGTATTTCCTAAAGTACCCCCTTTTGCCCCTCTCTCCCCTATAATGTTATACAATTGTATAAAATCTTTTTTCATCGGGAATCTAGTCTTCTGACTCTTAAAAAGGATACTGATAGTTTCAAGTGCTGTTGAGCAAAGCAATATAGTCTTCTGTCTTTAAAAAAGTATTGTTGCTAAATTTAAGTGATGATTTATCTCTAATACCAATTTTATTAAGTATAGTTTAACTATTACAGTTTGTTTAACCCGTAGGCCTTATAACCCTACCGTAGTAAAATAAGGCATATACGTAAGGTTTTTGTAAAAGTTTAATTTTTTGTTTGTTTGTAGTATAAATTACCATTACTTCATTATATTTTATGGCTAATGTATTGAAATAAAGATTATAATGATACAATTCGATAATTAAATGCAATATTTTCGATTCTATTCAAAATCTCCCTTAGCTAGGCCTTATTACCCGGTACCTTAATGTGAAATTTATTATTTGGAATGTCAAAATTCCCCATATTGTCACCCGGATTCCGGGTTATAATTTCAAACACTATTTTTAAAGTTTATTTTTTTATCCTTCACAAGCAATTCAAAAAGTCATGACCCGTACGCAAAAAATATATATCCGGGATATATTCGGGCAAATCTGAATATATGTCGCATATATGAGACATATATTCAATTTTGCCCGTATATATCCCGGATAAATACTTTTTGCGTACGGGGATTTGAAATCTCTATATTAGAAGAGAAAAATTTAGTAAATAGGTTTTCAAAAATAGTTTTATTAGACTGAAAATTCGCCCAAATAAAGCCTCAAGTCGACCATATTTTTTATTCTTAAAATTGTAAATATTCGAACAAAAGTTTTTTTTTCGTCTATTAATTATTTAATTAATTAATTTATTAATTAGTTGAATAGTACTTAAGACAAGTTAGTAATTATGTTTATATAATATAAATATATATTTATATTGTAAAACTAGTTTCGTGTCGGTAATGTTTTAAGTGAGATAATTAATTAATTAATTCAACCCTTGAGAGTTACATCGTACGATAAATTCAAGTCTTCTACCACTTAATACCCAAAAATGAATAAAACAAAGGGTTTTATGGTTAATCAATAGTTATATATGTTGAATGTAAACATGCCACTGGGTATATTTCTATTCATTTTTAATTAATTGGTTATTTATTCTTATGGTTAATGATAATTAATAATTAGATAATTACTCTTTAATAGTTTGAGGGAAAAAGGGTAAAAAAGTTTCTGAGGCAAAATGGACAGTTATTATTTTTATAGGCATAAGTTTTTAAAATATCAGATATTTTTTTCATTTATTTGTATACTTAATTTTTAATTTTTCTTTTTTTAATAAATTTTCGTATAGATTTTAAAATTTTGACGACATTATCAAAGAACATTTTTAATGAGGGGCAAAATAGGCCTCATTAGAAAAATTAATTGGTTGTATGATTGGAAAAAAAGTTTTTTTTTTTTATTGAAAGTGGATCATTTTACCCCGAATACATGATTTGGTAAAAAAAAAAAAAATAGTTATTATTAACTTACCCTAAATTACTAAAAAATCTTACAAAACATCTGCCAAAAAATTCAATCGTTTTATTGGCAGATACGCCGATTTTGTCAGCCAATGCTGCGGCCAAATTAAGCATCAGTGTATCTGAGTATATTTGTCGGGTATTAAATACTGCATTTTTAACACCAGCTTCTTGTAATATTTCGGACCAAATATCTTCACCGTACTCCAACTAAAAAAAATTCAATAAAAAAAAAATAGAAATGCATATACAATATATTGTATTGAATTGTATTGTATATTTATTGTTTAAAAGAGTATATACATGATCTCTCGTATAACAATTTTGGAACCCGTATGAAAAAACCATATACTGTCGATAATATATAAAAAAATATATGGTAAATAACTGAACATATATGGCGGCAAAATTATTAATATTGATTAATCTATGATTTATCATATATAATAATTTATACGTTTAATATTATAATAATCCATATCATTTATAATATATGTGATTATATACATGTGATATTGTATCAAAAATTATGTATCTGCTTTATATATTAATTTATAACGTAAAATATATGTTTCATCTTATAAATTAATTTATAATTTCAATATTATAATAATTTCGATATTATTATACATAAATAATTTAAAAAATACACTCATACCAAAAATTAAAGGAACAAAAAAATTTTAGAAATTTTTTAGTGATTTTTGCAAGACTGTAACTTCATGAAAAATAATCGTATCGAGATTTAAAAAAAAAAGCATTTTATAGCTTGAAATCTCTAGTTTTATATTTGTGCAAATATATATAAACATCTATCTATATAAATATATATTTACATACATTTATACAAATATATGTGAACATATATTTATATAATTATATATTTACATGCATAAATATTATATGTCAGTCATATAATTAAATCATATATCCTATCATATAACTTAAAGTATAGTATAAAATATTATAAGCAATATTTATAAGTTAGCATGTAAAAAAAATATATTACCGATATATATGTTGCAAATTATAAAATCATATAATATTTCGGCAAAATTTTGTATATGGCTCCATATATGACTTCTTATAATTCCATATAATTTATCATATATTTCGAATTATACTGAAGCTCATATATTGCTTTTTCATACGGGAACGCATGTTCAGTAATTAAGAATTATATTATAATATACAATTTTTAATTTTTAGGAATTATAAGCAGTAATTAAGTTAATACAGTGATCGGCAAGTAAAAATAAAAATTTATGTGGGTATTTTAGGAGAGCCAGTTGGTCGGTGTCTAGGAGAAGGGTTTAGATAGGATTTGATAGGGAGCACCTTTTAGTGACTGTCGTGAGAAATCTTGTCACATTTTCCATATCATTTTTGGAATATATATTCAGTATCATGAGCGTGCGTAGGTTTCTTGGGTAATTCTTGATGATGTCTTTGAAGTATCGCTATCTTAGGTATATATACAATATATATTTCTATATGCATTTAGGGTGAGCCAAAAAAACCAACCTATCGAATTTATGTCTTAAAAAGAACCTATATATCGAGAAAAAAATTCTCCCATTGGGCAAAATTTTTAGCTCAATTTTAAAAGGTGTCGGTAGCCATTTGAAATTTCCCATTTAAATAACATGCAAAAAAATCTTTTTTGATTAAAAATATTATAACTTTTGAACCGTGTGAGATAAAAATTCGGCTCTAGAATATTCTTGTAGGGCATTAAATTTCTTTAAAAAAAGTCCTGGGAGTCGAATTTGTAAACTTGATATTTTGTATACTAACAGGCCATCGAAGTCTAGAGTAAACAGAATCATTCAAATTTAAGGCTTTATTATTAAAAATATCAATACTACGAGAAAATTTGTTCTACATGTAGTGCAATAAAATCACCAACAATATCTTCGTTGTTACAAATAATATTTTGTTATCGATCACAATAAAAAAAAAGTATTTGGAAAATCCAAATAAAACCTTAAATTTGTATGATTCTGTTTACTCTAGACTTTGATAGCCTGTTAGTATACAAAACATCAAGTTTACAAATTCGACTCCCAGGACTTTCTTTTAAGAAATTTATTGCCCTACAAGAATATTCTAGAGCCGAATTTTTGTCTCACACGGTTCAAAAGTTATAATATTTTTAATCAAAAAAATTTTTTTGCATGTTATTTAAATGGGAAATTTCAGATGGCTACCGATACTTTTTAAAATTGAGCTAAAAATTTTGCCCAATGGGAGAATTTTTTTGGTAAGTTGGTTTTTTTGGCTCACCCTAATATGCATACATATAGGAGTATTTTTAAAAATAGATTATAATGATGTGATAGGAAGTATAAATTAGCTTACAATCGATTCGAAATAATAGGCGTTTATATTTGATTGTTATTTATATTTATATATTATTGTGACGCGTGACTTGAATGCTAAAATTTTATTTATTTTAGTTAATTGAATACAATGATTAAAGTATCAAGGATAGCATAAAAATAACTATAGAGGTGGTTGGGGCAAAATAAGATATTATTTTTTAGACAACAAAAATTTTTTTTTCAAT